>NC_135982.1:3436230-4036230 GCF_053455715.1 Rhinoraja longicauda | reverse complement strand
GAGTTACTCCAGCATTTTGTGAATAAATGGCTGATCCTCCAATCAGTAACCCGTGCCTACCTTCTCCCCATATCCCTTGATTCTAGTAGCCCCCAGAGCTCCATCTAACTCTCTTTTAAATTCATCCAGTGAATTGGCCTCCACTGCCTTCTGAGGCAGAGAATTATCTGATCTGATTGGATAGCAAAATAGAGCTTTTCATTGGGCACATGACAATAAAACTAATTTCAACGGGTGATAAGGAGGTTTCTAAAAGAAAAAAAAAATCATGAAGTCTGTTCAACACAGACTTCAAGGGACAGATGTAGAAACAAGGAACTGCAGATGCTAGTTCACACAAGGTATTTATTCACAAAATGCTGGAGTAATTCAGCAGGTCAGGCAGCATCTCGGAAGAGAAGGAATGGGCAACGTTTCGGGTCGAGACCCTTCTTCAGACTGATGTCAGGGGGGCGGGAGAAAGGAAGGATATAGGTGGAGACAGGAAGATAGAGGGAGATCTGGGAAGGAGGAGGGGAAGGGAGGGACAGAGGAACTATCTAAAGTTGGAGAAGTCGATGTTCATACCGCTGGGCTGCAAACTGCCCAGGCGAAATATGAGGTGCTGTTCCTCCAATTTCCGGTGGGCCTCACTATGGCACTGGAGGAGGCCCATGACAGAAAGGTCAGACTGGGAATGGGAGGGGGAGTTGAAGTGCTCGGCCACCGGGAGATCAGTTTGGTCAATGCGGACCTAGCGCAGGTGTTGAGCGAAGCCTGCGCTTGGTTTCGCCGATATAAATAAGTTGACATCTAGAGCAGCGGATGCAATAGATGAGGTTGGAGGAGGTGCAGGTGAACCTTTGTCTCACCTGGAAAGACTGTTTGGGTCCTTGGATGGATTTGAGGGGGGAGGTAAAGGGACAGGTGTTGCATCTCGTGCAGTTGCAGGGGAAATGGCCGGGGATGGGGTGGTTTGGGTAGGAAGGGACGAGTGGACCAGGGAGTTACGGAGGGAATGGTCTCTGCGGAACGCAGAGAGGGGAGGGGATTGGAAGATATGGCCAGTGGTGGGGTCCCGTTGTAGGTGACGGAAATGTTGGCGGATGATTTGTTGGATCCGCTGGCTGGTGGGGTGGAAGGTGAGAACGAGGGGGATTCTGTCCTTGTTGCGAGTGGGGGGAGGGGGAGCAAGAGCGGAGCTGCGGGATGTAGAAGAGACCCTAGTGAGAGCCTCATCTATAATGGAAGAGTTCACACAAAATAACTCAAAGTGCTGGATTAACTCAGTGGGTTATCAGTCTGCACAAGGGTCCTGAACAAAAACGTCGCTTATCCATGTTCTTCAGAGATGCTACCCAACCCGCTGAGTTACTCCAGCACTTTGGCTTTTTTGAAACCAGCACCTGCAGTTCCTTGTATTTTTGCATTCTCAGAACGATTGAGCTTGTAATCTTTTGCTCCACCACTAGATGGAAGCAGAGCCTCACCAACTAACCCGCGGAGCCATTCTGCAGGTCTGGGATAGTCACTAACCATGGTGGGAACATTAAATTGAGATTATCTCTATAGTCGTGGCACTGCAGGGCAATGTTCCAATAACTTTAACAGTGTTTCTTTTCTTGTACTTCAGTATAGTGGCGGCACAGTGGCACAGCTGGCACAGTGGCACAGCTGGCACATCTGGCAGGGCTGCTGCCACATGGCACCAGAGACCTGCGTTCGATCCTAAACTCGGGCGCTTGTGGAGTTTGCACATTTCCCTGTGACCACGTGGGTCTCCTCCAGGTGATCCGGTTTCCTCCCACATCTCAAGAACATATAGGTTAATTGGCCTCTGTAAATTGCCCCTAATGTACAGGGAGTGAATGCAAGGTAGAACAACATGGAACTAGTGTGAATGGTTGGTGTGGACTTGACGGGTCTGTTTCCACACTGTATCACAACAGCACAAAGCAGTAAGTTTTCCCAAGTCAACTCTGGTCGCAACACCAATATCTGCACTTTCTCTGTAACTGTATTCAGCTCTCTGTTTATTTTCTCTTTTGCACTGTCTGTTGTACTTATGCATGATTCTATGTTTCTATGTTTCTATATGTCTGCACTCATGTATGATGTGATCTACCTGGATAACACACAACACAAAGCTTTCACTGTATCTCAGTATTAAGCCAACACTATCAGTTCCTTCTCCTTTGTGATGTAGTTTCCCCACTGTTACTCTGTCAAGCCTGTTTGAGACACTGTAAGGAGTTTGTACGTTCTCCCCGTGACCTGCGTGGGTTTTCTCCGAGATCTTCGGTTTCCTCCCACACTCCAAAGACGTACAGGTATGTAGGTTAATTGGCTGGGTAAATGTAAAAATTGTCCCTAGTGGGTGTAGGATAGTGTTAATGTACGGGGATCACTGGGCGGCACGGACTTGGAGGGCCGAAAAGGCCTGTTTCCGGCTGTAGATATATGATATGATATGATGATACTCAACACCTCCACATAGGGGTGCCAACTATCTCACTCCCAAATAAGGGACAAGGTGACGTCACCACCCTGCACCCCACGTGACCTCACCCAGCCAGCGGCCACATGTTCCCGCTTCACCAATGGCGGCCGCCCGGGCCAGGAGGCAGGTTGCTATGCAACCTCTCGGCCTACACTGTCTGGACCTACAGCATCCGGGCCTACAGCGTCTGGGCCTACAGCGTCTGAACCTACAGCGTCCGGGCCTACAGCACTCCCCAAGCCTAATACGGGACAAGGGTGGTCCCATACGGGACAAACCAATTTAGCCCAAAATACGGGATGTCCCGGCTAATACAGGACAGTTGGCAACCCTACCTCTACAACACCCGGCCTTCAGTATTTTCTGGAGAAAGACCAACTTTTCTTCCTCCCATGTAGCTAAAGAGCATCTTCCGATGATAAGAAAAAGGGATCGAGGCAGAGTCGTACAGCATTGCTTCCACAAACTAGGGTCCTGTCTGATTCACCTCTGCCCCATTGAACTTTGTCTCTGGAACTGATGCGCTACAATGCTGAGAACTACATTCTGCACTCTGTATCTTCCTCTCTGCTCTATCTATTGTACTTGAGTTTGAACTGATTGTATATATGCATAGTATTGTCTGATCTGATTGAATAGCATGAAAAACAAGGCTTCTTAATGTACCTCAGTACGCATGACAATAATAAATCTAAACCTAATCAGAACCGGCCCCTTCAGCCCATGTGCATTGGGCTTCTCAAGCCCCCCTGACATTCAATGGCTCATCTGATCTTAGCCTCAACTCCATTTTCCTGCCTGGTCCCCAAAACCCTTGTCCCCTCCATCGTCCAAAATTGCCCACCATGGCCTAGAAAATGTCCAATGGCCAGGCCTCAACAGCTCCCTGCAGTAGAGGATTCCAAAGATTCACCAACCTCAGTGATGGAAGTTCTTCCACAACTGCCTGTGAAACAGCTGACACCCCTCCCCAACTTCAATTCTGAAACCATGCCCCCTTCTTCCAGCGATCTTGAGGTCCACCCCAGAGTCTTAGACTAAGAGACTCAAACAGCACCTTAATAGGTCCTTCGGCCCAACTTGCCCATACCGACCAAGGTGCCCAATCTGTGCTGGTTCCACCTGCCCGCAGTTTGGCCCATATCCATCTAAACCTTTCCCAATCCATGTACCTGTCCGACCTGAAACGTCACCCATTCCTTCTCTCCGGAGATGCTGCCTGACCAGCTGAGTTATTCCAGCATTTTGTGTCTACCTTCGATTTTAACCAGCATCTGCAGTTTTTTTCTTACAACTTTCCTTTCGTGTGGTGAAACCACTCACGTTTGTACCTTAGTGTGTAGAGTAGTGGTGGTGTATGTGATCGTTATTTGGGCTGGACTCGGTGGGCTGAAGGGCTTGTTTCTGTGCTGGATCTCTAAATGAAACCACATCTATTTCTCATGGTTTTGTACACCACTATAAGACTACACCTCCCCCTGTACTGCCAGGGATGAGGTGCTGGCCTGTGTGGCCTCTCCCTGGAGCTCAGGCCCCCGCCACACTTTGCTGAGCACCACCTTGACCCGGGCTCTGGCCCTGAGCCGGGGGACTGCTGGTCTTCTCCCTCGTGCTGGACTGACTGGAGTGGTAGGAGTCGTAGTTGGAGATGGTGCTGGCGGGCGAGGCCAGCTCGATGGTGGTGGTCTGCTGCTGGGAGGAGAGGGTAGTGTTGGGCGATGACACTCCCGAATCCGGCAGCTTGTGCTCGAGGTCGGTGGAAGGGTCTCGGGACAGCACCCGGTGCTCCACACTCTGAAAGAAGACAGAGGCTGGCGTTAACACGGCTCCCGCGTACCTTGGGTTGCCAACATTCTCACTCCCAAATAAGGGACAAAAGGTGACGTCACCGCCCCGCGCCCCATGTGACCTCACACAGCCAGCGGCCACGTGCTCCCGCTCCACCAATGGCGGCCGCCCTGACCGGGAGGCGGGTTGCCAGGCAACCTCCGTTAGGCGCCCCCCGGACCTACAGTGTCCGGGCCTACTGTATCCGGGCCTACAGTGTCCGGGCCTACAGTGTCCGGGCCTACAGCGCCCCCCGGACCTACAGTGTCCGGGCCTACAGTATCCGGGCCTACTGTATCCGGGCCTACAGTGTCCGGGCCTACAGTGTCCGGGCCTACAGTGTCCGGGCTTACAGCGCCCCCCGGACCTACAGTGTCTGGGCCTACAGTATCCGGGCCTACTGTGTCCAGGCCTACTGTGTCAGGGCCTACTGTGTCCGGGCCTACAGTGTCCGGGCCTACAGTGTCCGGGCCTACTGTGTCCGGGCCTACAGTATCCGGGCCTACTGTGTCAATAGACAATAGACAATAAGACAATAGGTGCAGGAGTAGGCCATTCAGCCCTTCGAGCCAGCACCGCCATTCAATGCGATCATGGCTGATCACTCTCAATCAGTACCCCTTTCCTGCCTCTCCCCATACCCCCTCACTCCGCTATCCTTAAGAGGTCTATCCAGCTCTCTCTTGAAAGCATCCAACGAACTGGCCTCCACTGCCTTCTGAGGCAGAGAATTCCACACCTTCACCACTCTCTGACTGAAAAAGTTCTTCCTCATCTCCGTTCTAAATAATAATAATAATAATGTATTTTATTTATATAGTGCTTTTCATATACTCAAAGACGCTTTACAGAGATTTAGAGAACATAGGGAAATGAATAAATAGATAAATAAGTAAATAAATAAACGAACAGAGAAAGGAGACAGAAGGTGAGGTGACCTTCAGTGGTTGAAGGCAGTACTGAACAGGTGAGACTTCAGCGATGTTTTGAATGTGGTGAGTGTGGAGGAGTCTCTAACGGTTTGGGGTAGTGAGTTCCATAGGGTGGGAGCAGCGATGGAGAAAGCCCTGTCCCCCCAGGATCTGAGTTTGGTCCGGATGTGGGGGGATAGGAGATTGGCAGCAGCAGAGCGGAGGGTGCAGGTGGGAGTGTGCCTGTGGAGGAGGTCGGTCAGGTAGGATGGGGCCAGGTTATGGAGGGCTTTGTAGGTTATGAGGAAGATTTTGTACTGGATTCTCTGGGGGATGGGGAGCCAGTGGAGTTTATAAAGGACGGGTTTATAAATGGCCTACCCCTTATTCTTAAACTGTGGCCCCTTGTTCTGGACTCCCCCAACATTGGGAACATGTTTCCTGCCTCTAATGTGTCCAATCCCCTAATTATCTTATATGTTTCAATAAGATCCCCCCTCATCCTTCTAAATTCCAGTGTATACAAGCCTAATTGCTCCAGCCTTTCAACATACGACAGTCCCGCCATTCCGGGAATTAACCTAGTAAACCTACACTGCACGCCCTCAATAGCAAGAATATCCTTCCTCAAATTTGGAGACCAAAACTGCACACATTACTCCAGGTGCGGTCTCACCAGGGCCCGGTACAACTGTAGAAGGACCTCTTTGCTCCTATACTCAACTCCTCTTGTTATGAAGGCCAACATTCCATTGGCTTTCTTCACTGCCTGCTGTACCTGCATGCTTCCTTTCAGAGACTGATGCACTAGGACACCCAGATCTCATTGAACATCCCCTCTTCCTAACTTGACACCATTCAGATAATAATCTGCCTTTCTATTCTTACTTCCAAAGTGAATAACCTCACACTTATCTACATTAAACTGCATCTGCCATGTATCCGCCCACTCACACAACCTGTCCAAGTCACCCTGCAGCCTTATTGCATCTTCCTCACAATTCACACTACCCCCCAGCATAGTATCATCTGCAAATTTGCTAATGGTACTTTTAATCCCTTCATCTAAGTCATTAATGTATATCGTAAATAGCTGGGGTCCCAGCACCGAACCTTGCGGTACCCCACTGGTCACTGCCTGCCATTCCCGAAAGGGACCCATTTATCCCCACTCTTTGCTTTCTGTCTGTCAACCAATTTTCTATCCATGTCAGTACCCTACCCCCTGTGTCCGGGCCTACAGTATCCGGGCCTACTGTGTCTGGGCCTACTGTGTCCGGGCCTACACTATCCGAGCCTACAGCACCCCCCGAGCCTAATACGGGACAAGGGCGGTCCCGTACAAAACAAAGCAATTTAGCCCAATATACTTGTCCCGGTCCAATTCGAGACAGTTGGCAACCCTACAGTTGGCGTACCGCTAGCTTAAAGGTCCATGTTTCTCCCGTCAGTTCCCAGCCGGTTGCTCCTCCCACGGCACGGATCAACTCTACACGCCTCATCTTCCGAGTGTGGCTGGTCACAGATCCCATCAAAACCTGCTCCCAACGGACCCCACACCCTGAACCATGGAGCAGACTGCCACACGCCCAAGCACCAGAGTGCCATCACCCAAGCCCACCGTGGCACAGCTGCCTCACAGCTCCAGCGACCAAGGGTTCAATCCTGACCTCAGGATGCTGTCTGCGTGGAGTTTGCACGTTAATTAGCCACTGTAAATTACCCACAGTCTGAAAGTGACATATAATGTGTGGAATATGGGGTGATGAAGTAGAGTTGGATTAGCACTAGCCCAGTGTGAGTTAGTGAACTGCCCCAGTGTGTGTTAGTGAACTGCCCCAGTGTGTGTTAGTGAACTGCCCCAGTGTGTGAAATGCCTCAGTGAGTTAGTGAATTGTTACAGTGTGAAAAGCCAATAAAATATCATGGGGACTAAGCATTAGATAAATTCTGAGCGTAAAAAATAACAAAATTTTGGCAGTACAATATGAGACCTAAACAATTAATTTCTGCTAAAACATGGAGCCTAAAGTGGAAAAGCAAAGAGAATCTATTGTTACAGGTTGTGCCACACCTGGAAGACAACGTATAATTCTGAATATCACACTTCAGGTGGGCTACACAGGGGACCTCATTGAATCGTAACGAATGGTGAAAGGCCTGAATAGTGTGGATGTGAAGAGCATGTTTCCATTCGTGGGCGAGTCTAGGACCAAAAGGGCATAATCTCAAAATAAAAGGGCATACCTTCAGAAAGGAGATGAGGAGGAATTTCTTTAGTCAGAGTGGTGAATCCGTGGAATTAATTGCCACAGTGGCCTGTGGAGGCCAAGTCATTGGATATTTTTAAGGTGGAGATTGACAGATTCTTGATTAGTACGGGTGTCAGGGGTTATGGGGAGAAGGCAGGAGAATGGGGTTGAGATGGAACAATAGATCAGCTATGATTGAATGGCAGAGTAGACTTGATGGGCCGAATGGCCTAATTCTGCTCCTGTAATTTATGAACTTACATCAGAAAATCACCGTCTATGGGGATAGTGTGTCAGGGTGCAGTGCAGTGGTAGAGCAACTACCTTACAGTGCCTGGGTTCCATCCTGACTACGGGTGCTGTCTGTACGGAGTTTGTACGTTCTCCCTGTGACCTATGTGGGTTTTCCCCGAGATCTTCTGTTTCCTCCCACATTCCAAAGATGTACAGGTTTGTCAGTTAATTGGCTTGGTATAAATGTAAATTGTCCCTAGTGTGCATAGGATAGTGTTAGTGTGCGGGGATCGCTGGGCAGCGCGGACTCAGTGGGCCGAAGGGCCTGTTTCCGCGCTGCATCTCTAAACTAAACTAAACAAAAACAAAGAACCCACTTGTGGCATTAATGACAGGAACTCCTTCATAAATGTGCAGCCCATTACTGATTCTCTTACCATGCTCTCGACTGTCTTCAGGTACTTGGTGCATTGAGCGTGTCCATTGTAGTCGGCCAGGTCGGCCGCTGTGTAGCCATCATTGTCACAAACGGCCAAATCAGCACCATTGACCACCAGGATCTGGCAACACTGCATCAACAAGAGGAATCATAAGCATCCCACCTACACGTGAAACAATGCGTAATAAATGTAGCTGTTCACAAAATGCTGGAGTAACTCAGCAGGTCAGGCAGCATCTCGGGATAGAAGGAATGGGTGACGTTTCGGGTCGAGACCCTTCTTCAGTCTGAAGAAGGGTCTCGACCCGAAACGTCACCCATTCCTTCTCTCCCGAGATGCTGCCTGACCTGCTGAGTTACTTCAGCATTTTGTGAATAAATACCTCCGATTTGTACCAGTATCTGCAGTTATCTTCTTATAATAAATGTAGATGTGCTGACTGTAGCTGGGTGAGGTCAGCCTAATAGGTATCCTAAAGATCTGCTCCATGTTTAACACAAGGATGGATTGGAAAGGTTTAGAGGGATATGGGCTAATCGCAGGTAAATGGGACGAGTGTAGGTGGGGCATCTTGGTCAGCATGGACGAGTTGGACCAAAGGGCCTGTTTCCATGTTGCATGACTCCATGACGGTTTTTACTTCAGTAATGCTCAGCACTGCTGGTAGAGTAATCGTTGGAATCATTGGAATCAACATGGTACACATTAACTCCAGCCTACCAAGCAGCCTTGACCCACTGCAGTTTGCCTGCACCACAATAGTTCCACAGTTGATGCCATCTCCCTGGCCTCACATACATTCCTGGAATATCTGGATCAGAAGGCCACCTACATCATTAGAATAGGCCATTCGGCCTATCAAGTTTACTCTGCCATTCAATCATGGCTGATCTATCTTTCCCTCTTAACCCTATTCTCTTGCCTTCTCCCCATAACCCAACAACTCATTCATGTTAACTACCAGACACACGTCTGTGTTCATCCCATCTCCCAGCATTTCATCCATTGTCTTCTCAGCAGAGATTTAGGTGCTGATCTAGACATTTCTCAAATGCTGTCAGCGACCAGCTTTTGCCACTCTTTCTGGCAGTGCATTCCTAATACCCACACTCTCTGGGTGCAACATCCCCTCTAAATCCCCTTACCTTAAACCTGCCTCCTCTAGTTATATTTATCCCTGATCTGCGGAAACGTTTGCCGTCATCTGCTCGACCGATACTCCTCATAACTTTAATACTTCAGTCATGCCCTCTCGTAATCATCGACACTCCAGGGTGAACAGACCCAGAATCTCCGGTCTCTCCTCATGCAAACTGCTTCCTCCCAGGCACCATTCCAGTGAATCTTCTCTGCACCTTCTCCAGAGAGATCACACCTTCCCTGTGGCAGTGACCAGAACTGCACGCAGTACTCCAGCTGAGGTCTGACAAGGAATTTATACGGATGGGGCCTTACATTCCTACTTCTGTGCTTGATGCCCCTACTAATAAAAGGCAGTATCCATAAACCTTCCTACCAATGATATCTACCTGCGTGCCATCTTGAAATATCTACGGACTTGTAGATCTCTGGACGATCGATATTTCTACCTTCAAAAGTCGAGGAGAGAGTGGGAGAGCAGCCATCTTGTTGAAAAAAATCAATTAAAAAAAATCGGTTGGAGAAAGGGAGAGAGTTAATTATTGGCTGGTTTAATGTGTGCTCATTTGGGAAGGCAGGACATAGATTGAAGCAGGTGTCTGATTGAGTGGGAATAAAGTGTGCATTTTCTGGCTGGCTGCCAGAAAACTAGGGTTCCGCAAGGGTTGGTGTTGGGGCAGCTACTTGTCACGTTGAATATTGATACAAGATGGAATTGATGGGTTTGTGGCCAAGTTTGTGGGTGGTACAAAGATAGGTGGAGGGGCAGGTAGTGCAGAGAAAAAAGGGAGGACTTGGACAGGTTGGAAGAGTGGGAAGAGAAGTGGCAGATGGAATATTGTGTATGTAGTCTTGCACTTCAGTAGAAGGAATAAAGTAGAGTCTATTTTCTCTGGTTTTCTCCCACATCACAAGGGCGTGCGGGTTTGTAGTTTAGTTTAGAGATACAGCGTGGAAAGAGGCCCTTCGGCCCACCGAATCCACACTGACCAGCGATCCCCGCACACTGACACTATCCTACACACATAGATACATGGATACATAGACAATAGGTACAGGAGTAGGCCATTCGGCCCTGCGAGCCATTCAATGTGATCATGGCTGATCATCCACAATCAGGACCCCGTTCCTGCCTTCTCCCCATATCCCTTGATTCCGCTAGCTCTAAGAGCTCTCACTAACTCTCTTTTGGATGCATCCAGTGAATCGGCCTCCACTGCCTTCTGAGGCAGAGAATTCCACAAATTCACATCTCTCTGTGTGAAAAAGTTTTTCCTCATCTCAGTTCTAAAGGGCCTACCCTATTCTTAAACTGTGGCCCCTGGTTCTGGACCCCTCCCAACATCGGGAACATGTTTCCTGCATCTAGTGTGTCCAATCCCTTAATAATCTTATATGTTTCAATAAGATCCCCTCTCATCCTTCTAAATTCCAGTGACTGTAAGCCCTGTCGACCCAGTCTTTCATCATATGACAGTCCCGCCATCCCGGGAATTAACCTGGTGAACCTACGCTGCACTCCCTCAATAGCAAGAATGTCCTTCCTCAAATTAGGAACAGTGGGGATAATTTACATTTATACCAAGCCAATTAACCTACAACCCTGTACATCTTTGGAGTGTGGGAGGAAACCGAAGATCTCAGGGAAAACCCACACAGGTCTCAGGGAGAACATACAAACTCCTTACAGACAGCACCCGTAGTTAGGATCGAACCTGAGTCCCAGGTCTCTGGTGCTGGAAGGCAGCTACTCTACCACTGCACCACCGTGCCGCCCTGATTTAATTGTAGGTAAATTGGCCTCTGTAAAAATTATTCCTAATGTTTAGGGAACGGATGAGAAAGTGGAATAACAGAACTAATGTGAAAAGGTGATCGATGGTTGATGTGCACTCGATGGGCCAAAGGGTCTCTTTCCAAGGTGCATCTCTCAAACAATTAAAAAGGTAGATGTGATTGGCTTGGGAAGAATACAGAAGCCTTGTGGAATAAACATAATGTAGGAATAAACATAAACTGGAGAAACAAACATCTCCCATTCCGTACTGTTGTATCAACTGGCTGGAAATAAAACCTGCTGTTTGGCAAAGGGGAGGAGATTGCAGGCTGTGTGAATGATGAGCGTTTGACGGCACTGGGCCTGTACTCGCTGGGGTTTAGAAGGATGAGGGGGGACCTCATTATAATTTACCGAATAGTGAGCGGCTTGGATCGAGTGGATGTGGAGAGGATGTTTCCACTAGTGGGAGAGTCTAGGACCAGAGGTCATAGCCTCACATTAAAAGGACTTTCCTTTGGGAAGATGAGGAGGATTTTTTTCTAGTCAGAGGGTGGTGAATCTGTGGAATTGTTTGCCACAGAAGGCTGTGGAGGCCATCAATGGATATTTTTAAGGCAGAGATAGATAGATGCCTGATTAGTACGGATGTCAGGGATTATGGGGAGAAAGCAGGGGAATAGGGTTAGAAGGATGGATCAGCCATGATTGAATGGCGGAGCAGGCTTGATGGGTCAAATGGCCGAATTCTGCCCCTATCACTGTAATACTGTAATACACATGACAATAAACAAAACTAAACACATGATCTTATGACCTTACAATAGCCCCCCTGGATGTGAGCCTGGTGCCAGGAGATCCCAATGTTCATGTCAACTCTGCTCTGCCTTCACTATTTTTATTCCCTATTGTACAAACTCTACCTAGCTTCTCCCACAAGGTATCTCTGAGCTACTGATGGTGCACTTGAAATCAAACCTCCTAACTACAGGAGGCTA
Source organism: Rhinoraja longicauda (assembly GCF_053455715.1). Taxonomy (NCBI): domain Eukaryota; kingdom Metazoa; phylum Chordata; class Chondrichthyes; order Rajiformes; family Arhynchobatidae; genus Rhinoraja; species Rhinoraja longicauda. Next base: position 4,024,172 of record NC_135982.1, on the reverse strand, counting down.
TGTGGACGGATGGAGCATCATTTGTATTGAATATTGATTTAATTTATTACTGATTAAAAAGTAACGGTGAAGGGGGCAAAGTTTAAAGGAGACGTGAGGGCAAGTTAGTTTACACTGGCTGGAGTGTGCTGCTGGGAGTGGGCATTGAAGAGATATGTTTGTGGCATTTAAAAGACCTTTGGATGGGCACATGGATATGCAGGGAACGGAGGGATATGGGTTATGTGCTGGCAGATAAGTGATGGTCTTGGCATCATGTTCGGACATTGTTGTCAAAGGTCCTGTTCTTGTGCTTTGCTGTTCTATGATGTATGATTATCGGCATGAGGTAATGTCAATCATTAATAATCATGTGTTGGTGTCTTAGTGTTTGAGAACACCAGATAAAGCCATCACATAATTACTAAGAATCAACAACATTAATACCACAGCCATGAATGCACACCAATGCCCCTACTTCCTGAGGAGACTGGGGAAATTCTGCATGTCCCCATTGTCTCTTACAAACTTCTACAGATGCATCAGAGAAAGCATGCTGTTGGGTTGCTTCGCAGCTTGGTTTGGGAACAGCTCTGCTCAAGACCGCAAGACATTGCAGAGATTTGTAGATGTGGCCCTGTCTCTCACACAGACCTGACTCAAGTCAAGTCAAGTTTATTTGTCACATACACATACACGATGTGCAGTGAAATGAAAGTGGCAATGCTTGCGGATTGTGCAAAATAAAGTTACAATTACAGCATATAAATTAAAATTAATACAGAAAAGAAAATTTAGTCCCTGGAGTTATAATAGTTAACAGTTTCTGATGGCCTGTGGGAAGAAACTCCATCTCATCCTCTCTGTTTGCCTGACCGTAGCATCTGGAACAGTCCGTTGCTGGGGTGGCAGGGGTTCTTCATAATCTTGCTTGCTCTGGATCTGCACCTCCTGATGTATAGGTCCTGCAGGGGGACCAGTGTAGTTCCCATGGTGCGTTCTGCCGAATGCACTACTCTCTGCAGGACCTTCCTGTCCTGGGCAGAGCTGTTCCCAAACCAGACTGTAATGTTGCCGGACAGGATGCTCTCTACAGCCCCAGAGTAGAAGCATTGAAGGATCCTCAGAGACACTCTGAATCTCCTCAGCTGTCTGAGGTGGCAAAGGCGCTGCTTTGCCTTACCCACCAGTGTGGCAATGTGTGTTGTCCATGTCAGACCCTCTTTGATGTGGACTCCCAGGTATTTAAAGCTGCTCACCCTATCCACAGTAGACCCACCAACAACTCCATTTACATGTCATGTTGCCTCGGAAAAACAGCCAATATAATGAAGGACATCCCTCCCTGGTCATTCCTTCTTCTCTCTGGCAAAAAGTACAGAAACTTCTTTTCCCTGCCTCTGTTGGACAGAAGATACAGAAGCTTGAAAGCGCGCACCACCAGACACGGGAACAGCGTCTTCCCCTCTGTAATCATGCTCTTGAATGGTCCTTCCCTCAGCGAGGGTACTGTCCAATTCACCTCTACCCCTTGCAGACATTGGACTTTGTCTGTGTGTTGCGCTACAATGCTGAGAAGTATATTCTGCACTCTGTATCTTCCCCTATGCCCTGCCTATTGTACTTGAGTTTAGCTTGATTGTATTTATTATAGTATGATCGGCCCTGGTTGGACAGCATACAAAACAAAGCTTTTCACTGTACCTCAGTACACGTGACAATAATCAACCGAAACACTGATTTCTAAATAACTTGAATGTCATGCCTCGTGGTTCTGAGACCAAATGCTTGACCAGCAGATGGGAGAGTGTGTATGTACAGTATAGCACCAATGATACCTGATTCCTTTATTGGCTACGGACCATGACAATTTGACAAGTAATTTCCAGATTGTGCCTCAATATCTTCCTTCCATTGAAGATGCAGAAAATTCAGAGACTAAAGGAGTTTTAGTGTGTTTAAGTGATTGTAATGAAAACTACTGACCTCATTGAAACAGCAACACAAAACACTGCATGCTGAGCAGAAATCTAAGAATTATGATTCTCAATCTTCTCCCTTATCTTTCTTCTCTTAAAGTCCATAATGCACATTGAGAAATAATGGTCCTCCAATTATTTTAAAGTGAGGGGAAAGATTTAATAAGAACCTGAGGGGCACCTGAGTTTTTTTTTACACAAAAGCTGGTGGGTGTATGGAACGAGTTGCCAGAGGAGGTAGTTGTGGCAACGTTTAAGAGACTTTTCGACAGGTATATGGGTAAGATAGTTCCAGAGGGCTATGGGCCAAGAGCAGGCAGGGAAGACTAGTGTAGAAGGGGCATGTTGGTCGGTATGGGCAAGTTGGACTGAAGGGCCTGTTTCCACGCTGTGAATCTATTTACTTGCCAGTCTATTTTACAAATGTGTATGGCCGGACTATTTGAGTGTCATCTTCGACACCAAGTAATGGGACCTCCTTTCACTGTTGACGTTATTGAAGAGGAATAACAAGAATGAAACTTGTACGATGTCTCCGCTTTCTGGAGGTATGGGCACATTATTATTTCCCAATACTGCCCAGTGGAGACATTTAATATTTGAGAACACAAGTTGAGAATCCTCTTCCATTGTTTCATCTGATGTATTTATTAATTAAACTAGGAGGACATTTTCTGTGAGACTTATCCTAAAATTATTCCAAATATCATTACTCAATAGGAGGCCATTCAGCCCATTAAATCAATGCAGGCTCACAGAGCAAAAACCATTCCCTTCAATATACATGACTTGACATTGTACAGGTCACCCAGGTTCCTGTGAATTGCTCGTAACCCGAATAGTTTGTGAGTGGGAAATATGGCCTCAGACTGCGTGCCCGCGGCAGCAGGAGATGCCAGCAGTCCCGCAACAGCCGGCAAATCCGGTTACACAGCGGTAGAGTTGCTGCCTTACAGCACCGGGGACCTGGGTTCGATCCTGACTATGGGTCCTGTCTGTATGGAGTTTGTACGATCTCCCCGTGACCTGCGTGGGTTTTCTCCAGGATTTCAGGTTTCCTCCCACACTCCAAAGATGTACAGATTTATCAGCTAATTGGCTTTGGCAAAATTATAAATTGTCCCTAGTGTGTGTAGGGCAGTGTTAGTGTACGGGGTGATCGCTGGTCGGCGTGGACTCGGTGGGCCAAAGGGCCAGTTTCCGCGCTGTATCTCTAAACTAAACTAAAATCCATCCCAATGGTCTCCCAAACACTTGCTTGTATGTACGGACAATACATAAATCGGACATTCGTTAAATGGGGGCGACCAGTTTACAGACAATAACCTTAAATAATCCAGAGTGAAGTGGATCCATGTAAACATATTATTACTGAAGGCATACAAGGAACTGCAGATGCTGGTTTACAGAAACAAACGCAAACTAATGGAGTAACTCAGCAGGTCAGGTAGCAGCTCTGGAGAACATGGTTAGGTAACATTTTGGGTTGGGACCCTCCTTCAGATGAATAATGGCGGGGTGGGGGCGGGGCAAAGAAAGCTGGAAGAGAGGTAGGGCAGGACAAAGCCTGGTGAGTGATAGGTGGATGCAGGTGAGGGGTGATTATTTTTAGGTAGATGGTTGAACAAAGGCCAAGAAGACGAGACAAAAAGTGGCAGATAAAGGTAGAAGAGGTGCAAATTGTGAAACCAGAGGAAGGAATATGGGTCGAAGCGGAGGGGAGAAATGGGTGCAAATCCAAATGGGGAATAAGGAGGATGGGGAGGGGGGGGGAGAAGGGGGGGGCGGAGAGGAAAAGTGGGTGGGAATTGCTAATGTTAGCTACCTGAAATCAGAGAATTCAGTGTTCATACCATTGGATTGTAAACTACCCAAGCGGAATATGAGGTGCAGTTCCTCAAGTTTACATGTGGCCTAACTCTGGCAATGGAGGAGGCCCAGGACAGAAAGGTCAGTATGAGAATGGGAAGGGGAATTAAAATGGTTAGCAACTAGGGGATCCAGCAGGCCTTGGCGGACCGAGCATAAGTGTCTGACAAAACAGTGGTTTACGTAAAAAGACACAAAGTGCTGAAGTAACACAGCGGGTCAGGTACAATCTTTGCAGATCATTGACACACTGGGTTACTCCAGCACTTTGTGCCTATTTATTCAGGGGTCATTTCCATGTCTGAATGTGTAATGTATATATTTCCAGCACACAATACTAAACTTCATCTGACAGAGATACACAGGGTCATAACATGACCAAAATGTCAATGTTACTCCATTACGAATAGTATTTGACTTCAATCTGGTCAGTTACAACAGTGACACCTGCTGGCGTAACTCAGTAGGTCAGTGGCATCTGTAGACAACATGGACAGGTGATGTTCAGGTTATGAATCATTCTGAAGAAGGGTCCTGATCCAAATTGTCACCAATCCATGTTCTCCAGATATGCAGCCTGACCCACTTAGTTACTCCAGCATTTTTTGTCTCGTAATAAATGAGGGATTACTTTAATTTGGCATCGTGTTCAGCACAGACATTGTGGGCTGAAGGGCCTGTTGCTGTGCTGTGCTAGTCTATGAACCTGAGGTAGCCTGTGTGTCTCCGTTCACTGTCTGTGTGCGGCCCTGTCGCGGGGAGGGGCCTGTGAGAAAAGTGCGAGTCTTTGGCTGTGAGTCTTCGGCGAGGAGGCTGAGGTGAGGAGGATACACTTGTTTGTGAACCTGATTTGTTTTTTGACACTAAAGTAATGGCAGGCAAGTTGGTGCAGTGTGTTTCCTGCAGGATGTGGGAAGGTAGGGACACCGCTGGAGCTTCTGGGAGCTACACCTGCAAGAACTGTGTCCAGGTGCAGCTCCTGAATGGACGTCTTGTGGAGTTGGAGAAGCAGCTGGATGACCTCAGAACCATCCGGGAATATGAGCGTTTCCTGGACAGGACCTACTGTGAGGCTGTCACGCCAAGGGTCCAGATCGAACGAAGGTGGGAGACCGTTTCAAATGGGAGTAAACATGAACTACATGAGACACCTGTGGCTGTGCCTATTGCAAACAGGTACACCCTCTTGGGAGCTGTCGGGGCAGAAGACACTTCCAGTCCAAGCGGCAGACAGGTCGGTGGCTCTAATCCAGGCAAGGAGACTCGACCGGGGAGACCGAAGTCGGGAAGAGCCATAGTGGTGGATGACTCCATTGTCCGAGGTACGGACAGTAGATTCTGTGGTGGCAGGCGGGACTTGAGGATGGTCTGTTGCCTCCCTGGTGCCAGGGTTCAAGACATCACGGAACATCCTAGCGAGGGAAGGCGATCAACCGGAAGTAGTTGTGCATGTGGGCATGAACGACATTGGGAGGAAGAGGAAGGAGGTACTGCAACACGAGTTTAAAGAATTAGGAAGAAGACTGAGAAGTAGGACATCGAGGGTGGTTATCTCTGGATTGCTTCCTGTACCTCGTGCTAGTGAGGGCAGGAACAGAGAGATTGGGGATATGAATGTATGGCTGAGGGGCTGGTGCAGGGAACAAGGATTTAGATTTCTAGACCACTGGGATCTCTTCTGGGGTAGGGGTGACCTGTACAAAAGGGACGGGTTACACCTTAACAGCAGGGGGACCAACATTCTGGCAGGCAGGTTTGCTAGTGCTACACGTGTGGGTTTAAACTAAGTAGTGGGGGGGAGGGGTTGACAAATTGGGAATATGAAGATGGAGTTAAAGGGAAAGAGAATACTGGAGAAATTGCAAAGGACTCTCGAATAAATGGGAAGAAAAGTTCTAGATGGGATAAGAGAGTAAGGTCAGGGCCAATGGTGACTGGTGTGAGAGGGGTGGTGAATACCGAGGTTAAAGTGTTGTATTTAAATGCGCGAAGTATAAAAATAAAGTGGATGAGCTTGACGCTCAGTTAGACATTGGCAAGTATGACGTTGTGGGAATTACAGAGACATGGCTACAAGAGGACCAGGGCTGGGAACTGAATATTCAGGGGTACACAATGTATAGAAAAGACAGACAGGTGGGCAGAGGGGGTGGGGTCGCTCTGTTGGTAAGGAATAATATTCATTCCCTTGCAAGGGGTGACATTGAATCAGGAGATGTAGAATCAGTATGGATAGAAATGAGAAATTGTAAGGGTAAAAAGACCCTAATGGGAGTTATCTATAGGCCCCCAAACAGTAGCCTCGACATAGGGTGCAAGTTGAATCAAGAGTTAAAATTGGCATGTCGCAAATGTGATGCTACGGTGGTTATGGGAGATTTCAACATGCAGGTAGACTGGGAAAATCAGGTTGGTACTGGACCCCAGGAAAGGGAGTTTGTGGAATGCCTCTGAGACGGATTCTTAGAACAGCTTGTACTGGAGCCTACCAGGGAGAAGGCAATTCTGGATTTAGTGTTGTGTAATGAATCTGATTTGATAAGGGAACTCAAGGTAAAAGAGCCATTAGGAGGCAGTGATCACAATATGATAAGTTTTAATCTACAAATTGAGAAGGAGAAGGGAAAATCGGAAGTGTCAGTATTACAGTATAGCAAAGAGGATTACAGAGGCATGAGGCAGGAGCTGGCCAGAATTGACTGGGAGGAGGCCCTAGCAGGGAAGACGGTGGAACAGCAATGGCAGGTATTCCTGGGAATAATGCAGAAGTTGCAGGATCAATTCATCCCAAAGAGGACGAAAGATTCTAAGGGGAGTAAGAGGCACCCGTGGCTGACAAGGGAAGTCAAGGACAGCATAAAAATAAAAGAGAGGAAGTATAACATAGCAAAGAAGAACGGGAAGCCAGAGGATTGGGACTCTTTTAAAGAGCCACAGAAGATAACTAAATATGCAATATGGGGAGAAAAGATGAGGTACGAAGGTAAGCTAGCCAATAATATAAAGGAGGATAGTAAAAGCTTCTTTAGGTATGTGAAGAGGAAAAAAATAGTTAAGGCAAATGTGGGTCTCTTGAAGACAGAAGTGGGGGAATTTATTATGGGGAACAAGGAAATGGCAGACGAAATGGAAGGCAGTGAGAATGGGCCCGCACCTGTCCTCCATTATCACCCTGAGTACCGGCACATCACAGGGCTGTGTTCTGAGCCCCATGCTCTACTCCCTCTTCACACACGACTGTGTTCCTGCATTCGACACCAACACCATTGTCAAGTTTGCAGACGACACAACGGTGATCGGGCTGATCACTAACGGTGATGAAACAAAATACAGAGCGGAGGTGCAGAACCTGGCGGACTGGTGCTCTGATAACAACCTGTCCCTAAATACCACCAAGACCAAGGAGCTGATCATCAACTTCCGTAGGTCACACATCGGGGAATACGCCCCCCTCTTTATCAACGGGGACAGTGTGGAGAGAGTGTCCAGCTTCAAGTTTCTGGGCACTCACATTTTGGAGGACCTAACATGGTCCAATAACACTGCTGTGCTGGTCAAGAAAGCACAGCAACGACTGTTCTACCTAAGAACACTGAAAAAGTCTGGTCCACCCCAACAGTTGCTGACGACATTCTACCGCTCCATAGAGAGCATCCTAACACATGGCATCAGTGGGTAGTCCATAGAGCTCAGAGGACCATCGGAACACAGCTACCAGCCTTGGAGGGCATCTACAATTTGTACAGGGCCCTAGTGAGACCGCACCTGGAGTACTGTGTGCAGTTTTGGTCTCCAAATTTGAGGAAGGATATTCTTGCTATTGAGGGCGTGCAGCGTAGGTTCACTAGATTAATTCCCGGAATGGCGGGACTGTCATATGTTGAAAGACTGGAGCGGCTAGGTTTGTATGCACTGGAATTTAGAAGGATGAGAGGGGATCTTATTGAAACATATAAGATTATTAAGAGGTTGGACACGTTAGAGGCAGGAAACATGTTCCCAATGTTGGGGGAGTCCAGAACCAGGGGCCACAGTTTAAGAATAAGGGGTAGGCCATTTAGAACTGAGATGAGGAAAAACTTTTTCAGTCAGAGAGTTGTGAATCTGTGGAATTCTCTGCCTCAGAAGTTGCAGTGGAGGCCAAATCTCTGAATGCTTTCAAGAGAGAGCTAGATAGAGCACTTAAGGATAGCGGAGTCAGGGGGTATGGGGAGAAGGCAGGAACGGGGTACTGATTGAGAATGATCAGCCCTGATCTCATTGAATGGTGGTGCTGGCTCGAAGGGCCGAATGGCCTCCTCCTGCACCTATTGTCTATTGTCTATTGTCTATTGACCAGCTGTGTGTGTAATCTCTCTGGGTTACAATGCCACTCCACGCGGTGCTGTGAGACTTGCCTCCAGTTCTCCATTCTCCGCAGCGTCGTGCAGTGGAGAACCACCCCAGTTGTCTGTGGCAATTTCACCTCCGTGTAACAGTAGCCAGCTGAGAACCTTGGCATGTCCTTTACTGGCAGCAAAGTGCATTGCTGTGGCCCCTTCACCATCCCTGTCCAACAGGCTGATGTCCGAAAAACTCACCTGCACGGAGGAATGGAGAGGGAATGTTAGCAAGTAAACAAGGGAAATCAGATTGACAATCTCAGGTCAAAATTGGTAATCAAATCTTGCTTGAAGATACAGCATGGAAAAAAAGGCCATGGGCAGCATGGTGGCACAGCAATAGAGATGCTTCCTGGCAGCGCCAGAGACCCGGGTTTGGTCCTGACTACGGATGCTGTCTGTACGGGGTTTTTGCGTTCTCCCTGTGACCGTGTGGGTTTTCTCCGAATGCTCGTTTCCTCCCACACTCCAAAGATGTGCAGGCTTGTAGGTTAATTGGCTGCGGTAAAAACAATTCCAAATTATCCCTCGTGTGTAAGATAGTGTTAGTGTATAGTGTATGGTGTATAGTGTGTAGGATAGTGTTAGTGTATAGTGTGTAGCGTATAGTGTATAGTGTGTAGGATAGTGTTAGTGTATGGTGTATAGTGTGTAGTGTATAGTGTATAGTGTGTAGTGTGTAGGATAGTGTTAGTGTATGGTGTATAGTGTGTAGTGTATAGTGTATAGTGTATAGTGTGTAGTGTGTAGTGTGTAGGATAGTGTTAGTGTATAGTGTATAGTGTGTAGTGTGTAGAATAGTGTTAGTGTATAGTGTATGGTGTGTAGTGTGTAGTGTGTAGTGTGCAGTGTATAGTGTATAGTGTAGTGTATAGTGTGTAGTGTATAGTGTGTAGTGTATAGTGTATAGTGTAGTGTATAGTGTGTAGTGTGTAGTGTGTAGGATAGTGTTAGTGTATAGTGTATAGTGTGTAGTGTGTAGGATAGTGTCAGTGTATGGGGTGATCGCTGGGTTCATTGGGCCAAAGGACCTTTTCTCGCTGTATGTCTAAAGTGTAAAGTCCAAAGACCCTTCAGCCCACCGAGTCCACAGTTCACCCGTTCACACAAGTTCCATGTTTCCCACTTTCTCATCCACTTCCTACACACTCGGGGCAATTTACAGACGGCCATTTCACTTGCAAAACCACACATCTTCCACATCTGGATGTGGGACGAAACCGGAGCACCTGGAGGGAACCTCTGCAATCACACAGAGAATGTGCCCAGACAGCACCTGAGGTCAGGATCCAACCCGGGTCTCTGGCACTGTGTGGCAACACCTCTGCCAGCTGTGTCACCAGTATATCATTGTGTTGGAGTGTACATTGGGGTATCAAAAAAAATCTATATGTTGGATTATCAAAGGAAATCTATATGATGGATTAGCAAAGTAAATCGATATGTTGCATTACCAAAGTAAACAAGACTATTTGGCACGGTGGTGCAACAGTAGAGTTGCTGCCTTCTAACACTTACAGCACCAGAAACCCGGGTTCAATCGCGACTACGGGTGCTGTCTGTACGGAGTTTGTACGTTCTCCCCATGACCTGCATTGGTTTTCTCCGAGATCTTCAGTTTCCTCCCACGCTCCAAAGGTTTGTAGGTTAATTGGCTTGGTGCAAATGTAAAATTGTCCCTAGTGTGTGTCGGATAGTGTTAATGTGCGGGGAGTGGTATGGACTCGGGTTAAAGGGCCTATTCCGTGCTGTATCTCTAAACCCTGAACTAAACTAATCTAAACAAAGTAAACCTATACATTGGATTAGCAAAGTAAATCTATATATTGGGTGACAGAGCAATCTCACCAGTGCAGTGGTGGCCAGCCCAGGCATGGGTTGCGGGAGGACTACCTACCAGCCAGACAATGACCGTGTTGTGGCCCATCTGGGCTGCTGAGTGGAGCGCAGCCATCCCATCGTTGGCGCGTATGTGCGGGTCTGCCGCACACTCCTTCACCAGGTACTGCACGACCTCCAGGTGGCCCTCCTGGCTGGCCAAATAAAGGGGAGTGGCACCGTTTTTCATTTGTGTATTTACAACACTGAAAGGAGAAGAACAAGTATTATTTGTAAACTTTGTGCAATCGATAGAGTCACAGAGACACAGAGCACAAAACCAGGCCATTCGGCCCAACTTGTCCATACCTACCAAGGTGGCCACCTGTCTGCGTTTGGTCTACAACCCTCTAAACCTTTCCTATCTATGTACGTCCGAATGTCTAAATGTTGTTATTGTACCTGCCTGAAATACCTCCCCTGGCAGGTTGTTCCATATATCTACCACCCTTGATGTAAAAAAATGTTGCTCCTCAGGTTTCTATTAAATCTTTCTCTTCTCACCATAAACCTATGACCTCTGGTTCTTGATTTCCCTACTCCCAGTAAAAGACTCTAAGCATTCACCCTATCTATTCCCCTCATGATCTCATACACCTCTACAAGATCACACCTCAGCCTACTGGGCCCCAAGCAAGAAAGTCCAAGCCTGCCCAACCACTCCCTAAAGCTCAGGCCCTCAATCTTTTGGATTACTTCTTCAAAAAACTCAGATTCGTAAGACACGATCTCTCACATACATCGTGGCTGACTATCCCTGATCAGCCCAAATACCCAAATGCATATATATCTTATCCCTCAGAATACTCTCCAGTAATGCTTACCACATACGTTAGGCTCACTGGTCTTTAAGTGCCAGGCTTTTCCTTGCAGCCCTTCTTAAAAAGAGGCACAACATTAGCCTCCTCCAGTCTTCCAGCACCTCACCCATGTTTACCAGGGTGCTCTAGATTCCCACAGTGTCCTCAGATATATCTGATCAGGCCTCGAGATTTATCTATCTTCGTACACCTTAGGACATCAACCACCTCCTCGACCGGAATACAGACTGTCCTCAAGACATCTCCATTAACGGTCCCAAGTTCCCAAGTCTTCATGTCTTCTTCACGGTAAAAACAGAGGAAAAGCACTTGTTGAGGACCTTGCCCATCTCCTGCGGCTCCACACAGAGGTGCCCACTTGGGTTTTTGAGGGGCCCTATTTTAGTTACCCTCTTTCCTTCATGTACATAAAATCTCTCTAGATTTTCCTTCGTATTATCTGCCAGGGTTAACTCCTGCCCCATTTTTGCCTTCCTGATTTCCTTCTCAAGTATGTTCCTCAGTTCATGAAACTCCTCCAGGGATACACTAGATCCTACCTGCCTATACCTGTCCACGCCTCCTTCTTTTCCCTGACCAGAGCCTCAATTTCTCTTGTCATCCAAGCTTCCTTACGCCCACCTGCCGGGACCTTCAATGTAACATGAAAATGGATGCCCTCAACTCTTGTCAGCACATTTTCCGGATGTTCCTTTGCCAGTAAACAACCTACTCCTGTCTAATACCATCAAAGTTGGCCTTGTCCCAATTAAGAATTTTTATGGACCTGCCCTGGCTTCAACCATAACTATCTAAAATCTAGTCGGACAGTGGTCGTTGGTCATAAAAGGCTCACCTGCAGACACTTCAAACACTTGTCCTTCCCATTTACCTTAGAGTAGATCAAGCCTTGCCCTCTCCCATGTAGGGCCTTCTACATATTACCTGAGGAAACTTTCCTGAACACATTTGACAAATTCCAGGTGGCACGGTGGTGCAGCGGTAGAGTTGCTGCCTTACAGCGAATGCAGCGCCGGAGACTCAGGTTCGATCCTGACTACGGGCGCCATCTGTACGGAGTTTGTACGTTCTCCCCGTGACCTGCGTGGGTTTTCTCCGAGATCTTCGGTTTCCTCCCACACTCCAAAGACGTACAGGTATGTAGGTTAATTGACTGGGTAAATGTTTTTAAAAATTGTCCCTAGTGTGTGTAGGATAGTGTTAATGTGCGGGGATCGCTGGGCGGCATGGACTCTGTGGGCCGAAGGGCCTGTTTCCGCGATGTATCTCTAAATCTAAATCTAAAAAATCTAAATCTAAGCCGTTGGTACTTTGACAGTCCCAGTCTATACTGGGAGAGTTAAACTCCCCTACAATGGCAACCTTATTAGTCTTGTAGCTGCCTGCAATCTCCTGACATATTTGTTCTTCTAATTCCCGTTGACTATAAGGGGTCTGTAGTACACTTTCAACAAGCTGATCACCCCCTTTTTACTTCTCAGCTCCACCTGACTGTATGAACCATCAGTAATGTCATCTCTGTCTACTGCTGTGACATTCTCCTTAATCAATAAAGCAATACCCCTCCACTTGTTTGTGCTGAACATGATGCTAAGTTAAATTGATCTCACCTGCCTGTACATAATCCATATCCCTCTATTCTATGCATTTCCATGTACCTACCTAAAAGCTTCTTAAACACCACTATCGTATCTGTCTCGACATCACCCATGGCAGGACGTTCCAGGTCCCCACTACTCTGTGTAAAAAAACTTGCCCCATACATCTCCATTAAACTCTCCCACTCACATCTTCTAGCTATGCCCTCTAGTATTGGACATTTCTTCTCCGTGGATTGTCACCTTGTCGTGGTGGAGAAGCTTGTGTGGTCCTGAGATCCTGAGAGCGATGCCGTCTGGAGCTACGCTCCTGGTAGGGTCACCCATGGCGGTAAGGTCGGGGGGGGGAGGTCCCTGACAAAGAGCAATCCAACCAAGACCTCAATGGTGGAACAGGCAGAGAATGATGGCTGACTTTAGTGGAGCGTCACAACGGCTGGGAAGGCGGATGGATGAAGGCTGCAGCAGACAAGGGTCCCTGGTCGTCTTGGACTCCACGCCACTGGATCCTGACCCAGATCTGTCAAGGACTGTGTGGTGGCTGTCTGTGCACCAGTCTCCCCACGTTAAACAAAGTCACACACAGGCGTACACAGTCATACTGGCTGCGAGTGACCGCCGATGATGATTGGCCATTTGCACCCTGGGGAAAAAGGTTCTGACTGTCTACCCTAACACAATCTGCCACAGGCAATGATGGTCCAATTCTATACTGCTATCATTGACAATAGACAATAGACAATAGACAATAGGTGCAGGAAGAGGCCATTTGGCCCTTCGAGCCAGCACCGCCATTCAATGTAATTATGGCTGAGACCGTCCTCACCTTCTCCATCATGGTCTGGTTTGGCTCAGCCACCAAGCACGACATCCGGAGGCTGCAACGGATCACTCGCACAGCTGAGAAGGTTGTTGGCTGCAACCTTCCCCCCATTGACGAACTGCCAGGAAGCGAGCGGGCAAGATCATCTCTGACCCCTCTCACCCTGGCCACAAACTCTTCGAAGCACTTCCCTCTGGAAGGCGACTCCGGACTGTCAAAGCAGCCACAGCCAGACATAAAAACAGCTTTTTTCCACGAGTGATAATTCTACTCAATAACCAAAGTCTGTAGTCTCTTTCTTGCTCTGGTTTATTTTCACCCACATGTTTAGACCGTAATGTTGTATCCTTATTGTTTTGATGTGTTATGCTTTATTCTTAATTGTTAACTGTATGTTTGTGTTGTCATTTGTGAGCGGAGCACCAAGGCACATTCCTTGTATATGCACAAACTTGGCCAATAAACGTATTCATATTCATATCAATTACACTTCCATTAAATCTCCCCTCAAACTCAGATTTTTCAGAGAAAACAATCTAAGTCTATCCAACCTCTCCCTGTTGCTGAAGCCCTCTAATCCAGGCAGCATTCTGGTAACCTTCTTGTGGTAAAGCCTCTTGGAATGGGGCAACCAGAACTGCACGCAATACTCCAAATGTGGCCTAACGAAAATCCTGCAGACCTGCATCATGACTTCCTGATTCTTATATTCAATGCCCCTAGCAATGAAGGCAAGCATACCATACTCCTTCTTAACCACTTGTGCTGCCACACACACTGGGACAGTTCATTAACACGCTGAGGCAGTTCACTAACACACACTGGGGTAGTTCACTACACACATAGGGACAGTTCACTACACACACAGGGGTAGTTCACTAACACACACTGGGGTAGTTCATTAACACGCTGAGGTAGTTCACTAACACACACTGGGGTAGTTCACTCACAAACACTGAGGCAGTTCATTCACACACACGGGTAGTTCACAAACACACACTGGGGCAGTGTGAGTGAGTGAACTATCCCAGTGTGTTAGTGAGCTATGAACTTGGAATAAGGTGTGTAGGAAAGAACTGCAGATGCTGGTTTAAATCAAAGATAGCCATAAAATGCTGGAGTAACTCAGCGGGACAGGCAGCATCTCTAGAGAGAATACAATACAATACAATACAATACAATACAATATATCCTTATTGTCATTGTACAGGGGTACAACGAGATTGGGAATGCGCCTCCCATACGATGCAATAATTTAATTAATTTAAACAACAACAACCCAACAAAACAAATTGTAACAGTAAAGGAATGGGTGATGCTTTGGGTCGAGGCCCTTCTTCATTCTGAAGGATGAAGGGTCTCAACCCAAAACGTCACCCATTCCTTCTCTCCAGAGATGCTGCCTGGCGCGCTGAGTTACTCCAGCATTTTATGTCTATCTTCAATTTGAAATAAGGCATGTTTCTAAGAAAACAAACATGCAGCAATGTTTACAACGTATATATCCAATCCGATGGCCTTTAAATGATTCAGCACTAAGCAAGCACTCAGCTCCAACCACCCATAATCTTCTTAGCCGCTGAGACTAATACTCAGCTGGACACCAGGTACGTCCCAGATGGGCTCGATTAGACAAACTCTCCTTTGGCCAGGTCGAGCTTCTGCTGCCCCACAGAGGCAGCAGATAAAGGAACAAAGACAACACCAGGAGGCCCCCGTGTCTGAGTGCTCACCCTTCCCTGTGTGACACCTTGCACGGGACACCATGCATCTCCCTGAAGCCCTCCCACTGCTGTGTGAGGGAAAGACGATTTACCCCTCTAGTGGTGTGGAACATTCCGGCTGAATGCATGCTCCCAGTTGGACGTTGAGACAAGAAGTCAGTGGGTAAAATGTCCTGTTTTCCATGTTCACTTATCCTAAAGTTACACTGCCACAGCATCACAAGGTTGTGTTTTGGAGTCATTCCAAGGGTCAGTAGAGAGCGTCAGTCAGCTGTGGAGAAAGGTGCAGTAAAACCCTTCAACCGTGAGGCTCGGACTGCAGGAGGACACCAGGTGTGGATATTCTGCAGACCTTTCAAGTCAAGCCAAGTCAGTTTTATTTGTATAGCACATTTAAACACATCCCATGTTGACCAAAGTGCTGTACATCAGTGCAGGTACTAAAAAAGAACATACAATAGCACACAAACCTAACAACACATACATAAACAGTTTACAGCGCCCCCTCAGAGGGCCTCAAACGCTAGGTTTTGAGCCTGGACTTAAAGGAGTCGATGGAGGGGGCAGTTCTGATGGGGAGAGGGATGCTGTTCCACAGTCTAGGAGCTGCAACCGCAAAAGCGCGGTCACCCCTGAGCTTAAGCCTAGACCGCGGGATAGTCAGTAGCCCCAAGTCGGCCGACCTGAGGGACCTGGAGATAGAGTGGTGGGTTAGAAGACTTTTGATGTAGGGGGGGCAAGCCCGTTTAGGGCTTTGTATGTAAATATCTTATATGTTTCACACGACGTGTAAGACAAACCTGCTGTGCAGTTTTAGCTGCCCTCGGTCGAACAGACCTGCTGGGGATGTTCACAGAGGTTGGATGTGGACCTTGGATGGAGACCCACCGTCTGCGCGGTGAGGCAGCGTGGCGGCCAGAGCTGCGGCCTTACCGTGCCGGAGACCCGGGTTCCATCCTGACCCCGGGTGCTGTCTGTGTGGAGTTTGCATGTTCTCCCCCTGACCGTGCGGGTTTTCCTCTGGGTGCTCTCGGTTTCCTCTCACATCCCTAAGACGTGCAGTGTTGTAGGATACGTGGCCTCTGTAAAACTGCCATGAGTGTGCAGGGAGGGGATGAGAAAGTGGGATAACGCCGAACCAGAGTGAACAGGTGATCGATGGTTGGTGTGTGTGTGTGTGGACTCGGTGGGACGAGGGACCTGTTTCCATGCTGTATCACTAAACAAAACTGGAATGGAGACGAGTCTAAAGCACAGGGCAATTTAGTCTGCCAGGTCTCGACCCGAAACGTCACCCATTCCTTCTCTCCTGAGATGCTGCCTGACCTGCTGAGTTACTCCAGCATTTTGTGAATAAATACCTTTGATTTGTACCAGCATCTGCAGTTATTTTCTTACACTTCGTAAACTATCTGTTTGTGTAGAAAGGAACTGCAGATGTCGGTTGGTAACGCAGATAGACACAAAGTGCTGGTGTAACTCAGGCAGCATCTCTGGAGAAAAAGGATGGGTCGAGAAAGGAAGTGCCGATGCTGGTTAATGCCAAGTGGAAGGAGACAGTCTATCAGCAGTGTGCATGTCTGAAGGATCTAAGTGTAATCTCTCCATGCCACAATTCGCCGTTTCAGTCAATTTACAACCCGCCAACCCCCTCCATTCAAAAACAAACAGACAGCAGGATCTTTCAGCAGGAAGAGCATTAGTTATCGGGTCTGCCGACAATGAGCACAAATGGATTAATAATTCAAGGCAGTAACGGAAATTAGTCCTGTCCTGAGACTGTGTCGTATTGTGCTGGAGCACTGACCCTTACAGTGGCTTCATTCATTACGGCAGCAAGCGAGGTATCTCAGCTTGCAGAACCGGGCAGAGCACTCAAAACCCTTCCCTGTGTGTCTGGCTCGGCAAAATCATCTTCCGACAACAAGAACTCCAGACCACCAGCAAGAGGCTTGGTTTGGCAGCACGTGCCAGCAGTGAATGGAGCAAGGATATCTCACGTGAGAGGGCGTGCAGAGTAGGTTTACTAGGTTAATTCCCGGAATGGCGGGACTGTCATATGTTGAAAGACTGGAGAGACTAGGCTTGTATACACTGGAATTTAGAAGGATGAGAGGGGATCTTATCGAAGCGTATAAGATTATTAAGGGGTTGGACACGTTAGAGGCAGGAAACATGTTCCCAATGTTGGGGGAGTCCAGAACAAGGGACCACAGTTTAAGAATAACGGGTAGGCCATTTAGAACTGAGTTGTGAATCTGTGGAATTCTCTGCCTCAGAAGGCAGTGGAGGCCAATTCTCTGAATACATTCAAGAGAGAGCTAGATAGATGTCTTAAGGATAGCGGAGTCAGGGGGTATGGGGAGAAAGCAGGAACGGGGTACTGATTGAGAATGATCAGCCATGATCACATTGAATGGCGGTGCTGGCTCGAAGGGCCGAATGGCCTCCTCCTGTACCTATTGTCTATTGACAGCAGTGAATGGAGCAAGGATATCTCTGAATGTTTCATCGGCATCCTTGGGTCAATTAAGTAATCAGAAACAAGACGTTGAATCAATCAAACTGGCACCGGTCAATCAATACAATGGAAAATAGATGTGTGGGAAGGAACTGCAGATACTGGTTTAAACCGAAGATACGTAGACACAGATAGCTGGAGTAACTCAGCGGGACAGGCAGCATCTCTGGAGAGAAGGAATGGGTGACGTTTCGGGTCGAGACCCTTCTTCAGACTTGTTTGGGAGGGAAAACACATTGTTGAATTCATCAAGGGGGGGAGGGGGGAGGGGGAGAGAGGGAGAGAGAGAGAGAGAGAGAGAGAGAGAGAGAGAGAGAGAGAGAGAGAGAGTCGCCCTTTTGTGAAGCAGCATCTACAGTTCCTTGTTTCTGCCTAGATACAGCCTGTTGCTCTTCTCTCAACTCCAGAAAGTCCCCTTCACCCTCCCGATTTAAGTATTTAATCCGTAACAGCATTGAGTAGAATACCATCATCAGCAGCTGAAGGACACCCACACCCACAGGACTGTCATTCACTCAGTAATATAAACTTCAATCAGTAGTTGCATTGACTGGTAAACACTAACAACACAGAAATCAATCAATTGACTGAGTTGTGTCTGAGTTAGTAGTGACTCAACAATACGTTGCACTGAATGGCAATTCACAGAATGAGCAATACATCGACAAGGAAAAGACAATTAATCAAACATAAACTGCAATAAATAATCAATCAATTAATAATGACATTAAATGGTCTGTCAGACTATTGAAGTAGCATTGTCATTCATTCAATCAATCATACACTTCATACAGCGTGGAAACATCCTTCGGCCCAACTTGCCCACATTGACCAACGTGTTCCATCTACACTAGTCCCACCTGCCTGCATTTGGCCCATATCCCTCTAAACCTATCCTATCCATGTACCTGTCTAAATGTTTCTTAAATGTTGTGATAGTACCTGCTTCAACTACCTCTGGCAGTTTGTTCCATACACTCCGTACCCTTTGTGTAAAAAAGTTACCCCTCAGGTTCCCTTTAAATCTTTCTCCCCTCACCTTAAACCTATATCTTTGGTTCTGGATTCCCCCTATTCTGGACAAGAGACTCTGTGCATCTATCCGATCTATTCCTCTCAATAAAAACACTGAAATGTCAACTGATCTGACAATAATAACCCAGATATGTGAGGAAAATATTAATCAGTTAATCAATCACCAATTATGCTGATGTTTAATCAACCGGGAATAGAATGGTCAGTTAGTAATAATTGAATCAATAATTAATCTAAAATTATTGCCAATTATTAATAATAATAATAATAATGCATTACATTTATATAGCACTTTTCAAACACTCAAAGACGCTTTACAGGGATTACTAGAACATATTGACAATATTAATAATAATACAGAATTACTAATTATTTGGTGATATCAATGAATAAAATAGTAATCGATGAATCAATTTGCTACCACCACAGGATAGTAAATCAATCGTTAATGTTAAACAATCATCAAAGATGGGAATAATCAACCAGTCGTGACACTAAAGATAAATCAATGAGTCTGTTGTATAACCAATTATTCAATCAATCAATAACAGGATTCAATAATCACAGGTATTTGTGAACACCAATGAACAGTCTATCAGTCAATAGGTATCAATGCTGAATCAGGAACAGTGTGTGCGTTCTGTACAAGTATTTCCCGTTGATGTTATCGATGAATACCCTAGAGGTTTTAGTTGAGTTGAGTTTTGTTTAATTTACAGATACCACATGGAAACAGGCCCCTTGGTCCACCGAGTCCGTGCCCACCATCGATCACCCCCGTACACTTGCACTATCCTACACACTAGGGACAATTATTATTTTTTACCGAAGCCATTTAACCTACAAACCTGTACGTCTTTGGAGGGAGGAGCACCGCGATCACGGAGAGAACGTACAAACTTGTACAGGCAGCAGCCGTGATCAGGATCAAACCAGGGTCTCTGGCGCAACTGTAAGACAACAACTCTACCGCTGCACCACTGTGCCACACTCTTTTAGCGTGAAAGGTGTCCCCTACTATCATCGACTCTGCTGTGGGGGTATCTCATACCTGCAGACTTCACAGGCGTCAGCACGTATACGAAGTGACTAAGTGGCATACTAACTCTCCTTGGACATGTCTAAAGATACATCGTTTTTATTTTCTTGCCAGGTGCTGGATGACTGTGAATATCTGTCGAGTATACATAATCATGAAATGATTAGATCGGGTAGATGCATAGTCTTGTCTTTTTGCCCAGAGTAGGGGAAACGAGAACCAGAGGACATGGATTTAAGGTGGTGGTAGGGGGGGGGGGGGGGGGGGGGAGATTTAAAGGGAACCTGAGGGATAACTTTTTTACACAAGGGGTGGTGGGTGTATGGAACAAGCTGCCAGATGAGGTAGTTGAGGCTGGTACTATGGCAACGTTTAAGAAACACTTAGACAGGTACATGGATGGGACAGGTTTAGAGGGAAATCGGCCAAACGCAGGCAGTTGGGACCAGTGTAGGTGGGGCATGTTGGTTGTCAGAGGCAAGTTGGGCTGAAGGGCCTGTTCCCATGCTGTATGACTCTATGACAGCCAGTGAGCTGGACGGAGGTGACACTGCCAGCACCCCCTGGTCGCTCCAGCTGACTTACTTCTGCCTCCTGTGCTGCCTTCAGTTTGGCGAGGTGCTCAGAGCTGCACTGCCAGAGGGTTGGGAATTTGTGGAATTCTCTGCCACAGAGGGCAGTGGAGGCCGATTCACAGGATGAATTTAAAAGAGAGTTAGATAGAGCTCTCGGGTCTAGCGGAATCAAGGGGTATGGGGAGAAGGCAGGCACGGGTTACTGATTGTGGACGATCAGCCATGATCACAATGAATGGCGGTGCTGGCTCGAAGGGCCCAAATGGCGTCCTCCTGCACCTATTTTCTATGTTTCTATGTTTCTATGCCAGTGGAAGACTGGACTCAACACCAGGGACCAGAACACAAACATGGATGACCAGCGGGCGTGGAGTAACTGCCCTGGGTCACCAGAAGTGATTGTTGGCAAAGGCATTGAGAAGCTGTGTAGACAATGATGCTGGACCAGGCAGCAGTACCACTGACAACCACCATGCACTCAATAATCAGTGGCTGACTGGGTGTTCCTGGAGGGACCAGGGAACACAACTCCTGAGCCAACCTGACTCTGAGATCACCCTCTCCAAAACATTCACATGATCAATCGAAGGCTGCCACAATGCCCACTGAGCACAGAATGTTTGAGTAACTTACTTTCAGTATTGTTCACATTGGCAGCTTTTGGCTCTGAGACATGAACTTGGGACTTAAGTGTACAAAATCATGAGAAGAATAGATTGGGTTAACGCGTAGAGTCTCTTGCCCAGTGTACGAGAATCAGGAACCAGAGGACATAGATTTAAGGTGAGAGGGAAAAGATTGAATAGGAATCTGAGGGGTAACCTTTTTATACAAAGGGTGATGGGTGTATGGAACGAGCTGCCTGGGGAGGTAGGTGCGATGATAGGTACTATCACAACGTTTAAGAGGCATTAGGCAAGCACATGGATAGGACAGGTTTAGAGGGATATGGGCCAAATGCAGGCAGGTGGGACGAGTGTGGATGGGGCATGTATTTTTGGCTTGGGCAGGTTGGGCTGAAGGGCCTGTTTCCACACTGTATGACTCTATGACTGTGACTTCCTTAATCCACTGTGCCCTCGTTCACACTAAACTGCAGTGCTGCACCTTCCATACTTGAACAATGAAGCTTGTCGTCAATCCCTTACCACAGTCAGAGACAGAGAGTAATGCAATGCAGGAGGAAGCCCTTCATACCTTGTGCCAATGCAGGTTGTTTGAATTTTCGCTCTAATGGGCCCCACTCATCCACTCTTTCCCCACATCTCAACATTATTTGTTTTCTTTCAAGCTCTTATCCAACATCTTTCTGAAAATTATTGCTCTAATTTGCCTCTCAGGCAATAGCAACAACCTATTTCCACTGTTTGTCTACTTTCCCCATTCTGGTCACCAAAACCTGCCTTTGGAAACAGTTTGTCATCATCCATTCAATCGAACATCCTCTCAATTTTGTGTAGATTAGCCACCTACTTATTTCCTCCATATTATGTCTCTCCACCGTTTGGCCGGTCTTTATTGCAAGACGATTTGAGTGTTAGTTCGTCTTTCCATAATGAGAATTGGATGTAACACTAGGACAGATCATTCCAAAACTCTTCCTTTAGCCATAGAGATTGTGCTGTAATATTCTGAATATTCTGAATAAGGTATAGAAGCTTGAAAGCATGCACCAGCAAACTCAGAAACAGCTTCTCCTCCTCTGTTACCAGGCTTCTGAACGGTCCTTCCATAAGTCAGGGTACTGTCCAATTCACCTCTACCCCATTGCGGACATTGGACTTTGTCTATGGTACTGATGCGCAACAATGCTGAGAACTATATTCTGCACTCTGTATCTTCAACTTTGCTCTACCTATTGTTTGACCTAATTGTATTTAGACAATAGACAATAGGTGCAGGAGTAGGACATTCGGCCCTTCGAGCCAGCACCACCATTCAATGTGATCATGGCTGATCATTCTCAATCAGTACCCCGTTCCTGCCTTCTCCCCATTCCCCCTGACTCCGCTATCCTTAAGAGCTCTATCTAGCTCTCTCTTGAATGCATTCAGAGAATTGGCCTCCACTGCCTTCTGAGGCAGAGAATGTAGTTATGGTATTATCTGATCCAACTGGACAGATCGCAAAACAAAGCTTCTCACTGTACATTGGTGCCAGTGACAATCAGGGCCTGTTCCATGTGGTCTGACCCTGTGGCTCTGTGACAGCATTTATACCAATAACACTTGCTGAATTAAACAGCTACTGCAGAACAGTGATAATATTGTTTCCTCCACTGCCTTCAGTTTGCTGTTGTTACAGTCCTGGCGGTTTTATGCTCCTCTACAACGCTGATTGATTCATTTTACAATTTCTGATAACACGGTCGACTTAACTGTTATCAATAGGAGCAGAGTGGTCGACTTGTTGAATGGAGAAACGTCTATAAGCTGCATTAGCACCTGCCTTGGTGTGACCCTTGATGAATGTTGCAGGGTGAAAGAGCCCACACTGATACAGGGGCTAACACGTTGGCAAGACGCCCAATTAATTATGGCCTGAAATGCTGTCACTGTAATGTCGACAAACATGGGTAGCTTACAACCCAACGGTATGAACATTCAATCCTCCAATTATCAATAATAACCCCTCTATACCCGCTGTGTTTCCTGTGCCACCTCAGTACGCACCCATATCCCTCTCTCCCGCCCCAGCCACCTTACTCCTTTCCCCTCCTTCATGCACCCATCTCTGACTGAGTCGGCATTTAACTGGCTGTAATTTATGAGTCGTCATTAAATACAGGCGAGGTGCTGGAAGATTGGAGGGTGGCAAATGTTGTGCCTCAATTCAAGAAGGGGAGCAGAGGAAAGGATGGGAACTAAAGGCCAGTGAGCTTAACGTCTGTGGTCAGAAAGGTACTGGAGAGTATTGTGAGGGATAGGATATACATGCATTTAGATGGACAAGGGCTGATTAGGGATAGTCAGCACGGTTTTGTACGTGGGAGATTGGGTCTCACTAATCTGATTTGAGTTTTTTGATGATGTGACCAAAAAGGTTGATGAAGGCAGAGCTGTAGACTTTGTATATATGGACTTCAACAAGGCATTCAGCAAGACTCTGCAAGGCTAGTCTGGAAGGCAAGATCCCATGGGATCCAAGGAGAGATAGCTGAATGGATAGAAAATTGGCTTCATGGAAGGAAACTGAAGGTGATGGTGGAAGGTTGCTTTTCAGACTGGAGGCCTGTGACAAGTGGTGTGCCTCAGGGTTTGGTGCTGGGTTCATTGCTGTTTGTCATCTGTATCAATGATTTGGATGAGAACATCTGTGGCAAGATTAGCAAGTTTGCTGATGACAAAAAAAGTGTGTGGTATTGCAGATGGTCAAGACGGTTGTCAAAAATTACAGCAGGATCTTGATCGGTTGGGCAGGTGGGCTGAGGAATGGTTGATGCAATTTAATGCAGAGAAATGTGAGGTGTTGCATTTTGGGAACACTAACATGGACAGAACAGACACAGTGAATGGTCGGGCTGTGGGGAGAGTTGTAGAGCAGAGGGATCTAGGAGTACAGGCGCATGGTTCCTTGAAGTTGGAGTCACAGGAAGATAGGGTGGTCAAAAAGAGTTGGTGAGGCCGCATTTAGAGTATTGTGTTCACTTTTCGGCACCATGTTGCAGGAAAGATGTTGTCAAGTTGGAAAGGGTGCGGAGAAGATTTACGAGAATGTTGCCAGGACTAGAGGGCCTGATGATAGGGAGAGGTTGAACAGGCTAGGACTTTATTCCTTGAAGCACAGGATCATGAGGGGTGATCTTATAGAAGTGTACAAAATCATGGGAGGAATAGATCTGGAAGATCTACAGAGTCTCCTGCCCAGAGTAGTGGAATCAAGAACCAGATGACATAGGTTTCATATAAGGCGGGGGAAGATTTAATAGGAATCTGAGGGGTAACTTTTTCACACATGATCAGAACCTCAGCTTTGCATTGAAGTCTAACTTCAATGGTTGGTGGTGGGTCTATGGAACGAGCTGCCAGAGGAGGTGGTTGAGGCAGGGACTATCACAAACTTTAAGAAGCAATTAGACAGGTACATGGATAGGATGGGTTTAGAGGGATATGGGCCAAAAGCAGGCAGGTGGGACTGGTGTAGATGGGGCATGTTGGTTGGTGTGGGCAAGTTGGGCCAAAGGGCCGGTTTCCACACTGGATGACTACATGACTCTATCTTCGATCCCCACTTGCTTCATTCCTCTTTTATCCCCCCAATTTCATCGCTTCCCCCATGTTCCTCCACCTCTATCCCTCGCTCCGGCTGTAGAATTCACTTCTCTTCTTATCGGCCAACCTCTCTGTTCTTTGTCACTTCCTCCACCCATCTGTCAACCAAACCCCTCTCGTTTGTGTCGACCTATTACTGGCCAGGCTTGGTGCTGCCCCGCCTCTTCTCCAGCTTTCTCTCCCCTGCTGAGAAGGGTTCCAACCCAAAGCATCAGCAACCCATGGCCTGCACGGATGCTGCCCGGCCCGCTGAGTTCCTCCAGCACTTGCATTTTGCGGATCCAGATTGCAAGGTCCTACATGGAGAAGGGTTATAGAAAAGTCGTGTGCTCAGTTTTGCTGGTTAGTTGAGGGAGAAATACTGACTGTGATACAGTAGGAGTTCCAATCTCTCCTTCACAGCGTGGTACAACAGGCTGGTAATGTCTACAAAGAGGTTATTTTTCATATATATTTTTTTCATATTTCAGATACAGCGCGGAAACAGGCCTTTTTGGCCCACCATGTCCGCACCGCCCAGTGATGCCCGCACACTAACACTATCCTACACACACTAGGGACAATTTTTATATATACCCAGTCAATTAACCTACATACCTGTACGTCTTTGGAGTGTGGGAGGAAACCGAAGATCTCGGAGAAAACCCACGCAGGTCACGGGGAGAACGTACAAACTCCTTACAGTACAGCACCCATAGTCAGGATCGAACCTGAGTCTCCGGCGCTGCATTCGCTGTAAAGCAGCAACTCTACCGCTGCGCCACCGTGCCGCCCTGACGCCGTTATGCAAGACGAAGGTCACATTCTGCAGATATTTTGTCAGCCACATGAGACATATATGGATAAAACATTTCAGGGAGATACGATGGTTTGTAATTCTCCCAAGCTCCGGTTACACCCTCGTTGGGAGTATTCAAGGCAATGATTCATAGATTTTTGAAATGAAGGCATTTGCTAATAGTCAGGAATGTGGTAGTGATGGAAGTGTGCAGAGGTGATGACTGCACAGAGCGGGTCAGGGGAGGCAGAGGAACAACTACTTGGAGTCAGTAGACTGGGCAATGTTCAAGGACTCGGCAACGGACCTGAATGAACACGCCACAGTTGTTACAGACTTCATAAGGAAATGTGTGGAGGACTGTGTTCCCACGAAAACCATCCTAGCGTTTCCCAACCAGAAGCCTTGGATGAACCATGAGGACCAGATCCTGGGCGTTCAAGTCTGGCGAGGCAGAGTTATACAAAAAGTTCAGATGTGACATTAATAAAAAAGGTCAAAAGGGACTTCCGCTGTAAGCTGGAGCGGATAACCATATAACCATATAACCATATAACAACTACAGCACGGAAACAGGCCCGTTCGGCCCTACCAGTCCATGCCGACCACTCTCTCTGACCTAGTCTCATCTACCTGCTCTGACCATAACCCTCCAATCCCCTCTTATCCATATACCTATCCAATTTACTCTTAAATAATAAAATCGAGCCTGCCTCCACCACTTCCACCGGAAGCCCATTCCATACAGCCACCACCCTCTGAGTAAAGAAGTTACCCCTCATGTTACCCCTAAACTTTTGTCCCTCAATTCTGAAGCTATGTCCCCTTGTTGGAATCTTCCCCACTCTCAAAGGGAAAAGCCTACCCACGTCAACTCTGTCCGTCCCTCTTAAAATTTTAAAAACCTCTATCAAGTCCCCCCTCAACCTTCTACGCTCCAAAGAATAAAGACCCAACCTGTTCAACCTCTCTCTGTAGCTTAAGTGCTGAAACCCAGGCAACATTCTAGTAAATCTCCTCTGTACCCTCTCCATTTTGTCGACATCCTTCCTATAATTTGGCGACCAGAACTGCACACCATACTCCAGATTCGGCCTCACCAATGCCTTGTACAATTTTAACATTACATCCCAACTTCTATACTCGATGCTCTGATTTATAAAGGCAAGCATACCAAACGCCTTCTTCACCACCCTATCCACATGAGATTCCACCTTCAGGGAACAATGCACAGTTATTCCCAGATGTTTGGCAACTGTGGCAAGGCTTGTACTGCATCACCTCCAACAAGGCGAAACCAGGAGGTAGCTCAAGCAACAGCGAAGCATCCCTCCCTGACAAGCTCAATGCGTTCCATGCACACTTTGATAGAGAGAACACTGATGTGACTTCCCGAGCCCCCATACGCCCTGATGGTATTCCAGTCGCAGAGGCCAGCGTCAGAAGATCCTTCAAGGGGGTGAACTCTCAGAAAGCGTCTGGACCCGATGGAACACCCAGTCGTGTTCTCAAAACCTGTGCAGACCAACTGGCTGGGGTTTTTGTGGACATCTTCAACCTCTCATTACTGAGGTCTGAGGTTCCCACTTGCTTTAAGAGGGCCCAAGAAGAGTAAGGTGACGTGCCACAACGACTATCGACCAGTGGCACTAACGTCCGTGATGATGAGGTGCTTTGAGAGGATGGCTATGGCACATATCAGCGCACACCTCAACAAGAACCTGAAGGTTTGCCCACAATTTGCCTACCGCCACAACAGGTCAACGGAGGGTGCGGTCTCACTGGCTCTCCACTCTGCACTGGGCCACTTGGACAAAAAAAAACACATACATCAGGCTGTTGTTTATAGACCACAGCTCTGCATTCAATACCATCATCCCCTCCAAGCTGGTTACCATTGCCCCCCGGTGGAGGTCCCTCTACGCAAGGATTCTGCCTCTCTCCATCGGGGACCTGGGGTGAAGAGTCTGTGTACCACGTGTACATGGAGTGTGTGAGTCTGTGTACCACGTGTACATGGAGTGTGTGAGTCTGTGTACCACGTGTACATGGAGTGTGTGAGTCTGTGTACCACGTGTACATGGAGTGTGTGAGTCTGTGAACCACGTGTACATGGAGTGTCTGAGGTTGCAGCCCCTGTTCCAACATCTAAAGGGGCTGCTCCTTGCCTTCTGGCTGCACTTCTCACCCACCATCCTCATCTTTGGACACCCTGTGCGTAGGGGAGAGGGTGGGGCTGAAGATGTCCTGGTTGGGTTGCTCCTGGGCCTGGCCAAGCTGGCCATCCGCGACTCACGACGCCAGGCGGAAGAGGGCTCTGCCCGAGCCGGCTGCCTGCCCCTTTTCCGGGGTTACGTCCGCGCCCGGGTGGTGTTGGAGAGGGACCGCGCGCTGTCCACGGGCACCCTGGGGGATCTCCGGGACCGCTGGGCACCACGGGGGTGGATGCATCCTTGACAAGGATTGTAATATAGTTGTATAGTAGTGTATTGTTTATCTTGTATTATGGTAGCGGGTTCTGTTTTGGTTTTATTGTATTGTATGTATTATTTTAATATTTGAATAAATATTTTTGATTAAAAAAAAGCTGGTTACCAAGTTCACGGGACTGGGTCTCTGCACAGCTCCCTGCCCCTGGATCCTCGACTTCCTCATCCACAGACCACAGTCTGTACACATTGGCAGCAACACTTGCTCCTTGATAACCATACAGCACAGTAGCAGCTCAAGGCTGTGTTCTCAGCCACCTGTTCTATACTCACGACTGTGTAGCCGGACACAGTGTGACCTCCACCTTCAACTTTGCCAACAACACCACCGTTGTTGGATGAGTTACAGATGGTGATGTCAGAGTGTAGAGGGGAGATCAAGCGACTGACCGAATGGTGCCAGCACAACAACCTGGCTCTCAAGATCAGTGAGACCAGGGAACCGATTGTGGACTTTGGAAGAGGAAGGATGGGAATCAAAAACCTGTCTATATCAATGAAACGGTGGTACAGAGTCAAAAGCTTCAAATTCCTGGGCACGCATATGACTGAACATCTTTTCTGGATCCAGCACACTGATGCAATCATAAACAAAGTCCACTAATGCCTCTGCTTCCTGAGAAGATTGAGGAGAGGTCAAAAAAATACTCTCTCGAACTTCTGTAGGTGTGCGGTAGAGAGCATATTGACTGGTTGCATCATGGCCTGGTTCGGCAACTTGAATGCCCAGGAGCAAAGAACATTGCAAAAAGCAGTTAACGCTGCCCAGTCCATCACTGGCTCTGACCTCCCCACCAGTGAAAGGATCAGGAGCCACTGCCTGATAAAGGCAGCCAGCATCATCACTGACCCACACCACCCTGGCCACACCCTCATCACTGACCCACACCACCCTGGCCACACACTCATCATCGCTGACCCACACCACCCTGGCCACACTCTCATCACTGGCCCACACCACCCTGGCCACACACTCATCACTGACCCACACCACCCTGGCCACACTCTCATCACTGACCCACACTCTCATCACTGACCCACACCACCCTGGCCACACTCTCATCACTGACCCACACTCTCATCACTGACCCACACTCTCATCACTGACCCACACTCTCATCACTGACCCACACTCTCATCACTGACCCACACTCTCATCACTGACCCACACCATCCTGGCCACACTCTCATCACTGACCCACACTCTCATCACTGACCCACACCATCCTGGCCACACTCTCATCACTGACCCACACCACCCTGGCCACACTCTCATCACTGGCCCACACCACCCTGGCCACACACTCATCACTGACCCACACCACCCTGGCCACACTCTCATCACTGGCCCACACCACCCTGGCTACACACTCATCACTGACCCACACCACCCTGGCCACACTCTCATCACTGACCCACACTCTCATCACTGACCCACACCATCCTGGCCACACTCTCATCACTGACCCACACTCTCATCACTGACCCACACCATCCTGGCCACACTCTCATCACTGACCCACACCACCCTGGCCACACTCTCATCACTGACCCACACCACCCTGGCCACACTCTCATCACTGACCCACACCACCCTGGCCACACTCTCATCACTGACCCACACCACTCTGGCCACACTCTCATCATCACTGACCCACAGCACCCTGGCCACACTCTCATCACTGACCCACAGCACCCTGGCCACACTCTCATCACTGACCCACACCACCCTGGCCACACTCTCATCACTGACCCACACCACCCTGGCCACACTCTCATCACTGACCCACACCACCCTGGCCACACTCTCATCACTGACCCACACCACCCTGGCCACACTCTCATCACTGACCCACACCACCCTGGCCACACTCTCATCACTGGCCCACACCACCCTGGCCACACTCTCATTTCACCTCTGCTACTGTGAGGAAGGTTTAGGAGCCTGAAAGCTGTAACGTCCAAGTTCAGGAGCAATTTGTTCCCTGCAACCATCAGGCTATTAAGCATTACAACCTCCAAATATGCTCCTAACTATAGACGTGGCCATTATTTTTGTCCCCATTATTTTTGCAGTCTGAAGAAGGGTCCCAACCAAAAATGTCACCTATCCATGATCTCCAGGGCTGCTGTCTGGCCCACTGAGTTACTCCTGCACTTTGTATCTTCTTTTGTAAACCAGCATCTGCAGTTCCTTGTTTCTACATTTCCTTTGATACAAATATGCTCTAACGTCCCATTTTCCCCGTATGTTTTAAGTCAGCCTTAATGATGCAGCTCTACAGAATATGGTTCGGCCGCATCTGGAGTATTGCGTACAGTTCTGGTTGCCCCATTACAGGAAGGATGAGGGGACTTTGGTTCGGGGGCAGAGGAGGTTTATCAGAAGGATGCCTGGATTAGGATGTGTTAGCTTTTGGGAGAAGCTGGACAGACTTGGATTGTTTTCTTTGGAATGCAGGAGGTTACAGGGAAACCTGATAGAAGTATGTAAAATTAGGAGACACTGATCAAGTAGGCAGTCTGAATATTTTTTCCAAGATGGGAATATCAAATACTAGAAAACATAGCTTTAAGGTGAGAGGAGTGACGTTTAAAGCAGATGTGTAGGGGAAGTTTTTAAACACAGAGGGTAGTGAGTGCCGAGAACGCACTACCAGGGTGATGATGCAGGCCGATACAATACTGGCGTTTAAGGTTCTGGATAGGCACACGGATATGCAGGGAATGGAGGGATATGGATCACTTGTAGGCAGGTAAGAGTTGGGCTTGGCATTGTGTTTGGCACAGACATTATGGGCCGGAGAGCCTGTTCCTGTGCTGTGCTGTTCCATGTCTGAGTGACGGATAGCAGTTTAAGTCAACGCGGAGACTTTCATAGGTCACCAGATGAGGTGGGGCAGTGAGGGTTAGTTTGAAAGTTGCCATGGATGAGGGTGGAGGGTTGGTTTGCGGCATGAGGATCTTTATCACCACCGCATCAGTAAACAATCCTCCATTTTAAAATGTTTAATCAAGGGTTTCAAACGTGCAGCGAGGCTAATGAATTGTTAACGAGTCGACATCAGTGACACACAACCTGCTGCCTTACAGAGTTGAAAGACTGGATTCAGCCATCTTAGTCGTCCACAATACTCAGTGCATCACCCTGATACATTCAACATTTTGGGCCCGTTTAATAAATAACTTTTGCCTGTGATGTGCGGAAAATGATCTCCAAACACATCTCGGACACGTTGACATGTTTTAATTAACCCCCAGCATGTTTGTCACATGGGCTTGAATGGTGCCGAGTGAATTAATGCGATCACACACTTGTTTGCACAACTTTTGGTAAACACAAGGCAGAGAGAGCAGTGCCCCACTCATGTTTCCGGACTGGTAACTGAAGCTGAGCCAGCTCCCACAGCTGCACGGAGGAACAGAAATAACTGATCATTGAATAATTAATCTGAATTCTTTATGGGTTGGGGAGGGGAGGGGAGGGGGGGCATCAAACCTAAACAAGCTTCACCCAGCAGTGAATTGAAAAAAACCCTGAGATCTCAAACCTTATTACATCAACTGCAAATGATTGATAGAGCCATAAAGTCATAGTGTGGAAACAGTTTCTTTGGCCCAACTTCCCCACTCTGACCAACATGCCCCATCCCACCTACACTAGTCCAACCTGCCTGCATTTAGCCCATATCCCTCCAAACCTATCCTATCCATGCACGTGTCCACATGTTTCTTAAACATTGTGACATTACCTGCCTCAACTACCTCCTCTGGCAGCTTGTTCCATATACCCACCACCCACTTAGTAAAAACGTTTCCCCTCAGATTCCTATTTAATCTTTCCCCCCTCATTTTGAACATATGTCCTCTGCTTTGGGTAAAAGACTCTGTGCATTTACCCTATCTACTCCTCTCATCATCTTATACACCTCTGTAAGATCACCCCTCAGCCTCCTGCTCTCCTCGGAATAAAGTCCTAGTCCTCAGCTCAATGTTTTGTTCACAACGGGTTGAAAAGCATCGGGTTATCAATCTTGCCCAGTGGGTCTTTCGGACATATGCACTTTATTCTGCCACAAAATGCTGGAGCAACTCAGCGGGTCAGGCAGCATCTCTGACTGGAGGACATGGATAGGCGATGTTTCAGGAAGGGTCCCAACCACAGATGCTGCCCGATGGAGGACAAAGGCCACAGATCAAAAGGCAGAAGGTGTGAGACTAAGCAATTGAAGAGTTGCAAATTGTGAAGCTAGAGGTAGGAATGTAGGTGGACGGGGAGACACAGGTGTGAGTCCAGGTGGGTCACAGGAGAGAGAGGGGGAAAGAGGTGAGGGGAATGGGGGAAATGGGGAGGGGTGTGGGGGATTTGGTTACTTAAAATTGGATGTCAATGTTCATATCATTGGGATGTAAGCCACTCAAGTGGAATATGAGGTGCTGTCCCCCCAGTTTGAATGTGGCTTCACTCTATATTCTTCAGAGATGCTGCCTGACCCGCAAAGTTACTCCAGTGCTTTGTATCGTTTTTGTTACTCCAGCACTTTGTCTTTTTTTAAAATGAACCAGCATCTGCAGTTCCTTGTGTCTTCTCTATTCTGCCTCCTGTTTTGCTACAAGATCCCCAACACACCAGGTTGCTTCATAGAAACATAGAAACATAAGTGCAGGTGTAGGCCAACCAGCCCTTCGAGCCAGCACCGCCATTCAACATGATCATCTAAAATCAGTACCCCGTTCCTGCTTTTTCCCCATATCCCTTAATTCCTTTAGCCCTAAGAGCTAAGTCTAACTCTCTCTTGAAAACATCCAGTGAATTGGCCACTGCCTTCTGTGGAAGAGAATTCCACATAATCACAACTCTCTGGGTGAATCTGTGGAATTCTCTGTTTTTCCCTCATCTCAGTCCTAAATGGCCTACCCCTTATTCTTAAACTGTTACGCCTGGTTCTGGACTCCCCTAACATCGGGAACATTGTTCCTGCCCAATCCTTTAAGAATTTTACATGTTTCAATAACATCCGCTCTCATCCTTCTAAATTCCAGCGAATATAAGCCCAGTGGACCTATTCTTTCATCATATGTCAGTCTCGCCATCCCGGGAATTAACCTGGTGAACCTACGCTGCACTCCCTCAATAGCAATAATATCCTTCCTCAAATTAGGAGACCAAAATTGCACACAATACTCCAGATGCGGTTTCACCAGGGCCCTGTACAACTGCAGTAGGACCTCCTTGCTCCTAAACTCAAATCCTCTTGCAAAGAAGGCCAACATGCCATTAGCTTTCTTCACTGCCTGCTGTACCTGCATGCTTACTTTCAGTGATTGATGTACAAGCACACCCAGGTCTCGTTGCTCCTCCCCTTTTCCTAATCTGACACCATTCAGATAATAATCTGCCTTCCTGTTCTTGCCACTAAAGTGGATAACCTGACATTTATCCACATTATACAGCATCTGCCATGCATCTGCCCACTCACCCAACCTATCCAAGTCACCCTGCACCCTCATAGCATCCTCATCGCAGCTCACACTGCCACCCAGCTTTGTGTCATCCGCAAACTTGGAGATGTCACATTTAATTCCGTCGTCTAAATCGTTAATATATATTGTAAGTAACTGGGGTCCCAGCACCGAGCCTTGTGGCACCCCACTAGTCACTGCCTGCCATTCTGAAAAGGACACATTAATTCCTACTCTTTGCTTCCTGTCTGCCAGTTCTCTATCCATGTCAAGACCCTACCCCCAATGCCATGTGCTCTAATTTTGCACACTAATCTCTTTGTTGAAAGTCCAGATACATCACATCCACTGGCTCTCCCATATCCATTCTACTTGTTATATCCTCAAAACATTCCAGAAGATTAGTCAAGCATGATTTCCCCTTCATAAATCCATGCTGACTTTGACCGATCCTCGTCACTGTTTTCCAAATGCGCTGCTATAACTTCGTTAACAATCAACTCAAGCATCTTCCCCACTACCGATGTAAGTCTAACTGGTCTATAATTCCCTGTTTTCTCTCTCCCTCCTTTCTTAAAAAGTGGGGTTACATTGGCTACCTCCCAGTCCACAGGAACTGATCCAGAGTCGAGAGAACATTGGAAAATTATCACCAATGCATCCCCGATTTTTAGGGCCACCTCCTTGAGTACTCTGGGATGCAGACCATCAGGCCCTGGGGATTTATCTGCCTTCAGTCCCAACAGTTTATCAAACACCATTTCCTGAGTAATGTGGATTCCCTTCAGTTCCTCCCTCCCACTAGTATTTCTGGGAGATTGTATGTGTCTTCCTTAGTGAAGACAGAACTAAAGTACTCATTTAACTGTTCTGCCATTTCCTTGTTTCCCATTATAAATTCACCTGTCTCTGATTGTAAGGGACCAACATCTGTCTTCATCAGTAATTGAACTGTTTCCTGAAACGCTGTGCTCCCCAGCAATTATTGCCACTGGGGTTTTGAGCTCCACTATTCACGAGATGCATTTACTAAAACTGAAACTAAATTTATGGACCAAGGACTAAAACAAAGAGCTAAAACTAAACTGACATATAATCAATCAGAGGTCATGTTCATCGTGATTGAGCCAAATATCAAAAGAATCATATAATTATTGCACTGCAGAAGGAGGCCGGTCAGCCCATTAGTTTAAAGATAGACACAAAGCTGGAGTAACTCGGCAGGTCAGCCAGCAACTCTCTGGTGAGGAGGAACAGGTGACGTTTCAGGTCGAGACCCTTCTTCAGAGTCCGAAGAAGGGTCTTGACCCAAAACGTCACCCGTTCCTTCTCTCCAGAGATGCTGCCTGACCTGCTGAGTTACTCCAGCATTTTATGATACTAATATTATAAAGCAGATTGTAATGCACGGTGGTGCAGCAGTAGAGTTGCTGCCTTACTGCACCAGGGATCCGGGTTTGAACCTGACCACAGTCGCTGTCTGTGCAGAGTTTGTACATTCTCCTGTGACCATGTGCATTTTCTCTGGGTGCTCCGGTTTCCTCTCGCATTGCAAAGACGTGCAGGTTTGTAGGTTAAATAACTTCTGTAAATTGTCCCCAGTGTGTAAGATAGAACGAGTCTATTGGGATTAATCGTTGGCGCAGACTCGGTGGGCTGAAGGGACTTTTTCCATGCGGTATCTCTAAAACTAAAAACTTTGAAGGCTAAAAACCTATGATCTTGCTGGAAATTATTTCTCAGCCTTAACAGGTGGTGCTGATGCCGTGATTTTCATTCTTCTTGCTTGCCAGAGGTCCAAAAGGACTTGACCTAGTACTGGTCGCGTTGTGTGAAGGAACCTGTGTGAAAATTGTGTGCTTCATTTCCCATTTCAACAGGTGCTGCTTTTGGCTATGACCTCATTCATCAGAAAATGCTTTAAGATGCACTAGGACTGCAAAAATATTTTGAAGGATAATTTAATTGTTTCATGCAACTGATTCTCTAAAGCCATCCAACCAAAAGACCAAGTGATGTGGAGACACAAGGGACAGCAGATGTTGAAACCTTGAGCGGAACTCAAAGTGCTGGAGGAACTCAGCAGGTCAGGCAGCATCTGTGGAGGGTGATGGACAGACAACATTTCAGATGGAAGAAAGGTCCCGACCCAAAAAGTTGTCTGTCCATTTACTCCGCAGATGTTGCCTGACCCACCGAGTTCCTTCAGGACTTTGTGTTTAGCTCAGAGCCATGGCAACACTGGCACGTTGGTGCAGCGGTAGAGTTGCTGCCTTACTGCATTAGGGCCCCGGGCTCGACCCTGACTAAGGGTGCTGTCTGTGCGGAGTTTGTACGTTCTCCCTGTGACTGAGTAGGGTTTCTCCGTGTGCTCCAGTTTCCTGCCACACTCTAAAGACATACGGGTTTGTAAGTTAACTTGCTTCGATTAAAGAAATTGGAAATTGTCCCTAGTTTAGTTTAGTTTAGTTTATTATCACGTGTACCGAGCGAGGTACAGTGAAAAGCTTTTGTTGCGTGCTAACCAGTCAGCGGAAAGACAATACATGATTACAATCAGACCATCCACAGTGTACATGATAAAGGGAATAACGTGAATAACATTTAGTGCAAGATAAAGTCCAGTAAAGTCCGATCAAACATAGTCCGAGGGTCTGCAATGAAGTGTGTGAAGTAGGATAGTGCTAGTGTTTGTGGATCGCTGGTGGGCGCCGACTCGATGGGCCTATTTCCACGCTGTATCTCTAAACTAAACGAAGAACTAAACTGTGACATGGTGGGTGGATAAGTCATTCATTGCAGCCACATATTGTAACCCAGTCCGAGGACAGCCTCATCTGGCATCTTCTCACTCTGTAGATCAATCTGAAGCAGAATCCCTGCCTGATTTCCTTGTTCACAACCTTGGTCGATGGAGCCAGCCTTAGTCTCCCAGATCTAACTGAGCAAAGGACAGCTCTGATTAGGACTCGACTATTAGACAGGGTCATGCAGCACAGAAAATGGCCCTTTGGCAGAAGTCCAGGCCAAGCCTGAAGCAACAACATTTAACCCAATCCTAATTGATCCCATTTTCCTCAAACATAGAACATAGAACATTACAGCACAATAAAAGGCCCTTCAGCCCACAATGTCTGTGCCAAACATGATGCCAAGACCAACTCTTATCTGCCTGCACATAATCCACATCCCTCCATTCCCTGCACATTCATGTGCCGATCCCGAAGTTGTATAAAATACCACTATCTGCCTCCACCACCAGCCCCGGCAGCTTGTTCCAGGCACTTACCAGCCTCCGTGTGAAAACTTGTCCACACATCTCCTTTAAACTTTGATTCTTGCACCTTAAAGCTAAGCCCTCCATTATTTGATATTCCTATCCTGGGAAAGAGGTTCTGACTGTCTAACATTGTCGTCACCTTCCTATCAACTCCCCCGGATCAACTCCCTCCGCTTCCCTCCCGCATTGCTAAGACGTGCGGGTTTGTAGGTTAAATGACTTCTGTAAATTGTCCCTGGTGTGTAGGGTAGAACTGGTGTATTGGGATTAATCGTTAGTGCGGACTCGGTGGGCCCCACAGTTTAATGGGCAATTTAAGTGACCAGTTAACTAACTAACTAATCTCCACATCTCTGGTAGTTGGGAGGAATCTGGAGTATTTGGAGGAAGCCCACACGGATAACATGCAAACTCCACCCACACAGCAGCAGAGGTCTGGATTGAAATGGAGTGACTGGAGCTGCAAAGCAGAAGCTCTGTTAGTGGTGCCGCAGTGTGGCATTTGGGATTTTCCTAGTCAATGGCATGGTAGGGGGATTTAAAAATGATAATGCATTCTTGATGGTGCCAAAGTGGAAATGGTTGTGAGCTTCAAGTTCATATTACCAACAATCTGTCATTGAAGGGTCAGCCATGAAGGGTCAGCCATGAAGGGTCAGCCATGAAGGGTCAGCCATGAAGGGTCAGCCATGAAGGGTCAGCCATGAAGGGTCAGCCATGAAGGCACATCAATACCTCTCCTTCCTCAGGAGCTGAGGATAGTGGGCATGTCTCCAATGACTCTTAAAAACTTCTGCATTTGCACCATACTGTCGGCTTGCAACCCAGCTTGGTTTGGGAACAGCTCTGCCCAAGACCGCAAGATGCTGTGGAGAGTTGTGGATGTAGCCCAGTACTTCACACAGACCAAACTCCCCACCATTGACTCCATCTCCACTTCACACTGCCACGGAAAAGCAGCCAACATAATCTAAAACGTGTCCTACTCCAGTTTTCTCCCTGCTCTTATCCAGCAGAAAATACAGAGGTTTGAAAGCGCACACCACCGGACTCAGGTACAGGTCCTTCCCCTCTGTCATTACGCTTCTGAATGGTCCTTCTGTAAGCTAGGGGACTGTCTGATTCACCTCTACCCCATTGCAGAGATTGGACTTTGTCTGTGGAACTGGTGCGCTACAATGCTGAGAACTATATTCTGCTCTCGGTATCTTCCCTTTTGCTCGATCACTATCTCCCAGGCACCACCCAGGCCCTTGCAATACATCACAAATGTCCAGAGGAAAATGAGGAAATTCGGCATGACTCCAAAGACTCTTACAAACTTCCACAGATGCACCACAGAATGCATACTGTTGGATTACTTCACCAGCTTGGTTTGCAACACAGCTCTGCCCAAGACTGCAAGGAATTTGCAGAGTTGTGGATTTTGTTTCATTTATTATCGTCACGTGTTCCGAGTTACAATGAAAACCTTTTGTTTGCGTGCTATCCAGTCAAGAAAAAGACTCTCCATGAATACTATCAAGCCACCCACAGTGCACAGATGCAGGATAAAGGACTACATTTAGTGCAATGATATAACATTGATGTCCGATAACATCTGATTAAAGGAAGTTCAAAAGTCTCAATGAGGTTGGTGGGTGGCCAGGACCACAGACCAGCTGATGTGAGGATCATTCAGTTGCCTGATAACAGCTGGGAAGAAACTGTTCCTGAATCTGGAGGTGTGCGTTTTCATACTTCTGTACCTCTTGCCCGACGGGAGAGGGGAGAAGAGGGAGTGATCAGGGTGGGACAGGTCCTTGATTATGCTGGCGGCCTTGCTTGCCTAGTGGGGTGTAGATGGAACAGATGGAAGTTTGTGTCCACATCTTGCTGCAATGTCTTGTGGTCTTGAATGGAGCTGTTCCCGAACCATGCTGTGATGCGTTCCGATAAGACCCTTGCTATGGCGTATGGGAAGAAGCTGGTGAGAGTTGTTGGAGACATGCCAAACCCCCGAAGCCGTCTGAGCAAGTAGAGGGGTTGGTGTGGTCTTTTGGCCACAGCGTTATTATGGCTGGTCCAGGACAAATTGCTGGTGATATTTATTTCTAGAAACTTGAAGCTTTCGACCATCTAACCAAGTTACAAGGTTCTGAATCTCCTCTCCCTCTCTGTCTCCTCATTATTCGATATCCGGCCCACAACAGAGGCGTCATAAGGAGTATAGTAGGGGGCTGAGGTGATCAAAGACTTGCCCACCCAGGACATTCCTTCTTCTCCCTGCTCCCGTCCAGTAGAAGGTACAGAAACTTGAAAGTGCGCCCCGCCAGACTCCGGAACAGCCTCTTCCCCTCTGTCATCAGGCTACTGAACGGCCTCTCCGTAAACCTGCCTGCAGTCCAATTCACCTGTACAGCATTGTGGACATTAGACTTTGTCTATGGGACTGATGCTGAGAACTGTATTCTGCACCCTGTATCTTCCCCTTTGTTCCAGCTCTTGTACTCGACTTTGACTAGAGTGTGTTCATGTACAATGTTATCTACTGAGTACAATGGAGGGGCCTGTGTGGTGGGGGAGACCACCCAGAACAAAGGGGAGGGTCCCAGCATAGAGCTGCTGCTGCTCGGTGCTGCGGCAGGCGGTAGAGCGGACTGTTCGGTGAACATTTGAAACTTTGTCGGCACCAGGTGACACTAGTGTACTGCCTGGGTGGGGTCTGCTACATGATTTTACCGGGTTGCGTGCAAAACAAAGCATTTCACTGTTCGAGGTCCATGTGACAATAAAGTATCATTGAATCATTGAATCTGACTGGATTGGACTGCATGCAAAACATAGCTAATCTCGGTACACATGACAATAAAAAATGTAAATCTGGAGAGATTTTAAACCGATAATCAAGACAGAATCAGGGGATTATGGGGAGAAAGCAGGAACGGGGTACTGATTTTGTACGATCAGCCATGATCGTATTGAATGGCGGTGCTGGCTCGAAGGGCCGAATGGCCTACCCCTGCACCTATTTTCTATGTTTCTAAAATGCAATCTCAGAAAGCCTGCCAAAGGGTTAATGAACATCTTAAGGTGACTTAAAGTGACAGATGCTGTCTACTGTAATCCAATAGAGGAGATCCAATATTATTATCAAGATCACTGGGATCCCAAACCAAGCACAAAGCTACAGTGAGTCAGTGAAACTAGCTGCTTGGATGCCATATTCTATATCACCATCTGTACCTCTTGTTTCCCTTTCCCCTGACTCTCAGTCTGAAGAAGGGTCTCAACCCGAAACGTCACCTATTCGTTCTCTCCAGAGATGCTGCCTGACCCGTTGAGTTACTCCAGCTTTGTGTGTCTATCTTCGGTTTAAACCAGCATCCGCAGTTTTCCTACACACAAGTCACATTTCTTAGTTGGACGTGTAACATCTACCTTTTCATAAAGCCACCTATATACCATGAATAATTACCAAACTTCACCAGAGTGTTCCCTGTATATTCGCAGTGTGGGCTTCACATTAATGTTTTTAGAATTCTGATAGAAATATGAAAGGTGCTACAGAAATCTAAGTCTTTCTTTTGTAATTGGTGAATTGGTTAAATTTGGGATTTGGTGAAAGGCAGTAACTGCCAGAGATAACTTGTGTAGGAAAATAACCGCAAATCGGAGGTATCACAAAATACTGGAGTAACTCGGCGGGTCAGGCAGCATCTCTGGAGAGAAGGAATGGGTGACGTTTCGGGTCGAGACCCTCCTTCAGAGTCCTTCTCTGCAGAGATGCTGCCTGACCTGCCGAGTTACTCCAGCATTTTGTGATACTGATATTATAAAGGGCCTGTCCCACTTCGGTGATTTTTAAGGCGACTGCCGGCGACTAGGCTGTCACCGCACGGTCGCCGGTGTGTGGCGGGGTGTCGCGGGCATGGTCGTGAGTAGTGGGACAGGCCCTTTATAATATCAGTATCACAAAATGCTGGAGTAACTCGGCAGGTCAGGCAGCATCTCTGGAGAGAAGGACTCTGAAGGAGGGTCTCGACCCGAAACGTCACCCATTCCTTCTCTCCAGAGATGCTGCCTGTCCCGCTGAGTTACTCCAGCATTTTGGGATGCCAGAGATAACTTGAACAGTTTGCAAAATAGTTTTTGGTTCCTCATGGCACTTCACAATATTCACTCCATGAGCTGCAGACATCAGCCTATGAACTGCACACTCCACACCAACCAGACTCCCGTTGCCTGCGAGAATCAGTCTCTTTCTCTCCACCTGATTAAAGGCCAAGCAGTGACTCAGGGCAGCTCCGTCTGCAGCCCTGTATTTACCGGGAAAAATATTGGAAACCTGTTTTAACACCTGGAAAGAATGCAAGGTGCTGGAGTAACTCCACAGGTCAGGCAGCATAGACACAAGGTGCTGGAGTAACTCATTCAATCAGGCAGCATCTCAGGAGGACATGGATAGGTTACATTTCGGATCGGGACCCTTCCTGGTGTCTACATAATACTTGGAAACCTGTTTGGAAATGGGGGCATCAAACCACACTTCCACATGAATCTGGTCAAAGAACTGGTAGCAGTTTTGAGTTGACTTTAGACTTTAGAGATACAGCACGGAAGCAGGCCCTCCTGCCCACCAAGTCCACGCCCACCAGCATCACCCCATACACTAGCACTATCCTACACACTAGGGCCAATTTTGTTATTTTTTTTACCAAAGCCAATTAACCTACAAATCTCTGGAGTGTGGGAGGAAACCGAAGCATCTGGAGAAAACCCACGCGGTCACGGGGGGAGCCTACATACACTGTTCAGACAGCACCCATGGCCATGATCTCTGCCGCTGCAAGGCAGCAACTCTACCGCTGTGCCACTGTGCTGCCCTTAAGTTGTGGCAAGTTTCGTGATTCACCAACATTCCAACTTCCGAAGCACATTCCACGTCAATGCTGTGCCCAGTAACCTCTGGAATCACTCAATGGAGAAGGGGCACATTTAGAATCTGAGGCAGAAGAGGCACATTTAGAATCTGCTGAGCCAATCTCCAACCTTGGCATCTGTGGAATTTTAATCTAGTTAATAATCTGGAATTTAGCAAAAGGATTCAGATTCATGCAAACAAAATTCAATGGATTTTTGTAAAAGCCCCAAATGGTTCTTGGAAGTCCTCCAGTGAGAAAATCTGCCCTCCCTGCCTGGTTTACATGTGACTCCAATTCATTAATACGTCTGCCTAGATCTGATATGATCTGACAGTGATATCTAGATCCTGAGAAACAATTAGCTTGCAATAAAAAGCCAGTAATAATCAGTCCTGACTCCAAGATTACTTGATCTTAATCTAACCCAGAGAAAGTCGAGATACAATATGTGCACGGGCCGCATTGAGATCATCTGGAGGATCGGGAATACATTTTTAGTATTTGAGACGTTTGCCATGATTCTGATAATAGGGGGAGGACATTCGTATGTTAAAGCAGCAGAATTAGGCCATTCGGCCCATCAAGTCTACTCCGCCATTCAATCAAGGCTGATCTATCTTTCCCTCTCAATCCCATTGTCCTGCCTTCTCCCCACAACCCCTGACACCTGTACATCACAATCTATCTATCTTGGCCTTAAAAATATCCATTGTCTAGGTCTCCACAGCAGTCTGTGGCAATGAATTCCACCTTCTGGGCATTGTTCTTGAATCTGGCGGTAGGTGCTTTCAAATGTTTGTATCTGCCCTGGAGAAGACCGGGCTGCGGGTGGTCCTTGATAATATTGGCTGCTTCCCCAAGGTATGGTGAAGTGTAGATGAAGTTGGTGGGAAAGGAAGGAGGGGAGGGGGGCTAGCTTGCCTGGTGGACTGGACTGTAATCACAATTCTGCAGTTTCTTGCAGTCTTAGACAGAAGATTGGACATACCAAGCTATGATCTATTCTACATTTCCCTTGAGCTTCATCCTCTTTGATCCATCAATTTCACACCTTACCCTTCCATGTCTCTGTGTCTCCCTCTCCCCTGAATCTCAGTCTGAAGAAGGTCTCGACTCGAAACCCATTCCTTCTAAACAGAGATGCCACCTGTCCCGCTGAGGTACTCCAGCATTGTGAGTCTATCTTCAGTGTAAACCAGCATCTGCAGTTCCTTCCTGCACACATGATGGATTCCTGATGAAATGCCTTGCATGATGCACGTGTAGAATTTGGTAAAGGTCATTGGGGACATGGCAAATTTCCTTGCCTTCTGTGGAAGTATTAGTGTTGCTGTGACCAGTGTTGTCAAATTGTTTGTGGTATTTACACCTAGGAACTTGAAGCTCTTGATCATTTCCACTTCGACACTACATGAGGCACCTACACTCCTAGTCAATAAAACAAATCCCTGGAGGAACTCAGCAGGTCAGGCAACATTTGTGGAGGAAGACGGACAGATGACGTTTCAGGTCAGGACCCTTCTTCAGACTGAAGAATCTGAAGAAGTTCTATCTGAAGAAGGGTCCCAACTGAAATGTTGTCAGTCTACTTCCCTCCACAGGTTTTATTTCCCTCCAAAAAAAACTTTATCTAGCCCCCCCCCCCCCAGCTGCTCACAATTCCAGCAACTGCAGTCTCTTGTGTCTCCACACACCAGATTGATGTTGATATGAAGGTACAGGCTTCATGGCGGCACGGTGGTGCAGCGGTAGAGTCCCGCCTTACAGCGCCAGAGACCCGGGTTCGATCCTGACCACGGATGCGGTCTGTACGGAGTTTGTACGTTCTCCCCATGACCTGCGTGAGTTTTCCCCGCGAGCTCCTGTTTCCTTCCATACCCCAAAGACATACAGGATTGTAGGTTAATTGGCTTGATAAAATTGTGAATTGTCCCTAGTGTGTAGGATAGTGTTAGTGCGTGGGGTCGCTGGTCGGAGCGAACTCGGTGGGCCAAATGTCTGCTTCCGTGCTGTATTTCTAAACTAAAGCTAAACAAGCTGGGGTGAAAATGAGAGCTGACAAAATGATTTAACTGCTGCATTATATCAAACAGTTAAAACTGTTAAAACTGATTATTATGAGAGTCAACAGGCTGAAATGAAATAATCCTTGTTCAATCATTAACATTCAATGCCAGTTT
This sequence comes from Rhinoraja longicauda, assembly GCF_053455715.1. Lineage (NCBI taxonomy): Eukaryota > Metazoa > Chordata > Chondrichthyes > Rajiformes > Arhynchobatidae > Rhinoraja > Rhinoraja longicauda. The sequence goes on along the minus strand of NC_135982.1, from coordinate 3,980,584 downwards.
GGTGAAAGCGGGATCTCACGTATGTTCAAAGTGTCCCTTCACTGAAGAAACGTGAAGTGATTTACATAAATGAAGGATGAACAAAGGAAGCTCTGTTATCGCTCCACAACACAAGAGCTCACCAGTTACTGAAAGCAGATTGATTGTCAGTGGTGTGCAACAGAGGCAGTCCTGATGTCCAAATAGTTCTGACAATGACATTCTGTTCCGATCGTAGCAACATCATTGACTCTTTCCTTCCTGAGCAGCAATGGTGTCAAAGTAGAAGTAGTTCCTTGGCATTAATATTACCTGTGATTGCTTCTTGAGGTGAATGTGCCATGTAACTTTCTCCCGATGGATTGCAGTATCTGAACTTCACATTCCAACATCAGTTGTGAGCACCAGTTAATATTACCACCCATCTGCCATGGACCAACCACATTGATAAGGCAGCCAAGAGGCCACCAACGCCTCTGCTTGCTGAGGAAGCCAAGGGAATTTAGCATGTCCCCAATGACTCATACAGACTTGTACAGATGCACTGCAGAATGCACGCTGTCAGGTTGCATTGCAGCTTGGTTTGGGAACAACTCTGTTCAAGACCACAAGAAATTGAAGAGAGTTGTCGACGCAACTTTGTTCAACGCACACACCAGACTTCCTGCCATAGTTTAGTTTAGTTTAGTTTAGAGATACAGCGCGGAAACAGGTCCTTTGGCTCACCGGGTCCACACTCACCAGCGATCCCCGCACATTAACACTATCCTACACACACTAGGGACAATTGTTTTACATTTATACTAAGCCAAATAACCTACAAACCTGTACGTCTTTGAAGTGTGGGAGGAAACCTAAAATCTCGGAGAAACCCACGCAGTTCACGGGGAGAACATACAAACTCCGTACAGACAGCACCCGTGGTCAGGATCAAAGCCGGGCCCCTGGTGCGGTAAGGCAGCAACTCTACTATGCCTCCCCCATCGTCTCCATCTATTTTTCACATTGCCTCGGAAAAGCAGCCAACATAATCAAAGACTTGTCCCATTCCTTCTTCTCCCCACTCTCATCTAGCAGAAGATACAGAAGCTTGAAAGCGCGCACCACCAGACTCGGAAACAGCATCTTCTCTGTTATCAGGCTGTTGAATGGTCCTTTCATAAGCTAGGGTACTGTCCAATTCACCTTTACCCCATTGTGGACATTGGACTTTGTTTATGGAACTGATGCGCTACAATGTTGAGAACTATATTCTGCACTCTGTATCTTCCCCATTGCTCTCCCCTTTGTACTTGGGCTTGACTTGATTACAATTGTGCATGGTACATCCGATATGTTTGGAGAGCATGCAAAACAAAGCTCTTCACAGTACCTCATTACACATGCCAATAATAAGCCTCAACGCAAAGTTATTTCTGTTTGAAGATGATGAAATGAGTTAGGGGTTTGCCTGCCTTGACCGTGGCCCCTGGACCACCTGAGAAACACACTGCAAAATTATTGCATTTAAAACTTCTGCGTGATGACACCATGGAATTGTTCTTTTGCAGTGGCTGGGATTACAGGGCAATGCAACAACTGATGTAGCCAAGAGCTGTGCATGAATTACAATGAGATCCAACCATTTGGCTCTGACTGGGAGGAAGATCCAACCATTTGGCTCTGACTGGGAGGAAGGAATAGAAAGAAGGACCTTCCATGACCACAGGATGTTGTAAAGAATCAGCCAATTAATTAGTTTTGCCATGCAGGAAACACGAAGCTGATTGGCACTCATAAAGCTCTCCCAAACAATAATGAAATTATTATCAGATCATCTGTTTTTGCGTTCTTGGTTAAAGGATCGATAAGACAACAGAGAAATCACTTGCTCTTGTGTAGGAAAATAACTGCAGATGCTGGTACAAATCGAAGGTATCTCAAAATGCCAGAGTAACTCAGCGGGTCAGGCAGCATCTCAGGAGAGAAGGAATGGGTGACGTTTCGGGTCGAGACCCTTCTTCAGACTGATGTCAGGGGAGGGGGCGGGACAAAGATAGGATGTAGTTGGAGACAGGAAGACTAGTGGGAGAACTGGGAAGTGGGAGGGGAAAGAGAGGGACAGAGGAACTATCTGAAGTTAGAGAAATTAATGTTCATACCGCTGGGGTGTAAGCTGCCCAAGCAAAATATGAGATGCTGTTCCTCCAATTTGCAGTGGCCTCACTATGACAATGGAGGAGGCCCATGAGAGAAAGGTCAGACTGGGTGTGGGAGGGGGAGTTGAAGTGCTGAGCCACCGGGAGATCAGGTTTGTTAAGGCGGACTGAGTGAAGGTGTTGAGGTCACTTGCTCCTGCTCGCTCAGCATTACGCGGTAATCTCTTAAGCATGGATAGGACCATATTTTAACTGTACACTCAGTGCTGCATTATCATTGAGTTGCAATGGTTTAGGTTAGTTTAGTTTAGTTTAGAGATACAGCGTGGAAACAGGCCCTTCTGCCCCGCTGAGTCAGCGCCGACCAGCGATCCCCACACACTAACACTATCCGACACACACGAGGGACCATTTACAATGTTACCATTGCCAATTGACCTGTGAACCTGTTTGTCTTTGGAGTGTATGAGAAAACTGGAGCACCCGGAGAAAACCAACAAATGTCACAGGGAGAACGTCCAAACTGTACGCAGACAGCACCCATAGTCAGGATCGAACACAGGTCTCTGGCGCTCTGAGGCAGCAACTCTACCTTTGTGCCCTCTTGCCATTATGGTCTTGTTCACCATAAAGCCTACACCTTAACTAGGAATTGGACTCATTTTCTCCCCCAGGATTTGCTTTCCAAATCAATTCCCAAGTACAAACCCATGGATGAAGGGCGGAATCCCGTGATTTTGGGCTTTCTCTCTTCATCTGATGTCAATGGAGCGGCTAAAGGAGGAATCGTCAAAATACTTGGGTTTGCAAGGAAGGGTTCTTGAAGCTGAAGGCATTTGTTGGCAGGATACAGGACCAACGTCAACGTCTCCAAGGATTCTCCATGTTGCCCTCAGTAAAGTCAGTGGAAACCCTGGGCAATCTTTGGAAGTTCTGCCACAATCAAACCAGGAAGCTGGAGAATCTTCATCAAAATCCCTCAGGAATTCAGTCAGAAGAACAGTAAACAGGAAGCATTCCCCTTGTGTGTCACCGATGATGAACGACCTTTCCACAGGAAAAATTAATCAAGAAAGGAGAAGGAAATCAGACACGGTCCAGAAGGATTCTTTCTTGTCTCCAGAGATGCTGCCTGTCCCGCTGAGTTACTCCAGCATTTTGTGTCTATCTTCGGTGTAAACCAGCATCTGCAGTTGCAGAAGGTCCAGAAGGAGCAGATGAGTGGGCCAGAGCAAACCTGCACAAGCTCCATATACTGTACAATGGACATCTAAATCAAATGACATTTTTACCGAGAATGGTACAAGGTTTGCCATGCTTTGGGGATTCCCCAAGCCAAGCCTATCAGTAATCGGCCGCATAAAGAATTCAGAGATGCAAAGAGAAAACAGGTTGATGCCACTTGTGAGTCAGTGAATGACTTTGTTTTCATGATTAGCACATCCACGGAGTGCAACCAGAGGCTTGTTGACAGCTGGAATTTTCCAGTTCATCATATCCACACAAACACTCCACCAATACACGCCTCTGCACCCTGTGTCACTCATACATGCGCCCTCTGACAACATGTTCCTTCCCACTCAGGCACACGAGCACACGGCCACACAAACAATCCTCCCCGCTTCCTTATTTAAAGATGGAACTACCTGCTGAGTCACTGTGTTTTCTTGATACCGAGGCGGGTGTTTGTTGTACGGGAACATAGAAACATAGAAACATAGAAACATAGAAACATAGAAAATAGGTGCAGGAGTAGGCCATTCGGCCCTTCGAGCCTGCACCGCCATTCAATATGATCATGGCTGATCATTCAGCTCAGTAGCCTGTACCTGCCTTCTCTCCATACCCCCTGATCCCTTTAGCAAAAAGGGCCACATCTAACTCCCTCTTAAATATAGCCAATGAACTGGCCTCAACTACCTTCTGTGGCAGAGAATTCCACAGACTCACCACTCTCTGTGTGAAGAAATGTTTTCTCATCTCGGTCCTAAAAGACTTCCCCCTTATCCTTAAGCTGCGACCCCTGGTTCTGGACTCCCCCAACATCGGGAACAATCTTCCCGCATCTAGCCTCTCCAACCCCTTAAGAATTTTATATGTTTCTATAAGATCCCCCCTCAGTCTTCTAAATTCCAGCGAGTACAAGCTCAGTCTGTCTAGTCTTTCCTCATATGTAAGTCCCGCCATCCCAGGGATCAATCTGGTGAACCTTCTCTGTACTCCCTCTAAGGCAAGAACGTCTTTCCTCAGGTTAGGAGACCAAAACTGCACACAATACTCCAGGTGCGGTCTCACCAAGGCCCTGTACAACTGCAGCAGAACCTCCCTGCTCCTAAACTCAAATCCTCTTGCTATGAATGCCAACATACCATTCGCTTTCTTCACTGCCTGCTGCACCTGCATGCTTGCTTTCAATGACTGGTGCACCATGACACCCAGGTCACGTTGCATCTCCCCTTCTCCCAATCGGTCACCATTCAGGTAATACTCTGCTTTCCTGTTCTTGCCGCCAAAGTGGATAACCTCACATTTATCCACATTATATTGCATCTGCCATGCATTTGCCCACTCGCCTAATCTATCCAAGTCACTCTGCAGCCTCCTAGCATCCTCCTCGCAGCTAACACTGCCACCCAGCTTCGTGTCATCCGCAAACTTAGAGATGTTGCATTCAATTCCCTCGTCCAAATCATTAATATACACTGTAAATAACGGGTCCCAGCACTGAGCCTTGCAGTACCCCACTAGTCACTGCCTGCCATTCCGAAAAGGACCCGTTTATTCCTACTCTTTGCTTCCTGTCCGCCAACCAATTTTCTATCCACCTCAACACTGAACCCTCAATACCGTGTGCTTTAAGTTTGTACACCAATCTCCTATGTGGGACCTTGTCGAAGGCCTTCTGAAAGTCCAGATATAACACATCGACTGGTTCTCCCTTATCCACTCTACTAGTTACATCCTCGAAAAATTCTATAAGATTCGTCAGACATGATTTGCCTTTGGTAAATCCATGCTGACTTTGTCCGATGATTTCACCACTTTCCAAATGTAATGCTATCACATCTTTAATAACTGACTCTAGCATTTTCCCCACTATCGATGTTAGGCTAACTGGTCTATAATTCCCCGTTTTCTCTCTCCCTCCCTTTTTAAAAAGTGGGGTTACATTAGCTACCCTCCAGTCCTCAAGAACTACTCCCGAATCTAAAGAGTTTTGAAAAATTATCACTAATGCATCCATTATTTCTGAGGCTACTTCCTTAAGCACTCTGGGATGCAGCCTATCTGGCCCTGGGGATTTATCTGCCTTTAATCCATTTAATTTACCTAACACCACTTCCCGACTAACCTGGATTTCCCTCAGTTCCTCCATCTCATTAGACCCCCGGTCCCCCGCTATTTCCGGCAGACGGTTTATGTCTTCCTTAGTGAAGACAGAACCAAAGTATTTGTTCAATTGGTCTGCCATCTCCTTGTTCCCTATGATCAATTCACCTGTTTCCGACTGCAAGGGACCTACATTTGCCTTAACTAATCTTTTTCTCTTGACATATCTATAAAAGCTTTTGCAGTCTGTTTTCAGGCAAGAAAACGCTACTGAGGGCAAAGATCAGATCAGCAATGAAAGCTGTTGAAGGGGGTTTGAAGAATATGTGTGTGTGTGAAGAATATAGTACACACACGCAATAATCCACCCTCTCTCGCACACACATGCACACAATCAATAATATCCCCTCGATCTTGCGCACGCACACACACACACACACACACACACACATGCAATAATCCACCCTCTCTCGCACACACATGCACACAATCAATAATACCCCCTCGATCTTGCGCACACACACACACACACACACACACACACACACACACACACACACACACACACACAATAATCCACCCTCTCTCGCACACACATGCACACAATCAATAATCCCCCCTTGATCTTGCACACACACGCACACAATAATCCTGTCCCCTTTGCACACACATAATTATCCAGTCTTTCTTGCATACATACACACATGGACACCCAGACACACACGCGATAATCCACCCTCTCTTGCACACACACACACACACACACGATAATCCCCCATCTCTCTTGCACACACATGCGATAATCCTCCCTCTCTTGCACACACACACACACAAGATAATCCCCCATCTCTCTTGCACACACACACACACACACACACACACGATAATCCCCATCTCTCTTACACACATACACACACGATAATCCCCCATCTCTCTTCCACTCACACACACATACACACACGATAATCCCCCATCTCTCTTGCACTCACACACACACATACACACATGATAATCCCCCATCTCTCTTCCACTCACACACACATACACACACGATAATCCCCCATCTCTCTTACACACAGTAATACAAAGCAATGCATTGCCAACTGAGTACAATATCTGTGGACTTTACTGAACTAATGAAAACTGTGGATTTTTTTAACACTTAAGAAATAAATAAATGAAATTAAGACAATCCAATAACCTGTTGCAGCTGCAGTATGTGGACCCATGGCAGCCAAATCTGTACAAGGTGCCAAGGAACTTAGGGTCAGAGCTGCTGAGTTGCAACATGAGGTCCAGAGACTGTACTTCACCAGGTAGAGGGGAGGTTGCACGGATATTTGACTCAAGAAGTAATCGCAGCCACGGGTCAAGTACGGCAGAATTGATCAGTGAATGGAGGCAAGAGAGTGTGACAAAAGGTGAGGCAGGTTAATGGATCCAGGAGAAACATCAGCCCTGGTACCTGAACACCAGGAGTGAGGTTTCTGCAGCCTCTGTAGACAGGAGCAAAGTGATGCAAGCGTACCATGGCATCCTGGTACACAGGGTGGCAAAGGAAAGAGAATGTAGCAGTGGTAGGGGACAGTACAGTTTGGGGAAATATAGTTTCTCTGACGCCACAAATAAAAGCCCAAAGACCACGTTGCCTGCCCGATGGCAGAATGAGGGACACTCTCTCAGCGTGGAGTTGAACTTTGAGAAGATCGTGTCATGTTTCACAGGGGAACCCAGGACATGGAGAGGTCTAGGAAGAGGATTCTGCTGAAGGAATATGAAGAGTTACTGCACTGCAAAGCAGAATCATATTAGAGATCGTCTCTGGGTTACTGAACAAACCCCAGGAAATCTGCATAGGGTCCAAGGCATCAGAGAGTTGAATGCCTGGCCCGAAGATTGACCTGGCAAAAATATGCTTCAATGCATTTTACTGGCACATGAGTGAGGGAAAGAGGTGGCTGTACCAGTGGGACGGTCTTGACTAGAACCGGGCTGTGACAAGCATCCCCATGAATCTAATAATAAGAGCTTTAGATGGAGTTTAAAACTAAAAAATGAGAAAAGTGGGTGGGGAGTGTTCAAGTAAGGAGGAAAATAAAAGTGAAAGATAACAGACAGGGCAATACGACAGTCTGTCAGAAGCAGTCAGACGATGAAAGCACAGCAAGGAAATAGTGCCAGAGGAACTCAACCGACCGAGGACCATCTGTGAGAGCGGAAGGGAGGAGGAATTGTTGACATTTCAGGTCAAAATCCTACATCAAGATTGACTCGATGACTTCCTCCAGTAGATTGTTCATAATAAGCTCATAAGTTCCAGGAGCAGAATGAAGCCATTCGGCCTATCAAGTCTCCTCTGCCATTTAATCATGGCTGATCTATCTTGTCCCCGCCTTCTCCCCATAACACTTGACACCCGAACTAATCAAGAATCTGTTAATCTCCGCCTTAAAAATATCCATTGATTTGACCTCCACAGCCTTCTGTGGCAATGAATTCCACAGATTCACAACCCGTTGACAGAAGAAATTCCTCCTCATCTTCCTTCTGAAGGTACGACCTTTTATTCTGAGGCTATGTTCTCTGGTCCCAGAATCTCCCACTAGTGGAAGTATCCTCTTCACATCCGCTCTATCCAGGCCTTTCACTATTCGGTAAGTTTTCAGTAAATTGCAATCAGGTTTGTTGCTCCAGATCCCACCAGCTACAGTCTCTTGCGTTTCCAGGGTAAATAGTGGTGAGCTAAAGTGGAAAGCTCTCAAACGCACGTCTTGCTCAGTGTAATATAGATGGATTAAAGGCAAAAAGAGAGATAAATGGATGCTGTCTGAGCCATTGGGGAGACATGGTGCAAATTGACTAAGATTGGAATTGTTATTCTGGGATTCTTGGTGTTGAGCAAAGACGGGAGAAATGGAAAAAGAGGAGAGTGGGAGTCGAGGACTAGAAGTCATAACTTCAGAATTAAAGGACGTTCCTTTAGGAAGGAGATGAGGAGGAATTTCTATAGTCAGAGGGTGGTGAACCTGTAGAATTCTTTGCCACAGAAGGCTGTGGAGCCAGTCGATGGATATTGTAAAGGCAGGGATAGATAGATTCTTGATTAGTAAAGGGTGTCAGGGGTTATGGGGAGGAGAATGGGGTTAGGAGGGAGAGTTAGATCAGCCGTGATTGAATGGCATAGACTAGATGAACCGAATGGCCTAATTCTGCTCCTATCACTTATGACCTTATAATCTCATAATGTGAATGTGAGGAGGAGGCAGCGAGACATCAGAGATCAGATGGCAGCACAATGGTGCAGTGGTAAAGTTGCTGCCTTACAGCGCCAAAGAATCAGGTTCGATCCTGACTACGGGTGCTGTCTGTATGGCGTTTGTATGTTCTTCCGTGACCACGTGGGTTTTCCCCGGATGCTCCGGTTTCCTCCCATATTCTAAAGAGGTGCAGGTTTGTAAGACCATAGACAATAGACAATAGGTGCAGGAGGAGGCCATTCGGCCCTTCGAGCCATGTGATCATGGCTGATCATTCTCCATCAGTACCCCGTTCCTGCCTTCTCCCCTGACTCCGCTATCCTTAAGAGCTCTATCTAGCTCTCTCTTGAATGCATTCAGAGAATTGGCCTCCACTGCCTTCTGAGGCAGAGAATTCCACAGATTCACAACTCTCTGACTGAAAAAGTTTTTCCTCATCTCCGTTCTAAATGGCCTACCCCTTATTCTTAAACTGTGGCCCCTTGTTCTGGACTCCGTATACTTCATAAGTATATGAAGAAACTACAGATGTTGGTTTAAACCAAACTACAGATGTTGGTTTATACCAAACTACAGATGCTGGTTTAAACCAAACTACAGATGCTAGTTTAAACCAAACTACAGATGCTAGTTTAAAAGTTATTCCCTTATCGTGTATCTATCTATACACTGTAAATGGATTGATTGCAATCATGCATTGTCTTTCTGCTGACACGGTTTGCAAGCAACAAAAAGCTTTTCACACTGTACACGTGACAATAAACTAGACTGAACTGAACTGAATCAGTCAATTTTTACTGTTCTGGTTTTCAGTCCTTGATTTTTCATCCCAAATGGGAGAACTGGGATTTGAATGAATCATATCTTGCAAGGACCCTAACACCACCTGCAGTTATACTTGGCCAGATTTAACTCACTTCAGAAGCTGAGAAGCAAGCCCCCCATCCCCCTCCCCCCCCCCCCCCCCCCGCCCCCACCCCACTACAGAAGAGTCCCGATCCAAAACATCGTCTCCAGATACACTGCTTGACCCGCTGAGTTACTCCAGCACTTTGTATCCATCTTTCATCAACTATCCATGTCCTCCAGAGATGCTGCCTGACCTGCTGAGTTACTCCAGCACTTTGTGGCTTTTTTTTGTAAACCAACATTTGCAATTCCTTGTGACTGCAAGCGATTATCGTTGCGTTACTTACTTGGGACATTTTCCGAGCAGTAGTCGTAGGGACGGGAGGTCACCTTTGGCTGCGGCGTAGTGCACAGGAAGGGCTCCTGTGTCCGTCGCTGCTCCTGGGTCACTGCCCCCACCTTCCAATAACCACTCTGTGATACTGTGATGTCCGAACCACGATGAGAGGTGTAGAACTGTGGCCCCAGAGCTGTCTTTATCCTGCAGAAATTGGGGGGGAAATAAATCTATCAGTCTCGCAGATTCTTGCAGTCTTTGAAGATTTTTTTCCAAAATGGTTATACAACACTTCAATTGAAATCCACAAAATGCTGGAGTAACTCAGCGGGTCAGGCAGCATCTCTGGAGAAAAGGAACAGGTGACGTTTCGGGTCGGGACCCTTTTGCTGAGTCTCGACCGGAAACGTCACCTATTCCTTTACTCCAGAGCTGCTGCCTGTCCCGCTGAGTTACCTCAGCATTTTGTGTCTAGTCCCGGTGTAAACCAACAGCTGCAGATCCTTCCTACACTTCAATTAAAATGTTCTGGCCTCCACACTTTGTGGATGAAACAAGACACAAAGAGCTGGAGTAACTCAGTGGATCAGGGACGATGTCCGACCCGCTGAGCTACTCTAGTCCTTTGTGTCTTTTTCTTGTGAACCAGCATCTGTAGTTCCTTGTTTCTGCACTTTGTGGATGATATTGAGCGGGCAGAAAGGGTGTAAGGAAATTCCATTGACTGCAATGGTTACCATGTTGGACTCAAAGCCACAGTGCGTAGACTTAGGACGGATGAAAGGGAAGGAGAATGTATGCGATAACTGATCGTTTTGATGAAGTAGTCAGGAAGCACCCAGGGCCACAATTGTTAATGTGTAGAAGGCCAAGTACAAGGTAAAAACTAGCCAGTCGCTCTGGTCCTAGTTAGGGTTAAACTTCAAGAATCCTGAGGTAAAGGTTAATTTTGCAGAGTATTTATAAAGGAAAATTGGACATTTCAGTCTGGTTCAGAGACCAGCAGCATAAAATTGTTTGTGTCGGAGTGGATTAGTTTCAATTATCTTTACGAGTCAAAAGGAATTTCACAGAATATTTCCTCCAGATTGGCATGTTTCTTCCCCAGATTCATGGCTTTGTGTGGATGGACAAGATGCCAGAAGTGCTCTGGATAGACTGAATGAATCAGAATGACCTTTCCTGCCCAACCAGGGACACATGTTTGTCAACATGCCGAGCATCTGTACACTGAACACAATAGTGAAAGGCCTGGATACAGTGGATGTGGAGAGGATGTTCCCACTAGTGGGACAGTCTAGGACCAGTCATTGACTCAGAATTAAAGGAAGGAGATGAGGAGACATTTCTTTAGTCAGAGAATGGTGAATCTGTACAATTCTTTGCCACAGAAGGCTGTGGACCAAGTCAGTGGATATTTTTAAGGCAGAGATAGATTGTTCATTAGTATGGGTGTCAGGGGTTATGGGGAGAAGGCAGGAGAATGGGGTTAGGAGGGAGAGATAGATCAGCCATGATTACATGGCGGAGTAGACTTGATGGGCCAAATGGCCTTATGACTTTAGATGTTAGAGATACAGTGTGGGAAGCTGGCCCTTCAGCCCACCCAGTCTGTGCCCACCAGCTATCACCATGTACACTAGTTCCATGCTATACACCAGAGACCATTTACGGAATCCAATTTACGAAAACCAACCCACACATCTTTGGAGCGTGGGAGCACCCGGTGAAAGGGGAGAACGTACAAAATCTGTACAGACAACACCCGTAGTCAGGATTGAACTCGGGTCTCTGATGCTGTAAGGCAGCAACTCTACCGCTGTGACAGCGTGCCGAACTATTTCCGTACTGTTGACTCATTTGCGCTACGTTCAGCCAGTGCGAGTGTCAGAAGCCACAACCTCTATATCAGCGATCTGCCACGCACGACCTCACGCCAGTATGGATACGCAGATGACTTGGCCCTACTGCACTCGGACAGGAGCTGGTCAAATGTTGAGGATGTGCTCTCGGCAGATATGGAACTTGTCGCGGGCTACCTTAAGACCTGGAGACTAAAACTGAGTGTGGCAAAAACCACCACAACGGCCTTTCACCTGAACAACAAGGAAGCTCAACGCCAGCTAACCGTCACCCTCAATGGGTCACCCCTACCCTACAACCCATTTCCTACATACCTCGGGGTGAAACTAGATCGGCAGCTGATCTACAAGCAACACCTTGAAGCTCTCTGTGCTAAAGTCTCGGCACAGAACAACCTCTTGCGTTGCTTGGCCGGATCGTCATGGGGCGCCAGGACATCTACTGTCCGAACCAGTGCTCTTGCACTTGTGTACAGCGCCACTGAGTACTCCGCCCCAGCATGGTGCCGCAGCGCTCATACCAGCAAGCTAGACGCCACCCTCAACGACACCATGTGGATCATCACTGGCTGCCTACGCCCTACTCCGCAAAGAGTGGGTGATTTAAAAAAAAATTTAAAAAGCGGTGCAGGCTCGAAGGGCCGAATGGCCTACTCCTGCACCTATTTTCTATGTTTTCTATGTATCGCACCCGCCAAGCTTGGCAGAGAGTTCTTCACTCATAGGCTGGTGTGCAGGGCCCCATCGGACGCCAAACATCCTTTGCACCACCTCGCCCAGGATTCACAGCAACTGGAACCTCAACGCCTGTCATCTCATCGCCCCTTCTCCCGTCATGCAGCGACCCTCTGTGGCTCCGGTTTCAACATACTAGGAGCATGGAGAACCAGCTGGGAACAGACATCGCCACCTCCTCAATTCACTGTCGCACCAAACACCACAGCCCCACCCGGCTCGGACATGCCCCGCAAAGAGTGGGTCGCCCTGAACCGGCTCCGCACAGGGGTCGGCCGGTTCAACGCCAACGTGCATCGTTGGGGGTTGCGTTCATCAGCAGCCTGCGTGTGTGGGGCAGACCAGCAAACAGCGTAGCACGGCATGTTCGACTGCACTGTCCTCCGCCCCCCTGGTGGAGGGGTAGACCTCACGGCCCTCGACAACAGCACATTGCACTGGCTACAGCGCCTGGAGGGCGTTACATAACTTCTGCTGCCTCAAACGCAAGAAGAAGAAGAAGAAGAAGAAGCCATAATTTAGCACTTGAGAGTCAGAGGGCTACAGATACAGACAAGGTGGACCCCTCCCCTCCTCTGTCCAGCGGAGTCACGGCAGCCACACTGTTCCAGTGGAGCCCCATGCAAACTCCACAACGATCGGCGCAGAGTATCAAAGACAGACACAAAGTGCTGGAGTAACTCAGCGGGACAGGTGGCATTATGGATCGGGACCCTTCTTCAGTCTGAAGAGGTGTGAGTGAAGCAGCCTGAAGGGTCCTGACCCAGTAACGTCACCTGCCCATTTTTTTCAGAGATGCTGCCTGAGCCGCTGAGTTACTCCAGCATTTAGTTTCCATCTTTGATATAAACCAGCATCTGCAGTTCCTTTTTATTAAAATGGTGCTCTGTCCTTTGACTTGGTATGTTGATGGACACAACAGCCCCCGAGATTGGGTTCGATCCTGACCACGGGTGCTGCCTGTGTGGGGTTTGTACTTTCTACCTGTGACTGCGTGGGGTTTTCCTCCGGGTGCTCCGGTTTCCTCCCGCATCCCAAAGACTTGCGGGGGTGCCGGTTAAATGGACCTTTGCAAAATTGCCCCTGACATTGTCAGTAACTCCTTGCAGCTGCCAACACAGTCTCTGCCGTTTGGCCCAAGCCACAAGAACAAGAATCCATAGCTGACACAAAGCCACGTCCCTGCACTAAGCAGAGAAGGTGAGGCCACATAATGAGAGTGGATAAAACCTGTCAGAACCACACCTAAGCCCCACCATCCTGTCTCCCTCTCAAAATGTTCCCACCAGCGCTGGGCTCTCCTGCAAACACAAAGTCTGAAGAAGGGTCTCCACCCAAAACGTCACCCATTCCTTCTCTCCAGAGATGCTGCCTGTCCCGCTGAGTTACTCCAGCTTTTTATGTCTATCACAAAAACATACTTGGACTGGCCCTTGGAGGGCTTTATAAAGCCCTGCTGCATTTTTAAATTGCCCATGACCCTGCCAGCTCACTGTGCGTTTAAGTGTTAGCAATGTACTGATGATACAGTCAATTTTGAAGGTAATCTGCTTTATTTTTCCAAATCCACTGTAATACAGCCGGCACTAAGGCAACACATCGGTTAATGGCTGGATTACTTAAAGCAAATTAGCTTTCAAGCTCAGTACTGTTTTGTCCCTTACTCACTCACTCACTCACTCACCCAGACAGCAACCAGAAAGAGCACTCAAAATCTTTCAAAATATCGTTTTCTTTCCCATGAAGCACTTTATAAATTAAAATAATATTAACACAATCCCTCCCCTGATACAGCATTCTCAAAACCCACATTCGGGGTGATTTCAGAAACTTTGGGTTACGATTTTCCTTCTCATGTTGAGGTTGCAGTTGTTTCAGTCATGTAACTATTTGATCAGGGATGCCGTTAAATGATATTAATTGGCCCGTTAAAATACACTCCAACTTTCCCTCAGTGCCCAGTTTCCCTTTGGAATGTTTTGCTGTGTTTCAAAAATCAATATGTTTGCTAACGAAAATGTTCATGAGCTCAATCCTGCTGCATCTCAGACCTGACCTACTTCTTGTATCTGGGTTTAGCTGGATATTAATTGAAACATGTTCTCTTTGTGTGTGTGTGTGTGTGTGTGTGTGTGTGTGTGTGTCTGTGTGTGTGTCTGTGTCTGTGTCTGTGTCTCTCTCTCTCTCTCTCTAACGCACACACGCACACAACAGTCACAAACCTGAGCTGCCCAGACCAGCAATGGAGTCACAGTCTTCCTCTGCTGTATTAGTTTGGACTGTACAGCATTATCGAAGGATTACAATGTGCCAACAATGATCATTTGCTTCTTTATTTCTCCAACCTCAAATTTGCAAGACTTCAAGTGGTAACTTTAAATCAACTTCAGAGGCAAGACGATTTGCTCTGTTAAAAATAAAATGTATTTATTTATTTTGAGAGTCATAGACTCCTACAGCATGAAAACGGGCCCTTCGGTCCATTGAGTCCATGCCGACTATTAATCTCCCAATTAAACTAATTCTACATTAATCTAATGTTTATTCTCCCAGCATTCTCCATTCTCCAACTCTCTGTCCGTGTGTATGTGTGTTTGTGCACACCATAACTTTGGTGCTTCGCACAGCCAAAACGGTACACCATAGCGCCACAATTTTTCCACAACCTTACTCACCATTATCCTGGGCATAATCTCTAACAACTCTCATACAAATTGAAGCTACATTTTTAAAGCTACAGACATTTTAAAGTTTAAAATTCACTTTCTAACCCATTTCCTGAAAGTCCTCAGCGTATGACATCACAATCGGCCACATTCGACTTCATTCGCCAAAACAAGATGGCCGCCGCCAGCCTGGCCTCAGTCGTTCCCTCGCCCCCTCTCCCCTCTCCCCTCTCGCCTCTCGCCCGGCCCCGGCCCCGGCCTCAGGGGAGACTCGCACGTCGGCAGTCAGCGTTGAATGCATGGGCACTGGTAAGTGCCTTTCGCAGCCAGCGGCTCCACGGAGGGGAGTGGGCGTGGTGGCCGAGTGGGTGGAGGGGAGGGGGAGTGGGTGGAGGGGAGGGGGGGGTGGGGGGAGGAGAGAGTGCAGGTGGGGGAGGGGGGGAGGGGAGAGTGGAAGTGGGTGGAGGGGGAGGAAGGGGTGGGGGAAAGAGAGAATGGGTGGGGGAGAAGGGGGACAGTGGGGGGCAGGAGAGAGTGAGGGTGGGGAGGAGGGGAGAGAGGGGGTGGGTGGAGAGGAGGGAGGTGGGGGTCAGAGGAGGGGGGAATGGGGGTGGAGGCAGGGCTGGGGGACTGGGGGTGGGGGCAGGGGAGGGGCAAGGCAGGTTGGGGTGGGCTAGGGGGGATGGAGTGGGTCAGTGGGGGGAGGAGGGGGACTGAGTGCGAGGGGTGGGAATTGAGGGTCCTACACCAATACAGGAGAGACTTTGGGTCCAGGGCTCACCCTCTCAGTCACACCCTCTCCCCTTCCCTGCCTCCCCTCTACGAGGAATGGACCCAACGGGTTCACTTGGCCTAGTAACTCACTATTCACTCTTTTGCACGTTTGCCAATGTTACAAAAGTGGGTGGTTTTGTAGAAAGTGAAGGTGGTTGTGAAAAATCACAGAAGGATCTTGATCGATTGGCCAGATGGGCTGAGGAATGGTTGATGGGATTTAATACAGCAAAATGTCAAGTGTTGCATTTTGGGAAGTCTAACATGGGCAGGACCTACACAGTGAATGGTGGGGCTCTGGGGAGTGTTGTAGAGCAGAGGGATGCAGGAGTGCAGGTGCATGGTTCCTTGAAGAGGGAGTCGCAGGTAGATAGGGTGATCAAAAAGGCTTTTGGCACATTGGCCTTCATCAGTCAGAGTATCGAGAAGTTGGAAAGACATGTTGCAGTTGTATAAGATGTTGGTGCCCCTGCCACAAAAAAATAGTGTTTTGCCCAGTTTACTCAGTTTGCATTGCCACAAAAGGTAAGGATTGTGCATTACCCTGTCACTCTGACCTATCCACCTGCCCCCAACAAGGCCAAACCAAGGCCCCATGTGGACCTGAGGAACATCTCATGTTCAACCGGGGGGAAATCCCGCAGCAATTCGGATTCGAGGTCGCATTCAGCAAACTTGGGTAACTGTCCGTAGAAACAATGAACTGCAGATGTTGTTTTTTTTTTTAGATATACAGCGCAGAAACAGGCCCTTCGGCCCACGGGGTCTGCACCGCCCAGTGATCCCCGCACACTAACACTCTCCTACACCCACTAGGGACAATTTTTTTAAAAAAACATTTGTTTTTTACACACATTTGCCCAGCCAATTAACCTACAAACCTGCACGTCTTTGGAGTGTGGGAGGAAACCGAAGATCTCGGAGAAAACCCACGCGGGTCACGGGGAGAACGTACAAACTCCGTACAGTACAGCACCTGTAGTCAGGATTGAACTTGAGTCTCCGGCGCTGCATTCGCTGTAAGGCAGCAACTCTACTGCTGCGCCACTGTGGTTTATACCAAAGATGGATATAAATTGCTGGAGTAACTGGGCATTTCAGGCCAGGACCCTTCTTCACACTACTGAAATAAAGAGTTTAAAGAGTTGCAGAGTGCGCGAGGTGTCCTGGATGTAGGTGGAAAGGGATTGGAGCAGGGGGGATGGGATTGAGGTATGTGGAGATGAACTCAGTGGAGGTGACACAAAATACGGGACAGGCAGCATTTCTGGAGAGAAGAATGGGTGACATTTCGGGTCGAGAACCTTCTTCATACCTTCAGTTTAAACCAGCATCTGCAGTTCTTTCCTCTACATGATGAGCTCAGTGAGGCCGGAGCAGGCAGTCTGAGGAAGGGTCCCAACCCAAAACGTCACCTGTCCTTTTTCTCCAGTGACGCGGCCCGACCCGTTGAGTGACTTCTGGTGACTTTTCTGTTTGTTTGACAATAGACAATAGGTGCAGCAGGAGGCCATTCGGCCCTTCGAGCCAGCACCGCCATTCAATGTGATCATGGCTGATCATTCTCAATCAGTACCCCGTTCCTGCCTTCTCCCCATACCCCCTGACTCCGCTATCCTTAAGAGCTCTATCTAGCTCTCTCTTGAATGCATTCAGAGAATTAGCCTCCACTGCCTTCTGAGGCAGAGAATTCCACAGATTCACAACTCTCTGACTGAAAAAGGTTTTCCTCATCTCCGTTCTAAATGGCCTACCCCTTATTCTTAAACTGTGGCCCCTTGTTCTGGACTCCCCCAACATTGGGAACATGTTTCCTGCCTCTAACATGTCCAACCCCTTAATAATCTTATACGTTTCGATAAGATCTCCTCTCATCCTTCTAAATTCCAGTGTATACAAGCCTAGTCGCTCCAATCTTTCAACATATGACAGTCCCGCCATTCCGGGAATTAACCTAGTAAACCTACGCTGCACGCCTTCAATAGCAAGAGTATCCTTCCTCAAATTTGGAGTCCAAAACTGCACACAGTACTCTAGGTGCGGTCTCACTAGGGCCCTGTACAACTGCAGAAGGACCTCTTTGCTCCTATACTCAACTCCTCTTGTTATGAAGGCCAACATTCCATTGGCTTTCTTCACTGCCTGCTGTACGTGCATGCTTCCTTTCATTGACTGATGCACTAGGACACCCAGATCTCTTTGTACGTCCCCTGTTCCTAACTTGACACCATTCAGATAATACTCTGCCTTCCTATTCCTACCACCAAAGTGGATAACCTCACACTTATCCACATTAAACTGCAACTGCCATGCATCCGCCCACTCACACAACCTGTCCAAGTCACCCTGTAACCTCATAGCATCTTCCTCACAGTTCACACTGCCACCCAGCTTTGTGTCATTTGTATCTTTGTGTCATAATTGGCTATTCCTGCTGGAAGTCACCTGCCGGAGTTTAGTTTAGTTTAGAGATACAGCGCGGAAACAGGCCTTTCAGCCCACCAAGTCCATGTTGACCAGTGATCCCCAAATGCTAACTGTCCTATGCACACTAGGGACAATTTACAATTATACCAAGCCAATTAATCTATCCTGACTATGGCTGCTTGTCTGTATGGAGTTTGCACTTTCTCCCCGTGACCTACATGGGTTTTTTCTGGGATCTCTGGTTTCCTCCTACACCCCAATGACACACAGGTTTGTAGGTTAATTGGATTGGTATAATTGTAAATTGTCCCTAGTGGGTGTAGCTTAGTGTTAGTGTGCGGGGATCGCTGGTCGGTGCGGACTCTGTCAGCTAAGGGCCTGTTTCCACGTTGTATCTCTAAACTAAACTAAACTAAAAACCTTTCCCACTACGTGCACACTTCCAAGTGGGGAACTGAGGGCAGATAGGACCTTGTGAATCAGCACCTTCCAGAGTGCAGCCCAAAAAGTAAGTGGTGGAGTAGACCTAAAATAAACCAGGAAGGCCGGCTCCGTCCTGGGGGTAGAGTTGGATTCACTGGAGGTGGTCTTGGAGGGGTCTTGGTGGATGTTCCTCAAACTGCGGAGTATATTGGACAATACAGCTCACCTCCTCCATAACACACTGGTCAACCTGAGAAGTCAACCTCCTTCAGCAACAGACTCCTTCCACCAAGGTGCAGCACAGAACGCCACAGGAGATCCTTCTTCCCTGTGGCTATCAAACTTTACAACCACTCCCACTTCTGTCATAGGGTAGACTGACTCCCCTTCTCCCCAGCCCCCCCCCCCCCCCCCCCCCACACACTTTCCACTCATCACTTTAATTTCATTTTCATGTATCTTGTTGTGTTTTATGACTGTTGACAGACCAATTTCCCTCCTGGAATAAATAAAGTTCTATCGTATCGTATCATGAAATACTGGGTTACTCAGTAGAAAAAAACACAAAATGCTGGAGTAACTCAGGAGGTCAGGAAGCATCTTTGGACAACATGGATAGGTGATGTTCTGGGTCATGACCCTTCTTCAAACTCTGGGATACTCAAAAAAGAAAATGAGCTACTGAAAGGTCATTGACACAGAACTTTTATCCTTAATTCTCTCTCCACACTGGCTACCAGACCTATGCAGTTTCCTCCATAATTTCTGCGTTCTTTCTGACAGTGCTGTGTCCCTGAATTTTTATTGTGTATTTTCTACATACATTGCGTGGAGTCAGATTTTAGAAACATAGAAAATAAGTGCAGGAGTAGGCCATTCGGCCCTTCAAGCCAGCACCGCCATTCAATATGATCATGGCTGATCATCCTAAATCAGTACCCCGTTCCTGCTTTCTCCCCATATCCCTTGATTCTGTTAGTCCGAGGAACTATATATCTAACTCTCCCTTGAAAACATCCAGTAAATTGGCCTCCGCTGCTTTCTGTGGCAGAGAATTCCACAGATTCACAACTCCCTGGACAAAGATTGTGAGTTACACAGAGGCTGATTTTCTCATATGTTTCAACTGCAGGTTGTGTTGCTTTTAAGTCAGGACTCCCCAAGGGAGGTGTACCAACAAAATACCTTGTGAAATCCAGCACGTGTTGGAGGTGGTGCAGTAGACAGTGCTTTCATCAGCTTGATCAACGCCTCATATTGCTGCATCAGTACGAAACTATAAATACATCAAAAGGATCTAATACCCCATGAAAAGTTGTGTTGCAGAAGTGAAAACCATTTTACTTCTGCCCCTGACTATAAAACAAAAGTAAGCAAAGGTCGTGGGATGATACTTAAAAGTAAATCACAGCCACTTTTTTAAATGAACCATATCTGAAGTTCATAAGTTGTAGGACCAGAATTAGGCCATTCAGCCCATCAAGTCTACTCCACCATTCAATTATGGCTGATCTATCTTTCTCTCTCAACCCCATTCTCCTGCCTTCTACCCATAACCCCCCTGACATCCGCACTAATCAAGAAGCCATCAATCCCCACCTTAAAAATATCCACTGACGGCCTCCACAGCCGTTTGTGGCAATGAATTCCACAGATTCACCACCCTCTGACTACAGAAATTCCTCCTCATCTCCTTCCTAAAGGTAGGTCCTTTCATTGTGGTCCTGGACTCTCCCACTGGTGGACATATCCTCTCCACATCCACTCTATCCAGGCCTCTCACTATTCCATTTGTATTTCTGTCCCTTTCTTCTGCTCAACCACCACAGAGAGCTAATGGTGAGGATCAGAACTTTCTCCTTTACGTCACCAAGGTGAGGAATAAATGTAGGATAAACGTTCACGTTCACGCAACCAACTCATGTAGATACAAGGAACTGCAGATGCTGGTTTACAAAAAATAGACACAAAGTGCTGGAGTAACTCAGCTGGTCAGGCAGTTTCTCTGAAGAATACGTTTCAGATCACGACCCTTCTTCAGACTGATTGTAATGGGGGGAGAAAGCTGGAAGAGAGGTGGGGACGGGACAAAGTCTGGCAAGTGATAGGTGGATACAGGTGAGGCGGGGGGGGGGGGCAGTTGATTGGTAGATGTTTGGACAAAGACCAGGGACAACAGGGGCTGGCTCTCTACTCCTCCCCCCCTTCCCCTCCCCCCATCCCAGTGCTCGGCCAGCTTGTCACATCAGCTGAGGCTCGACTGACAACTATAACCTCAGGACCACAAAGTTGTGAGTTCAAGTCCTACTCAGAGGTGGAGTACAGCAACCTCAAGGAGTGCTGCCCTGTTGGAGGTGCTGATGAGCGAGATGAGAACAAGGGTGGATATTAAAGATCTAACTACACTTCACTGAGGAACAGCAGAATTGCAACCCCTCTTGACTTCCCCCTTTCTGATATCAGAGCCTGGATGTGTAGGAAGAAAACCCATCAGTCTGAACAAGGGTCTCAACCCAAAACGTCACCCATTCCTTCTCTCCTGAGATGCTGACCCGCTGAGTTACTCCAGCATTTTGTGTCTACCTTTGATTTAAACCAGCATCTGCAGTTTTTTTTCCTACACATCTTGCCGCTCCACTGCGAATTCTCCTCAAGGTATGTCTACTTTGAACAAGTTCTCCTCTCTTCATCAGTCTGAAGAAGGGTCTCGGCCCGAAACGTCACCCATTCCTTCTCTCCTGAGATGCTGCCTGACCCGCTGAGTTACTCCAGCTTTTTGTGTCTACCCTGGATCTGACGCCAGCCCTTACACCCTTTGGATTTTCAACCCCCTCCAACTAATCTCCCCCTTTCCGATATCATCCATCCACAGTACTTCCCCTGAGCCGCCATCCACCCCTCTGCCCCCCCCCCCCCCACCCTCTGAGCCTCGGTCTGACCCTCGCCCCTACCTCTGTTGGGTTTTCACCACCGCGCCCCTCCCCCCGACCTCCACCTTTCCACCACCTTCGTCCAACCCCCTCACCTGTATCCACCTATCACTTGCCAGACTACGGGTGCTGTCCGTACGGAGTTTGCACGTTCTCCCTGTGACATGCAAGAGTTTTCTCCGAGATATCCAGTTTCCTCCCACACTACAAAAACATGCAGATTTGTCGGTTAATTGGCTTCTGGGCGGCACGGTGGCGCAGCGGTAGAGCTGCTGCCCTACAGCGAATGCAGCGCCGGAGACTCAGGTTCGATCCTGACTACGGGCGCCGTCTGTACGGAGTTTGTACGTTCTCCCCGTGACCTGCGTGGGTTTTCTCCGAGATCTTCGGTTTCCTCCCACACTCCAAAGCCGTACAGGTATGTAGGTTAATTGGCTGGGCAAATGTAAAAAAAAATGTCCCTAGTGTGTGTAGGATAGTGTTAATGTGCGGGGATCGCTGGGCGGCACGGACTCGGTGGGCCGAAGGGCCTGTTTCCACGCTGTATCTCTAAATCTAAATTGCCCCAAGTGTGTAGGATGCGAATGTGGGATAACATGGAAACTAGTGTGTGGGTGATGAATGGCCAGCGTGGCCTGGGGACTTGTCTCCATGCTGTATCTCTAAACTAATCTATACCTAAAGTCAAAACTAAAGCTAAAAAATACTATACATAAATACAACCAAGCCAAAGTCAAGAACAATAGGTAGAGCAAAGGGGAAGATACAGAGTGCAGAATATAGTGCATCAGTTCCATAGACAAAGTCCAATGTCCACAATGGGGTAGAGGTGAATAGGACAGTACCACAGCTTAGGGACTTTTTAGACATTAAGGGAGACATTGGATATGGAATTTGTTCAGGAAAGTGGACCTGGAATAAAAGATCAGCAACGATCTAATGCTTGGTGCGAGCAGCTGAACAGGTCTGTTCTGGCAGTTATTTCTTACCTTCTTTCATTTTGTATGCTTGATAATCTGAAGTAATGTTGGTGCAAGGAAATGGATTGTTTACCCAGTGGCATTTCCAGTGAGATTTGATACAAGGTAAAGCTCTCCAGTAACATAGGAACAGGAGCAGGCTAACCAGTCGCTCAATTATAGATCCAGATTGATCTGTGTGACATCTCCAAATTCCACCAAGGTTCCACATCACCTAATGGATTGTTTAGTTTAGGGAGGCAGATTTGGCTCAGAAACATGCCCTTCGGCCCAACGAACCCGCGCCGACCAGCAATCCCTGCAAACAAACACTATCCTACACACAAGGACAATTTACAATTATACCAAGCCAATTAGCCTACAAACCTGGACATTGGCCAGAGGACAATGGAGATCCCGGAGAAAACCCATGCTTTTTTTTCCTAACAAAATCCCATCCCTATCTAGGGATGGTTACGACCCGAAGCATCACCTATTCCTTTTCTCCTGAGATGCTACCTGACCCGCTGACTTCCTCCAGCATTCAGTGTCTATCTTAGTATCAACCAGCATCTGCAGTTCATTCCGACACAAAATCCCATCAAGCAATTAAAATTTAAAAAATCCTACAGACCCCCAGCCTCAGTGTCTTGTGGAAAGAGAGTTTTCAGAGAGTTTATAAGGTCCTGAGAGAAGGCAGTTTTGTAATTTTCACACGTGAGAAATAGTCGTTAATAAATTCAATAAAAAGGTCAAGAGAAACTTCTTTCAAACAGGGTCTGGTTAGAAATGGGACCACACTACCTTACTTATTTATTTGGGGAGAAGATGGTGTGGCAGATGAGGAGGAATGGAAGGCAAATGGTCACTGGACAAGATAATGGAGGCTTTGATTGATATCAGAACCCTGTTGGGCAGAAAAATCCATTTGACTTTGTAGACTTTAGTCTTTACAGATACAGCGTGGAAACAGGCCCATCGGCCAACCGAGTCCACGCTGACCAGTGATCAACCCTAACACTAGCACTATCCTGCACACTTAGAGTGTAGGAGTAAAGCGGAACACCTGGAGGAAACCCACATGGTCACATGGAGAACGTACAAACTACATAGAGCAGCACCTATAGCCAGGTTCCAACCCGGGTCTCTGGCGATGTAAGGCAGCAACTCTACCACTGAGTACTACAAAGTCCTGGTTGTTCCATGCTATTACCAGCAGCATGGTGGAATGATACAAGGCTGTTCTCAAAGCTTCCTTGGACAAGAACAACAGTCCCATGACAGCCCAGAATAGGGAAGGAGGTTCTGAGACAGTAAGGTAGACCTTGTACCTTTGATCGGGATCGCAGAGACAAAATGGCAGAAGGAGTCCACCACTTCCATACCTTCCCACCCAACTCACACCTCCTGCTCCACCTCTGTCCTCATCTCCCACCTCCGAATTGAGCAGAATCGAGGCATGAGTGACCCCAAGGGACTGCAAAGAAAGTTCTTTATACAAAGTTACACATCTTAAAAATTGAGTAAGTGGCTTCAGAAATGAATTGTAGAATTTAGGGTCTTGACAGATGAAGAATGGCATAAGGGCGCAGCTGGTACAACATCTTCCTCATCAGAGTCCTGGGTTCCATTCTGACCTCGGGTGCTGTCTGTGTGGAGTTTGCACGTTCTCCCTGTGACCATGTGTGTTTCCTCCAGGTGCTCCGGTATCCCAATGACGTGTGGGTTTGTAGGTTAATTGGCCTCTGTAAATTATCCCTAGTGTGTGCAGGGAGTCGATGAGAAAGTGGGATAACATTGAACTAGTGTTAACGGATAATCAGGGGTTGGCATGAACTTGGTGGGCCGAAGGGCCTGTTTCCATGCGGGATCTCTAAACTAAATTAAGTGACACATTGAAGATTAGGAAACTAAATCAGGCCGAACCTTGCAACGCCGACCCAGTGCCGCCACCAGGAGAACGGGCCTTTCAGGGCAAGTTTTGGAGAACATTGAAACTTGAAGGAAACGTGGCGACTCTTGTGCACTGTCTCAGTCATCTACTGTTCTTACACTCATTTACATAGATGTGACTGTGGTAATGTGAGGCACGATTTTTACTGGTGTGTGCAAAAAGGAATTTCACTGTACATGTGATATTAAAGTACCATTGGACTATTAATACATGCCAGAGGGAAGATTCACAAAATTGGTGGCGCAGTGGTAGAGTTGCTGCCTTACAGCGAATGCAGAGCCGGAGACGCGGGTTCGATCCTGACTATGGGAGTTGCCTGTACGGAGTTTGTACGTTCTCCCCGTAACCTGCGTGGGTTTTCTCCGAGATTTTCATCCCACACTCCAAAGACGTGCAGGAATGTAGGTTAATTGGTAATGTAAAAATTGTCCTTAGAGGGTATGTGATAGTGTTAATGTGCGGGGATCGCAGGTCGGCACGGGCCCGATGGGCCGAAAGGGCCTGTTTCTGTGCTGTATCTCTAAACTAAACTAAAAAGAGATGCAGCCCCTTCATAAAGGGGAAATGGGCATAAGAATCAATTGAATGCAAAGAAAAAGAATCCAGAAACCAATGGAAAATACCAGGAGCTTTGAAATACAAAGACCCACAGAGGAGGAAGAACTTAGTTCGCTTCAAGTACATCCTCTGTCCGTCTCACTCATTAGAAAGGTTTTGTGTTTGTTTTATAGACGGATATTTTCTCCCTTAAATTAATTTGGCAGTGGAAGAAAATTTGATGGTGACTCCAAATCTTAACACAACGAATTATTTGTAAAGTTCACACAAGTTCTACAGACTCGGTTCAATCTACCTGTTGCACATTCAAACAATATTTCAGAGCACGGTAAAAATGAGCGCCAATACATTGGAAAAGTTTGAAGACAGACACGAAATGCTGGATAACTCAGCGGGTCAGGCAGCATCTCTGGAGAGAAGGAAGAGGCCGAGACCCTTCCTCACACTGAACTCCATCTGTGTAAAGGTTCTGCTGTGATGGTCACAGTCGGCGGTCGCCCAGAGGATATTTTTTACTGCTGTCGACACTAACAAGCACGAGTAGATAAGTGGGAAACAAGAAGTGGCTGGGATGCTTTTATCAAAGGATTCCGTTACTGACACAGGGTGCGAGCTCACTCCTTGTGGGCGGAGGTGTGTGTGAGTGTGAGTGTGTGTGTGTGTGTGTGTGTGTGTGAGGGAGTGTGTGTGTGTGTCTATTCCACTCTCACCCGGGAGTGTGACGTGTCATTGAATCCCTACGGCGGCTATCGGCGAGGGCCGAAGGGCCAGATCCTGTGCTGTACTCTGGTCTCCGTCCCAATTCACCACAGCCTCCTGATCCACAGTCGCTGCCTTCACACCCGCTGTCCACAGCCCTTGGTCTTTCGTGCCTCAGCCCCTGCCCCCCCCGTCCCCACTCACCACTGCCCCCCGAACCCCTTGTCACCTTGCGGTCCCCGCCCCGTCCACCGCCGTCTCAGCGCCCGGTCCAGTCTCCGTCTCACTGTCCCGTCCCCCTCTTTCCCACTGCCCTGTCCCCGGTCCTCACTGTCTGGTGTCCTGTCCCGTGTCCCACCTGTTGCCCGGTGTCCTGTCCCCACTGCCCACTGTCCCACCTGTGTGTCACAGCCGCCCGCGTTGAGCAGCCACTGTAGACGGGGCAGGTGTCCGGTTCCCCCTGATGTCCCGTCTCCCTGCCCGTGTCCCCTGTCCCCACTGCCCTGTCCCTGGTCCTCACTGCCCTGTCCTGTCCCCGGTCCCACATGTTGCCCGGTGTCCTGTCCCCACTGCCCTGTCCTGTCCCCACTGCCCTGTCCTGTCCCCACTGTCCTGTCCTGTCCCCACTGCCCTGCCCTGTCCCCGGACCCACCTGTGTGCCACAGCCGCCCGCGTTGAGCAGCCACTGTAGACAGGGCAGGTGCCCGGTGGCGGCGGCGTCGTGAGCCGGGGTAGCGCCGTTCCTGGCCCGTTGGTTCCCGGGCAGCTTCGCCTCGTCCACCAGGAAGGCGAGCGCGTCGGTGCGGCCGGAGCGGGCGGCCAGGTGCACGGCCGTGGCCCCCAGGTGGTCGGCCCCTGCCCCGGACAGTAGCCCCCGGCTGTGCAGAGCCCGCAGCGCCGGCACATCCCCGCCCTTGGCCGCCGCCAGCACCGGCTCCACCACCATCCTGCACCAGCACCCTGTTAGACCATCAGCGCCTGTTCATGCATCCTCTGCCCTGCCCACCACTGCCCTGCCCACCACTGTCCTCCCCACCACTGCACTGCCCGCTGCTGTTGCTGCTGTTGCTGCTGTTGCTGCTCTGCTCTGGGGCCATGCTGCAGATCCAGCTCCCGGGACATGAATTATCCATCAAAGAGGCGGCACCACCTCAGCACAACAACAGGCGCAACCAGTCCCTGAGCGGCACACGTTCCCTCCCTCCATTCTCTCCCTCCCCCTCTCCCTCCACACACACGTTCTCTCCCTCCACTCTCTCCCTCCCTCCCCCCTCTCCCTCCACACACACGTTCCCTCCCTCCACTCTCTCCCTACCTCCACTCTCTCCCGACCTCCCTCATTCCACTCTCTCCCTCTCTCCACACACACGTTCCCTCCCTCCCTCCACTCCCTCTTTCCACACACACACACTCCCTCCACTCTCTCCCTCCCTCCACTCTCTCTCCCTCCCTCCACTCTCTCTCCCCCTCCACTCTCTCCCAGCAGAGAGCTGCAGAGTGCAGTAGTGTGGAGATCCCTCTTCCGGACAACTCCTTGATACTTGTCACAAGACTCTGCTTACTGTCCCATGTGCCCCTGCCCTCCGTCCCGCTCCTCCCTTCCGCACTCCCCCCCTCTCTCACCCCTTTCTCCCCCTCCCACTGCCCTCCGTCCCATCCCACTCCCTCCAGTTCTCACCCCCTCTCAATGCCCCGTGTCCCTCCATTACACTGTCCCACTGCTCCACATCCCTATCCCCCCTGTCACCATGTTACCCCACTCCCACCCCAGTCACACTGACCCGATGCCCCCCAGCGGTTTGCTGGAGTTAGAAACATAGAAAAATAGGTGCAGGAGTAGGCCATTCGGCCCTTCGAGCCAGCCCCACCATTCAAAATGATCATGGCTGATCATCCAAAATCAGTACCCTGTTCCTGCTTTGTCCCCATATCCCTTGATTCCTTTAGCCCAAAGAGCTAAATCTAACTCTCCCTTGAAAACATCCAGTGAATCAGCCTCCACTGCCTTCTGTGGCAGAGAATCCCACAGATTCACAACTCTCTGGGTGAAAAAGTTTTTCCTCATCTCAGTCCTAAATGCCCTACCCCTTATTCTTAAACTGTGACCCCTAGTTCTGGACTCCCCCAAGATCGGGAACACTTTTCATGCATCTAGCCTGTCCAATCCTTTAAGGATTTTATATGTTTCTATAAGATCCCCTCTCATCCTTCTAAATTCCAGTGTATACAAGCCCAGTCGCTCCACTCTTTCAACATATGACAGTCCAGCCATCCCGGGAATTAACCTGGTGAACCTACGCTGCACTCCCTCAATAAGCAATAATATCCTTCCTCAAATTAGGAGACCAAAACTGCATACAATATTCCAGGTGTGGTCTCACCAGGGCCCTGTACAACTGCAGTAGGACCTCCTTGCTCAGAAACTCAAATCCTCTCGCAATGAAGGCCAACATGCCATTAGCTTTCTTCACTGCCTGCTGTACCTGCATGCTTACTTCCAGTGACTGATGTACAAGGACACCCAGGTCTTGTTGCACCTCTCCTTTTCTTAATCTGACACCATTCAGATAATGGACACAAAATGCTGCTAGTTCACAGATGCCACCTGTCCCACTGAGTTACTCCACTATTTTGTGTCTACCTTCGATTTAAACCAGCATCTGCAGTTCTTTCCTACACACCATTCAGATAATAATCTGCCTTCCTGTTCTTGCCACTAAAGTGGATGACCTCACATTTATTCACATTATACTGCATCTGCCCTGCATCTGCCCACTCACCCAACCTATCCAAGTCACCCTGCAGCCTCATAGCATCCTCATCGCAGCTCACACTGCCACCCAGCATTGTGTCAACTGCAAACTTGGAGATGTTACATTTAATTCCCTCGTCAAAATTGTTAATATATATTGTAAATAACTGGGGTCCTAGCACTGAGCCTTGCGGCACCCCACTAGTTACTCCAGTACTTTGTGTCTTATTTTGATCAGCCATCATCTGCAGTTCCCTGTGTCTCCTTTTTGATGTGTGGGGTTGACTGCCAGAGGAGGTGGTTGAGGCAGGTTCAATAACATTATACCATGAGCAAGTGGTCTCGACCTGAAACATCACCCATTCCTTCTACCCAGAGATGCTGCCTGTCCAGCTGAGTTACTCCAGCACTTTGTGTCTATCTTGGTGTAAACCAGCATCTGCAGTTCCTTCCTACACATTTCGTCTGGGCCAAACGCTGACAGGTGGGACTAGTGCAGATGGGACATGTTGGTTGGGATGGATGAGGTGTTTCCATGTTGTATGACTCTATTTGCCTTTATTAAACTGTCACTTTTAGTTGAACGTCTTTAAATGCTACCGTTATGCCAAAATTAGTTTTGATCCTCAATTGTAAGTTGAAATGAAACTAATTTTACTAATGAATACTTTGTAAATTATGAAGAAATAACATGCAGAACCGTTTCCCAATCACATTACCTTTGCGTCATCCCAATGATTGATTGACTGATTGATTGTAGGATACAACGAGGAAACAGGCCCTTCAGCCCATCGAGTCCACACCGACCATTGATCACCCGTTCACACTAGTTCTATGTTATCCCACTTTCTCATCCAATCCCTGCTCACTAGGGGCAAATTACAGAGAGCCAATTAACCTACAAACCCGCACGTCTTTAGGATGTGGGTGGAAGCTCTACGGAAACCCACACCGTCATTGGGAGAACGTGCAAGCTCCAGACAGACAGCACCCAAAGTGAGGATTGAACCCAGGTCCCTGGTGCTGTGAGGCACGACGTGCTATTAACACATTGGTAATAATACACCATGAAATGGTTACGCAGGATAATAATAGGCTTTAGAGCTTTGGTGAAGAGTTAAATGCAGGTTTTACACTGTGGTGAACATGAGCAACAATGAGATACGGTGCTGTGGTCTAATGTAGAATCTACATTAACGTAACAACAAGTAAAACTGGAACAAAATCAAATCCCAAATCCCATAAATTTGAAATGAAACAAATTGCAGAGTTGTGGATGCAGCCCAGACCATCGGATAAACCAACCTCCCTCCCATTGACTCCATCCACACCTCACACTGCCTCGGCAAGGCCAGCAGCCCAGACCATCACACAAACCAACCTCCCTCCCATTGACTCCATCCACACCTCACACTGCCTCGGCAAGGCCAGCAGCATAGTTAAAGATGAGTCACATCCTGGACACTCCCTCTTCTTCCCTTGGGTCTGCTCAGTAGCCAGAGTGTGGGAGGGGGAGACGGGGGAAAAGGAGGGACTACATTTAGTGACGGGATGGAGAGACAGTGAAGGAAGGGATGATAGTGGTGGCATAACAGAAGGAGAAGAAAAAAAACAATGAGTGGTGCCAGGGGAGCTTTGAGTTTAGTTTGAGTTTAGTTTAGTTTATTGTCACCGAGGTACAGTGAAAAGCTTTTGTTGCGTGCTAACCAGTCAGCAGAAAGACAGTAGAAAGACAATACATGATTACAATCGAGCCGTCCACAGTGTACAGACACATGATAAAGGGAATAACGTGAATAACATTTAGTGCAAGATTAAGTCCAATCAAAGATAGATCATCAGTCTGAAGAAGGGTCTCCACCTGAAACATCACCCATTCCTTCTCTCCTGAGATGCTGCCTGACCCGCTGAGTTACTCCAGCATTATGTGTCTACCTTCAATTTGAACCAGCATCTGCAGTTATTTTCCGACACAAAGATAGTCTTAGGGTCTCCAATGAGTTAGATAGTATCTCAGGACTACCCTCTAGTTGTTAGTAGGATGGTTCAGTTACCTGATAACAGCTGGGAAGAAATTGTCCCTGAATCTGAAGGTGTGCCTTTCACACTTCTGTACCTCTTGCCCGATGGGAGAGGGGAGAAGAGGGAGTGTCCAGGATGCGGCTCATCCTTAACTATGCTGCTGGCCTTGCCGAGGCAGTGTGAGGTGTGGGTGGAGTCAATGGGAGGGAGGTTGGTTTGTGTGATGGTCTGGGCTGCTGGCCTTGCCGAGGCAGTGTGAGGTGTGGGTGGAGTCAATGGAAGGGAGGTTGGTTTGTGTGATGGTCTGGGCTGCTGGCCTTGCCGAGGCAGTGTGAGGTGTGGGTGGAGTCAATGGAAGGGAGGTTGGTTTGTGTGATGGTCTGGGCTGCTGGCCTTGCCGAGGCAGTGTGAGGTGTAGATGGAGTCAATGGAAGGGAGGTTGGTTTGTGTGATGGTCTGGGCTGCTGGCCTTGCCGAGGCAGTGTGAGGTGTGGGTGGAGTCAATGGAAGGGAGGTTGGTTTGTGTGATGGTCTGGGCTGCTGGCCTTGCCGAGGCAGCGTGAGGTGTGGGTGGAGTCAATGGAAGGGAGGTTGGTTTGTGTGATGGTCTGGGCTGCTGGCCTTGCCGAGGCAGTGTGAGGTGTGGGTGGAGTCAATGGAAGGGAGGTTGGTTTGTGTGATGGTCTGGGCTGCTGGCCTTGCCGAGGCAGTGTGAGGTGTGGGTGGAGTCAATGGAAGGGAGGTTGGTTTGTGTGATGGTCTGGGCTGCTGGCCTTGCCGAGGCAGTGTGAGGTGTGGGTGGAGTCAATGGAAGGGAGGTTGGTTTGTGTGATGGTCTGGGCTGCTGGCCTTGCCGAGGCAGTGTGAGGTGTGGGTGGAGTCAATGGAAGGGAGGTTGGTTTGTGTGATGGTCTGGGCTGCTGGCCTTGCCGAGGCAGTGTGAGGTGTGGGTGGAGTCAATGGAAGGGAGGTTGGTTTGTGTGATGGTCTGGGCTGCTGGCCTTGCCGAGGCAGCGTGAGGTGTGGGTGGAGTCAATGGAAGGGAGGTTGGTTTGTGTGATGGTCTGGGCTGCTGGCCTTGCCGAGGCAGTGTGAGGTGTGGGTGGAGTCAATGGAAGGGAGGTTGGTTTGTGTGATGGTCTGGGCTGCTGGCCTTGCCGAGGCAGCGTGAGGTGTGGGTGGAGTCAATGGGAGGGAGGTTGGTTTATGTGACGGTCTGGGCTGCTGGCCTCGCTGAGGCAGCGTGAGGTGTGGGTGGAGTCAATGGAAGGGAGGTTGTTTTATGCGATGGTCTGGGCTGCGTCCACAACTCTGCAGTTTGACAAAAGCACCACAGCAAGGCCTGAGGAGCAGACAGCTTCCGCACTGAAGTTCTAAAAATTCACCGGTGAAAAGCTTCAGTCACGACACAATCTCACCGTCCACATTTGGGAAGAAGAAGATAAACCAGGAGATGTAAGAGATGGTATGATCGTGACCATGATCAAGGAAGGAGACAACTCTGTCTGTAACTGGACAGGTCTCCCTGCTGCTTGCCACAGGGGGGCCTTGAACTGCACTCCCTCTGAGGCCAGAGAGCTGCCCCTTGAATCACAGTGTAGATCCTGCCCACGCAAGGCCCAGTGCACTTGATCTTCACTGCACGCCAACACCAGGAAAAATGCAGGAGCACTTTGAGAACATCCTTCATCTTCAGTCTGTCTGAGAACTTCAATTGGGGCAGCAACCACTATGTGTGCGGCCTCTTCTGATCTCATTGGAAGTCTTTATCATCCATCGACATGAAGGAACAATGCAGCCCTCTCCCCAAATACGGTCTCCCACAGAAACTCCCCTTCACCTCACATTTGGATCAATGTGGAATACAAACCATGATCCAAAGATGACACAAAGCTGGGTGGCAGTGTGAACTGTGAAGTGGATGCTATGAGAATGCAGGGTGGCTTGGATAGGTTGGGTGAGTGGGTAGATGCAGATGCATGGCAGATGCAGTATAATGTGGATAAGTGTGAGGTTATCCACTTTGGTGGCAAGAACAAGAAGGCAGATTATTATTTGAATGGTGTCAGATTAGGAAAAGGGGAGGTGTATCGAGACCTGGGGGCCCTTGTACATCAGTCACTGAAAGTAAGCATACATGTACAGCAGGCAGTAAAGAAAGCTAACGGCTTCTTAACGAGAGGATTTTAATATAGGAGCAAAGAGGTCCTTCTGCAATTGTACAGGGCCCTGGTGAGATCACACCTGGAGTACTGTGTGCAGTTTTGGCCTCCTAATTTGAGGAAGGACATTATTGCTATTGAGGCAGTGCAGCGTAGGTTCACGAGGTTAATCCCCGGGATGGCGGGACTGTCATATGATGAAAGAACGGAACGACTAAGCTTGTATTCACTGGAATTTTGAAGGATGAGAGTGGATCTTATAGAAACATATAAAATTATTAAAGGATTGGACAGGCTAGATGCAGGAAAAATGTTCCCAATGTTGGGGGTGTTCAGAACCAGGGGTCACAGTTTAAGAATAAGGGGTAGGCCATTTAGAATTGAGATGAGGAAAAACTTTTTCACCCAGAGAGTTTGTGGAATTTATGGTATTCTCTGCCTCAGAAGTCAGTGGAGGCTAATTCACTGGATGCATTCAAAAGAGAGTTAGATAGAGCTCTTAGGGCTAGCGGAATCAAGGGGTATGGGGAGAAGGCAGGAACGGGGTACTGATCATGGATGATTAGCCATGATCACATTGAATGGCTGAATGGCCTCCTCCTGCACCTGTTTTCTATGTTTCTATGGAAACCAATGGGACTGCAACAGACTGAATCTCAGTGAAGGCCAGTGTCAACAAGGTTGTACATTGTTTAGTTTAGTTTAGGTTAGTTTAGGTTAGAGATACAGCGTGGAAACAGGCACTTTGGCCCACTGAGTCCGCATTGACCAGCGATCCCTGTACACTAGAACTATCCTACACACTAGGGATAATTTACAGAAGCCAATTAAGCTACAAACCTGTGCGTCTTTGGGGTGTGGGAGGAAACCGGAGCACCTGGAGAAAGCCCGCGGGGTCACAGGGAGAACATACAAACTGTACAGACAGCACCCGTAGTCAGGATCGAAGTGGGTCTCTGGTGTTGTAAGGCAGCAACTCTACCGCTGCGCCACCGTGCTTTGAAACCTTTGTAATAATTCTCACTGGAAGGTCGCACCT
Source organism: Rhinoraja longicauda (assembly GCF_053455715.1). Lineage (NCBI taxonomy): Eukaryota > Metazoa > Chordata > Chondrichthyes > Rajiformes > Arhynchobatidae > Rhinoraja > Rhinoraja longicauda. The sequence goes on along the minus strand of NC_135982.1, from coordinate 3,946,732 downwards.
CATCAGCAACAAACACCCTGCATATACGGAGCTAGTCTTCAGAAATACCAGGAAAATATTCAACCTACAGAGGCAACACTGCAGACCTGAGCTCAGCTCAGCATTGGTAGTCAAGCTTGGAACGCAAAGAGCTGGGGTAACTCAGCAGGTCAGGCAGTACCTCTGGAGGAGGCTGAAGAGGGGTCCCGACCTGAAACGTCACCTGTCCGAGGGTTGACTGAACTGCAGAGCAGCAAGCCCACCCCCTCTTCCCACCCCACCTCCACTACGATCAGTCTGAAGAAGGGTCCCAATCTGAAACGTCACCTATCCATGTCCTCCAGAGATGCTGCCTGTCTCACTGAGTTACTCCAGCACTTTGTGTTCTATGCAAGCATCTGCAGTTCCTTGTGTCCATCAGTCCCCGAGCTGCTGTATACAGGCAGTGTTGATGCTTTGTGTACACACAGATACCAAGCTCTAAGCCGTCCGATTGTTCACTGATGCATAGGAGAGAATGGCCCTGGCACTCACTATCAGCAAACCATACCTGCCTCTGCTGCATTATTCTGCCCTGCAATAAAGGCTCACGTCAACACCCTGAAAAATATGGACCTGCTCCCTTATCTGAGCAGTCCAGTGTTTGCGTGGCTGACACCAGACTCCTGAGCACTTCACAGGAAGCAGTTCTCAGACGGACAGATGATGAAGGATGTTCTCAAAGCCTTCGTGAAGAAATGTCACCACACTACTGACCTTTGGCAATCGCTGGCTCGTGACCATTCACAGTACAGAAGGAGCATTGGGGTGGTATTGGGAACCTCGAGTCATGGACCACAGCTGCCTCGAATGCCACTCTGAAACGCTGCTATTGTTTCTGCCTCCACCACCACCCTGGCAGCACATTCCAGTGTGAAACACTTGCCCTGCACATCCCCTTTAAACTTTGCCCCTCTCACCCTATGACCTCTAGTAGTTGATATTTTCACTCTGGGGAACATAGGTTCTGACTGTCTACCCTATCTATGCCTCTCATAACTTTGTATACTTCTGTCAGGTTTCCCCTCGACCTTGGTGTTCCAGAGAAAATAATCCAAGTGTGTCCAACCTCGCCCTGTAGCCAAATCCTAATCCTGGCATAATTCTGGTAAACCTCCTCCGCACCCTTTCCAAAGCCTCCACCAGTGGGGTGACCAGAACTGCACGCAATACTCCAAAAGTGGCCGAACCAACGTCCTATAAAGCTGCATCATCACACCCTGACTCGAATACTCAATGCCCAGGCCAGTGAAGGTAAGGATACCATATTAATGTAATATGCACCTGGTGGTGCCGTGATGGCAGCCTCGCCTACAGTCTGTCTGTTTTTTCGTCTTTTTATTGTTATTTTTAGTGTGTTTTTAAAGTATGTGTTAATGTACTCTGTTTGGTTTTATGTGGTGGAGGGGGGAGGGGGGAGGGGGGAGGGGGTTGGGGGAAACTTTTTTTCAATCTCTTACCTTGCTGGAGATGCGATTGTTTTCTGGATTGTTTCTCCGGTCGCTCTGCAGCCTAACATCGTGGAGCTGGCGGCCTTGCTCGGGCTGACTTTGAGCCCCATCGCGAGGCCGTGAACTTACCATCAGAGCCTGCGAGCCCTTGCCTGGGATCGATGCTCCAACTGCGGATTTCAACATCAAGGAGCTCGCTGTCTCGGGTAGAGACTGATGTCGGGAAGCTCCAAAGTCACAGAAGGTTCGACCAGTCCCGACCAGGGGTCGATCGCCCGGCGTGGGGGAGCTGAAATCCCCCCAATGCAGAAGCTTGATCGCCCCGACAAGGAAGGCCCGCCGCTGGCTACGGGAGGCTAAGATCGTCCTGTCAACGGAAGGTTAGAAGCCCCCGATCGCTGGAGGACAAAGAAGGGAAGAGATTGAACTTTTTTTCGCCTTCCATCACAGTGAGGAATGTGGAGGAGTCACTGTGGTGGATGCTTATGTTAAAATGTATTTTGTGTGTTCTGTTGCTTTTTATTGTTATGACTGTATGGCAAATAAAATTCCTCGTATGTTGCAAAACATACGGCTAATAAAGTATGATTATGATTATAATGATGATGATTATGATGTGCATGGGGAGAACACAGAAGTCCCACTCACACACTACACGCCCATTCACCTGTCCCTCAGTCCCCCCTCCTGCCTGATCTGCAGAAGAGGCTGCCGTTCCCATATTGCCCTCGTTAGTCTGCTCGGAATTCACAGAACTAGACTGGAAGCAAATCAACCTTGATCCTGGGGTTTGGCCTGAGAAGGATCATGCATAAAGAGATGATGGTTTATTTGCAAAGCCTAACACTTAACCTAAATACACGTCAAGTCTTAAAGCTCTTGCTTGCTGCAGGCTCCCTTGTCCCAGTAAGCAGGCACGCAACCTCACCTGCAGTCTAATAGGATCACAGTCGGTCTGCACATAGATACACAGAGTGCAATACCTCTGTGAGCATCGATGAACTAGAGTCATAATGCAAATCAATACAAAGGCGGATGCAGCGCCGGAGACTCAGGTTCGATCCTGACTACGGGCGCCGTCTGTATGGAGTTTGTACGTTCTCCCCGTGACCTGCGTGGGTTTTCTCCGAGATCTTCGGTTTCCTCCCATACTCCAAAGACGTACAGGTATGTAGGTTAATTGGCTGGGCAAATGTAAAAAAAAAAAATTGTCCCGAGTGTGTGTAGGATAGTGTTAGTGTGCGGGGATCGCTGGGCGGCGCGGACCCGGTGAGCCGAAGGGCCTGTTTCCACGCAGTATCTCTAAATCTAAATCTAATACGGCCTAACACTTTTCATGAGTAGCCAGTCTGGTGAAACAACTCCCTGTCCACAGATGCTGCCTGACCTGCAAGTCTTTCCCAACTGTGTCTATTTAAGATATCCAGCATCTGCTCTTTTATTGCTTTTCATTGGAATCATCAGGTTTTATTTCTGAGTGGGTTTTATTATGGTGTTGGGACAGGCGGCTCGGTGGTGCAGCAGGTAGAGCTGCTGCCTCACAGCGCCAAAGATACGGATTCAATCCTTACTATATTTAGACTTTTAGACTTTTAGAGATAGAGCGTGAAAAGAGGCCCTTCAGCACAGATTCCGCGCCGACTGGCGATCTCCCCGTACACTAGCACTGTCCTGCACACCTGTCCTGTCCAATTCACACTTTTACCAAAGACAATTAACCAACAAACCTGTACGTCTTTGGAGTGTGGGAGGAAACCGGAGCACCCAGAGAAAACCCACATGGTCACAGGGAGAACGTACTAACTCTGTACAGACGGCACCAGTCTCTGGCGCTGTAAGGCAGGAACTCTACCGCTGGGCCACTGTGCGCCACTTACCTTGGATGATGTGACTATGTGGAGTTTGCACGTTCTCCCTGTGACTGCATGGGTTTTCCCCGGCAGCTCCGGTTTCGTCCCACATCACAAAGACGTATGGGTTTGTAAGTTAATTGGCCCTCTGTAAATTGATGCCAGTGTGTAGTTAGTGGATGCGAAAGTGGGATAACATCGAGTTAGTGTGAACGGGTGATCAATGGTCAGTGTGGACTCGATGGGCCGAAGGGCCTGTTTCCACGCTGCATCTCTAAACCAAACAAAAGTACAAATTTCAGCCTATTTTGGTCGGAATTCCACCCCCTACATATCCGAACTATCACAGCAAGTGATGCAGATCCCAGCCCAGTCAGCTGGCTTCTTTTGTCCTCGTTTACATCTGCAAAACTTTCACTCAAAACTCTGTCGGAGTGGCAATGCAGAATTCTACTTTGTGCTGTCTTAATTCGCTGTTTTAATGATATTTTTTCACAGAACCTTTCACTGCATGGAGGTTCGCCAACTAATATCAGTCTGAAGATGGGCACAGCGGTAGAGTTGCTGCTTTACAGCATCAGAAACCCAGGTTTGATCCTGGCAATGGGTGCAGTCTGCACGGAATTTGCATGTTTTCTCTGTGACCGGGTGGGTTTTCTCCGGGTGCTCTGGTTTCTTTCCACACTCCAAAGACGTACAGGTTTGTAGGTTAATTTGCTTTGGTAAAAATGTAAATTGTCTCTAGTGTGTGTAGGATAGTGTTAGTGTACGGGGTGAACGCTGGTTGGCACGGACTCCATGAGCTGAAGGGCCTGTTCCAACACTATCTCTCGTCTGAAGTCTCATCACGTCAACATCTTGTGCCACCTGGCTTCCAGTGCCATTCCCAGCCTTCATTCTAAAGACGTGTCCCAACCCGAAACGTCACCAATCCATGTTGTCCAGGGTTGCTGCCTGACCTGCTGAGTTACTCCAGCACTTTGTGTCTTTTTTGGTGTAAACCTGCATCTGCTGCTACTTGTTTCAAAGGGATTAGCCAAGAAACAATGTTGTGTATAGGAGACAGAGTACAGCAACAGGACCTCATGAGAAGGTAACTCCTTTGCTGGTAAAAGGTCGCAAAGCCTTGTTTGTCCTCAGTATGATCAAACGGTTCAATTCTGTGAGTAAAAGGCTGATCCAACTTATCCATTGTTCCCCCTGGTGGCGATTCCCACAACAATCTATCACTCGAAGATGGACACAAAAAGGTGGAGTAACTCAGCCATACAGGGGAAGGGTCCCGACCCGAAATGTCACCCATTCCTTCTCTCCAGAGATGCTGCCTGTCCCACTGAGTTACTCCAGATGTTTGTGTCAATCTTCGGTTTAAACCAGCACCTGCAGTTCCTTCCTACACCATCCATCACTCACAGTCTTCACCGTTGTCAATGGGGGAACATCCACCATTCTCTGGGGCACAGGATTCCAAAGGGATACAACAGATTATTTCTCATATCGTTTTTCATAAACGAGCAATCGGCATACAGCTTTGTAGGCTAATTGGCTCAGTAATATTATAAAATTGTCTCTAGTGTGTGTAGGATAGTGTTCGTGTGCAGGGATCACTGGTTGGCACAAACTCGGTGGACCGAAGGGTCTGATTTCGCACTGTATCTCTAAACTACACTAAACTAATCCCCTTTAAAACAAAAATGTTTTCTCTTCTTCTCAAAGATTAAAAACTGTTGCTAACCAATTTTAACTCCCCTTCCTATTCCCACATTGACCTTTCTGTCCTGGGCCTCCTCCATTGCCAGGGTGAAGCCACATGCAAACTGGAGGAACAGCAGCTCATATATAACCATATAACCATATAACAACTACAGCACGGAAACAGGCCCGTCCGGCCCTACCAGTCCACGCCGACCACTCTCTCTGACCTAGTCTCATCTACCTGCACTCAGACCATAACCCTCCAATCCCCTCCTATCCATATACCTATCCAATTTACTCTTAAATAATAAAATCGAGCCAGCCTCCACCACTTCCACCAGAAGCCCATTCCATACAGCCACCACCCTCTGAGTAAAGAAGTTACCCCTCATGTTACCCCTAAACTTTTGTCCCTCAATTCTGAAGCTATGTCCCCTTGTTGGAATCTTCCCCACTCTCAAAGGGAAAAGCCTACCCACGTCAACTCTGTCCGTCCCTCTCAAAATTTAAAAAACCTCTATCAAGTCCCCCCTCAACCTTCTACGCTCCAAAGAATAAAGACCCAACCTGTTCAACCTCTCTCTGTAGCTTAAGTGCTGAAACCCAGGCAACATTCTAGTAAATCTCCTCTGTACCCTCTCCATTTTGTCGACATCTTTCCTATAATTTGGCGACCAGAACTGCACACCATACTCCAGATTCGGCCTCACCAATGCCCTGTACAATTTTAACATTACATCCCAACTTCTATACTCGATGCTCTGATTTATAAAGGCAAGCATACCAAATGCCTTCTTCACCACCCTATCCACATGAGATTCCACCTTCAGGGAACAATGCACAGTTATTCCCAGATCCCTCTGTTCCATTGCATTCCTCAATTCCCTACCATTTACCCTGTACGTCCTATTTTGATTTGTCCTACCAAAATGCAGCACCTCACACTTATCAGCATTAAACTCCATCTGCCATCTTTCAGCCCACCCTTCCAAAAGGCCCAAGTCTCTCTGTAGACTTTGAAACTCTACTTCATTATTAACTACACCACCTATCTTAGTATCATCTGCATATTTACTAATCCAATTTGCCACACCATCATCCAGATCATTAATGTAAATGACAAACAACAGTGGATCCAACACAGATCCCTGGGGCACTCCACTAGACACTGGCCTCCAACCTGACATACAATTGTCAACCATTACCCTCTGGTATCTCCCATTCAGCCATTGTTGAATCCATCTTGCAACCTCACTATTAATACCCAACGATTTAACCTTCTTAATCAACCTTCCATGTGGAACCTTGTCAAATGCCTTACTGAAGTCCATATAGACAACATCCACAGCCTTGCCCTTATCAATTTCCCTGGTAACCTCTTCAAAAAATTCAAGAAGATTAGTCAAACATGACCTTCCAGGCACAAATCCATGTTGACTGTTTCTAATCAGGCCTTGTTTGTCCAAATAATTATATATATTGTCCCTAAGTATCTTTTCCATTAATTTTCACACCACAGACGTCAAACTAATAGGTCTATAATTGCTAGGTTTACTTTTAGAACCTTTTTTAAACAAAGGCACAACATGCGCAATGCGCCAATCTTCCGGCACCATCCCCGTTTCTAATGACGTTTGAAATATTTCCGTCATAGCCCCTGCTATTTCTGCACTAACTTCCCTCAATGTCCTAGGGAATATCCTATCAGGACCTGGAGACTTATCCACTTTTATATTTTTCAAAAGTGTCCGTACCTCCTCTTCTTTAATCCTCATAATTTCCATCACTACTCTACTTGTTTCGCTTACCTCACATAATTCAATATCCTTCTCCTCGGTGAATACCGAAGAAAAGAAATTGTTTAATATCTCCCCCATTTCTTCCGGCTCAGCACATAGCTGTCCACTCTGACTCTCTAATGGACCAATTTTATCCCTCACTATCCTTTTGCTATTGACATATCTGTAGAACCCCTTGGGGTTTACTTTTACATTACTTGCCAAAGCAGCCTCATATCTTTTTTTCGCTTTTCTAATTTCCTTCTTAAGATTCCTTTTACATTCTTTATATTCCTCAAGAACCTTATTTACTCCCTGCCGCTTATATTTATTGTATATCTCCCTCTTTTTCCGAACCAAGTGTCCAATTTCCCTGGAAAACCACGGCTCTTTCAAAATATTATTCTTTCCTTTCCACCGAACAGGGACATAAAGACTGTACTCTCAAAATTTCACCTTTAAATATCCTCCATTTCTCTATTATATCCTTTTCATAAAACAAAAAATTCCATTTCACTCCTTTTAAATCCTTTCTCATCTCCTCAAAATTAGCCTTTCTCCAATCCAAAATCTCAACCCTTGGTCCAGATTTGACCTTCTCCATAATGATATTGAAACTAATGGCATTGTGATCACTAGACCCAAAGTGCTCCTCAACACATACCTCCATCACCTGACCCGTCTCATTTCCTAACAGGAGGTCCAACACTGCCCCTTCTCTGGTAGGCACCTCTACGTATTGCTGCAAAAAACTATCCTGCACACATTTGACAAACTCCAAACCATCCAGCCCTTTAACAGAATGTGATTCCCAGTCTATATACGGAAAATTGAAATCACCCACAATCACCACTCTGTGCTTACTACTAATATCTGCTATCTCCTTACATATTCGCTCTTCCAATTCCATATTTCGCTTGGGCAGTTTACAGCCCAAAGGTATGAGCATTGAATTCTCCAATTTTAGGTAACTAACCTACAAACACCAACCTCCCCCCATTCCACCCTCTGTTCCCTGTACCCCAACATGGATGTGCACCCATTCCCCCATGTGCACCAACCTCCCCCCATTATCATATCATATCATATATCTACAGCCGGAAACAGGCCTTTTCGGCCCTCCAAGTCCGTGCCGCCCAGTGATCCCCGTACATTAACACTATCCTACACCCACTAGGGACAATTTTTACATTTACCCAGCCAATTAACCTACATACCTGTACGTCTTTGGAGTGTGGGAGGAAACCGAAGATCTCGGAGAAAACCCACGCAGGTCACGGGGAGAACGTACAAACTCCTTACAGTGCAGCACCCGTAGTCAGGATCGAACCTGTGTCTCCGGCGCTGCATTCGCTGTAAAGCAGCAACTCTACCGCTGCGCTACCGTGCCGCCCATTCGTCTCTCTGTTCCCTGTACCCCAACATGGATGTGCACCCATTCCCCCATGTGCACCCATTCCCCCCATTCCTCCCTCTGTTCCCTGTACCCCAACATGGATGTGCACCCATTCCCCCCATTCCTCCCTCTGTTCCCTGTACCCCAACATGGATGTGCACCCATTCCCCCATGTGCACCAACCTCCCCCCATTCCTCCCTCTGTTCCCTGTACCCCAACATGGATGTGCACCCATTCCCCCCATTCCTCCCTCTGTTCCCTGTACCCCAACATGGATGTGCACCCATTCCCCCCATTCCTCCCTCTGTTCCCTGTACCCCAACATGGATGTGCACCCATCCCCCCTTCCCCCATCCCCCTCTGTCTCCTTCTGCCGATATTCCTTCCTCTCGCTTCACATTTCATGCCTCTTCTCTCTTATCTCCTTAACTCACTACCTTTCGTCCAGCGCCCACCTGTGTACACCTATCACTCGAAGATAGACACAAAAAGCTGGAGTAACTCAGCGGGACAGGCAGCATCTCTGGAGAGAAGGAAATGAGTGAGGTTTTGTCTCAAACCATTCAACTCAAAACATCACCTATCCATGTTCTCAGGAGGTACTGCCTGACCACCAGCACTTTGAGGCTGTTTTTGAAATGAATGACAGTAGTTTCTGCTGCAGTTGCTCGTGGTGTTATGTTGTGGGGTCTCAGAGCCGTGTGTACTGCAGGTGGATCTGACTGACTGCCTCTGGAGACCTGAGAAGGAATTTCTGATAAAGATTGAGAACCTTGTAACCTGGTGCCAAGAAAACGTCTCCCTCAATGTCAGCCGGACAAAGGAGATTGTGATTGGCTTCAGGAAGCGAAGCGGTACACATACCCCAACTTACATTGATGGTGCGAAGTAGAGATGGTCAAAAGCTTCAGGTTCCTAGGAATAAATATCACCAGCAATTTGTCCTGGACCAGCCACATCAACGCTATGGCCAAGGAAGCACACCAATGCCTCTACTTCCTCAGAAGGCTTGGGAAGTTTGGCATGTCCTCAACAACCCTCACCAACTTCTACAGATGCGCTTCAGAAAGCATTTTAACAGGATACATCGGAAACAGCTCCATCCAAGACCGCATAAAGTTGCACAGAATTATGGGCACAGCCCAGACTATCAAGCAAACTTACTGCCCTTCCATTGACTCCATCTCGCGATGGCTCAGCATCATCACGGACCAGAGGTCACCACCTCCTCTCACCTCCCCAATCAGGCAAGAGGTACAGAAGCTTGAAAACAAATACCTCCAGATTCAGGGCCCATTTGTTCCCAGCTGTAATCAGGCAACTGAACGGGCCTGTCATCAGCTAGAGTATGAGTCTGACCTCCCATCTACCTCATTGGAGACCTTTGAACAATCTTTCATTCGACTTTATCGGGATTATCTTGCACTATATGTTGTACCCTTTAACCTTTATCTGTGCACTGTGGGCGGTTTGATTGTATCCATGCACAGCTTTTTATTTGGCTGGATAGCACGCAAAACAAAAGCTTTTCACTGCACCTCGGTACCCTTGACAATAATAAACTAAACTAATAAACGATGTGCAAATGTCGAGGGTCTTGCACTCCCTAATGTCCACCACTCGGTGGCGGTGTTTCTCCAGAAGTGGAGGACTCCACTTATCCCCAAAATTGGGAATCTGAAACCACTCCCAAGGACAGATGTAAACGTGCAACAGGTAGGCACTGGAATCATTTTAGGGGAAACATTTATTTCGATACAGAATTCCCTATTCACCTGTCCTTTTTCTGACAGAGTATTACAACATTTTCACTATGATGTTAGGAAAGCCTGATTTATTGCCGACACAAGGAACTGCAGATACTGGGATCTCAAGTTGAACACAGAGTGCTGGAGTAACTCAGCGAGTCAGGCAGCATCTCTGGATGACAAGGATAGGTGATGTTACGGGTCGGGACCCAATACGTCGCCTACCCTTGACCTCCAGAGAAGTCTCATTTATTGTAGGTATCGATGTGTAATATCCTGCTCTGAGTGTTTTCTCTTCAGTAATTATCAGTCACCCGTCCATTATCACTTTGGATTGATCTGATATCCAGCCATACAGTCTTCAGCAGACTGCCTTCTTACTCTGAAAGATCACTGCATATAAAACCTTTCACAGTGGCAGATTACCTCCAATCAGTTTACAACTGATGACGAGTTGTATTTGTAGTCCACCTAGGGTCATAGAGTGATACAGCATGGAAACAGGCCCTTCAGCCCAACTTGCCCACACGGCCCAACATGTTCCATCTGCACTAGTCCCACCTGCCTGCACTTGGCCCAAACCCCTCTAAACCCGTCCTAACCATGTACCTGTCTAAATGTTTCTTAAACGTTGCGATAGTACCTGCCTTAACTACATCCTTTGGCAGCTGGCTCCAGACACCCACCACCCTCTGTGTGAAAAGGTTAGCAGAGCTGATGGCAGAATAGAACAACCAATGGTACATTGATGGCAAGCTCTTGCCAGACTCTTAGCCAGCTAATCCGTCTTTCTGATATTGATTGATGCTTCACCACTGACGAGCACCTGTGTTGGCTGGCTGCCATCAGGCAAGGCCGTGACTGGGCGAGTCCTGACCATGGGCTGTGGTTCCTGTTTCCACCCAGCAGAGCAAGGCCCCAACTTATGGCAAAATCAAAATAGACTTTATTCAAGTAAATAAATATATACAATACAGGAACTGTGCAGAAAATTCTCCCGACATTTCCGGAGGCTGTGCATACATTCAATTAGTGGTTATACAGTGTTTACACAAATTAAACGATTTTACCCCCCACCCTTATCACTCATGTGGCCCACCGGCGTGAAATCCCTTCCCTTATTTGGAGGGGCGTCTCTCTCCACCACACCCTGCCCCCCGTGTCCAGCAGCGGAAGGACCCTAGACTGCGGTCCTCCCCCACAGAGCCTTAGCGTTGGCTGCACCGAGCTTCAGTGCGTCCCTCAGTACGTACTCCTGCAGTCTGCAGCGGGCCAGTCGGCAACATTCCCCCACAGACAGCTCGCTCCGCTGGGAGGTCAACGAAGCTCGGACAGACCAAAGAGCGCCTTTCACTGAGTTGATGACCTTCCAGCAGGACTCGATGTCAGTCTCTGAATGCGCCCCTGGGAACAGTCCGTAGATCACAGATTTCTCTGTGACGGAGCTGTTCGGAATAAATCGTGACAGGGACTCTTGCAAACCTCTCCAGAGTGTGTGTTCTTGTGTGAATGTGTGTGCATGTGCATGTGTTTGTGTGTGCGTGCTTGTGCATGCGTGTGTATGCATGTGTGTTTGTGTGCGACGTGTGCGTGCATGCGTGCGTGTGTAAGTGCGTGTGATAGACAACACTAAAAGCTGGAGTAACTCAGCGGGACATGCAGCATCTCTGGAGAGGAATGGCTGACCTTTCGGGTCAAGACCCTTCTTCAGTCCAAAGATAGTCCAGATCAAAGATAGTTTGAGGGTCTCCAATTAGTGTGGTAGAAGATCACAGAGACAGTCGTGATGGGAGAGAGAGCAGATACGGTGAGTGAGTGAGTGAGTGAGTGAGTGAGTGAGTGAGTGAGTGAGTGAGTGAGTGAGTGAGTGAGTGAATGAGGGGGTGAATGAGGGGGTGAATGAGGGGGTGAGTGAGTGAGTGAGTGAGTGAGTGAGTGAGTGAGTGAGTGAGTGAGTGAGTGAGTGAGTGAGTGAGTGAGTGAGTGAGTGAGTGAGTGAATGAGGGGGTGAATGAGGGGGTGAATGAGGGGGTGAGTGAGTGAGGGGGTGAGTGAGTGAGTGAGTGAATGAGGGGGTGAATGAGGGGGTGAGTGAGTGAGGGGGTGAGTGAGTGAGTGAGTGAGTGAGTGAGTGAGTGAGTGAGTGAGTGAGTGAGTGAGTGAGTGAGTGAGTGAGTGAGTGAGTGAGTGAGTGAGTGAGTGAATGAGGGGGTGAATGAGGGGGTGAATGAGGGGGTGAGTGAGTGAGGGGGTGAGTGAGTGAGTCTGCTCAGTGCTCTCCGCTCTGCACCGCTCCACCCAGCCGGTGATTGTTGTGGTTCGGTGGGCGAGGGGCGTGAGTGTGGAGAAGGCACATAGAAGTGCCCCACCCACCCAGCAGAAGCAACCGACCAGCCCCCATCACAACCCTGTCCCCCCCCCCCCCGTCCCCCCCCCCCGGTCACCGGTCAGCTGAACACTCACTGGTTTGTGGGGGGGTCCATTGGTCGGGTGTTGATGGCACAGCATCAGAGGCCTTGGCTTCACTGCCCAATGTGGTGGCTCAGTACACCCTCAGCAGTGAAGAAGGCATGGCCATGTTTTCAGGATGGCACCAAGCACTGTCAGCTTGGCCACGTCACACACCTTTGAACGAGAATGTCTAACCCAGCCCCTGGCACCTTGATGCAGGCAGGGCACCTGGGGGAGAGGAATCGAGAGTATTCCTGCCTTCTTGGTCACGATTCATCCCGTCGACCAGCACCACCCACAAAGTAGTGCCGCACTGTCGGAGGGAGGTGCTGCGTTCAGAGTTACACATTAAACCGATGCCTTGGAGGGAGATCAGTGTGGACCAGGACGCTGAGGTTCAATGGTTCTCCAGGCTTGGGTGAGCTAAGGCACAGACATCACCAACACACACACGCATCCACGCACGCACGTACGCACGCATTTACACACACTCACGAGACTTTTCATCCCGCACTCAAATTCACTTGGACCATCTCCGACACCTCCCTCCCCATTCTTGATCTCACAGACTCCATTACAGGAGATAGATGATAAACCTAAACCGACTGACTCCCACAACTATCCAGACCAGTGCTTCGTAAACTATTTCAGTGTCATTCACCCATGAGTCTTTACCACAAGGTTTCATTCCTCCTCGACTAAATTTTCTTATGTTTTTTGGTTATTTTCATCTCATTCTCCCTTGTGTATAATTTTATATATATTAAGTCATTCACCCCTCTAGTTTCATTCACCCCAAAATAATTTCATTCACCCTTGGGTGAACCATTCACCAGTTTAAGAAGCACTGATCGAGACTACACGTCTTCCCACCTTGCTTCCTGCAAAGACTGTAACCCCAACTACCAATTTCTCCATCTACATCGCCTCTGCACCTAAGATGAGGTGTTCCATACTAGAACATCCGAGATGTCCTCATTCTTTAATGAATGGGGGTTCCCCTCTCCCATCATAGATGAGGCCCTCACTCGTGTCCCCTCGGTACCCCTCAGCTCCGCCCTTGCTCCCCCTCCCCTAGTCTCAACAGACAGAGTCCCCCTAGTCCTCACCTTCCACCCCATCAGCCATCGCATACAACACATAATCCTCCGACATTTTTGCCACCTCCAACGGGATCCCGCCACTAGTCACATTTTCCCATCTCCACCCATTTCTGCTTTCCGCAGAGACCGTTCCCTCCGCAACTCCCTGGTGAACTGGTCCCTTCCCACCCAAACCACCCCCTCCCCTGGTACCTTCCCCTGCAACCGCAGGAGATGTAACACCTATCCCTATACCTCCTCCCTCGACATAGCATGCAAAACAAAGCTCTTCACTGTACCTCAGTACACATGACAATAATAAGCCTAAACCAAAATCTAATGTTGTAACGCTAAAAAAAATACACAAACTGCTGGAGTACTACAGCAAGTCAGGCAGCATTTCTGGAAAACATGAATAGGTGAAGAAGGGACCTGAACCGAAACGTCACCTATCCATGTTCTCCAGAGATGTTGCCTGACCTGCTGAGCTACTCCAGCACTTTGAGTCTTTTTTTAAAATAAACCGGCATCTGCAGTTCCTTTGTGTAAACCTAATGTGACAGTCTCTACATTCGCCACCCACCCAGGCTGTGTGTTCCAGATTCCAGACACCTTCTAGGTGGATGAACAATCTCCCCTCTCGCAACCTCTTCCTCCTTACCTAAGCCTTCTGGTTGTAGATGCCTCTGCCATGGGGAGAAGAACGTGTGTCCATTCTTTCATGGCCACAGCAAAAACTTGAGGTTGATGTGACTGTACATATATGCAGCATATCTGATCTGTTTGGACAGCGTGCAAAACAAAGCTGTTCACTGTACCTCGGTTGTTTTTTGCATCTGCCCATCTGTTGGAGATGCTGGCGCGGCTTTGACATGGTCCTGCTTGGAGAGCAGAGTGTTTCATCTGTGGCTGCATCCCCTGCTGTGGCTGACTAGGCCTATCCTTGACAGACAGACCCTCCCTCAGCTCCCACAGGTGAAGTTGCCTCTGGCTGTTGGATTGGGGAGTGGGTTGCTCCTGCTGTTGACCATTTGGTGGTGATGGCCCCTGAGCTCCAGGGTCAAGAGCCACATGGTGTTGCCGTCTGGTACAGGTACAGGTGACAATAATGAACCAAAACTGGGTGACCATGTGCTTGCAAGAAAGACAAGCAATGGGTTATTCATCAACTCCAGCCTCCTCTGTTGCTCCGTTCAATCATGACTGATCTGCTCATGTCTGATCTTGCGGCACGTTGGCGCAGCGGTAGAGTTGCTGCCTTACAGTGCCAGTGACCGGAGTTTGATTCTGACTATGGGTGCTGCTGTCTGTACAGAGTTTGTACGTTCTTCCCATGACCTACTTGGGTTTTCCCCGGGATTTCCGGTTTCCTCCCACAAATTGGACACTAAATTGACCTTCATGTGTGTAGGATAGTGTTAATGTGCGGGGATCGCTGGTCGGCATGGACTCGATGGGCCGAAGGGCCTATTTCCGCACTGTATCTCTAAACCAAACTAAACTAAACTAAGCTACTAAGCTCTTGCATCCCTTCTTGTGCCAAAGATAAATGCATCACTCTCTCTCCAGTTAATTGCTTGTGAAAGGTGCTGGAACAGAGGGGGGAGAGTCGTGGAGGAGGGGAACCCTGGACAATGTGGTTCAGCATTGTGACTGAACGCCTGCCTGCCCGCCCGCCCGCCCGCGGGGGTGTGACTGAGGCTGCTGCACTGATACCTGGAGTGGTGCCCTGGAGGGTAGAAACTCACAGGGTTCAATACTCTGCTCAACAAACCGGACCAACAGGTCTTTAAACAGGAGACATCTTGTAATGAGCGTGCTTAATAAACACCAGCTACTCACCTCACATCCCGCAGTCTCCAATGGCATTGTTTGATCTTATCCAGTCACCTTCCCGTCGACTGCACTCCTGACCCAAGGCAAACCTCCACATGCACAGATCGCTCTTGGTTACCTCATCGCAGGGCCATTCCTTTTGGAACATTAGTCATTTAACAAAGGTGGGAGAAGTAACCTTGGGAGGATTCACAGCTGAACCTGATCCGATCCAGAATGGCCACAGGCCATTATTCCTCCAGACAATACTGGACAATCACCAAGAGCTAACTCTTCTCTTGACAATTTCTTGCCGCCTCTTGCCATGTATCAGAGTTGGCATCTTGCCAGGTGCCCAGTGCTTTATGTTTAGTTTAGTTTAGATTAGAGATACAGCACATAAACAGGTCCCTCGGCCTAGCGATTCTGCGCCGACCAGCGATCCCCGCACACTAGCACAATCCAACGCACTAGGGACAATTTACAATTTTTACAGAAGCCAGTTCACCTATAAACCTGTACGTCTTTGGAGTGTGGGGGTAAACGGGAGCACGTGGTCACGGGGAGAACGTAAAAACTCCGTACAGACAGCACCCGTAGTCAGGATCAAACCCGGGTTTCTGTAAAGCAGCAACTCTACCGCTGCTCCACCTGTGAACTATCAGTGACTGCTCCCTCCTATGTCTGTCTGACAGTAGTCAGTGACCAGGTGTAACAGGCTACTTCTTTGGATGTTAAACCAACAGTCACTGTCCTCTGCTCCTGATCATGCACACTTTGTGTTATTTGTCTGGGCGGCACGGTAGCGCAGCGGTAGAGTTGCTGCTTTACAGCGAATGCAGCGCCGGAGACTCAGGTTCGATCCTGACTACGGGCGCCGTCTGTACGGAGTTTGTACGTTCTCCCCGTGACCTGCGTGGGTTTTCTCCGAGATCTTCGGTTTCCTCCCACACTCCAAAGACGTACAGGTATGTAGGTTAATTGGCTGGGTAAATGTAAAAATCGGTTAAATGCACAGTCTCTTGCCTAGAGTAGGGGAATCAAGAACCAAAGGACATAGGTTTAAGTTGAAGGGGAAAAGATTTAATAGGAATTTGAGGAGTAACTTTTTCACTCAAAGGTTGGTGGGTGTGTGGAACGAGCTGCCTGAGGAGGTAGTTGAGGCAGGGATTATTGTGACATTGAAGAAACATTTAGACAGCTACAGTACATGGATAGCACACATTTGGAGGGGTGTGGGCCAAACGCAGGCAGATGGGACATGTTGCTTGGTGTGGGCAAGTTGGGTGGAAGGGCCTGTTTCCACACTGTATCGCTCTACGACCAACTGAATCTGAGTGAAAGAGGAGGTTTGGTCAAAGAGGGAGGTTTTACGTGTCTTAACGAAGGAGGGAGAGATATGCATACGAAGGGGATTTGGTAACACAGTGTGTAGACAGGGCACAAAGAAGGATTGCAAGAACACCAACAAATAGAAGCAGGGATCAGCCAGTGGGCTCTCACACACCTGCCTCACCGTTCAACATGACCATGGCTGACCTTCCCCAAGCCTCAACTACTCCTCTGTGTCACATCCCCAATGTCCCCATGCTCAGGAAATCCTTGATCTTTGTAAATGCACCTACCTCCTCTCAAGGGGTCCCCTCCATGGATCCAGTCTCCCCCCCCCCCCCCTCCCGACTAGTGATTTGCCACCCAATGTGAGGCAAGACTGCTGCGCTCCTCCATTTTGAATAAGCGACCCCCTTATCTCGGGCGGCCATGGTGGCGCAGTGGAGGAGCTGCTGCCTTACAGCACTTGCAACGCCGGAGACCCGGGTTCGATCCCGACTACGGGCGCCGTCTGTACGGAGTTTGTACGTTCTCCCCGTGACCGCGTGGGTTTTCTCTGAGATCTTCGGTTTCCTCCCACACTCCAAAGACGTTCAGGTTTGTAGGTTAATTGGCTTGGTATAAATGCTAATTGTTCCTGGTGTGTGTAGGATAGTGTTAATGTGCGGGGATCGCTGGTCGGTGCGGACTTGGGTCTGTTTCCGCGCGCGCTGTATCTCTAAACTAAACTAAAATCTGGTAAATTTGTCCCATTGATTGAGACTCCCCCTACTGGAGTAAACATTTCAACAGCCACCCTTAAGATCCCAGATGTTTCAATAGAATGACCCCCTCATTCATCTAAACTGCAAAGATTGCAGTACAGATGCAACCTCTTTTAGCCGCCTGTGACCCTCTCAACCCAGACTCAGCCCTTTCGGACGGTCTCCAGTGCCAGGATATCCTTGTTTGTTTAATCCTTCCTGAGGTGAGGTGATCAAAAACCCCAGGCGTGGCCTCACTAACACTCCGTACAATTGTACCGACTCGTTCTTATTTCCAAACTTCAACTCCCCTGCAATAAAGGCCAATATGCTATTTACTCTCTGCACCTGCCTGCCAACATTCTGTGATTCATGTACTAGAATAGCCAGAATTCTCTGTAGAGAGTTATAGAGTCATAGAGTGATACAGTGTGGAAACCGGCCCTTCAGCCCAACTTGCCTATACCGGCCAACATGTCCCAGCTGCACTATTCCCACCTGCCTGAGTTTGGCCATGTCCCTGTAAACCTACCCTATCCATGTACCTGTCTAAATGTTTTGTAAACCTTGCGATCGTTCCTGTACTTTACTCATTTGCAATTTCTCTCCGTTTTAATAATAATCAACCTGCTACCTCCACTTAATGTAGGGCATAGTCTCACACTTTACTACATTAAAATCCATGGTCCAAATGTACACTCACTCACTGACTGAAGAAGGGCAGGGGGGGGGGTAGATGGGGGAAATAGAGTGAGAGGAAGCTGCAAATATAGGTAAGGGGTTAGATTTAAACACAAAAATGAGGATTCTATAAATGAAGGAGTTGCCAGGGCAATAGTTACTTCTGTCAGCTGTGGATGTTGCCCAGTGCCCATTGCCCTACCCCAGTGCCAGCATTTATTGCCCGTCCCCAGTGCCAGCATTTATTGCCTCTCCCCAGTGCCAGCATTTATCGCCTGTCCACAGTGCCAGCATTTATTGCCTGTCCCCAGTGCCAGCATTTATTGCCTCTCCCCAGTGCCAGCATTTATTGCCTCTCCCCAGTGCCAGCATTTATCGCCTGTCCACAGTGCCAGCATTTATTGTCTGTCCCCAGTGCCAGTATTTATTGCCTGTCCCCAGTGCCAGCATTTATTGCCTGTCCACAGTGCCAGCATTTATTGTCTGTCCCCAGTGCCAGCATTTATTGCCTGTCCCCAGTGCCAGCATTTATTGTCTGTCCCCAGTGCCAGTATTTATTGTCTGTCCCCAGTGCCAGCATTTATTGCCTGTCCCCAGTGCCAGCATTTATTGTCTGTCCCCAGTGCCAGTATTTATTGCCTGTCCCCAGTGCCAGCATTTATTGCCTGTCCCCAGTGCCAGTATTTATTGTCTGTCCCCAGTGCCAGCATTTATTGCCTGTCCCCAGTGCCAGTATTTGTTGGTCTGGATCTGCCAGTCCAGTCATTTTCATTCTACACCGTCATGAGCCACAGTGAAGCTCAAGCTTGTGTTGCCAAACTGGAGAGGGTGCAGAGAAGAGTTACAAGGATGTTGCCAGGATTCGAGGGTCTGAGCTGTAGGGAGAGGTTGAGCAGGCTGGGACTCTATTCCATGGAGCGCAGGAGGATGAGGCGTGATCCTATAGAGCTGCAGAAAGTCATGAGAGGAATAGGGTGGCGGATGGCGTGGGGGGGTGAGGGTGTGGGGAGGGGAGTGAGGGCGTGGGGAGGGGGGGTGAGGGTGTGGGGAGGGGGGTGGGGGCGTGGGGAGGGGGGGTGGGGGCGTGGGGTGGTGGTGAGGGCATGGGGGGGTGAGGGCGTGAGGAGGGGAGTGAGGGCGTGGGGAGGGGGGGTGAGGGTGTGGGGAGGGGGGTGAGGGCGTGGGGAGGGGGGGTGAGGGCGTGGGGAGGGGGGTGGGGACGTGGGGAAGGGGGTGGGGGCGTGGGGTGGTGGTGAGGGCATGGGGGGGTGAGGGCATGGGAAGGGAGGGTGGGGGCTTTGGGAGAGGAGGTGGGGGCGTGGGGGGGGGGTTAGGGCATGGGGGGATGAGGGCCTGGGTGGGGGTGAGAGCGTGGTGGGTGTGAGGGTGTGGGGGGGGAGAGGGCACGGGGGGGGGGTGAGGGCGTGGGGGGGGTGAGGGTGTAAGGGGGGTGAGGGTGTAAGGGGGGGTGAGGGTGTGGGGGGGTGAGGGCGTTGGGAGTGAGGGCGTGGGGGGTGAGGGCGTGGGGGGGTGAGGGCATGGGGGGGTGAGGGCGTGGGGGGGGTGAGGGCGTGAGGGGGGAGGGTGGGTGTTGACAGCAGCTGTGGCTGAGGGAGGGTTTGCAGGTGGATGTGCAAACATTGGGCACAGCTGTGAAACTGTGCTGAGCTCAGCAGATTTGGAGCAGGTTGGCAGGTGAATGGAGGTGGCTTTTCTGCGGGGGAGGGGAGCATGAGGGTGGGGCTGGGGTGCCGCTGGCCACAGTGCGGAGCAGCCGGCCGCGGGAGGCAAGGGAGGCTTGCTTGTTGTCAGCTGCCTGCAGGCACAGCAGCTCAGCGGCAGCTCCCAGCCCACATTCATGTGGGTTCATGACAGGCAGATGAAAGGCCTTGCTGTCTCAATGACTTCATTCCAGTTGATGCCAGCGTTGTCTGGCTTCCAAGATTCACGTCCGAGGCAGCACAGTCAAGCACCATGGTGAACTGCCACCATGTTACAGACACTGGGTCGAAACACTTAGCCCGTCCAGTCTATGCTCACTATCCCCCCACCATTCACACTAGGCCAACCGTAACCCATTATATTCCGCTCGTCTCCCTCCTCTACCTCTCTTCCAGATTTCTCCCTCCTGCTGTACTCAGTCAGCAGAAGGGTCCCGACCCGAAACATGGCCTATCCATGTTCTCCAGAGATGTTGCCTGACCTGCTGGGTTACTCCATCACTTTGTGTCTTTCTTTGTGAACCAGCGTCTGCACTTCCTTATGTCTACTTCCCCCATCAGCCTCAGATTCTACCTCCCCTCCACATCAGGGGAAATTTACAGAGGCCAGTTAATGGACCACCCTACAGATATTGGGGGCATGGGAGTAAACTGGAGCAGGTGGTCACAGGTAGAAGGTGCAAACTCCACACAGGTCGGGATTGGAGTCAGGGCACTGGAGGTGAAGCAGCAGCACCCCCGTGCCATGGTGTAGTCTGTTGCCCAGTGACATGGCCACCCAGCATCAGAAGGTTGGGAGCTCAAACACTCCTTGGGTGCAAGAAGGCAAATGTGGCACATAGAGTTGCTGCCTTACGGCGCCAGAGACCCAGCTTCACGGGTGCTGTCTGTACGGAGTTTGCACGTTCTCCCCTGTGACAGTGTGGGCCACATCGGTCAGGATCGAACCCGGGTCTTTAGCGCTGTAAGGCAGCAACTCTACCGCTGCGCCACCGTGCCGGCCCTCTGTTAAATGCTCTCTGATAAATGCCAACTACAAAGCAGCCCAGCTTGGGGATTCACCCGAATGGGCCGGGAAGTCCAAGGAATCTGCTCGTGTAACCTGCTTCCTCGCTGTGAGGTTGTGAACCTTGTGAGAAAATGATCCCAACGTCCATTTCCCCAGACGGAGATTCACCACCACCTCAGCTCGGCAGTGCACAGGACAAATGCTGTCATATAACAAAAAAGATAATTGCTTCAGAAAGAGAGATAAAGAGCAGAAGTACAAAGCGGGTGAGTGAGTCATTTCCCGCAGCGATTATACACAACTCCTGCAAGTACCGACCTGTTGGTCGTACATCTTCTGTCTCAACCTACTGTTTTCATGGAAATGTACCTGCTCTTTTGTTTTCAAACATGATCTCAGCCAATTATTAAAGGGCTGGAGGGCTTGTGGGCCAGTAGAGGAGGGGGGAGGGGGGGAGGGGGGAGGGGGGGAGGGGGGGAGGGGGGAGGCGGGGAGGGGGGAAGGGGGGAAGGGAGGGGGGGAGGCGGTCAACTTGTGTCTGGAGTCATTTACTACATCACCAAACACAGAGGCCAAAATAAATAGTTGACAGGTTTGGATTTGATCAGGTGCGGATAGAGTGATCAGGTGTATCCATGCAGGTAGTGAAGTCAAGAACACAACGTGAAAATAGGAGCAGGAGTAGGCCACTCGGCCCCTCGAGGGGCTACCCTGGCACTGAATATGATCCTGACTGATCTGCTCGAGGCCACAACTCTCCTTCCACATCAGCCATCTCCATCGCTCTCCATCCCCACTAATTCCCTGGCCTTTCCAGAAATTCACTGCGTTCTCCTTGCATACCTTCACTGACCCAGTCTTCACAATCTCCCGGAGTTAAGCAACTCCAATTATTGGCATTTTTCTTCATGTCATTTTAATAACAAAATGCAAGCTCTCCATAACAATATTTAATCTTGAAAAAAAACCTCAGGAGAGGGCAAAACGGTGGTGCAGCAGTAGAGTTACAGCGCCAGAGACCCGGCTTCGGTCCTGACTACAGGTGTTGTCCGTACGGAGTTTGTACGCTCACACCGTCACCTACGTGGGTTTTCTCCGGGTGCTCCGGCTTCCTTCCACACTCAATAGACATACAGGTTTGTAAGCTATTTGGCTTCGGTAAGAATTGTAAAATGTCCCTAGTGTGTTGGATGGGGTTAGGGTGCGGGGATCACTGGTCGGCATGGTCTCGGTGGGCCGAAGGGCCTGTTTCCGCGCTGTGTTACTAAACTATAAAGGATCTTTTGATTAGAAGAAAGCATGATTCGATCTTTTCGACTGTGCTGAATGCATGTAGATGCCATTTTTAATTTAGTCGGTGAATAAATCACATCACAGCCTGGCCCCAGTAATCGATCGAGCTCTAACCCTTGCCAGCGTCAATTGTAGTGTACTGCACGTACAGGGATTTAATTGTACAATCAACCACACGGAGATAACGGCCACATCCTCAGGACCTGCACTGAGGAGTTGGCAGAGGTACGCACAGACATCTTTGACATCTCACCACTCCATCATGATGTCCCCACCTGCTTTAAGAAGACCACTATCATCCCATTGCCAATGATCGTGTCCCAATGACTGCTGACCTGTGGCCCTGACATCCACCATCATGAAGTGCTTTGAGAGACAGGTGATGGTGCACATTATCTCCGGCCTCCCAGCCAGCCTTGATCCACTGTCGTTCACCACCGCCACAACAGCAGACACCATCTCCCAGAACCCTAAACCCATCTCTGGAACACCTCGACAACAAGGGTGCCCACGGCAGGCTTCATCGACTATTTATCAACTATAGTTCCACCTTCAACACCATAGACCCATTCAAACTCATCTCCGCACTCTGGCGATCGAGGAGTCAGTTCACTGGACCCTTGATTTTCAGACCCACAGACCTCAATCAGTGAGGATAGGTGACAACTCCTCGTCCACAGTAATTCTCAATACTGGCTCGCAGCACGGTTACTTTCTCATCCCCTTACTGTACTCCCTGTACACTCACGACTGTTCAGCCAAATGTGGCTCTAACTCCATCTCCAAGTTTGCAGCTGACACCACTGTGGCGGGCTGAATCTCAAACAATGACGGGGCAGAATGCGGGAAGGAGATGGAGAGGTTAGTAGCGTGGTGTCAGGGGAGCAGCCTCGCCCTCAATGCCAGCAAGATGAAGGAGGTCGTTATCGACGTCAGGAAGCGTGGTGTACATGCCCCAATCAGCAGCAATGGTGCTGAAGTGGAAATGGTTGCGAGCTTCATGTTCCTCAATATTACCAATGATCTGCCATTGATCGCCCACATTGAAGCCACAACCAAGAGGCACAACAACACCTCTACTTCCTCAGGAGACTGAAATTTGGATTGTCTCCAATGACTCTTGCCAACTTCTACAGATGCACCATAGAAAGCATGATGTTGGGTTGCATCACAACTTGGTTGGGGAACAGCTCTGCCCAGGACTGCAAGGAATAGCAGACAGTTGTGGACCAAGCCCAGTCCATCACACAAAGCTGATCCTGCACCATTGGCCCCATCTAAACTTCTTGCTGCTCCGAGAAAACAGCCAACATAATCAAAGACCTTTCCCACCCTTCCTTCTTCTCCCCACTCTGTCAGGTAGAAGACTGGGTGCTTGAAAGTGCGCACCACCCGGCAGGAACAGCTTACTCCCCTCTGTGATCAGGCTTCTCAACCTTCCTTCTATAAGCTAAGGTACTACTCGGTTCTCCTAATCTGTTTTTGGTATCCTAATCTAAGGAAAGACATTCTAGCCTTAGAGGGAGTACAGAGAAGGTTCACCAGATTGATCCCTGGAATGACAGGACTTTCATATGAAGAAAGACTGGATAGACTAGGCTTGTACTCGCTGGAATTTAGAAGACTGAGGGGGGATCTTATTGAAACATATAAAATTCTTAAGGGGTTGGAGAGGCTAGATGCGGGAAGATTGTTCCCGATGTTGGGGAAGTCCAGAACCAGGGGTCACAGCTTAAGGATAAGGGGGAAGTCTTTTAGGACCGAGATGAGAAAACATTTCTTCACACAGAGTGGTGAGTCTGTGGAATTCTCTGCCACAGAAGGTAGTTGAGGCCGGTTCATTGGCTATATTTAAGAGGGAGTTAGATGTGGCCCTTGTGGCTAAAGGGATCAGGTGGTATGGAGAGAAGGCAGGTACAGGTTACTGAGCTGGATGATCAGCCATGATCATATTGAATGGCGGTGCGGGCTCGAAGGGCCGAATGGCCTACTCCTGCACCTATTTTCTATGTTTCTATGTTTCCTCTACTTCACTGGACTTTGTCTTTGGAACGGTTGCACTAAAATGCTGAGAACTACATTCTGCACTCTGTATCATTCCCCTCATTCTACCTTTCGCACTTGAGTTGGACTCAATTGTATTTATGTATAGTATTGTCTGATTGATTGGATAGCTTGCAAAGCAAGACTTTTCACTGTATCTTGGTACAGGTGTCAATAATAAATCTAAACATATGGAGCACACATTGAACACCATACTTTGTATGTTGAAGTAAGAGCTCGGCTCAAAATGACCTCATTCACAGCAGAGCTTTATAGGATGTCATCACTTGTGAAAGCTGCTGCCAATTCGTCTTTCACTTTCATATGCACCTGTCGAAGCAAATAGCTCAAACGCTTACAAAAGAAAAGGAGCTGAGAGAGAAAGCAGAGAGGGGGTGGCACAGTGGTGCAGCGGTAGAGTTGCTGCCTTACAGCGCCGGAGACCCAGGTTCAATCCTGGGCCTGTCCGACTACGGGTTCTGTTTGTATGGAGTTTGCAACGAGAGATACAGACGGTGATGTAGAGAGATAGAGAACAAATTAATGAAAGATTCTTGTGACATCTTTGAGCAAAGAAACAAACTACTGGTGGAACTCAGGGGAACAGGCAGTATCAGTAAAACGTGGAATATTCCTCTCCCTGTGAATCAGGCCCTCAGGGTTAAGGACGACTTGCTTCCACTCTAGTTTTGTGGGTTCCGAGGAGACTGACAAAGTCAATGTTGGGACCACACACTCTCTTTCTCAAAGGAGGCATAAGGTGGCATATTTGTAAGGCTGACGGGGAGAGTGGTGGTGAGGTGGTCCACTCCTTCCACTGCTTACACAGGATCTACTTCTGCTCCCAGTGCGTGGACTAGAGGTTCTCATCCCCATCTTGAATGCCCCTTCTCCACTTGGAGGCATCGCGGGTCAGTGAGGATGTTGCATTTGTCCATGAAGGCCTTGAACCCACATTGAATCTTTTGCAAAACACAAAATGCTGGAGAAACTCAGCAGATCAGCCGGCAGCTTTAGACTAGAGATACAGCACGGAAACAGGTCCTTCAGGCCCCCGAACCCAGGCCAACTAGCGATCACCCAGTACACTGGAACTATCCGACACATTCGGGGCAGTTTACAATTTCATCAAAGCCAATGAACTTACAGACGTACACATCTTTGTGTATGGAAGGAAACCGGAGCACCCGGAGAGAACCTACACGGTTACAGGGAGAATGTACAAACTCCATACAGACAGCACCCATGGTCAGGATCAAACCTGGGTCTCTGGCGCCATGTGGCAGCAACTCTACGGCTGTGCCACTGTGCCACTGTGCCACTGTGCCACCCAGCATTGTGGAGGGAAAGTGTTAATGTGCAGGATCACTGATCAGTGCAGACTCAGCCGACCGAAGGACCTGTTTCTGTGCTGTATCTCTAAACTAAACTAAACTAAACTGGAAGATTCCATCGCTGGTATTTATTTTGAGATGCCTGGTGCAAGTAGTCCGGGTGATAGGCAGAGTAGCATACAAACAACTGCACTGACTCCAAGTGCTGGAGCAACTCAGTGGCTCAGGCAGCATCTCTCGAGAACATCATTAGGTGACGCTTCAGGTCAGGACCCTTCTCCAGACTTTGTTTAAAGAATGGCCCCAACCTAAAAGATGGCCGATCCATGTTCTCCAGAAATGCTGCCCGACCTGCTGCGTTACTCCAGCACTTTGTGTCTTTTTTTTGTAAACGAGCGTCTGCAGTTCCTTGTCCTTCCAGCAGCATTGTCCAGAACAAGGGGCCACAGTTTAAGAATAAGGGGTAGGCCATTTAGAACTGAGATGAGGAAAAACTTTTTCAGTCAGAGAGTTGTGAATCTGTGGAATTCTCTGCCTCAGAAGGCAGTGGAGGCCAATTCTCTGAATGCATTCAAGAGAGAGCTAGATAGAGCTCTTAAGGATAGCGGAGTCAGGGGGTATGGGGAGAAGGCAGGAACGGGGTACTGATTGAGAATGATCAGCCATGATCACATTGAATGGCGGTGCGTACAGGCTCGAAGGGCCAAATGGCCTCCTCCTGCACCTATTGTCTATTGACTGATTTGGGTTGAATGGCTTGTCTTTGGGCCGATTCAACAATACGTGCAATCCTCTTTCCTGCCACCAGAGGGCCTGGTTCACTGAATTGTGAAGGGTCTCGATGCCAATCGTCACCCATTGCTTCTCTCCAGAGATGTTGCCTGTCCCACTGAGTTACTCCAGCACTCTGTGCCCACCCAGCAGGAAGGTCAGCCCTGCAGCTTCATCAACACTCCAATTATCTAGTGAAATACACGACTCGGTAGATTTTACCAAGATTCGCTGACTTTTGTTGTGATAGTACATTTGAGGCAGATGATTCTGGCTTTAACTCTCTCTCCAGAAACCCATGTCCAAAACCCAGGCGGCACTCACAGTGCAGTACTGGAACTAGGGGTGCCAACTATCTCACTCCCAAATACGGGGCAAGGTGACGTCACCGTCCCGCGCCCCACGTGATCTCATCCAGCCAGCGGCCACATGCTCCCGCTCCACTAATGGTGGCCTCCCGGGCCGGGAGGCGGGTTGCTACGCAACCTCCGTTAGGCGGCGCCTGGGCCTCCAGACCTACACTGTCCGGAGCTACACTGTTCGGGCCTACAGCGTCCGGGCCTACAGCGTCCGGGTCTACAGTGCCCCCCGGGCCCAATACAGGACAAGGGCAGTCCCATATTGGACAAACCAATTTAGCCCAAAATACGGGATGTCTCGGATAATATGGGACAGTTGGCAACCCTAACTGGAACCCAACACGCAGAGCCATTGAAGATACTGTCATCAGATGTTAAACCACGGTCCTCAGCTGGGGACATCTCCCCGCCAGTACCAATCTCTCAAACAACATCACAAAAATACAAAAACAAAATTCAGTTGAATGATACTTTATTGTCACATGTGCCTTTATGTCACATGTCTGAACTTGCAGGGAAATGCCTTGTTTTGCATACAACCTGGTAAAACCACACAGCAGACCTCACCTAGACGGTTCACGCAGAGTCGCCACGTTTCTGGCACCGACTTAGTCCAACAAGTTCATCAAACAGACTCATCGGTCGCGGTGGGCTAGCCGGGCGATCCTCGGTACAGTCGCGGTGAGCTAGCTGGGTGATCCTCGGTACGGTCACAGTGGGCTAGCCGGGCGATCCTCGGTACGGTCGCGGTGAGCTAGCTGGGTGATCCTCGGTACGGTCACAGTGGGCTAGCCGGGCGATCCTCGGTACTTGGTTGCGGTGGGCTAGCCGGGCAATCCTCGGTACCCGGTCGCGGTGAGCTAGCCGGGCGATCTTCGGTACGGTCACAGTGGGCTAGCCGGGCGATCTTCGGTACGGTCGCGGTGGGCTAGCCGGGCGATCCTCGGTACTTGGTCGCGGTGGGCTAGCCGGGCCAGCTTGCCTGGACACACCTGCTGGAGGAAATCAGTGGGTGGAGCCAGCATCTGTGGGGCTTTTGCCCACATTTCAGCATCTGCAGTCTCTTGCATTTTCACAAATACAGATCAGCCTTAAAATCGGCTTTTCTGGCTTAGTTTTTTTGAAGCAATTTGTGATCTATTTCTGATTTTAACGAGTAAATTGCACCATTTGCCCTTTCCCAGCAAAATCGCACCAGTTGCAAAATGGGACTTGATGCTCCTACATATAAAGTATGACCCTAGAGATACAATGTGAAAACAGGCCCTTCGGCCCACTGAGTCCCTGCTGGCCAGCAATCATTCCATACACTAGCACTATCCTACAGACTAGGGCCAATTTAATTAACCAATGCCAATTAACCTACAAACCTGTATGTCTTTGGAGTGTGGGAGGAAACCGGAGCACCTGGAGAAAACCCACGCGGTCACATGGATAATGTACAAACTCCGTACAGGCAGCACCCTTGGTCAGGATCGAACCCATGTCTCTGATGCTGTAAGGCAGCAACTCCACCACTGCGCCACCGTGCCACCATTACATTGAAGGTTACCACGTTCAAATGTCATTTGGCATCTCGTATGCACCAAAGGATCCCACCTTTCATCTAGCCTCTGTTTCTGCTGACTAACATTGCCAACAATGGCCACATTCTCTGGACAAATAAATGTTTATAAGCACCCCGCGGTAGACTAGAGCTGAAATCTCTGCTCTCTGGTTGTGTGGAACAGTCTCAATGGAGTGCAAGGTCTTTGTGTGAATGTTGTTTACCCAACAGTGCAGATCTCCTCCTCACCCCTCTACTGCCCTCTAGAGATGGATACAAAGAAATGCTGATGGGAAACGGGTGTGTCCGAGATGCAACCATGCCTCCTTAATCCTAATGGAGTCTGTATATCAGAAGCCAACCTTGCCTGGAGGAATGGCGGCGCGGTGGCCCAGCTTTAGAGTTGCTGCCTTAATGCACCAGAGACACGAGTTTGATCCTGACTGCGGGTGCTGTCTGTATGGAGTTTGTATATTCTCCCTGTGACTGCGTGGGATTTCTCCGGATGCTCCATATCCCTCCCACACTCCAACACCGTGCAGCTTTGTAGGTTAATTCATTAAAAATTTAAATGATCCCTCGTGTGCAGGATAGTGCTAGTGTGCAGTGGGGTGGGTGGTGGGTGGTGGGTGGTGGGTGGTGGGTGGTGGGTGGTGGGTGCTGGGTGGTGGGGTGGTGGGTGGTGGGTGGTGGGTGGTGGGTGGTGGGTGGTGGGTGGTGGGTGGTGGGTGGTGGGTGGTGGGTGGTGGGTGGTGGGTGGTGGGTGGTGGGTGGTGGGTGGTGGGTGGTGGGTGGTGGGTGGTGGGTGGTGGGTGGTGGGTGGGTGCGGACTCGGTGAGCCCAAGGATCTGTTTCCGCGCTGTATCTCTAAACTATACTAAACCAACTGGATTCCAGGGCACGAGGACTACCGCCCCATTCCCCAGTCACACACTGTGCTCTCACACTGAGTGCAAATCCACCCAGAGCATTCTGGTGCCAGGACTGTGAAGAAAAACCCCTCAGATCTCCTCAAGATGACCTTTCAGCAGCCCAGGGCTGGAGTGCAATGCCCGCCAAGCAGATGTGCTGCACTTTGCCATTAGAGGCCTACTGCCAGAGGAAGAGTAGTCAAGAGTGTTTTATTGCCACACTAGACCAAGTGAACCCGTTGGGCCCAAACCTCTCCTGCATTGGTGCAGCACTCTCTCCTCCCCCCTTCCCCCCCCTCCCCCTCCCCTCTCCCACCCCCTCCACCCCCTCCCTCCACACCCCCTCCCCTCTCCCACCCCTTCCCACCCTCCCCCTCCCCCCCTCCCCCCCTCCCCACCTTCCCTCCGCCTTCCCCGTCCCCGTATTGTCTCAGCTTTTTCACCATTTATAGTTTTCACATCTGATTTCCAGCATTTGCAATGATTTTGCTCTTTCTCTGGTGTTTCCTGATGAATAGGACCTCAGCTAATGAGGCTACAAGATGTGCACGTGGACCTCTGTCTCATCTGGAAAGGCTACTTCCATCCCTGGATGGATGTGAGGGAGGACGTATAGGCACAGGGGTGTGATGTTTCCATGTCTGTGCTATGTTCTACAGAGCATTAAAAAAATAAATGAACAAGGACAATCCAATTTCTAAGCAAGTATCTGATCATTAATATCAACCATAGAACAGTACAGCACAAGAACAGGCCATTCGGCCCACAATATCTGTGATGAACATGATGCTAGGGTCATCTCTTATCTGCCTGCGCATAGTCCATATCCGTCCATTCTCTGCATATCCATGTGCCTATTTAAACGCCTTGTGAATGCAACTATTATATCTGCTTCAACCGCCACCCCTTGGCAGCACATTCCAGGCACCTCTGTGCAAAACCTTGCCGTGTGCATCTCCTTTAAATGTTGCCCCTCTCACAACCTGTCTACCCTGTCAATGCCTCTCATAATGTTTACACATCTATCAGATGTCTCCACAAATCCGGTATTCCAGAGAAAGCAATCCAACTCGGTCCAACCTAACCCTGTGGCTTATACCCCTAATCCAGGGAACATTCTGGTAAACACAAAATGCTGGAGTAACTCAGCGGGTCAGACAGCCTCTCTGGAGAAAAGGAAGAGGTGATGTTTCGGGTCGAGACCTTTCTTCAGACCCGAAACGTCACCTATTGCTTTTCTCCAGAGATGCTGCCTGGCCCACTGAGTTATTCCAGCTTTTTGTGTCTATCTTTGGTTTAAACTAGCATCTGCAGTTCAATAGACAATAGACAATAGGTGCAAGAGTAGGCCATTCGGTCCTTCGAGCCAGCACTGCCATTCACCGTGATCATGACTGAACATTCTGGTAAACCTCCTCTGCACCCTTTCCAAAGCCTCCACTTCATTCCTGTAATGGGGCGACCAAAACTGCACACAATGCTCCAAATGCAGCCCAAACAAAGTCCTGTAAAGCAGCTTCACAACTTCCCCTCTTGTCCTCAATGCCATGGCCAATGAAAGCAAACATTCCATACGTCTTCTTTACCACTCCATCTACCTGCGTTGCCACTTTGGGAGTTATGGACTTGGTCCCCATTATCAATGTTGTTAAGGGGCATGCCATTAATAGGATATTAATGGCATTCATCTTACATTTCACCTCCAAATGTGCAACACTTTGCCCTTGCTCAAATTCCACCTGCCATTTCTCTGCACAACCATACAGCTGTTGTGGAGGGGAGCACACAATCTGTATATTAATGCTACAACAGAGAAAATGTATTTCAAAATATGTTATGGATGCTAGGTTTGGAGGGATATGGACCAAACGCGGGCAGGTGGGAGCAGTGTAGCTGGGACATGTTGGCCGGTGGTGGGCAAGCTGGGCAAAAGGCCGTGTTTCCACACTGTATCACTCTATGACTCTATGACTATGATGTAATGCATGTTGGGATATTGTGAAATGGCGATAGGTGTTGCAGAAATGCGTCTGGCCAATTGTTCAAATGCCCACCTCAAGGCCATGTCCGCAGAAAGGTCTGACCTCGGTGAGTGGCACGGCAACACAGCGGGTAGAGCTGTTACCTCACAGCATCAGAGACCAGGGGAACAATACAATACAATACAATACAAACTTTATTGTCATTGTGCAGTGTACAAGTACAGAGACAACGATATCCGTCCATTCTCTGCTTATCCAAGTGCCTATCTAAACGCCTCGTTAATGCCACTATCATATCTACATCAACCGCCACCCCTGGCAGCACATTCATGGCCTCTTGTGCGATCTGTCAGCAGTCTCCACCATCTCACTGTGACCGTGTGGGTCTCCATCATCTCACTGTAACCGTGTGGATCTCCATCGTCTCACTGTGACCGTGTGGGTCTGGATCATCTCACTGTGCCCCCTGTGGGTCTCCACCATCCCACTGTGACCGTGTGGATCTCCATCATCTCACTGTGACCGTGTGGGTCTCCATCATCCCACTGTGACCGTGTGGGTCTGGATCATCTCACTGTGACCGTGTGTGGGTCTCCATCATCTCAATGTGCCCCCTGTGGGTCTCCACCATCCCACTGTGACCGTGTGGGTCTCCACC
Source organism: Rhinoraja longicauda (assembly GCF_053455715.1). Taxonomy (NCBI): domain Eukaryota; kingdom Metazoa; phylum Chordata; class Chondrichthyes; order Rajiformes; family Arhynchobatidae; genus Rhinoraja; species Rhinoraja longicauda. The sequence goes on along the minus strand of NC_135982.1, from coordinate 3,915,064 downwards.
ATCCCACTGTGACCGTGTGGGTCTCCATCATCCCACTGTGACCGTGTGGGTCTGGATCATCCCACTGTGACCGGTGTGGGTCTGGATCATCTCACTGTGACCGTGTGTGGGTCTCCATCATCTCAATGTGCCCCCTGTGGGTCTCCACCATCCCACTGTGACCGTGTGTGGGTCTCCACCATCCCACTGTGACCGTGTGGGTCTGGATCATCCCACTGTGACCGTGTGGGTCTGGATCATCCCACTGTGACCGTGTGGGTCTCCATCATCTCACTGTGACTGTGTGGGTTTCCTCTGAATGTTCCTGTCACCTCCCACATCCCAAACACATGCAGATAGGTGAGCTAAATGGCCTCTGTAAATTGCTGCCAGTGTGTGGGTGAAGGGTAGGGGTGGGATTTGCAGGGTGCTGATGAGAATAAAGGGAGAATAAAATGGGTTTAATGTTCAATTCATGTAAATGGATGGTCTGCCGGGACTCCATGGGCCAAAGGGCCTGTTTCCCAACTGAACGCCACGATAACTCACTGCTTACCTCTGATATATTGCAGCCAAAACGACACTCAATTCTGCCCCACGGGGGGTTGCGATGGTGGAATTGTGTCATTATTTCTCCGAATATTAAATGTATTGTTAATAGGAGAAAAATCGTTTGGAAATCGTGAATGGAAGGAGCCCGTGGTGGTATAAGAGTGCATGCCACAAAGAGTGTGAGTTGATGTTACAAAACAGAAATGAAAGGAGATGAGGAGTGTCGACATTCAGTGCACTGTGTCCTTGTCTCAACATTGAATTACAAAGGCCCATGCTTGAGCCATCTGTCGTCAGGCAATTGGAACAAAACGGCGCGTGCTGGAGGAAGAAATTAGCTCCAATTCACAGCAGTAATGGCCAGTGACAACTCTCGGCTGGCAGGACAGTTTGTTCCCCTGCTCACTGGCCCACAGCTGGTCAACCCCAGTCTGGCTCGTGCCCGGCACGTGGATACTAGTGGATCCAATTAATTTAATTATGAGATCACGAGCTGGAGAGAGAGAGAGAGAGGGAGAGAGAGAAAGGGGGAGAGAGGGAGAGAGAGAAAGGGGGAGAGAGGGAGAGAGAGAAAGGGAATGAAAGAGACGGAGAGAGCAAGAAGGGGATGGAGAGAGAGTGGAAGAGGCAGAGAGAAGAGCATGAGAAAGAGAGAGCATGAAAGAGAGAAAGAGAGCAACCAGAACGTGAGAGAAATGGGGGGAGAGAGAAAGAGAGAGCATGAAAGAGAGAGAGGGAATGTGAGAAAGAGTAAAGGAGAGAGTTGAAGAGAGATTTGGGGGGGAGAGAGAGGCAGGAAAGAGGGACAGAAGGAGGAGAGGGGGAGAGAACGAGAGTTTGTGTGACAGAGTGGGAGAGAAAGTGAGGGAGAGGGAGAGAGAGAGAGAGAGAGAGAGAGAGAGAGAGAGAGAGAGAGAGAGAGAGAGAGGAGAGGGAGGGAGGGAGGGAGAGAGGGAGAGAGAGAGAGAGAGAGAGAGAGAGAGAGAGAGAGAGAGAGAGAGAGAGAGAGAGAGAGATCAAATAATATATTCAACCTTGTAGCTCACAAGGGAACAAGACATTTAAATAATCATCGTTCACAATTAAATGTTAGCTGGGTTGGCTTTGCTTACTATGCTTCCAACTTTAAAATTATTAAACTTCCAATCGTTTTAACATTCATGTTTCAAATGAAAGGTGAAACATTATCTATATACTAAAACTCTCGTTTGTTTGTTTGTTTGTTTGTTCCTGAACTACAGCCAAACTGGTACACGATAGCGTGACAATTTTAGGCCCATCTTACTCACCGTCGTCCCTTTGGTGCTAATGGAAGAAGTTTCTTTGAAATCGGTGTTATATTTTTAAAGTGATTCACATTTTAAAGTATAACTATCTCCTAGGGAGAGAGGGGGGGAAGGGAGGGAGGGGGCGAAGAGGAAGGATAAGAGGGGTTGAGGGGGGTGGAGTGGGGTGAGGGGAGGGAGGAGGGGGAGGGGGGGGGGGGAGGGGGGGGGAGGGGGAGGGGAGGGGGAGGGGGAAGAGGGGGCGAGGGGGAGGGAGGGGGACGGAGGGGGAGGGGAGGGGGAGGGGGAGAGGGGGGAGGGAGAAGTGAGTGGAGGTGAGGGGGTGGTGGAGGGGGGGAGAGGAGGGGAGAGGGGGGGAGGAGAGGGTGCTGTACCAATGCAGGAGATGTTTGTGCCCAACTTGGTCTAGTTATAATTATAACACGTCGAAAACAGCATCTTGAATCAGGTTCATTCTCCATCGGAGGTGTATCTCACCTACTGCTTGACCTTCTCCTGTGCTCGATGTATTCAGCACCATCAGCTGCACACCCCCAATGTTGGCATCAACTATCCACTAACCTATAATCCCCTGGTCCCGTCAAAGCTGCTGGTGGCTCAAATGGTTGTGTGCCGTGAGGGCCGCAGATGTGGGTCCAGGTGGGGGTGAGACAAATGATCAGGGAAGGGCCAATGTTTGGGGAAAGGATGATGAACCATGATAACAGCAGAGGAGATGGACATGAGGCAGAGAAACCTTAGAAAGTACTTAGGAACACCACCAACTCCATACACCCCTCCAAGTATCATGTTATACTGACATAGAAATGTAACACAATAGACAATAGACAATAGGTGCAGGAGGAGGCCATTCGGCCCTTCGAGCCAGCACCGCCATGCAATGTGATCATGGCTGATCATTCTCAATCAGTACCCCGTTCCTGCCTTCTCCCCATACCCCTGACTCCGCTATCCTTAAGAGCTCTATCTAGCTCGCTCTTGATTGCATTCAGAGAATTGGCCCCCACTGCCTTCTGAGGCAGAGAATTCCACAGATTCACAACTCTCTGACTGAAAAAGTTTTTCCTCATCTCAGTTCTAAATGGCCTACCCCTTATTCTTAAACACTGCTCCTTCTCAGTAGTTTTAAGATGTGGCCTTCCACCATCTTCTCAAGAACAATTTGAGTCGTAGAGTCTTACAGCATGAAAACAAGCACTTCGGCCCAATTTGCCGACATTGGCCAACATGCCCCATCTACACTAGTCCCACCTGCCCGCATTTGGCCCATATCCCTCTAAACCTGTCCTATCCATGTACCTGTCTAAATGTTTCTTAAATGTTGCGATGGTACTTGCCTCATCTACCTCCTTTAGCATCTCGTTCTGTACACCCACCACTCTCCGCTTGAAAATGTTACCCCTCGGGTTCCTATGAAATCATTCCCCCTTCACCTTAAACCTAAGTCCCCTGGTTCTTGATTCCCCTACTCTGGGCAAGTGACTCCATGCGTCTACCCGATCTATTCCTGTCATGATTTTGTACACTTCTATACGATCAAAAGCGTGGCCAATATTATAATTACATAGGGCCCTTGTGGAACCATTCCTGGAGTATTGTGCCACAGTTTTGATCTCCTTACCTGAAGAGAGAGAGAGAGAGAGAGAGAGAGGGGGAGAGAGAGAGAGAGAGAGAGAGAGAGAGAGAGAGAGAGAGAGAGAGAGAGAGAGAGAGAGAGAGAGAGAGAGAGAGAGAGAGAGAGGTGCAGGAGGAGGCCATTCGGCACTTCGAGCCAGCACTGCCATTCAATGTGATCATGACTGATCATTCTCAATCAGTACCCCGTTCCTGCCTTCTCCCCATACCCCCTGACTCCGCTATCCTTAAGAGCTCTATCTAGTTCTCTCGAATGCATTCAGAGAATTGGCCTCCACTGCCTTCTGAGGCAGAGAATTCCACAGATTCACAACTCTCTGACTGAAAAAGTTTTTCCTCATCTCCATTCTAAATGGCCTACCCCTTATTCTTAAAGTGTGGCCCCTGGTTCTGGACTTCCCCCAACATTGGGAACATGTTTCCTGCCTCTAACGTGTCCAACCCCTTAATAATCTTATACGTTTCGATAAGATCCCCTCTCATCCTTCTAAATTCCAGTGTATACAAGCCTAGTGGCTCCAGTCTTTCAACACATGACAGTCCCGCCATTCCGGGAATTAACCTAGTGAACCTACACTGCACGCCCTCAATAGCAAGAATGGAATCACACAATATGGGACGGAGCAGGGGAATACTGCTGAGGTGGAAAATCAGCCGTGTTCTTACAACTGGTGGCGAAGAGCAAATGATCACCTCTTGCTCCTCCTTCTTATGTTCTTATGTTGTAACTGATGGCATCGGTGATCACATCCAGAAAATAAGGCAAATATTCTGGGGAAAACGTTAATAGAAATAAAATGTTAATAGAAATAAAATAGAAGACAGGATTGGGTTTTTCTTCATGCATATAAATTGCCATTTGCAAAGAATGGTGAGAAAGAAATAGAGAAACAGAGGGAGGAATGATTTTGCATTTATATAGCACCTTTCACATCCTCAGGAATCCCCAGCTCCATTGCAGGCAGCAAGGTGCAGTCACTCTGTGACACAGCTGGGTTGTGCAGTTGGTGGAACCACTGCCTCACTGCACCAGGAGGCCAGTTTCAATCCTGACATTGGGTGCAGGTCAGGCAGCATCTCAGGAGAGAAGGAATGGGTGACGTTTCGGACCCGAAATGTCGCCCATTCCTTCTCTCCTGAGATGCTGCCTGACCTGCTGAGTTACTCCAGCATTTTGTGAATAAATACCTTCGATTTGTACCAGCATCTGCAGTTATTTTCTTACACGGACATTGGGTGCTATCATTGTGGAGTTTGCATCTTATCCCTGGACCTGCATGGGTTTCATCCAGGTGCTCTGGTTTCGCCCCACATGGCCAAAGTGCCTGGGCCAGAAGGTTAAGTGGCCTCTGCAATTTATCCCTAGTATGTAAGTGACTGGTAGAATTTGGGGAGAGTTAATGTCAAGTCATCTTTATTTGTCACATACACATACAAGATGTGCAGTGAAATGAAAGTGGATTGTGTTAAAACTACAAAACAGAGTAGAATTTTTTTTTTAACACAAAAAATAAATTAATACAGTAAATTAAATTAGTCCCTAGGAGAAAGGGGAGAAATGAGAAAGGGGAGAAACGTCCATCGGGGAACGTTGGGGACTGGCCCCCTCCAGACTGCAGGAGTACGTGCTGAGGAGGCACTGAAGCTCGGGGCAGCCAACGCCAAGGCTCTGTGGGGGAGGACCACAGTCTAAGGACCTTTCGCTGCTGGACCAGAGTCTGGTGGAGGCACCCCTCTAACAAGGGAAGGGATATCACCCCTGCACGCAACCAGTCTACACTGGTTAGCATGCAACAAAGGATTATCACTGTGTGTCAGTACCCGTGACAATAAACTAAACTCGGACTAAACTCAAATCCAAACTCAAACGTGTTTTTTTTATAGATATGAACATTACGGAGTATGACACGATTGAAAGTGTAGACGCTGAGAATGTGTAAAGGGTTTTAGCAGTTTTATATATGTTTTTTTTGTTTGTTTTGTGTAAATATTTTGTTCTGAATAGTGTTTATTTTTTGGATTTTAAAAAATATGGGGAGAATAAAAATTAGGATTAACTAACATAGGTTTGGTGTAACATGTAATTTGGTCACCTGCATTAGCCCATATCCCACCATTCCCTAAGTATACAGAAATTCATCACTCTCTCTTCTTTAAGAACCTTAGTTTTAGTTGAGTTTAGAGATACAGCATGGAAACAGGCCCTTTGGCCCACCAAGTCCATGCCAACCAACAATCACACTCTTTCTACCCTACACATGAGGGACAACCTGTTCTTACCACCTCACACTTATCCACATTAAACTGCATCTGCCATGCATCCGCCCACTTACACAACCTGTCCAGGTCACCCTGCAACCTCATAGCATCTTCCTCACAGTTCACACTGCCACCCAGCTTTGTGTCATCTGCAAATTTGCTAATGTTACTTTTAATCCCTTCATTAATGTATATTGTAAATAGTTGCGGTCCCAACACCGAATCTTGCGGTACTCCACTAGTCACTGCCTGCCATTCTGAAAGGGACCCATTTATCCCCACTCTTTGCTTTCTGTCTGCCAACCAATTTTCTATCCATGTCAGTACACTACCCCCAATACCATGTGCTCTAATTTTGCACACTAATCTCCTATGTGGGACCTTGTTGAAGGCTTTTTGAAAGTCAAGGTACACTACATCCACCGGCTCTCCCCTGTTCATTTTCCTAGTTACATCCTTAAAAAATTCCAGAAGATTAGTCAAGCGTGATTTCCCCTTCGTAAATCCATGCTGACTTGGAACGATCCTGTTACTGCTATCCAAATGCTCCGCAATTTCGTCTTTTATAATTGACTCCAGCATCCCCACCACCGATGTCAGACTAACTGGTCTATAATTTCCTGTTTTCTCTCTCCCTCCTTTCTGAAAAAGTGGGATAACATTAGCTATCCTCCAATCCACAGGAACTGATCCTGAATCTATAGAATATTGGAAAATGATCACCAATGCATCCACGATTTCTAGAGCCACCTCCTTAAGTACAATGGGATGCAGACCATGAGGCCCTGGGGATTTATCAGCCCTCAGTCCCATCAGTCTACCCAACACCATTTCCTGCCTAATGTGAATCTCCTTCAGTTCCTCCGTCACCCTAGGATCTCTGGCCACTAGAACATCTGGGAGATTGTTTGTGTCTTCCTTAGTGAAGACAGATCCAAAGTACCGGTTCAACTCATCTGCCATTTCCTTGTTCCCCATAATAAATTCACCTGCTTCTGTCTTCAAGGGACCCACATTTGCCTTAATTATTTTTTTCCTCTTCATATACCTAAAGAAGCTTTTACTATCCTCCTTTATATTATTGGCTAACTTACCTTCGTACCTCATCTTTTCTCCCCGTATTGCCTTTTTAATTATCTTCTGTGGCTCTTTAAAAGAGTCCCAATCCTCTGGCTTCCCGTTCTGCTTTGCTATGTTATACTTCTTCTCTTTTATTTTTATGCTGTCCTTGACTCCCCTTGTCAGCCACGGGTGCCTCTTACTCCCCTTAGAATTTTTCCTCCTCTTTGGGATGAATTGATCCTGCAACTTCTGCATTATTCCCAGGAATACCTGCCATTGCTGTTCCACCGTCTTCCCTGCTGGGGTCTCCTTCCAGTCAAATCTGGCCAGCTCCTGCCTCATGCCTCTGTAATCCCCTTTGCTATACTGTAATACACTCATTTCCAAATTTCCCTTCTCCCTCTCAAGTTGTAGATTAAAACTTATCATATTATGATCACTGCCTCCTAATGGCTATTTTACCTTGAGTTCCCTTATCAAATCAGGTTCATTACACAACACTAAATCCAGAATTGCCTTCTCCCTGGTAGGCTCCAGTACAAGCTGTTCTAAGAATCCATCTCGGAGGCACTCCACAAACTCCCTTTCCTGGGGTCCAGTACCAACCGGATTTTCCCAGTCTACCTGCATGTTTAAATCTCCCATAACCACCGGAGCATTACATTTGCGACATGCCAATTTTAACTCTTGATTCAAAGGCTCTGATGGCAGTTGTTTAGTTTAGTTTAGTTTAGTTTAGTTTAGAGATGCAGCAGGGAAACAGGCCCTTCGGCCCACCGAGTCCACCCTGACCAATAGTCACCCCATACACTAGCTCTATCCTACACTAGGGACAATTTACAGAAGCCAATTAACCGACAAACTCACATGTCTTTGGAATGTGGGAGGAGACCAACAATAGTGATGGGGAGTCCAGAGTCAGTGGTACAGACAGGGGTGTCTGTGGATGTAAGGGTCACTCCAGGATGGTGTGTGGCCTCCCTGGTGTTGGTGTCAAGGGTTCCCCTGAGCGACACAGGACATTGTGAGAGGGGAGGATGCAAAGCCAGAGGTCACGGTCCATATTGATACCAATAACACAGATAGGGAGGGAAATGCCCTTGCCTCGAGCTAGTGAGGAAATAGAAAGATATGTGGAGGGGGAGTGTGAAGAAGGTTGTTGACCCGAAGCCAGAGATGCTGCCTGCCCCACTTTGTTACTCAGTATTTGGTGTCTATCTTAGAAAGATGTGTGGCTGAGGAACAGAGGCAGAATGTCCCACAGCATAGATGTTACATATCACTCAGAGAGTCATAGAGTCACACAGCACAGAAACAGGCCCTTTAGCCCAACTCATACATGCCAACCAAGATGCCACATCTAAGCTAGTCCCATTTGCCCACATTTGGCCCACGCCCCTCCAAAGGGCGCAGCGGTAGAGTTGCTGCCTTACAGCGAATGCAGCGCCGGAGACTCAGGTTCGATCCTGACTACGGGCGCCGTCTGTACGGAGTTTGTACGTTCTCCCCGTGACCTGCGTGGGTTTTCTCCGAGATCTTCGGTTTCCTCCCACACTCCTACAGGTATGTAGGTTAGTTGACTGGGTAAATGTAAAAATTGTCCCTAGTGTGTGTAGGATAGTGTTAATGTGCGGGGATCGCTGGGCGGCGCGGACTCGGTGGGCCGAAGGGCCTGTTTCCACGCTGTATATCTAAATCTAAATCAACTCAAACCTTTCCTATCCATGTACCTGTCCGAATGTATTTGAATATTGTTTCAGTCATAGAGTCTTAGAGTGATACGGTGTAGAAAGAGGCCCTTCGGCCCAACTTGCCCACACCAACCACCATGTCCCATCTAGTCCCACCTGCCGGCGTTTGGCCCATTCCCTTCTAAACGTGTCCCATCAATGTACCACTGCGAATGTCTCTTAAACGTGCTGTTGTTGTAATACCGGGCTCATCTACCTCCAATGGCAGCACATTCTATCCACTCACCAGTCTCTGGGTGAAAATGCTGCTTCTCAGGTTCTCATTCAATCTTTCCCGTCTCGCTTTAAACTTGTGTCCTCTAATTCTCGATTCCCAGACTGTACATTCACCCGATCAATCCCGCTCATGGTTGTATCCACCTCTGTACCTCAGCCCGCCAGCCTGAGGTGTGCGCCCTTTTCCATCCGGTGCGGGACTGGGGGTGCGGGACTGGGGTTGCGGGACTGGAGGGGTGGCGGTGCGGGACTGGGGGTGCGGGACTGGGGGTGCGGGACTGGAGGGGTGGCGGTGCGGGACTGGGGGTGCGGGACTGGGGGTGCGGGACTGGGGGTGCGGGACTGGGGGTGCGGGACTGGTGGGGTGGGGGTGCGGGACTGGGGGTGCGGGACTGGGGGTGCGGGACTGGTGGGGTGGGGGTCGCGGACTGGGGGTGCGGGACTGGTGGGGTGGGGGTGCGGGACTGGGGGTGCGGGACTGGTGGGGTGGGGGTGCGGGACTAGGGGTGCGGGACTGAGGGTGCGGGACTGGAGGGGTGGCGGTGCGGGACTGGGTGCGGGACTGGAGGTGCGGGACTGGGGGGGTGCGGGACTGGGGGTGCGGGACTGGAGGGGTGGCGGTGCGGGACTGGGGGTGCGGGACTGGGGGTGCGGGACTGGGGGTGCGGGACTGGAGGGGTGGCGGTGCGGGACTGGGGGTGCGGGACTGGAGGGGTGCCGGTGCGGGACTGGGGGTGCGGGACTGGAGGGGTGGCGGTGCGGGACTGGGGGTGCGGGACTGGGGGTGCGGGACTGGGGGTGCGGGACTGGTGGGGTGGCGGTGCGGGACTGGCGGTGCGGGACTGGAGGTGCGGGACTGGGGGTGCGGGACTGGGGGTGCGGGACTGGTGGGGTGGGGGTCGCGGACTGGGGGTGCGGGACTGGTGGGGTGGGGGTGCGGGACTGGTGGGGTGGGGGTGCGGGACTAGGGGTGCGGGACTGAGGGTGCGGGACTGGAGGGGTGGCGGTGCGGAACTGGGTGCGGGACTGGAGGTGCGGGACTGGAGGGGTGCGGGACTGGGGGTGCGGGACTGGGGGTGCGGGACTGGAGGGGTGGCGGTGCGGGACTGGGTGTGGGACTGGAGGTGCGGGACTGGAGGTGCGGGACTGGAGGGGTGCGGGACTGGGGGTGCGGGACTGAGGGTGCGGGACTGGCGGTGCGGGACTGGGGGTGCGGGACTGGGGTTGCGGGACTGGAGGGGTGGCGGTGCGGGACTGGGGGTGCGGGACTGGGGGTGCGGGACTGGGGGTGCGGGACTGGCGGTGCGGGACTGGGGGTGCGGGACTGGGGGTGCGGGACTGGTGGGGTGGCGGTGCGGGACTGGCGGTGCGGGACTGGAGGTGCGGGACTGGGGGTGCGGGACTGGTGGGGTGGGGGTGCGGGACTGGGGGTGCGGGACTGGGGGTGCGGGACTGGTGGGGTGGGGGTCGCGGACTGGGGGTGCGGGACTGGTGGGGTGGGGGTGCGGGACTGGGGGTGCGGGACTGGTGGGGTGGGGGTGCGGGACTAGGGGTGCGGGACTGAGGGTGCGGGACTGGAGGGGTGGCGGTGCGGGACTGGGTGCGGGACTGGAGGTGCGGGACTGGGGGGGTGCGGGACTGGGGGTGCGGGACTGGAGGGGTGGCGGTGCGGGACTGGGGGTGCGGGACTGGAGGGGTGCGGGACTGGAGGTGCGGGACTGGAGGGGTGGCGGTGCGGGACTGGGGGTGCGGGACTGGAGGGGTGGCGGTGCGGGACTGGGGGTGCGGGACTGGGGGTGCGGGACTGGGGGTGCGGGACTGGGGGTGCGGGACTGGAGGGGTGGCGGTGCGGGACTGGGGGTGCGGGACTGGAGGGGTGCCGGTGCGGGACTGGGGGTGCGGGACTGGAGGGGTGGCGGTGCGGGACTGGCGGTGCGGGACTGGGGGTGCGGGACTGGCGGTGCGGGACTGGAGGGGTGGCGGTGCGGGAGGCGAGGATGGCTCGTGTCACACGCGTGCCTTGTATTTCATCAATTAGTCCCAGAGGGACGTGGTCTGTGGAAAAGGACAAGAATGCACAAGAATGCATCGACTTATGCCCGTAAAAGGCTAACTCCAGTTTATGTTAAACTGCGAATTGAGGCCGTTTAGCAATCATGTTTCAAATGTAATGTTTGCTTATCGGAAGTATTTTGTAATATGCGTCCTGCGAAATATTCTTAATTATTCCAAATATCTATTAAACTATCCTAAAAGTCAAATAAAATATAGCGTGCCTTAAGATTCCGGTTTGATGTTTAAAAGTATATGATTTTAATTATTGGGAAATCGAGTATTTGTTATATTCTGACCCGTCCACAACGGGGATAGATTTTACCCACGAATAATTTAGGTCTGGTTTGACATCCCAGGCAATATGTAAAATGGGAAAGCGGTTGTGTGCAGGCTGTTGGGGCAGATGTTTCTCTCCGGTAGCGTGGATTTGAGCTTGGCCAGATGTCTGTTTTATTCTAGGACAGATTTGATGTCAGTTGGACTAAACGAAAACTCGCCCAAAAAGTTTACATCAAAACTTCATAAACTTTTCTGCTTGTGATAAAACTCGCGTGGAGGTCGGTGCAGTGTGCAGACGTAAGTAAAACCGTTTTGTAAAAGTCTGTAAAACCGTTTTCAAGCCGACAAATAACACTTGTTTTTTTATCGAAACAACCCTGTCTTCGGCTGAGACCATCGCCCGCAGTTCCTTCCTCCACAGCCGATAAGCGGTTTCCCCAGTTCCCCAGAGCTCAAACACAGACTTTGCTTTGCGGATTTGAATTTGAGATGTGGCTTTTCCCCGCCGCGTGGGTTCCATTGTGTTCCTGGAAGCCACAAGAGCGCAAATAAACCATCACTATTGTCTATTTATTAAAAGGCACGCGTTGGAAATAAATCCGTTTAAATCCGTTTTTAAACCAGTCAATTAATTCTACTGGTCAATCAATCTATCTGCTTGGTCCCTGTCTTGGTTTTCGCTGCTTTACGTTGATGTAACAGACAGCAGCTTCCCCTTTTGTGCGGGTTATTACTGAGCCAAACATGTCTGAAGTCAGAGAAACCGTCACACAACGTTCGGCCCACTATGCCTGTGCTGAACATGATGCCTACTCCTACTCTAACTCCTATCTGACTGCGCATAATCCAGTCTTCGGGAGCGCCCTGATAGAGTGGGATTTGTGCCAACACTGGGCTGTGTGCTGCCCAAGCGGAATATGAGGCACCTCGGACTAGCTCAGAGGCACCTTGGCCAGCAGGAACGAGTTGGGCCGAAGGGCCTGTCGCCGTGCTGGACACCCGGACGGCTCTACACTGGCCGCCGAGAGAACAAAGAGGGACCCAACGGGGGGCGGGGGTGGTGGTGGTGGTGGCGACAACAAAGAGGGACTATTCTGAATACTTTTGTCACTGTCGGCGTTACACGTGGCGACTCTTTGCATGAAAACAAATGACTCACTGTACCTGTGACTCGTGACAATGAAGTGTCACCCGCTCACCACTCTGTGATAGTGGACAACGTGTGTGGACCAGACAGCGCTTACTTCTGCCGTCTCTGAGAGCAAGGCTGTGTTACCCCCGCACTGTGTCTATGGCCGACTGATTCTTCCCCTGATTGAACGAAACAATTCAACATCAGTCTGAAGAAGGGTCTCGATCCGAAACGTCACCCATTCCTTCTCTCTTGAGATGCTCCCTGACCTGCTGAGTTACTCCAGCATTTTGTGAAGTAAATACCTTCGATTTGTACCAGCATCTGCAGTTATTTTCTTATAATTCAATAACTTAAACACTTTATGTTTAACCAGCGCCAGTCATGTTGCAAACATAAAATATCTCAATTTATTCACAAAATGCTGGAGTAACTCAGCAGGTCAGGCAGCATCTCGGGAGAGAAGGAATGGGTGACGTTTCGGGTCGAGACCCTTCTTCAGACTGAATATATCTCAAAATATCTCAAGATGCTTTGTTGGAACGACGCCACAAATGGGGGGGTGATCACAGCTAATCGCCAAGAGCCAAATAAACGAGGCAGTTTGGTTTAGTTTAGATAATTTAGTTTGGGTTAGTTTAGTTAATTTAGTTTAGCTTGGTTTAGTTTAGTTAATTTAGTTTAGTTTGGTTTAGTTTAGTGCAGAGATACACCACGGAAACAGGTCCTTCGGCCCACCGAGTCCACCCCGCCCCGCCCTACACACTAACACGATCCTACACAGTAGGAATATTTGACAATTTTACCGAGCCAATTAGCCCACAAATCTGTTTTTGTTTTTTTGAGAATGTTTGGGGAAGAGTATTTTAAGAAGGGAATTGGGTAAAGACGTGGACAGTTTCAGGGAGGGGGGATATAGAGAATGAGCCGCTGAACGGAACGGATATTCGGATATTCACGAGGGCAAAGTTCGCTCTTCGTCTCAATGACTTGGTGGCTCCACACTGGCTGAAACCGCATTCTTCAGCTTAATTATATCCACTCAATTGACAGCGAGGACAAGTGGATACAGCGCAATCTATGTGACCAGATACCAAGTCAAGTCAAGTCATGTCTATTGTCTTATGCACAGTAACAGCGAGGAACAGGGCACTGAAATCTTGTCTGACTTGTTCTGCTGAAGCTCCCTCACCTGCTGCATCCACCACCTGCCGCTGAGCAGAACTCAGCGTTTGTTGGTGGTTGCACAACATTTAATTCCATTCGCCACTCCTCGGGTAACATGGAGTCGCTGACTGCAAGCAGCGATGCCTGCCATACTTGTACTGAACTGTACACAAACATAATGTCACTGTACCTCGCTGTATGTGACAAAGAATGTACCACAGCACCACATTCATGCATGGCTGACGAACAGCAAGCAATGACTTTCTCCGACAAGAGAGAGCTCCATTCACCTTGGTTTCACTCCCACAGAGCCCCCAGTTACTAACGTTGATCAGTGCGGGCGTTGGGCGTTAATGTTGGGGTAGAGTTGTCGCCTTGCACCGCTAGAGACCCGGGTTCGATCCCGACTACGGGTGCTGTCTGTACAGAGTTTGTACCTTCTCCCCCTGCGTGGGGTTTACCTGAGATCTTCGGTTGCCTCCCGCACACCAAAGACGTAGGTTAATTGGCTTGGTATAATTGTAAATTGTTCCCAGAGTGTGTGTAGGATTGTGTTAGTGCGCGGGGGATGGCTGGTCAATGGGCCGAAGGGCCTGCTTCCGCGCTGTATCTCTAAACTAAACTAAACGTTTAGCCACAATAGGTTAAACCAGCCACATACAAACCACAAGGACGGGAGGAAGTCTTTACAAGAGGGAGTCCCCCCTCCCTGAAACTGTCCACGTCTTTCACCTCCAAACACGAATGGGCACAAGTCAGTGGTATGAGTAGATACAGTCCATTGAGTCCAATAATGTCCATGGACGCGGCATCGTCCAAAGTTAAATCATCCTAAACATTCACTCGCTCGGTTGCCCGCGCACAGAGCCACCTACAGCGGTTACTTGCCTGGCCTATACTAACAGCAACTCCCAAACCCGAGATGACCTGCACACCAGGGAGAGGGCAGTCGTGCCCAGAGTGCCATCGCTCAGTGGTTACGCTCAAAGTCTGACTTGGAAATGTGTTATTATCTTCCCTGCTGGGTTTCAATCCGCCAACTTTGTACCGAACTGTCAAAAAAACTTCATTCATTGGAGTGATTTTTTTAGATTTAGATTTAGAGATACAGCGCGGAAACAGGCCCTTCGGCCCACCGGGTCTGCACCGCCCAGCGATCCCCGCACATTAACACTATCCTACACCCACTAGGGACAATTTATTTTATTTTTTTACATTTGCCCAGTCAATTAACCCTGTACGTCTTTGGAGTGCGGGAGGAAACCCATGCAGGTCACGGGGAGAATGTACAAACTCCGTACAGACAGAGCCCGTAGTCAGGATCGAACCCGAGTCTCCGGCGCTGCATTCGCTGTAAGACAGCAACTCTACCGCTGCGCCACAGTGCCCGCCCTTACAGAGAGGTGTATAAAATCATGAGAGGATTACATGGGATAATTGCAGGAGTTTAGCCAAGGTGGGGAAGAAGCTGGAGCTGTGGAAGCTGAGGGACGCACTGAAGCTCGGTGCAGCCAACGTCAAGGCTCTGTGGGGGAGGACCACAGTCTAGGGTCCTTCTGCTGCTGGACATGGGGGGCAGGGTGTGGTGGAGAGAGACGCCCCTCCAAATAAGGGAAGGGATTCTGTGTAAATTTGGAAATGAATATCTGCATTGAATGTATAACCCCCGGGAATGTCGGATGGAGTTTTTGAAAAGAAGTTGTTTTGTAAATATTTATTACTTGAATAAAGTATTTTTTGATATTTAAAAAAAGCGCTCCCTCTCCTTCACAGGGAATAAAATCTGGTCATCAGGTGTGAGGTGCTCTGGGGCTGCTGTACTTGGCGCAAGTGTGGCCCGTCTCCCCCTCCTACGCCACGGGATCTTCCCCTTCATCTGGGGGTCGAGGATGGGCCGGGTGCGACGGGCCACAATGCACAAGTCGGCAGACAGCGGGGGTAAAAGCGTGCCCAACGTCGCCCTCATCATGATGGCCACCTTCATGTGTGACTGCATCAGGCGGAGCGTAGAGCCAAGGCACGTGGGCACCAAGTGGAGACGCCCCTCTAAATAAGGGAAGGGATTCTGTATCTGTATTGAATGTATAGCCTCCGGGAATGTCGGATGGAGTTTTTGAAAAGAAAATGTTTTGTAAATATTTATTTCTGGAATAAAGTATTTTTTTATTTAAAAAAAACATTGGGTCAAGGCGAGAGGGGAAAGATTTAATAGGAACCTGAGCGGCAACTTTTTTTGCACAAAGTGTGGTTGATATGTGGAACGAGCTGCCGGAGGAGGTAATTTTCAGTCAGAGTTGTAAATCTGTGGAATTCTCTGCCGCAGAAGGCAGTGGAGGCCAATTCTCTGAATGCATTCAAGAGAGAGCTAGATAGAGCTCTTAAGGATAGCGGAGTCAGGGGGTATGGGGAGAAGGCAGGAACAGGGTACTGATTGAGAATGATCAGCCATGATCACATTGAATGGCGGTGCTGGCTCGAAGGGCCGAATGGCCTCCTCCTGCACCTATTGTCTATTGTTTATTAATTGAGGCAGATGTTATCGCAACGTTTAAGAAACATTTGGACAGGTGGATCGAATAGATTTAGAGGGATATGGATCAAAGGCGGACAGGTGGGACAAGTGTAAAGGGGACATGTTGTTCGGCGTGAACATGTTGGGCCGAAGGGCCTGTTTCCAAGCGGTATGACTCTACCACTGGAGTGGTAGACCTGCTGAGTTACTTCAGCATTTTGTGAATAAATACCTTCGATTTGTACCAGCATCTGCAGTTATTTTCTTATACTACCACTGGAGTTGCTCAACAAGGCTCGCCACCGCCTGCTTAGTGGAATTCATTGGGATGTTCTCATCCGCTTCTATGTTCTAGAACATAGGATATCTCTCTCCCCCCCCCCCCCCCACCACCACCCACCCCATCCTACAAAAAAGCCATTCCTGCAAAAAGAAAGACACAAATGCTGGAGTAACTCAGCATGTCAGGTTGCATTACTGGAGAACGCGGATAGACGACATTTCGGCTCAGGTACCGTCTTCAGACCCGAAACATCACCTGTCCATGTTCTCTAGAGATGCTGCCTGGCCCGCTGAGTTACTCCAGCACTCTGTATCTTTTTCTGCAAACTAGCATCTGCAGTTCCTTGTGTCTATACTCGTTGCAATCCTGCACTGCCCGCTTCGATTACGATCTGTTGCCTTTCAACTGCCGTCAGGAATGAATGAGAGTGTTAGTGGCGGGGAGCGGCGGGCGGGAGCAGATCATTTACTCACTGGTAGCTTTCCTTTGTAGCGCAGCTGCCCGGCAAATTGTTGGGAAAAAGGGCACGCGACAGCGAGCTGGAATTAACTTCCCACCGGCTGGTCTCAATAGAGGACACGAGTGGATGAAAGAATGAACGAACCCTGAGGACTGCCTGTGGGTGATGGACGGGGCGAGTGGGATTTCAGATGTAATCGCGGAATAAATGATGCCAACTACGTTTTATTTTCAGGGTGCATGAGTCTAAAGCTGCCTTAATTCGGCGGCAATCTTAATTTATATAACACCTCTCCCCGAGAGCGCCCGTGTGGTCGGGCAGAGGCTTTTTTCTGTGTGTGGCTCCGCGTTAGTCCTTACCTGGAGGGATTTCAGCCAGCCCGAGGTTTCGCTTCAAACTGCCGGGTACCATCATTAAACCGAAGCCACACGCCTGATTTCAAATCTGGGCAACGTGAATACTTGGAAATAGCGTTAGAGTAGAAAATATATATGTCTGGCCAGACAAAATACACACATATTTATTAAAACGTAACTCACCTTAAAATCCAATTACTACTCTGTAGTCCTGATAGACACCAGGGGATCTAAAATAAACTATTGGATTTAATTACTATACACACAGGGTTGATGTATAAATACGCCAATGTTAGGTGTATCGAGTGGACCTTAGTGTTCCGTGTCGGAAGGAACTGCAGATGCTGGTTTAAACTGAAGATAGACACAAAGTGCTGGAGTAACTCAGCGGGTCAGACAGCATCTCTGGAGAAAAGGAATAGGTGGCGTTTCGGGGTCGAGACCCTTCCGTTTATCTGTGGCAATGTAAACACGGTCGATTGCATTAAAGTCTGTGATCATTGTTAGAAACTGCGCAAAATTATGCAAAGAATACACAATTCCATCGTGTTTTAGTAATTTATATCAGATTAGAGTGCGCCATCTTCTACCATAACAATTTATTTTACAAATTAAAACGAATCAATCCCATATAATTCTTGGTTACTTTATTGTTTAACATTAGTTTACATCGTAACGCTCTGTCCAATATACGAGAGTTAAACTGTAAAATGTAACACTATATCTAATACCTAATTATATTGAAGGCTTCGACACATGTAATTGCACAGGTTGTGAAATACTGTTTTAAATATAGTTGTTCATCTGCATTCTTACCTTCATGGAGAAAGTTGCTTCTGTGGAAATGTAATTTTAAATTATATTTAATTCATTAAAATGCAATACTAATATTCTATTCGAAATAGAATTTAAAAGGAAAACGTGGCCGCTTATTTGGAAGATGTCTTACCTCTGCCCACACTTGCCCGAGTTATGAGACACAAGTCCCTCAGTATGATGGGGCTGTCTGATTGTCCACCCGAGTCACCCAGAGAGAGCATATGGGACCCTGACGCCAAACTTGTTTGAAACCCAACGACCCCTACCCCCACGCACCTCAGGAATAAACAAAAAACTTACAGAGAGAAAACGAGAAAGCAATAAGTTGCAGAGAAGGGTGGCTTTCGTCACTAACTGACCGCGCTTGCCCAGAGACCCGTCTGGCCCGTGTCCCACGCGTGGCGTTAATTCATCTCATCTAATCCCACAGTGGGGCCATTAGAAGAATAAGAATATACGCCGTATAACATACATCCAACTGCCAACACATCCTCGCGAACTAGAAATATGCTTCAGTGTCATGAACACATAAAATACTCTTCAGAAATAAGCCAAAGGGCACAATCGCAATACTTTGGGCGATAGGTCCCGCTTAAGGATTTAACATTATTTAAATTAAACACGACAACACTATTAACGTGTTCCTTGCTCCTAAAATTTGTTTAAAAGGGAACGGGTTGTGAATATTAGTTGATCCCTCCAGATTTTAACTATTCCTAGTAGTTGCACTGCATTGAAGGATAACAATTACACATTAACTCGATAATGAGAAATTTAACTTTAGTGTGGCTTGATGCAATATAACAAATTGTAAGACCCCCTTGTGTACGTGTGTGGATTGGGGGCAGATGTTTCAATTGGGGGCAGCGTTTCTTTCAGCTTTGAGACGCTGCTTTTCTGCATCAAGAACCGCTGAAGTTAGTTTGAATGTAAATGGGAAGAGTTTAGGGAGGAAATAGCGCGATTATCCACTCCCCTAAATAATCTCAACAGGATGAAGTGGCGGCGATCACGTTCTTTGTAAACAGTGCCTCTTTCACACGGGAAGGCTAAAATAGACAGATGAGGTGGATTTAGAGAATCTGTAACTCCCTGGGAGGTTGAATGAGTAAAGAAAGCTCTTGAGTTAGAATTCACGGCATTGCCGCAGCGCCCCGAGCAACACAAAATAGTCACAACATCATAGAAGATAAACACAAAAAGCTGGAGTAACTCAGCGGGTCAGGCAGCATCTCAGGAGAGATGGAATGGGTGACGTTTCGGGTCGAGACCCTTCTTCAGACAGAGGGAGAGACAGCATTGTACCATTTGCCATGTTCCAAGCTGTTCCGTGATGGGGAACCCAGTTGGGCCCGGGGTGGGGTGGGGGAGGGGAGAGAAGGCGTAAAGTTGCGTTAAAGGGAGCCTGGTTGTGGAAGGAACATTTATTGAGCAGACTAATCTGACTCTGATGTATAAATTCTACGCAAGTCCATGCATGGATGCGTTCTCTGATTTTATTTTCACCCCTGGTCATCGAATATATACCGAGTGCAAATTCACCTTTTGGCTGGGGTATAAATGCACCTTTGCGGGGCAAATGGATGATGAGTTTTAGTTGTTATATTATGGAGTGTTATTGCTGGGGCGCCTCTCATCGTGTCCACTGTCTGGCGACGCGCCGACTCTCTACACTCTCTCCAGTCTGCTGGAAATGGTGTTGCTGGCGCGTGCCTGCTCTCATTCAACTCATTAACCCCACCGAGACCCCGCCACACACAGAGAGAGAGAGAGGCCAGCATGCGAAAGAATGCACCCAACCCCAACCTCGGCGCTTTCTAGTGTGCAGGAAGGAACTGCAAATGCTGGGGTTTACACCGAAGATAGACACAAAATGCTGGAGTAACTCAGCGGGACAGGCAGCATCTCTGGAGAGAAGGAGTAGCCTATTCAGAATATGCGTTTCTTCAGTCTGAACAACGATATCGAACCGAAGCATCAACTATTCTTTCCTCAAGAGATGTTGCCTGTCCCGCTGAGTTACTCCAGCATTTTGTGTCTATCTCCTCTATATTACCTTCTGGGTTCGGGCCAACCGAGGAAAGTTTTTTTCCCATTAAAAGCAATTTCGGAAATAGAGCAGCATCGAATTTTAGGCCCAAAATACAACGTACAAACACAGAAAGCCTCTTTGCAACTTGCCACACGTTGGACTGGACGTGGTCTGATTCAGTGCTGGTCACAGCTCCGCATAAATTGTGTGACTTCCATATAAAAAGTTTAGCATCATGTGATCGTTTGGCCAGACCTCCTCCAATAACCCGTCAATGTCTTTGTTCGGGATGGGGGGCGAGAGGGAGGGAGGGGGCGCTGGGGAGATTGGTCTGTATTGTGGGTGGGGGGGGTGTTGAGGGGGGGGGGGTTGTTTCAAAGGCAGATGTTTCATTTAAAACAGCATCCCAAGCCAAAACAAACGCGCTCCCTTAATTCTGGGACAGATTGGAAGTTATTTTAATAATCCCACAACACGCCACCCTTTCAAAAATATAACGTACGTCTGACCCACAATCGGGGCGGGGAGGAGATTAGTCACATACAACCGTTAAAACTCACCGTTTAAAAAAAATGAAGCCATGCAGCAAATATTTCTATTGGAAATAGACAACTTCAGAAAAAATGCAGTCTCTTCATTAAATTGAATTCAAATTAAACATCTCAAATGGAGCTGAAATAATAATATTTTATTGAAATTATATTATATTCCAAGTGTGTAGGAAGGAACTGCAGATTGTGGTTTACACCCAAGATAGTTACTCCGGCATTTTGTGTCTATCTTTTATGTTATATTTCAAATCAGGACAGAGTAGATTATCTCCTTATTTCCCCCAAAGTCCCCTATCCTAAATTATATTTGATATCTTTAGGCTTTACTTTAGACTTTAGAGTCGGAATCTGCCAAGGCGGTTTAAGACCATCAACGAACAAAGTGTTGTGTGTTGCTTCGTTTTTTAAGCGGCATAAATGAATGGATTTTTGTATTGGGAGTTGGAATGAAGCGGGCTTTAGGATGGCCGGGGTAGTGGCGGGCGAGTTGTTGGTGGCGTGTGCCTGGCGCGTGTCTTGAATCCAACTCCATCAACCCTCCAGGGAGAGACGGAGAAAAAAAATGTCTTCGTTAAATTTGATTTATCCTAAGATAACATTTCTATAATTTATGCTCCCTTTACCCAGACGGAATAATTCCGCGCGTCTTTGCTAAATCAAGGTAGAATTGTTGAACGTTGTTAAACTACACACGTCCCAGATTCCCGATTAAAATGTACCAATTTCAGTGCTTTTTCGAGGGGATAATCGTTAAGGAAGAACCACAACTTGGAAAGAAGGTATAAAAAGGATGAAGTTTACATTGAACGTACAAAACAAATGCATCCTAAACATCAGCAACTGTGCCCGGTCACTGGACCTGTTTTGTTTGGAAGTTTACATCCGAGCTGTGACCAATCATACATTAAATGTTGGGAAGGAACTGCAGATGCTGGTTGGATCATGGCCAGGTCATTGTCCGCAAAGTGCAGAGACTGGCGTTGTTTTGTTTTCAGTGGGACGCGCAGTTTTCAGCTTGGGAAGCTGTTTATATTTCCCACTTCAGAACGGGTTTGTTTCCAACCCGGCACCTTGGAGGTGGCTCGGGAGATGCGTCGGGCCCGCGTTACAAAGCAGACACGGATTTGCATTTCAAAAAGAAAGCAGATCGACTCTCGCACATCCCTCATTGGCAAACCCGCCACTCGGGGGTTATTACTTTTAAACAAAAACAGACTTTGCGAAAAGTTTAAAAACTTCCCTTTAGTGCCTTTTAGTCGCGCTTTCGGAGTTCGCTTATACTAAGTAACATTTCCAAAGCACCGTAAACAAGTCACGAGAAGTTATACTGAATTATTTTGGAAGTTATACTGAATGATTTTGGAGGTTATACTGAATTATTTTGGAAGTTAGTTATACTGAATTATTTTGGAGGTTATACGGAATTATTTTGGAGGTTATACGGAATTATTTTGGAAGTCAGTTATACTGAATTATTTTGGAGGTTATACTGAATTATTTTGGAAGTTATACTGAATTATTTTGGAAGTTATATACTGAATTATTTTGGAAGTTATACTGAATTATTTTGGAAGTTATACTGAATTATTTTGGAAGTTATACTGAATTATCTTAAACATACTGCATTCACTTCATCAGAGACGGCGTCGGTTAATTTCAGCGCCACATTGCAGCTTAAATCGACACTATCTAAAGCATTCCAAAACGAGAATGTTATATAATTTATTGTCTCCGTTTTTTAATAAGTGCTGTAGTTTTGCGATGTAAAGTTTTATTGGCACAGTGGTTTGGTGTGGGGCAGATGGTGGGCTTCATTGTAGCCAGGTGGGTGCGTTGACCAGGAGGGCGACCGCGTCTCCCGGCACTGCACAAAGGCGAGTGGGCAGGTTGGAGTCCCTCCTACTCTCTATATAAGTCCACCCACTGCACCCACACTCACTCACTCACTCACACTCTCTGCGATATTGGGCTCAGCCGACTCGCTCGCTCTCGCCCAGCATCTTAGGAGGGGAAGCCGATTCTCTCTCACCCCCAAACACACACACACACACACACACACAGACGGACAGCGAGAATGCCCCCACATCTCCAGTCGAGCAACTCCGGGCACGGCCCGCTCACCACACAGCTGAGCAGACGAAGGAAGAGAGAAGCCAGCGAGTTGAGAAAGGTAACCGGCGTCGTTGATGTATCATTCAGCTCGGGGCAGCGCTGATCTCTCTCTCTCTCCCTCTCTCCCTCTCTCTCTCTCTCTCGCTGTCTCTCTCTCTCTCTCCGCTGTATCTGCAGTCTGACAAACTGTTGCTTCCTTACAGACTCTCAAGCCTTTGATGGAGAAAAGAAGACGGGCGCGAATCAACGACAACCTGAACAAATTAAAGGCTCTAATCCTGCCCCTCATTGGCAAGGATGTAAGTCTCTTTTTGCTGACTATTTATAAACTGCAGAATATTAATATTTCAAATTATATACTGTAGAACAGTAATATATCAGATTATTAGAGGTTGGTTAGAATAAAGAGGAAGGGTCTATTTTTTTTCTCAATGGGAGGTAGTAATTACAGAGGACTTTGAGTTAAAGTTACTGGCAAAGATGGATGAAAGATTGATAGTTGAGTTACTCCAGGATTTTGTGAATAAATACCTTCGATTTGTACCAGCATCTGCAGTTATTTTCTTAAAGATTGATAGCGATTCGTTATTTTCACCCCGAGAGTATTAGGTGTTTGGGATTCACTGATTAAAAGCATAGTTTCGGCAGAAACTCTCACCAGGTTTAAACCCGATTGTGGTTGTACTGGACCTTGGAACGTGTCGAGGCTTGCAGGAGCATAGAGCTGGTGTTGCAACGTGGGTTCAGTCAGGGAGCTCTTTACCGACCGGGACAGGCGCAACGGGCCGAATGGCCGCATTGTGCGTCACACGTTGTGATGTTGGTGAACAGCCGATTTTTTTTTGTGGGTGGGGGAGCAATCAAGCAAAAAAAGAATAACAATCAAGCAAAATAAGTTTAAAATGCTGATGTATATAATGTGAAATAAAACTAGAAAACGCCGGAGACACGCTGGTAGCATCTGTGGAGAGCGGACCAGAGTTAACGTTTCAGCTCCATCATGCCTTGTCTTTCTCTTGCCAGAGCCCACGGTACTCCAAATTGGAAAAGGCGGACATCCTGGAAATGACTGTGCAATTCCTGCACACTTTGCCCAAGTCATCACAGTACGGTGAGTTCACGGACGCGGGGTTGGTGAGAGGAGAGGGGGGGGGGGTGTGGGGAGGGGGGAAGAGGGGGGTAGAGTATGGGGGGCTTGGTCTACAATGCCTCCATTCCCCCAACAAGTCGCAGCGGGAAGATTCGAAGTTACTCATTTCCATGTGGGTTTGCCCCACATGAGTCGCCCCACAGGTCGGCTGAAAGACAACCCCGCCTTTGAAATCGCTCCGAATTGTCAATTAAATCTGATGAAGGGTCTCGACCCAAACATCACCCGTTCCTTCTCTCCAGAGACGCTGCCTGACCCGCTGAGTTACTCCAGCTGTTTGTGTCTATCTACGGTTTAAATCAGCATCTGGAATTCCCATCCTACACATTCAATCCTTATGAGTTTACTTTGGTTTAGTTTAGCGATACAGCGCAGAAACAAGCCCTTCGGCCCACCGTGAACAGTGTTCCTCACACGCTAGCACACGCTCACAACTGTACCAAGCCAATTAGCCGATAAACCTGTACATCTTTTGAGTGTGGGAGGAAACGGGAGAACCCCATGCGGTCACGGGGAGAACGTACAAACTCCGTAGTCAGGATCGAACCCGGGTCTCCGGCGCTGTGAGGCGGCAACTCTAACGCTGCGCCACCCTGCCGCCCTCAGCATCTTAAGCAATTGGTTTACAAAAAAAGACACACGGTGCTGGAGTAACTCAGCGGGTCAGACAGCATCTCTGGAGAGAAGGAACAGGTGATGTTTGGGTCGAGATCCTTCATCAGATTTAATTCACAGTTCAGCATCTCTGAACAAAATTCAATTTCCATCGAAAGACGTACTGGTTTGTAGGTCAATTGACTAGTGTGTGCAGGATCGTGTTCGTGTGCGGGGGGTCGCTGGTCGGTGCGGACTCGGTGGGCCGAACGGCCTGTTTCCGCGGTATCTCTAAACTAAACTAAAAATAAATAGATATCACAAAATGCTGGAGTAACTCAGCGGGTCAGACAGCATCTTGGACAGAGGGAATGGGTGACGTTTCGGGTCGAGACCCTTCTTCAGACTGAAGTTACTCGAGCACTTCTTCAGCCTGAAGAAGGGTCTCGACCCGAAACGTCACCCATTCCTTCTCCTGAGATGCTGCCTGACCCGCTGAGTTACTCCAGCATTTTGTGATACCGTCGATTTGTACCAGCATCTGCAGTTATTTTCCTATAAAAGAAATAGGTGACGTTTCGGGTGGAGCCCCCCCCCAGCCTGCGCCGCTGAGTTACTGCAGCTCTTTGAGTCTATTTCTGGAATAAACCAGCGTCTGCTGTTGTTTGTTGCACCATTCCACCTGACGAGTGGTTGCTATTTTCAGCACCACTTCAAAACACTCATTGAATTTGTCACAAACGAGAAGATTATTGCTGAACCGGGCTAATATTCTGAATGCACGCTGTGCCGTCCGCTTCACGGTACATCACAAGGCGCTTTACATACAATTATGTGTCTTTGACTTGTAGATGGAGCGATTCCCGTGCAGTAGTATCACACAGTGGGTAAATGGGCCTTTAATCCGATTGCCGGTGTTACCAAAGGCTGGGTTTTTTTTCGGCCTGGTTCATTCAAATGCAAATGACCCACACTTAGAACGAAATTGTGAATGGATGTATTGTGATTTTAAACTGGATAAGAGTGAATGAATGAACCATTGTCACCTCTGGTCCCTGCAGATCGCCTGGACAGCTACAGAGAAGGGTACCTGGCGTGCCTCGCACAGCTGACCCACCTGCTCCCTTCATCCAAGCTGGTGGAAAGGGAGGAGTGCGGCTGCCTGGTGGACTACCTGGAGCGATGCATGGACCTGCCCCACCTCTACCACCATCCCATCTCACACGCCAGGGAGCCGGCATGTCCCGAGGGCTCGCCGCCTCCAGACCCATCCCAGCCCAACAGGACCCCACCTTCCTCGCCCGACGCCAACGCTCGCCAGCGACCCACCGCGACCTCCCGGGACCTGTCTCCCTGGAGACCCTGGTTACCGGCCTGAAGGCACGAACTATAAGGACTATTAATGTGTATAAAACACTGTACAGAATCAACTGTAAAAAAAATAGTACATTTGTAAAAATTTTGCGATACATTTCGCTTTGCTGTGAATTGCACGGTTTCTGTACAAAACAGAAACTTCCGTTTACATAGATCTCAATGAATGTTGAATTATAAGGGGCACTTTGTAATGCTAGCAGGCCATCTATATATGTGGGATAAGGGAGTATATTGTAAATTTGGACTCAGAGGTAATATAATTGAGCTGGATGGTCGGATGCAAGAGGTTTCTGCAATTAAATCGAACTTGAAAATCAGCGGCATGTGTCGAGTTTTCTTATTTTCTCAAGAAGTTTCATTCCTGGAGCTTTACTGACCAGGAGAGAGTCCGCAGTCTAAATAGACCCACGGGATTGAGCGCGGCGGCATTTAACAGTGACGGTCGTGGCTCGGGGTGAGGTGCGGTTGTAGGGTTGATTTTGATTGATGCCTTATTATCTATCACATGTGACACGTCACGGTGAAATTCTCGGGCAGAGTGCGTAGGAAGGAAACGCAGACGCTGGTTTACACCAAAGATAAGACACAAAATGCTGGAGTAACTCAGCGGCATCTCTGGAGAAACGGAATAGGTGACGTTTCGGGTCGAGACCCTTCTTCAGACTGAGAGTCAGGGGAAAGGGAAACAAGAGATATAGACAGTGATGTAGAGAAATAAAGAACAAATGAATGAAAGATGCGCAAAAAAGTAACGAAGTAACGATGATAAACATCACCCAGTCCTTTTCTCCAGAGATGTTGTCGGACCCGCTGAGTTACTCCAGTATTTTAGTTCAATATAGTTTATTGTCACGTGATCAGTTTAGTTTATTGTCACGTCTACTCCGCCATTCAATCATAGCTGACCTATCTCTCCCTCCTAACCCCCTTTTTCCTGCTTTCTCCCCTTACACTCTGACACGTAATAATCCAGAATATATCTATCTCTGCCTTACAAATATCCACTGACTCAGCCTCCACAGCCGTCTGTGTCAAAGAATTCCACAGATTCACCACCCTCTGACTAAAGACATTTCTCCTCATCTCCTTCCTAAAAGAACGCCCTTTAATTCTGAGGCTGCGACCACCAGTTCTAGACTCTCCCACTAGAGATCCTGCGGGCTTTTTTAATCACCTGCTCAATCTTTCGTGCCATTTTTCTAAGAAAACTGTTCAATTCAGTTTAGTTTATTGTCACGTGTACCGAGCGAGGTACAGTGAAAAGCTTTTGTTGCGTGCTATCAAGTCAGCAGAAAGCCAATACATGATTACAATCGAGCCATTTACAGTGTACAGATAAATGGGAAGGGAATAATGTTTATCATATCATATCATATATATACAGCCGCAAACAGGCCTTTTCGGCCCTCCAAGTCCGTGCCGCCCAGCGATCCCCGTACATTAACACTATCCTACACCCACTAGGGACAATTTTTACATTTACCCAGCCAATTAACCTACATACCTGTACGTCTTTGGAGTGTGGGAGGAAACCGAAGATCTCGGAGAAAACCCACGCAGGTCACGGGGAGAACGTACAAACTCCTTACAGTGCAGCACCCGTAGTCAGGATCGAACCTGAGTCTCCGGCGCTGCATTCGCTGTAAAGCAGCAACTCTACCGCTGCGCTACCGTGCCGCCCTTTAGTGTAAGGTAAAGCCAGCATAGTCTGAGGGTCACCTATGTGCATGTACCTTGCTGTTTATGAATCCCGTTTAGTACTGTAGCCTTTGGTTTACACTGCTTCTTCTCATTAGACCCAGGCTTGAACGCCCAGGATCTGGTCCTCAGAAAAATGCAGATCTCATGGTTCATTCAAGGCTTCTGGTTGGGAAACATTTGAATAGTACACTACCCTTTGGTTTATAATTCCTCTTCTCATTATTCCAACCAAAATGTAACACTTCACATTTTACAGCATTCAATTATATCTGCCCCCAATCATCAAACCTTGCTATATCTCATAGTGTCAACCAGCATGGAAACAGGCCCTTTGGCCCAACTTGCTCATGCCAACCGAGATGTCGGACACGTTAGAGGCAGGAAACATGTTCCCAATGTTGGGGGAGTCCAGAACAAGGGGCCACAGTTTAAGAATAAGGGTAGGCCATTTAGAACTGAGATAAGGAAAAACGTTTTCAGTCAGAGAGTTGTGAATCTGTGGAATTCTCTGCCTCAGAAGGCAGTGGAGTCCAAAGACGTACAGGTATGTAGGTTAATTGGCTGGGTAAATGTTAAAAAAAATTGTCCCTAGTGGGTGTAGGATAGTGTTAATGTACGGGGATCACTGGGCGGCACGGACTTGGAGGGCCGAAAAGGCCTGTTTCCGGCTGTATATATATGATATATGATATGATATGAATTCTCTGAATGCATTCAAGAGAGAGCTGGATAGAGCTCTTAAGGATAGCGGAGTCAGGGGGTATGGGGAGAAGGCAGGAACGGGGTACTGATTGAGAATGATCAGCTATGATCACATTGAATGGCGGTGCTGGCTCGATGGGGCTGAATGGCCTCCTCCTGCCCCTATTGTCTATGTCCCATCTACACTAGTTCCACCTACCTGCGTTAGGCCCATATCCCTGTAATCCTTTCTGATCTATGTACCTGTCCGAATCTATTTTAAATGTTGTTATAGTACTTGCCTCAACTCCCCGGGCAACTCGTTCCATAAACACACCACCCTCTGACTGAAAAAGTAGGCCGTCTGGTTCCTATTAAATCTTTCCCGTCTCAACTTAAACTTCAAGAACCTGGTTCTTGATTAAAGTTCAATCTCCTTGCAGTCTGTTACTGTCTGTGCCGGTGATGTGTCATTTGCAGACTTGTACATTGTGTCACGTACACCGAAGCCAAAATCATTAATAGCTATGTAGAAGAGAAGCAACACTCCTAGTACCTGCCTCTGGGAAATCCACTGTCCCCTTCCCTCCTGTTCAAAACATGACATTTCACGACGACTCTTTATCTCAGTTACTCAGCCAACATTGGGTCTATGTGGCACAGCTCCTGTGACTCCCGGCCTTCAGTGTTGGCCATTAGCTTGTTACGTGCCACTTTACTCAATGGCTCTGGAAGTACATATATTCAATCTCAACTGCATTCTCTTATGAACTTTATCAGTTTAGTTTAGAGATACAGCACGGAAATAGGCCCTTCGGCCCACTGAGTCCGTGCCGGCCACCGATCCCCGTACACTCGCGTTATCCTCTATCTACACACACAGGGACAATTTGTCATTTTACCGAAGCCAACCTACAAACCTGTATGTCTTTGGGGGTGTGGGGGAAAACAGTGGCACCCGGGGGAAACCCACCCAGGTCACGGGGAAAACATACAGACTCCGTAGTCAGGATGGAACCTGGGTCTCTGGCACTGTGAGGCAGCAACTCTACCGCTGCACCACAGTTAGTTCACCATAAAATAAACTATTCACGGGTCGATGCTGACTTTCTCCAAACAACCATTTCTGCCCCAGAGGACTTTCTTGAACACCAACATTAAGTTGGAAACGCAAGTCACTATAAAAGCTGGAGTATTGAGCAACGTGTTGTGGGGAAATAACGGCAGATGCTGGTACAAACCGAAGGTATTTATTCACAAAATGCTGGAGTAACTCAGCAGGTCAGGCAGCATCTCGGGAGAGAAGGAATGGGTGACGTTTCGGGTCAGACTCATTCTGAAGAAGGGTATCGACCCGAAACATCACCCATTCCTTCTCTCCTGAGATGCTGCCTGACCTGCTGAGTTACTCCAGCATTTTGGGAGCAACGTGTTGTGATCGACATTGTTGATTGACCATGAATGGACGATGTAGTATTTGCGAGCTTCCAGTTCTCAGTCTGTGGACCTGTGATCCACGGATCTTTGGTAGCTCACGGACAGGGTCTCCGAAACCTTCCCTTCTTCAGGGAGGTGGGACAGGCGACTGGGAACAGTGGCTCCAGCACGCCCGGCCGGAGCTTCACCTCCCGGAGGAAGGATAAGGGATGTTGAGGGGGATGGAGTGGGGGGAAGGGGGGAGGGGGAGGAGGAGGGGAGGGAGGGAGCTGGGTGGAGGGAAGGTGGGAGGGAGGAGGGGGAAGGAAGGAGAGGGGAGGAAGGGGGGAAGGGAGGGGGGAGCTGGGGGGAGAGAGGGAGGGGGAGATGGGAGGGGAGGGGGGGTGAGGTGGGAGGGGGCGTGGGGGGAGGGGACAAGGGTGCTGTACCAATGCAGGGGAGGTTTGGGCCCAACGGGTCCACTTGGTCTAGTTCCTACTAAAATGTATGAAACGCGTCAAACTGAATGAAAACCATTCACTATGAACATCAGCATCATTGCACAATCTACAAAGTCAATTGTGTGAGGCCCGACGGTGGTGCAGCAGGTAAAGATGCTGCCTCACAGCGCCAGAGACCTGGGTTCGATCCTGACCTCGGGTGCTGTCTGTGTGGAGTTTGCAGGTTCTCCCTGCGACCACGTAGGTTTCCTCCGGTGCTCCAGTTTCCCCACAAGTTCCAAAGATGTGCGGGTTTGTAGGTTAATTGGACTCTGTAAATTGCCGTTAGCGTGTCGGGGATGGTTGCAAAAATAGTTTCACATAGAACTCGTGTGAATGGATGATAGATGCTCGGCGTGGGCTCGATGGGCGGAAGGGCCTGTTTCCATGCTGTATCGTTCATCAATCAATTGGGCCGGCTAATTCTACACCCCCCCCCCCCCCCCCCCCCCAACTCAGTTCTAGCTCGACAGATTTCCCTTTAAAAAAAATTTAAAATGGATGTTCTTTCCAATATCTTCCCAGACACCTGAAATTTAGAAAATGTAAACAGATCAACGACTGTATAAAGGAGACACAAAGTACTGGAGTAACTCAGCGGGTCAGGCAGCATCTCCGGAGAACGTGGACAGGTAACGTTTCGGGTCGGGATCCTTCTTCAGACTTCAGACCCTTCTTTCACCCGAAACGTCACCTATCCATATTCTCCACAGATGCTGCCTGACCCGCTGAGTTACTCCAGCACTCTGAAACGTCACCTATCCATGTTCTCCACAGATGCTGCCTGACCCGCTGAGTTACTCCAGCACTCTGGGGTTTTTTTTTGTAAACCAGTTTCTGTCGTTCCTTGTATTCCAAAATGTAATGCTTTCTTACATCAATTTATTAGAGTGGGGCCACATCTAATTTGGTGTAAAATGTAAACATCACTTTCACGACATCAATGAATAAAACGTCCCTCTGATGGGATCTGCCGATTGCCTCTCA
Source organism: Rhinoraja longicauda (assembly GCF_053455715.1). Taxonomy (NCBI): domain Eukaryota; kingdom Metazoa; phylum Chordata; class Chondrichthyes; order Rajiformes; family Arhynchobatidae; genus Rhinoraja; species Rhinoraja longicauda. The sequence goes on along the minus strand of NC_135982.1, from coordinate 3,884,160 downwards.
TTGTCTGTGACTGGTTTTCACCCAACAAACTGCTCACAGTGGTCTGTTTCCTTTATCATTGTCATATTTTTTGCGCATCTTTCATTAATTTATTCTATATCTCTCTACATCACCGTCTATATCTCTCGTTTCCCTTTCACTTGACTCTCAGTCTGAAGAACGGTTTCGACCCGAAATGTCGTGTATTCCTTTTGTCCGGAGATGCTGCCTGTCCCGCGGAGTTACTCCAGCACTAGGCGTCTCCGTCCCCGGATACCTCGCTTCCCACACCATGACACCTGACGTGCATACATTGCCAACTGTTGGTTTGGCAGCAGCAACATCATCTCCAGGCTAGTACACTCCGTGTTGCTGAAGCCTAATTTGTGTAGAAACAATAGACAATAGGTGCAGGAGTAGGCCATTCGGCCCTTCGAGCCAGCACCGCCATTCAATGTGATCATGGCTGATCATTCACAATCAGTACCCCGTTCCTGCCTTCTCCCCATACCCCCTGACTCCGCTAACCTTAAGAGCTCTATCCAGCTCTCTCTTGAATGCATAGAGAATTGGCCTCCACTGCCTTCTGAGGCAGAGAATTCCACAGATTCACAATTCTCTGACTGAAAAAGTTTTTCCTCATCTCAGTTCTAAATGGCCTACCCCTTATTCTTAAACTGTGTGGCCCCTGGTTCTGGACTCCCCCAACATTGGGAACATGTTTCCTGCCTCTAACGTGTCCAACCCCTTAATAATCTTATACGTTTCGATAAGATCCCCTCTCATCCTTCTAAATTCCAGTGTATACAAGCCTAGTCGCTCAGCGGTAGAGTTGCTGCTTTACAGCGAATGCAGCGCCGGAGACTCAGGTTCGATCCTGACTACGGGTGCTGCACTGTAAGGAGTTTGTACGTTCTCCCCGTGACCTGCGTGGGTTTTCTCCGAGATCTTCGGTTTCCTCCCACACTCCAAAGACGTACAGGTATGTAGGTTAATTGGCGGGTAAAATGTTTTAAAACATTGTCCCTAGTGGGTGTAGGACAGTGTTAATGTACGGGGATCACTTGCGGCACGGACTTGGAGGGCCGAAAAGGCCTGTTTCCGGCTGTATATATATGATATGATATGATAACATATGATAGTCCCGCCATTCCGGCTGCAGAACCATGATCAAAAGCACACACAACGTGTTGGAGGAACCCACACAGCGTTGGAGGAACTCAGCGGGACAGGCAGCATCTGTGGAGGGAATGGACAGACGTTGATTCGGGAAGAAGGGACCCGATCCGAAACGTTACCGACCCATTCCCTCCACAGATGCTGCCTGACCGCTGACTTACTTCCAAACTTTGTGAGTTCATAAGTCATAGGAACGGAATTAGGCCATTCGGCCCATCGAGTTTCTCCAGCACTTTCTTTGTGTTTCGCTCAACATTCCAGCATCTGTGGTCCCCCATGTCTCCATTTGACAGCTGGAAGAACTCAGCGGGACAGGCAGCATCTCTGGAGAGCAGGAATGGGTGATGTTTCGGGTCGAGACCCTTCTTCAGACTGGTTAGGGATAAGGGAAACGAGAGATAGAGACGGTGATGTAGAGAGATCAAGAACAATGAATGAAAGATATGCAAAAAAGTAACGATGATCAAGGAAACAGGCCATTGTTAGCTGTCTGCTGGGTGAAAACGAGAAGCTGGTGCGACTTGGGTGGGGGGAGGGGGGAGAGAGAGAGAGAGAGAGAGAGAGAGAGAGAGAGAGAGAGAGAGAGAGAGAGAGAGAGAGAGAGAGAGAGAGAGAGAGAGAGAGAGAGAGAGAGAGAAATGCTGGGGTTACTTGAAGTTAGAGAAATCAATGTTCAAGCCAAATATGAGATGCTGTTCCTCCAATTTGCGTTTAGCCTCACTCTGACAATGGAGGAGACACATAAGACAGAAAGGTCAGTGTGGGAATGGGAAGGGGAATTAAAGTGATCAGCAACCGGGAGATCAGATGGATTCAGGTAGCAACCGAGAGAGTCTCGATACGAAACGTCACCTGGTCCTTTTCTCCAGAGATGCTGTCTGACCCTCTTGAGTTACTCCAGCTTTTTGTGTCTATCTTCGAGGTAAACCAGCATCTGCAGTTCCTTCCTCCACACCAGAACAGTATCACGAGGAGCGGCTAATGCTAGAGGCTGCTCACTAATAGAGTATGCTTTACATCGTCCTCTCTAGCAATGGATAAATATCATTCGGTGACTGTATTCTTCGTATTGATTAAAACCGCCCGTTTAGAAACACTCATTACTGCTCTTTAATTCTGAACCACTGGATATTTGCCTGGAAACATGTTGCCTGTTTTCGTTCAGTGAGATAATTCCATTTGATAGAGTGAGGTGTTAATTCACAACAAACTAAACGACCTATTATTTAAATAGAGCATTTAGGATCGATAATATATTTCCCAAGACTATTTGACGTAAGTATAATTCTAGCACACTGCACACTGAGCTGTCCGCGATGTTTAAAGGGGTTGGCATTTGTCCTGATCCATTGTTCGGATAAAACGCTGCTTGCAATAATTTTAAGTTCTGAAATTAATCGTCGCCGCCCAATGTACACTTTGGGCCAAGATTTGATCCCTGCACAAAGCGCAGTGTAAACTGAATGGAATCTCTATCGACGTTTTGAGACACGCCACATAATGGAAGTGATCACATTTTACCCGTGTTAGACGTCGCTGTGTGGTTTCCTTGGCTGTTTGCCGTCAGTGCAATGACTGTTAGGCAGTTCTTGTGATAATATCAGCATTAGCTGTGTAAACGGAGGCTGGCAAAGTTGCCACATCGACTCCAAATTATGCAATTGACTGCGATAGTTTCTGTAAAACCTCTCTTTGCTGCCTCTCCTTGAAATTTAAAGGACTGTATAAATGCGTCTTTGGGGTATGGTCTCGATATCTATACAGTTAAAATAAATACAAGCGCTTCAATGTGTAGGAAAGAACCGCAGATGCTGGTTTAAACCGAAGATAGACACAAAATGCTGGAGTAACTCAGCGGGACAGGCAGCATCTCTGGAGAGAAGGAATGGGTCCAGTCCATTTCTTCAGTTCAAAACTTCAAACGTTTCAATGCGTGCTACAGCCATTCTGAATAATTAAAATATTAGAATCTGATTCAGAATTTTCATTGTGGCCAAATCTTTCATTCATCAGATCCCCAGCAGAAATTTACTTCAAATAAGCACTCAAACATCCACCGCGTAACACGTCCAATACAAAATGTATTTCAAAACAAAAAGAAAAAAACTTGCGTGCTCTTTCCAACACTTTGTGTTTTTATTTCAATATTTTGCCTTTGGACAGAGCGGTTTCCTGTCTTTTACCATTCATCCACCCTGTCGTGTAACTGTAAATTGTTGAGTAATTCGGTGGTGCAGATTACACAAGAGAACGTGTGTAATTGAGTTTGGGAGTTGGGAGGTCATGTTGCAGACGTGTGAGGTTGGTGAGACCCCTTTTAGAATATTGTGTTCATAAGGTCGTGAGGTCATAATTATAGGAGTAGAATTAGGCCATTCGGCCCATCAAGTCTACTCCGCCATTCAATCATGGCTAATCTATCTCTCCCTCCCAACCCCATTCTCTTACCTTCCCCCCATAACATCTGACAACTGTTCTGGGCGCCATGTAAAAGGAAAGAGGTTGTCAAGCTGGAAAGGGTACAGAGAAGATTTACGAGGATGTTGCCAGGACTAGAGGTTCTGAGCCTTAGGGAGAGGATGAGTAGGCTGGGACTATTCCCTGGAGCTCAGGAGGACGAGGGGGTGATCTTATAGTGTATACAAATCATGAGAGGAATAGATCGGCCCTTGCTCAGATTCGATGAATCGAGGACCAGAGGACGTACGTTTAAGGTGAAGGGGAAAAGATTTAATAGGAATCTGAGGGGTAACTTTTTCACTCAAAGGGTGGTGGGGGGTATGGAACAAGCTGAGAGGTGAAGTAGTTGAGGTAGGGACTATCCAAACGTTTAAGAAACAGACAAGTACGTGTATAGGACAGGTTTAGTGGGATATGGGCAGGTGGGACTAGTGTAGCTGGGACATGTTGGCCAGTGTGGGCAAGTTGGGCCGAAGGGCCTGTTTTCACGCTGTATCACTCTATGACTCTAATGCTTGGTAATTAATCTAAATGAACGGGTAAATGACCCGCGGAATATGGGTTATGATAGTCTGACCCTTGTGCTCTGAAACAGTATGGGCGCGGGAGGCAAATTCAAAATCTAGTTTCCAAACAATTATCTTCCAATATTAAACTCCAGGTTCAGTTCAGCTTAGTTTATCGGCACGTGTTCCGAGTTTCAGTGAAATATGTTTCCGTTCCAGCGATGAAATGCGGGTTATCTGGGGAGATATGTCTGAAGAACGCATAACAACAAGGTCTAAGTTCTCGACTAATTCCATACTTAATTATTTGATAATCATAATATTACGATGGTTGGTTTGGAGATCTCAAGTCCAGTTGGCAGATGCTTGCAAATATAGAAGAGGGCACAGATTGCTGGAGTATCTGAGCTGGTCAGGCAGCATCACTGGTTAACATGGATGGGCGACATTTCTGAAGAAGGGTCATAAGTCCATAAGGAGCAGAATCATGCCCCTCAAGGTTACTCTGCCCTTGAATCATATCTGATCTATGTCCCCTTCTCAACCCCATTCTCCTGCCTTCTCCCCTTAACCCAACCCAAAATATTGCCCATCCATGTTCTCCAGACACGATGCCTGACCAGTTGAGCTATTCTAGCACTGTGTGTCTTCTATTGTAGACCAGCAACTGCAGTTTCTTGTTTCTGCTTGTAAACGTAGTCTGTAATACAGGATAGGTGTTGTATGTTGTCTGACGAGTCTGAACATCTCAGAGCGATCGATGCGTGCCCGCATATTGGCGACGTAAGTAGAAATTGAGGATACAATGCATTTTGGGCCCGTGTCTGGTGCTGTGGGGTGTGTCGCCAGCACCCAGCCCTGCAGGTGTCCTTGCCAAACAGCACACCTGTGCACAACACCGGGACAGGCAAGGCGTTGCTCAATGCTGACATGAAGCAACTGGATCAGAACTCATCTCCATAGAACTACGCTGCATTAAGTCGTGGTCCCGGCCTTCAGCACAAGCTCTTCCTGAATAATGAATAGTCCCGGAGAAAGACGGTGACCACACACACGAGAAGAGAGAAGGATTAGGTTGCCCAGACTAGAGTATTAAGGCGGAAGATAGGCACAAAATGCCGGAGTAACTCAATGGGACAGGCAGCATCTCTGGAGGGAAGGAATGGTCATAAGGTCATAAGGTCATAAGTGATAGGAATTAGGCCAGTCAGCCCCTCAAGTCTACTCTGCTATTCAATCATGGCTGATCTATCTCTCCCTCTTAACCCCATTCTCCTGCCTTCTCCCCATAACTCCTGACACCTGTACTACTCAAAAATCCATCTATCTCTGCCTTAAAAATATTTACTGACTTGGCCTCTATAGCCTTCTCTGGCAAAGAATTCCATACATTCACCACCCTCTGACTAAAGAAATTTCTCCTCATCTGCTTCCTAAAAGAACGTCCTTTAATTCTGAGGCTATGACCTCTAGTCCTAGACTTTCGAATGGGTGATGTTTTGGGTCAAGACCCTGCTTCAGACTGAGAGTCAGAGGAGAGGGAAACTGGAGATATGGAAGTGTACAAAGAGCATGCAAGGTGTGAAAAGGACAGATCAAAGCTATCTAATTGTGCAAATTGTGCAAATAGTAAACCTGGTTTTGGGCAGCTAAAAAAGAAATGACTACAGATGGACACAAAGTAACTCAGTGGGTCAGGTATAATCTCTGGAGAAAAGGGATGGGTGATGTTTTGTGTCGGGGCCCTTCTTCAGACTGAAACTGAAGGGGAGTGAAGTGGAGGTAAGAAAAGGTCTGAACAAAGCAGGGCCGGCAACAGATGACCAAGGAAGGGTGGAGCCCATAATGGCTCATTGTTGGCTGGGGAAGAGGTGATAACGATGGGATACAGGGATGCGAACAGTGGAACTAGTAGAACAACTAGGGTGGAGGATGGGGGAGGGGGAGATGGAATGCAGGGGGTTTTGAAATGAGAGAAATCAAAGTTCATAGCACAGGATTGTAAGCTCCCAAGCAAAATATGGGATGCTGTTCCTCCAATTTGCCTCACTCTGACAGTGGAGGAAGCCCAGGAAAGACCACGAGCTCCCTCCCCTCTACTTTCAGTTTGAAGAAGGGTCCTGCCCTGAAATGTCACCCATCCTTTTTCTCCAGAGATGCTCCAGTTGATCTGTTGAGTTACTCCAGCACTTTGTTTCCATCTTCAGTGACAACCAGCATCTGCAGTTCCTTCCCACACAAGAAAATGATTGAGTCGAGGAGTTGCGGTTCCTTGTGTAGAAGCAGCACAAGTTCAATAAAGGCTCCTCCAGGCAGTGAGGCGGCACTTCCACATAGTCTGGCCTTTCCCATTACATACTCATGCCCATTACAATATTGGTCGTGTTGAGATGTTGGTGGTGGCTCTTCATCTTTAAGGTAGTTGACTGTGCTCAAGCTGGTGTAAGAAAGGAAGTTCTGCGACTTGATCCAGCCTCTATGGAAACCCAAGGTGCATTTTGAGTAGCTTAAGTTCCGTGTGTAGTCTACAGTCCAAGCACATCTTTATCCCAAAGATAGGCACAAAATGCTGGAGTAACTCAGCGGGTCAGGCAGCATCTCTGGAGAGAAGGAATGGGTGACGTTTCGGGTTGCAACTCTTCTTCAGAATGAGAGTCAGGGGAGAGGGGGACACAGATATAAGGAAGTGTAAGGTGTGAAAACGAGACATTAAAGGGGATGCAGCCCAAGGAAAATATAGAATAGACCATTGATGTCTAGGAGAAGGTGACAACGAAGCATACAGAGATAAAATTTAATTGGGGGACAGTCAGACTGGTCAGAGAACTGGGAAGGTGGAGGGATGGAGAGAGAGGAAAAGCAAGGGGTACTTGAAGTTAGAGAAGTCAATATTCATACCGCTGGGGTGTAAGCTACCCAAGCGAAATATGAGGTGCTGTTCCTCCAATTTGCGCTGGGCCTCACTCTGACAATGGAGGAGGCCCAGGACATAAGGGCAGTGTGGGAGTGGGAGGGGGGGTTAAAGTGTTGAGCCACCGGGAGATCAGGGAGGTTTAGGCATATTACCTCAGCACATTACTCTCCAGGCATGTTCAAGGGGTTGCAATCCCACTCTCCTGGACATCAAGGCACGAGTTCCTCATGGCAGCATCCGAGCACCAACTACTACAGCTGGTTCATCAGGAACGTCCACCCTAGACAAGGCCAGTTCAGACATTCTCTGATAATTGCACAAGGCTTAACTATATTTGTAGCTGCTTAGTAATCCATGCTTCTGGGCATATTAACCTCAGTAATAGTGAGTAAGTGGCATTGGGACATAAGAAACAGTCACATGAATGAGTGATTTGGCCTTAAAGGGCCGCTGTGCCATTCAACAAGATCATGGCTGACCTTTTCTATTTCCACAGCATTTCCCTGCTCTATCCCTTCCAGCAACTGGGACATCAGGTTGGTTCACGCAGTGCTGAGCGAAGGTGTTCCGCGAAGCGATCGCCCAGTCTGCGTTTGGTCTCGCCAATGTATGAGTCAACATCTTGACCAACCCGATCTCCCGGTTGCTGGATACTTTAAATCTCCTTCCCATTCCTACACTAACGTTTCTGTCCTTGGTCTCCGCCATTATCAGAGTGAGGCTAAATGCAAATTTCGCTTCGGCAGCTTGCAGCCCAGTGGTATGAATATTGATTTCTCACACTTCAGGTAGCCCCGGCATTCCCTCTCTCTCTATCCCTCCCCCACCCAAGTCGCACCAGCTTCTCATTTTCACCTTCAAACAGCTCACAATGGCCTGTTTCCTTTATCATCGCTACTTTTTTGCACATCTTTCATTCATTGTTCTTTATCTCCCCACATCATCGTCTATATCTCTCGTTTCCCTTATCTCTAACCAGTCTGAAGAAGGGTCTCGACCCAAAACGTCACCCATTCCTTCTCTCCAGAGATGCTGCCTGTCCCATTGAGTTCCTCCAGCTTTTTGTGTCTATCTTCGGTTTAAACCAGCTTCTGCAGTTCCTTCTTAAACAAACAAAGGGAATTGGATCAGCACTTGAGAGGGAATAATTCTCAGGACTGCAGGGAGAGGGAAGGGCATAGACTAATGGGCCAAATCACTTGCTTCCGCATGTGACCATGTGGTTCCAGGAGATCTGATGAGCACCTCGGACTGGACTCATTAACCTCTCCCAGGCCTCTTGTAGACCTCTACAACTAACATTTCTACACCTGTCATTTTAGACAATAGACAATAGGTGCAGGAGCAGGCCATTCGGCCCTTCGAGCCAGCACCGCCATTCACCGTGATCAATCGTGGACGCATTGGTGAACATTTTCCAATGTTCAATAGATTCAGGATCAGTTCCCGTGGATTGAAGGGTAGCTAATGCTATCCCACTTTTCAAGAAAGGAGTGAGAGAAAAAACGAGGAATTATAGAACAGTTAGCCTGACATAGGTGGTGGGCCAACTATTAAAGAGGTAATAATGGCGCATTTGGATAGCGGTAACAGGATTGGTCCATGTCAGCATGGATTTATGAATGGGGATTCCTGCTTGACTAATCTTCTGGAATTGTTTGAGGATGTGACAGGTAAAATGGACGAAGGAGAGCCAGTGGATGTAGTGTATCTCGACTTTCAGAAAGCCTTTGATAAGGTACCACACGGGAGGTTGGTGAGCAAAGTTAGAACACATGGTATTGGGGGTGGGGTGTTGACATGGATAGAAAATTGGTTGGCAGACAGGAAGCAAAGAATAGGAGTAAACGGGTCCTTTTCAGAATGTCAGGCAGTGGCGAGTGGAGTGCCGCAAGGCTCGGTGTTGGGGCCGCAACTGTTGACAATATGTATTAATGATTTGGATGATGGAATTAGAAGTAACACTAGCAAGTTTGCGGATGACACAAAGCTGGGTGGCAGTGTGAACTGCGAAGAGGATGTTAAGAGGTTGCAGGGTGACTTGGACAGGTTGAGTGAGTGGGCAGATGCATGGCAGATGCATTTTAATGTAGATAAATGTGAGGTTACCCACTTTGGTGGTAAAAATAAGGAGGCAGATTATTATTTCAATGGTGTCAGATTAGGTAAAGGGGAAGTGCAACAAGACTTTGGTGTCCTTGTACACCAGTCACTGAAAGTAAAAATGCAGGTACAGCAGTCAGTGAAGAAAGCTAATGACATGTTGGCCTTCATAACGAGAGGATTTGAGTACAGGAGCAAAGAAGTCCTTCTGCAGTTGTATAGGGCCCTGGTGAGACCACATCTGGAGTATTGTGTGTAGTTTTAGTCTCCTAATTTGAGGAAGGACGCCCTTGCTATTGAGGCTGTGCAGCATAGGTTCACGAGGTTAATCCCTGGGTTGGAGGGACTGTCATGAGGAAAGATTGGAAAGACTAGGCTAGTATTCACTGGAGTTTAGAAGGATGAGAGGGGATCTTATAGAGACGTATAAAATTATAAAAGGACTAGACAAGCTAGATGCAGGAAAAATGTTCCCAATGTTGGGGGAGTCCTGAACCAGGGGCCACAGTCTAAGAATAAAGGGGAGGCCATTTAAAACTGAGGTGAGAAGAAACTTTTTCACCCAGAGAGTTGTGAATTTGTGGAATTCTCTGCCACAGAAGGCAGTGGAAGCCAATTCACTGGATGAATTTAAAAGAGAGTTAGATAGAGCTCTAGGGGCTAGTAGAATCAAGGGATATGGGGAGAAGGCAGGCACAGGTTACTGATTGTAGATGATCAGCTATGATCACAATGAATGGCGGTGCTGGCTTGAAGGGCCAAATGGCCTCCTCCTGCACCTATTTTCTATGTTTCTATGTTTCTATCATGGCTGATCATCCACAATCAGTACCATGTTCCTGCCTTCTTCTTGATCCATCATTTAGACAGGTACACTAGGACAGGTACACTTGGACAGGTACACTTGGACAGGTACACTCGGACAGGTACACTCGGCCAGGTACACTCGGACAGGTATACTCGGACAGGTACACTGGGACAGGTACACTGGGACAGGTGCACTGGGACAGGTACACTTGGGCATCTCCATTTGGCCAGGTACACTGGGACAGCCACACTTGGACAGGTACACTTGGTCAGGTACACTGGAACAGGTACACTGGGACAGGTACACCTGGACAGGTACACTGGGACAGCCACACTTGGACAGGTACACTTGGTCTAGTACACTGGAACAGGTACACTGGGACAGGTACACTGGGACAGGTTCACTGAGACAGGTACACTGGGAGAGGTACATACAAAGGAGGTTTAGAGGAATATAGTCAAAACGCAGGCAAATGGGACCGGTTTAGATGGGGCATATTGGTCAGTATGAGCAAGTTGGGCCGAAGGGCCTGTTTCTGTGCTATATGACTATGCTTTATCATTCATTTTGTTGTTTAATCCTCTCTCTCTCTCTCTCTCTCTCTCTCTCTCTCTCTCTCCCTGTTTTGTCTTGACCCTTTTGTTTTGAAGCAGGGGGGTCTATATGGGGCGGGGTGAAGGGGGCGAGGGAGGGGTGGGCAGGTTTCCACCCTCCCTCTGTGGAGGGAAGCAGAACCCTTTACAGTGAACTGTGTGGGGGCAGCGCGGGTCTGGAGGTGTGGACGAGTGGCCGGGGAGCACAGTGACGAGGTGACACTCACACAAAGAACAAGGAGCAGACACGGAGCTGAGCCTGTGCAGTGCGGCTGGAGCAAGCGAGCCTGGGCCTGCCGCCTGCCCGCCTGCCCGCCCGCCCGCCCGCCTCACCGCCCACAGACAGCGGGCTGAGTCAGCAGTTTCGGTGCAGGTTCCCACGCGCGCGCGGAGCTGCAGGAGCTGCCAGATGTCACAGCACCTGCATGACAAACACACGCCTAGGCAGCCGAGATCATGGCTCCACACGTTGGTGAAGCAAGATGCCCTGGGGATACCCACCTCCACCCCATAGATTGACTGTGTGCCTCCTGTCGCCTTCACACTGCCGATCTGGTTTAATTTTTATTGGTATATAAGGAAATAACTGCAGATGCTGGTACAAATCGAAGGTATTTATACACAAAGTGCTGGAGTAACTCAGCAGGTCAGGCAGCATCTCGGGAGAGAAGGAATGGGTGACGTTTCGGGTCGAGACCCTTCTTCAGACTGATTTTTATTAGGTTCCATTTCTTCCTGCTTCCTGACAACTAATCACAAGTCAGTCTTGCAGTTTATCACGGAGTTCAAGCCAAGGTCCCTAATACCCACCATGACTCGTATCTGACTTTCTTACTCCTTTAGATAGACGCAAAATGCTGGAGTAACTCAGCGGGACAGGCAGCATCTCTGGAGAGAAGGAATGGGTGACGTTTCGGGTTGAGGCCCTTCGTCCAGCTTTTTGTGTCTATCTTCGGTTTAAACCAGCAGCCGCACTGCCTTCCCACACATTTCTCACTTATTTGCCTCCTATTGTTATTTCATTGTGTAGACTGGAGAAGTTTCACGGCTCTATTATCTGATTATAGACACAAAATACTGATGTCACTCAGCTGGTCAGGCAGCATCTCTGGAGAAAAGGAATGGGTGACGTTTTGGGTCAAAACCCTTCTTCAGGCTGGGAGTCAGGGGAAAGGGAAACTTGAGGTATGAAAAGGCTCAGCACAAATCAATAGACAACAGACAAAAGACAATAGACAATAGACAATAGACAATAGGTGCAGGAGGAGGCCATTCAGCCCTTCGAGCCAGCACCCGCTATTCAATGTGACCATGGCTGATCATTCACAATCAGTACCCCGTTCCTGCCCTCTCCCCATAACCCCTGACTCCGCTATCATTAAAGCAGAGATGGCACCGATGGCCAAGGAAAGGTGGAGCCCACAATGGTCTATTGCCAGCTGTGGACGAGGTGATAACAAAGGGAGAGATGGACACACATACAAACAATGGGGCTAACTAGCACGATGGCTAGGATGGGGAGGGGCGGGGAGAAAGGGAATAATAATAATATAATAATAATAATATTCATTTATTGTCATTGCAACGAGTACAACGAAATTAAAAAACAGCCAATCCTGACGGTGCGTACAAACATATATGCAATAAATGCAAAAACAAATAAATACATAAATACAATTAAATTAAGTACAAGATTTTTTAACGGTGTTGCCTAGTGCACAGGTAGTGTTCAGTTCTCGTATGGCCCTGGGGTAAAAACTGTTCTTAAGTCTGTTTGTTCGGGATTTGATTGACCTGAAACGTCGACCAGAGGGCAGATGAACAAACAGACGGTGGCCGGGGTGGGATGGATCTTTTATTATTTTGCCTGCTCTACTGAGGCAGCGCAGGCTGAACAGGTGCTCCAGGGAGGGCAGTGAGCAGCCGATGATTTTCTGGGCCGTCGTGATGACCCTCTGAAGGGCCTTCCTGTCCTTTTCTGAGCAGCTGGCATACCATGTGGTTATACAGTATGCCAGCACACTCTCGATGGAGCAGCGATAGAAGGACAACATGAGCTTCTCCTGCAGGTTGGTTTTCCTGAGGATCCTCAGGAAGTGGAGTCTCTGCTGTGCCTTCTTTACTGTGGTGATGGTGTTGGTAGACCAGGTGAGATCCTCTGCGATGTGCGTACCCAGGAACCTGAAAGCTGGTACCCTTTCCACGCAGACCCCATTGATGTAGAGTGGGTCGTAATCTCCACTGGTTTTTCTAAAGTCAATTATAAGTTCCTTTGTTTTGGAGGAGTTCAGGACCAGATTGTTCACTGAACACCATGCTGCCAGCCTTTGGATTTCATCCCTATAGGCTGTCTCATCTCCTTCTGAGATAAGTCCAACCACAGTCGTGTCATCCGCGAACTTGATGATGGTGTTGGTGGGATGGGTGGGGGCGCAGTCGTGAGTGTAGAGGGAGTAAAGGATGGGGCTCAACACACAGCCCTGTGGTGAGCCGGTGCTCAGTGTAATGGTGGAGGAGAGGTGAGGGCCTATTTTGACTGTCTGGGGGCGGTTGGTCAGGAAGTCCTTGATCCATTTGCAGATGGTTAGGGAAAATCCAAGGTCGGAAAGTTTGGTGACCAGTCTGCTCGGGATGACCGTGTTAAAGGCAGAGCTGAAGTCGAGAAAGAGCATCCTCACATAGCTCCCCTGGTGTTCAAGGTGGGTCAGTGCAGTGTGAAGAGCAGTGTCGATGGCATCCCCTGTAGACCTATTTGCTCTGTAGGCAAACTGGTATGGGTCGAAGGTGGGTGGGAGGCTGGCTTTGATGTGCTGCAGGACCAGTCTCTCGAAGCACTTTGTGATGACCGGTGTGAGTGCTACCGGACGGTAGTCGTTAAGACCGCTGATGACAGGCTTTTTCGGCAGTGGGATGATTATGGCGGACTTCAGGCAGGGAGGGATGGTGGATTTTAAAAGGGACAGGTTGAAGATTTTTGTGAAGACCTCAGATAATTGGTCTGCACATTCCCTCAGCACTCTGCCCGTCACACCATCGGGGCCTGCAGCTTTCCTGGGATTCACTGCTCTGAGCACTCGCTTAACGTCATACTCCTGCACAGTGAAGGTGTTGCTCTCAGGTGCTGGAGAGGGTGTAATGTCTGCCACTGTAGCTTTCACCTCGAAACGAGCAAAGAAACAGTTAAGTTCCTCAGCCAACGAGGCGTCGCCGTCGGCAGTCGTGCGGTTGCTGGTCTTGTAATTGGTGATGTGCTGGATGCCTTGCCATACCCGCCGTGGGTCATTGTTGGAAAAGTGGTCCTCAATCTTCCTCTTGTAGGACGCTTTGGCATCCTTGATGCCTCTCTTCAGGTTGGTTCTAGCAGCACTGTATAGAGCTCTGTCACTAGACCTGAAGGCGGTGTTACGGTCCTTGAGGAGAGACCTGACATCCTTTGTCATCCAGGGTTTTTGATTGGGGTACAACCGGATGCGTTTGTCGACGGTGACATTGTCAACGCAGTTTTTGATGTAGCAAAGTACAGTTGATGTGTACTCCTCCAAGTCCTGATCCTCAAAAATATCCCAGTTGGTCCTTTCGAAGCAATCCTGCAGCTGCGAGGAAGCTCCTTCAGGCCATGTCTTCACAGTCTTTATGGTGACTGGAGCTTTCCTCCTGAGTGGGGTGTATGCAGGGGTTACTTGAAGTTTGTCGTAAGCTGCCCAACCGAACTATGAGGTGCTGTTCCTCCAGTTTGCGTGTGGAGGTCCAGGACAGAAAGGTCAGTGTGGGAATGGGAAGGGGGTTGCAATTTCAGAGATGCTAGTTTTACATAGAACATGGAACAGTGCAACGCAAGAACAGACCTTTTGGCCCACAATGTCTGCTCCAAACGTGATGCCAAGTCCAACTTTTATCGACCTGTACATAATCCATATCCCTCCATTCCCTGCGTATCCATGTGCCCATCCAAACATCTCTTGAATGCCACTAAGATATCAGCCTCAACCACTGCCCCTGGCATCGCGTTCCAAGCACTCAGTAAAAAAGTTGTCCCACATTCCAAGTCAAGTCAAGTCAAGTTTATTTGTCACATACACATACACGATGTGCAGTAAAATGAAAGTCCTCCTTTGCCCCTCTCACTTTAAAGCTGTGCATTCTAGTATTTGGTTTCCCCACCTTGTGTAAAAGGTTTTGGCTGTCTACCCTGTCTATGCCTCTCATAATTTTACACACTTCCCTCTGGTCTCCCGCATAACCTCCAGCATTCCAGAGAAAATGCAGACCTGTCCAACCTATCCCAGTAGCTAATACCCCCTTATCCAATGCTATTTTTTGATAAATTATTAAACTATGTCCTATCTACGTACAAAAAAAACAAACAGCACAACATTTCTGAGGAGCAATAGGGGGGGAAACATGATGAAGAATATTTATGGGAAAAGAACAAGGATGTCAGAGGAATTATACAGCTCTGCTGTTGGGTGGCAAGGGTACAATGGGCCGAATGGCCTCCATCTGTGCTGTGCCATTTTATAATTACAGTCGTGGGGAAAAAAAACTGCAGATGCTGGTTAAAATCGAAGGTAGACACAGAATGCTGGAGTAACTCAGCGGGTCAGGCAGCATCTCGGGAGAGAAGGAATGGGTGAGGTTTCGGGTCGAGACCCTTCTTCAGACTGATGTCAGGGGAGGGGGCGGGTCGCCATCAGTCTGAAGAAGCGTCTTGACCCGAAACGTCACCCATTCCTTCTCTCCCGAGATGCTGCCCGACCTGCTGAGTTACTCCACCATTTTGTGTCTACCTTATAATTACAGTCACCCAGACTGTAAAAACAAATCTTGCAGCCACCTTGTAGGGTGGGCATCGTTGGTGAGTGGTATGGAGGATTGATTCTGGACAACTGCCCATCTTCTGAGACCCTCTGAATGGGCACTGTAAACTGTTTATATCTGTGTTGTTAGGGTTTGTGTGCGATTGTAAGTTATTTTTTTTGTACCTGCACTGATGTATAGGACTTTGGTCAACATGGATTGTGTTTAAATGTGCTGTACAAATAAAATTGACTTGAGTTGACTTGACTTCTGCGGTCATTAGGAATTGCAGTGGTTACAATGAATCAAAACCCCCAAGTGAACATTCCTGCCATTATTTATCTGCTGGTGTGTCTGTGTCACATTGCTCGGGCCAAGGAACATAACAACATTTAAATTAATTTCCCACAGCGCAGGTTGAAGCTCGGTTTAAGTGTAAGGCTGGCTGCTGAGCTGTGACTTTCAGCGGATCACGGAATCAGCAACTAAATGAAGACGGGGGGGAAGAGGATTTCATGGTGGAACAGGACATGTTTCATGGTGGAACAGGGCTCCTTAAGGGACAGCTTTTAACATTATATAAGGAAGAGAGAGAGAGAGAGAGAGAGAGAGAGAGAGAGAGAGAGAGAGAGAGAGAGAGAGAGAGAGAGAGAGAGAGAGAGAGAGAGAGAGAGAGAGAGAGAGAGAGAGCAAGCGCAATAAAATCCAAGTCAATGATCTTTTATGACAACTAGGAAGAGTGGGAAATCTACCTGTTCCAAGTTATGAAGACTGGAGAATACCTGTAATGGGATGGAAACCTAGAGGCAGCTGGTGGTGACACAGGTGAGTGCACCTGCAGAGAGGTGATGTCATTGTCTGCACAATCTCATCTGACCTGTCTGAAGGAGATGTGAGTGAAGGAAATGCAGTGACAACTGGTCCAACAGCATGCGCCTCTGTCAGAGCATGTCACAGCCTGTCAGCACCATACAATGTCAGATAACCAGCCTTTGCAGGGAGCTCCATCTTTCCCTCTCCACAAATGCCACCCGGAGTTGTGCTTAATTCCAGCATTCTCTTCAACCTGCAGATTCCCAGCAACAGTAGTGTTTTGTCCATTAGCACATTTTTTAGCTCCAATGTTTTTATTCTCCTCCCTCTTCCAGCACTTACTTCAAAGGTCAGCTGTGATTAACAAGCTTCACTCTTGCTCGGTCTGCACCACCCCCTCATCTCTAGACTGTCACCTGCAGCTTGTCACCCTGTCACTCACATTCCCTTCGATTTCTTGGTTTCCTATCTCGATTCTTCGCAATTTAAAATATGTTTGTTTGCTCTCTTGTCTTAGTTCAGTTGTGTTTATTTCAGTTTCAGTTGAGTTTATTGTCACATGTGACAACTGGTAGAGTGAAAAATCTTAGTTCTGTTTCTCTGTCAGCAGTCTGACCAGCATTTCCTGAAGATGGCTACAAAATGGTGGAGTAACTCAGCGGGACAGGCATAGAAGGAATGGCTGATGTTTCGGGTCGAGACCCTGCTTCATACTGAGAGTCAGGGGAGATGGAGACACAGAGATAAGGAAGTGTAAGGTGTGAAAACGAGACATCAAAAGAGATGCTGCTCAAGGAAAATGTGGAATAGATCCTTGTTAGGAGAAAGTGACAACAAAGAAAACAGATAAAATGTAATCTGGGGACAGTCAGGCTGGTTGGAGAATTAGGAAAGAAGAGGGATGGAGAGAGAGAGGGAAAGCAAGAGTTACTTGAAGTTAGAGAAGTTAAATAATCATACCGCTGGGGTGTAAGCTGCCCAAGCAAAACATGCTGTTCCTCCCATGTGTGCTGGGCCTCACTCTGACAATGGAGGAGGCCCAGGACAGGAAGGTCAGTGTCAGAGTCAATGTTTTCTGTAGTGCACATACACACCACCAAGGTTCTATTTCAACAGAAGAACAGTGAGGTTCTCTCGGTGTCCTTGTTTATCTTATAATCATTGAGCCACTTTCCTGGGATGCTTCCACTGTTATCTTGTTTCCTGGTTCGGAATTAGGATCAGGAGGGATAACATTCTGATACGGATTATCCAGGTGATGCAAATCCTGCAGTTGCACGGAGAATGGGAGTAAATATTGGCAGAGGTGCAAGATTGGATGGGGCGGTCGCAGAGGGAACAGATTCTTTGGAATAGTGAAAGGAGAGGGGAGGGGAAAGCGTCTGGTGCTGGCTTCTTATTGAAGGTGGCAAACATTATAGAAGATGATCCATTGCTCAGCGGAAATGGAACAAATGCAACGGAGAAGCAAAAGTGGGTTCATGGAGATTGAAAAATCGTGATCAATCAGGGAGAACAGATACTGATAACATTCAGTGAAAAGACAGCATGAATCCTCTCATCCTTTGAAATAAAACAGTGCATATTGACTTTATAATAGTGTAAGAAAATAACTGCAGATGCTGGTACAAATCGAAGGTATTTATTCACAAAGTGCTGGAGTAACTCAGCAGGTCAGGCAGCATCTTAGGAGAGAAGGAATGGATGACGTTTCGGGTCGAGACCCTTCTTCAGACTGATGTCAGGGGGCGGGACAAAGGAAGGATATAGGTGGAGACAGGAAGACAGTGGGAGATCTGGGAAGGGGGAGGGGAAGAGAGGGACAGAGGAACTATCTAAAGTTGGAGAAGTCGATGTTCATACCACTGGGCTGCAAGCTGCCCAGGCGAAATATGAGGTGCTGTTCCTCCAATTTCCGGTGGGTCTCACTATGGCACTGGAGGAGGCCCATGACAGAAAGGTCAGACTGGGAATGGGAGGGGGAGTTGAAGTGCTCAGCCACCGGGAGATCAGATTGGTTAGTGCGGACCGAGCGCAGGTGTTGAGCGAAGCGATCGCCGAGGCTGCGTTTGGTTTCGCCGATGTAAATAAGTTGAGATCTGGAACAGCGGATGCAATAGATGAGGTTGGAGGAGGTGCAAGTGAACCTCTGTCTCACCTGGAAAGACTGTTTGGGTCCTTGGATGGAGTTGAGGGGGGAGGTAAAGGGACAGGTGTTGCATCTCATGCGGTTGCAGGGGAAAGTGCCCGGGGATGGGGTGGTTTGGGTAGGAAGGGACGAGTGGACCAGGGAGTTACGGAGGGAACGGTCTCTGCGGAACGCAGAGAGGGGAGGGGATGGGAAGATATTTATAATAGAATAAAATCACAAAGAAACTTTAGAGAGGCCCGTGACTTCAAGCCGAGTAAGGGAAGGGTAACAAGAATAAGCAAGGGGTTGAGGGAGGAAGAGTGGGATTTAAGAAATCTCCCCGCAGTTAAAGGAAGGGAAGTAATTAAAACAAAACCAAGGTAGATGCTGGAAATATAAAGTAAAAACAGAAAACATTGGAAATATTCAGCAAGTCTTTGCATCTATGGAGAGAGAAAAACAGAGTTAATGTTTCTGGTCAAAAACACTTTGTCCAGAACGGCTCAGAAACCTGCAGAGCAAGGAAAGAGAAGGAGGTGGTTAATAGAGGAAATACTGGGAGCACAATCTGGCATATGGCAGGTGACAGAGTCTGTGTGTGTGGGTGAGTGTGTGTGTGAGTGAGTGTGTGTGTGAGTGAGTGTGTGTGTGAGTGAGTGTGTGTGTGTGTGGGTGAGTGTGTGTGTGTGTGTGTGTGAGTGTGTGTGTCCCCGCGTGTGTGTGAGTGAGTGTGTGTGTCCCCGCGTGTGTGTGAGTGAGTGTGTGTGTCCCCGCGTGTGTGTGAGTGAGTGTGTGTGTCTACGTGTGTGTGTGAGTGAGTGTGTGTGTGAGCGTGAGTGAGTGAGTGAGTGTGTGTGTGTTTGCGTGTGTGTCTTTGCAAGTGTGTGTGTGAGTGTGAGTGAGTGAGTGTGTGTATGTGTCGGTGTGTGTGTCTGTGTGAGTGTGTGTGAGCGAGAATGAGTGTGAGTGTGTCTACGTGTATGTCTGTGAGTGTGTGTGTGTGTAAGCGTGAGTGAGTGAGTGTGTGTCTGCATGTATGTCTGTGTGAGTGAGTGTGTGAGTGAGCGTGTGTCTGCATGTATGTCTGTATGAGTTTGTGTGTGAGTGAGTATGTGTGTATGTCCGTGTGTGAGTGTGAGTGTGTGTATGTGAAAGAGTGTGGTTGTGAATGTGTGAGTGAGTGTGTGTGAGCAAATGTGTGTGCGCATGTCTGTGAGTGAGTGTGTGTGTATGTATGTGTGAGTGAGTGTGTGCGTAAATAAGTGTGTGTGTAAGTGTGTATGTGTGTGAATATGTGTGGGTAAATGTATGTGTTTGTGTGTGTGTTTATATATGTCGTGTGTGAGTATGTGTTTGGGTGTATGTATCTGTGTATGCATCTGTGTATGTGTTTGTGTGTGTGTTTATGTATGTCGTGTGTGAGTATGTGTTTGGGTGTATGTATCTGTGTATGTGTTTGTGTGTGTGTTTATGTATGTCGTGTGTGAGTATGTGTTTGGGTGTATGTATCTGTGTATGCATCTGTGTATGTTTGTGTGTGTGTTTATTTTGGTGTGTGTGGGTGTCAATGTACGTGAGAGAGGGGAGAGTGTGTCTGTAAATAAGTGTGCGTGCGTGTGTGTGTCCATGTGTGTTTGTCATGTTCAATGCCATTTCAATTGAGAAATTCATTGGAAGTGAAAAGTGAAATGTTACTTCAGATCTTTAGGGATCAGCAAATGTGAATTGTTTAAAGCAAAAGGGTGTGTTATCGAAACCAAGCTCAGGGAAATCCACCCGTGCCATTTAAGGTGGTTCAGCCAACCTGGACTTGCCTCTAATTTAAAGGTTTCTTAATAGATGTCAAAGTGTTTGATTTAAAGCCTGTAGGCAGGCGGATGTGTGCCTTGGAGATATGCTGGGTTCAGGATCCCTGGCATGTTACAACATATCCAGCTCCTCCTTACAGCATCGTTCCCACGGATGGACAAAGATTCACTGAGTCGCTCACAGTGGCCACATGAAAGGCTACCAACAGTTTCACAAGTGCAACCGCGTTTCAAATTGCTTAAGAAAATGAAATTGTGATAAATATCAGCCCTGTGAACCCATTTTAAGGAGAACTGTAGCCAAGTATTTTGAAGGAATTGACACATATCCCTTCTTAGAAAATTGATCTGGCGAAGTGAAAGCACTTGCTTTATTTAGGAATGACTTATTTCTGTGCCAGAGTATTTCCTCCTGCCCAGTGCACTCATTAAAAGCTGCATGCAGTAAGACTTTGAAACCAAAATGGCTGTAGTTAGGCAGCCTAGTCAGAAATATAATCTCACTATTATCAATAGAACAAGTCTGTTCATAATTTTAATGTTTAGTTTAGAGATACAGCGTAGAAACAGGCCCTTCGGCCCACTGAGTCCGTGCCGACCAACAATCACCCGTTCATATTAGTTCTATGTTATCCCAGTTTTGCATTCGACACACAAGGGGCAATTTACAGAAGCCAAATCACTAAACACAACCTTTTTGGGATGTGAGAGGAGACCCAAGATGGGCAAGTTTAAGGAAACCCTGGTTGATGAGAGATGTTGAGACGGAAACTGGCCCTTAGGCCCACCATGTCCATTGACAGAGGCCAATTAACCTACAAACCTATATGTCTTTGAAATGTGGGAGGAAACCGGAACACCTGGAGAAAACCGGTGCAGTCACAGTGAGAACGTACAAACTTCACACAGTTAGCACCCATCTTGAATTGAACCCGGGTCTCTGGCACTGTAAGGAAGCAGCTCTACTTCGCCACAGAGACGCCCTGAAAACCGAGAGTGCTGGTCATGGTAATGTCAAGCAGTGTAGTCTTCCTCAGATAGGTCACGTCTGCTGCCAGGAAACATCTCATTCAACACAGGGAAATCACAATGACCACACTGAAGGCATGTTTGTGCTGCTGTCTCATAGCTCCCGAGACTCAACTTTGTTCTTGTCCTTGGCTGCTGTTTGTATGAGTTTGTAAGCCCTCCTTGTGATCACATCACACAGGTTTATAAGCTCTCCTTGTGATCACTCCCTACACACAAGGGACCACACACAGAAGCCATTTAATCTACAAACCTGTATATCTTTTGGGAGATAGACACAAAAAGCTGGAGTAACTCAGCGGAACAGGCAGCATCTCTGGAGAAAAGGAATGGGTGGCGTTTCGGGTCGAGACCCTTCTTCAGACTGATCAAATGAGCGACGCTTCGGGTTGAGACCCTTCTTGGGACTGACTCTCCAGAGATACTGCCTGTCCTGATGAGTTACTCCAGCATTTTGTGTCTATCTTTCATTTAAACCAGCATCTGCAGTTCCTTCCTACACATTATCTCTTTTGGGATGCGGGAGGAAACCGGCGCACACAGAGAAAACCGTTTGGCTGTTTGAGTTTCCTCTCACATGCCCAAGATGTGTTGGTTGCTCGATTAATTGTCTGCAGTAAACAACCCTCAGTGTGGGTAGGAGCAGATGAATAGATGATGGAGTGGTGCGGGGACATTAATGGAGATGTGAGAGGGGTAAATGGGATTTGTGTGGGTGTGTGTTTGATGCCGATGTGGATACATGTCCGAGGGGCCTGTCTCTATGCGGTGATCTCTGACCATACATTGAGGGAGTGGAAACCATTCCTGTACAAGAGAAGGTCTGGGATATTAATTGGCACCCTCTTTTGCAGGTGAGTTCAGGGTACCGGCTGCCTTCATTGGTACGATGCCAGCTATGATGTCACAGGCTGGGTGCCTGCAATCAAAGCACATCAGATCATTCCTGGCAGTGCAATGCTGGGATGACTCTTGGTTTCTGTGGTGAGCATCAAATGGTGAAAGCTGGTGGGGATCTGTTGAGGCCATGTGGAATAGTCTAGTGGTGAGGGTGTTCAATGTTACCAAGAGTGCCCCTCATGAAGGGATGTGGAGAATCAGGGCAGCTATTGGCACAGCTGGTAGAGCTGTGCTCTCACAGCACCAGACACCCCTGGTTTGATCCTGATATTGAGTTTGCACGTTCTCCCTGTGACCACGTGGGTTTTCTCCGGGTGCTCCGGTTTCCTCCCCCAATCAAAGACGTGCATAGATGCTGTCCTCCAGAGACGCTGCCTGTCCCGCTGAGTTACCCAGCCTTTTGTGTCTAACTATGCAGATTTGTAGATTGATTGACCTCTGTAAATTTGATGTAGATGTAGAAAAAAGAGCTCCAGACACTGGTTAACATGTAAATGGACACAAGTGCTGAAGTCGCTTAGTGGGTCAGGCGGCATCTCTGGAGAACATGAATAAGTGACATTTTGGGTCGAAACCATTCAGACTGAAGGATCTGTAGACTTGCAGGTTTGTAGATTAATTGGCCTCTGTAAAATTATCCCTGGTCATAGAGTCATAGAGTCCTACAGCACAGAAAGAGGCCCTTCGGCCCATCGTGTCCGCGCCGCCCGTTACCAAACACAGTCTAATTTTAATCCCATTTTCCCGCATTTGGACCGTAGCCCTGAATGTTGTAGCATTTCAAGTGCCCATCCAAATGCCTCTTAAACGTTGTGAGTGTTTCCGCCTCCACCACCACCCCAGGCAGTGAGTTCCAGACTCCAACCACCCTCTAGGTTAAAAAGTTCTTTCTCACATCCCCCCGAAACCTCCCTCTCCTTACCCTGTATCTATGTCCCTAGTGTGTAAGGAGTGGATGAGAAAGGGGGATAACAAAGTGTGAATGGGTGGACTCAGTGGGCCAAGAGGCCCATTTCTATGCTGTATCTTTATTCATTCAAAAACATGTTCACCACAGAGGTGAACCGTCCGGCGCGGCGCATCAATGTCGGGAGCCCCAACCGCCCCGACGTGGCAACTCCAACAGCCTGACCGCGGGAGAAGACGGCAGGGAAGAGAAAAAGACATTCTGGCCTTCCATCACAGTGAGGAGGTGACTGGAGGAGACTCACTGTGATGGATGTTTCTTTTGTTTGGTGTTGGTTTATGATTGTATGTGTTATTGCATTTTTATTGATTATTCTTATTGGTCTTATTGTTGAACTGCGGGTAATTTTTCATTTCACTGCACATTTATGTGTATGTGACAAATAAATTGACTATTGACTACTATTGAGGTTGAGGGAGGATTTGATGTTTCTGAAAGAGAGCTGGGAGTAGTTTTGTTGTGGCAGGGCCTGTCTTTGCCTTCCACCCCAAGAGTCTGAATCAGGCTGAGTGGCCAGCATCAGCCTTACTGACTCCTCCATTGGTGGATTGGTGGATTGGTGGACTGGAGGACTGTGTTGGTTGGAGGATAGCCTTGTGTAGAAAGCCAGGAAGGGAATGTCCTTCCAATAAACCAAGCGTGGATGGGACCTTGCTTTAATGTTTAGCAGGAAAGCAGCACCACTGACATTGTGGTACCTAAATGTGATGACTTTTGCGTTGATGAATGTTGACTCAAACACGAAGGTAGTCACAAAATACTGGAGTAACTCAGCAGGTCAGGCAGCATCTCTGGAGAGAAGGAATGGGTGACGTTTCAGGTCGAGACCCTTCTTCAGACTCAAACACACAACATTGCCATTCAGATGTGAGGGTCCCACCAAGGCACCACAGTTACACAGAAAATGTATCTTTGGTATTTAGGATTTTCAGATTTTAGGGACACAACATGGAAACAGGCCCAGGCGACCGTCAATCACCTGTTCACACTAGTTCTATGTTATCCCACTTTACATCCATTCCTTGCACACGGGAGATAGTTTTACAGAGGCCAATTAACCTACAAACCCGAGTGGGTAAGGGGAGTGGAGAAGTCGAGATGGTTGATGTTATGCCGGCAGTTGGAAATAAAAAGGTCCAGAGAGGGTAGAAGGCCAGTCAGAGGGGTCCATGAGGAGCATTTCAGAAATTGCAGCGAAATGCATACACAGCCCAGACCATCACACAATCTAACCTCCCTTCTATTTACTCCATTTACACCTCACGCTGCCTCGGCAAGGCCAGCAGCATAATCAAGGACGGGTCACACCTTGGACACTCCCTCTTCTCCCCGCTTCCATCGGGCAAAAGGTATAGAAGTGTGAAAACGCACACCTCCAGATTCAGGGACAGTTTCTTACCATCTGTTATCAGGCAACTGAATTATCCTACCACAACCAGAGCGCAGTGCTGAACTACTATCTAATTCTTTTGTGACCCTTGGACTATCCTTGATCAGACTTTGCTGGTTTTAACTTTTTCCCGTTATTGTGTATCTATACACTGTAAATGGATCAATTGTGATCATGTATTGTCTTTCTGCTGACTGGTCAGCACGCAACGAAAGCTTTTCACTGTACCTCGGTACACGTGGCTATAAACGGATGTGAAATGACTGATATTTATTGTTTGCCGTTACTCGTGTGGCTTCTTTCTATGTATTAGATACAGAATCACAGAATTGTTGTGGCGTTGAAGGAAGTCGGCTGGCTCCTCGTGTCCATGGCAGCCCAGAGTAGAGCAGGTGCTCAGCTGCGTTCCCTCACTCTGTTCCCTTGCCCTGCAACGCATTCTTTCTCAAGTGCCTGTGCAGTTCCATTTTGAAGCCATGGATTGTTTGCATTGCCACTAGCCCATCAGGAAATGGACTCTGGCTCGTAGTAAAATCAATCGGCACGGTGGCGCAGCGGTAGAGTTGCTGCCTTACAGCGAATGCAGCGTCGGAGACTCAGGTTCGATCCTGACTACGGGCGCCGTCTGTACGGAGTTTGTACGTTCCCCCCAGTGACCTGCGTGGGTTTTCTCCGAGATCTTCGGTTTCCTCCCACACTCCAAAGACGTGCAGGTATGTAGGTTAATTGACTGGGTAAATGTAAAAATAAAATTGTCCCTAGTGTGTGTAGGATAGTGTTAATGTGCGGGGATCGCTGGGCGGCGTGGACTCGGTGGGCCGAAGGGCCTGTTTCCGCGCTGTATCTCTAAATCTAAATCTAAATCTAAATCTAATCCTCACATCCTCAATTCTGTCATTTTATTTAAGAAATATAAATCTCTATTGTTAAATTTGACCACTCTTATGATGATGGTATGTTTGCTTTACCCTTTTATCTCGTGCATTCCAGTTATCTTTCTTGTTGATGTATTTACAATTGGTCTGTAATTGCTGGCTAAATTGAGCAGCTGCTGGCTAATTGCTGAAGCTGAAATTATGGGAATACTTTCAGAGGAAGGGGTTTGAAGGAGTGGGTGGTTGGGGGTTTGATGATAAAATGGCAGATTTGGGATTAAAAGAAAAATATAAAACAAGACTTTCTGGCTTTTTTTTGTGCTTAACGCATTTTATCTTTGGACCAAATTAGAACAAAGCATTACTGATAAGGACATTCTCTCCCGAAAGATCTAAATTAAACATTTCCCTTGTTGACATTGAACAGACCAATTACCCTCTGTGTTGAATTAGCTAAGCACCACTTCAAATTATGAATTTGTTTGTTGATATCCGTAACCTAAAATTTAAATTTAATTCACTCTCTGCAGATGTTTCCTGACCTGCTGAGAATTTCCAAGGTTCGCTTATTATTTCAGAGTTCCAGTGTCTGTACTCTTTTGCTTTTCTAGTACTTGGGGTTCTACTGCTGACACACCATTTCCACATTGTAGGGCACAGAGTGCTGGAGTAACTCAGGCAGCATCTCTGGAGAACATGGATAGGTAACGTTTCGGGTCAAGACCCTTCTTCAGACTGAATATGGCCCTTCAGTCTGAATGGTCGCAACCCAAAACGTCACCTATTCATGTTGTCCAGAGATGCTGCCTGACCCGTAGAGTTACTCCAACACTTTGTGTTTTAACCAGCATCTACAGTTCCTCGTTTCTACATCCATTGTGCCGGTCCAAGTTCAAATAGAATGACTTTATCAAGTGTTATTCAACATGGAAACAGGCCCTTGATATTAGTACTATGTTTTCCCAATTTCTCGCCCACTCCCTACACACTAGCGGCAATTTACAGAGGCCAATTAACCTACAAACCCGCATGTCTTTGGGATGTGGGAGGAAACCGGAGCACCCGAAGAAAACTCACATGGTCACAGGGAGAATGAGCAAACTCCACAAAGACAGCACCCGAGGTAGGGATTGAACCGGGTCTCTGGCGCTGTGAGGCAGCAGCTCTACCAGTTGTGGCACTGTGCTGCCCTCATGAGTGAAGTCCACCTCTATTGCTATAGCTTGGATCTGTATGCAAGGCGTGAGGGTAATGACCCAGCTTCAGATGTTGTACTGTCATATCCAAATCAAAGCAGCACTTTAATCCTCACTGTGGAGAAGAGACAGAAAGGAAGACTTACATTTACATTGTATTTTTCATAACAGGTGTTTCACCTTTTTCATGAGAAATTCATTTAGTGTCCATGTAAGAAAGTGGAAACTGCTCAATCTTATTTTTAAAAAGTACAAAATGAAGCCTCATGTCGCAACGACACAATGAAGCGGTGTTGTTTATCTGGAGCTGAGATGTTAATACAAAGCTCCCTCTGCTCACTGAGATGGATGCAGTACATCCCAAGACTGTTCCACAAAGAGCAAAGTAATTCTACCCAATGTTCAGGCCTTACATCCTGCAATCATCTCCAAACCAGATTGACCAGTAAAGGCACAAGAAGCTGCAGATGCTGGAATCCTGCGGAAAATGCAAAGTGCTGGAGGAACTCAACGGGCCAGGTATCATCTGTGGAGGGAGTGAACAGGCAATGTTTTGGGTCAGGACCCTTCTTCAGACCTATCTCATTATTAGTGCAGTGCTGCCGTCTAGAGAGCACAAACACCGACCGACAAGTCTACGTTTTATTTGATTATGTCGACATTTAGATGTCTGGAGGTTCCTCCCCTCAGTTGCAGGATTCAGAATGCTCCTTCCATAAACTATGATATTGTCCAATTCACCTCCACCTATTGCGGACATTGGGCTTTGTCTATGATATTGGTGCGTTACAATGCTGAGAACTATATCTGCACTCTATATTTTTCTCTTTACTCTACCTATCGTACTCGAGCTTGACTTGATTGCATTTATGTACTGTATTATCTGATCTGCTTGGACAACAAACAAAATTAAGCTTTACACCAAAGATACTAGAGGAACTAGACCGACCACTGAACCCTAAAAACCGTAGTATGTCATGGCGCCATTTTAGTAGGAAGAAACTTGCAGAAACATTTAAAAAGAAAAATAACAAAAATCTGTGAATTGATAGATGAGATATATTCTGCATTTTAATGGTATCATCACATTTTAATGTTCCCCCAAAACACTGATTACACTGTGAGAGGCATAGCGAAAGGCAGGTTTTGCCTACTAAAATGGCTCCTTTGCCTACCACACTTCAGTATAGGGGATTTCAACGGAGTGGTCCATCTTGTTCCTCTAGTATCTTTGCTTTACACCACACCTCGGCACAGGTGACAATAGTAAACCTAAACACAAGTGTGAATTCCCAGACATCAAATAAAGACTGACATCTTGTGGTCCAAACATAAACTGCAGCATCAAATTCATTGGACACAGGCAGTTCCTATTTTGAAGAAGGGTCCTGTCCCCAAATGTCACCCTCCTCTGCTCTCCAGAGATGCTGCCTAACTCGCTGAGTTACTCCAGCACTTTGTGTCTTTTTTTTATAAACCAACATCTACTGAACCTTGAATGCCCAGGTTGTGACAGGGTTACTTCCATTCGTGAGAACTGTTCCTAACTTGAACTATTCGTAAGATGGAAATGATCAAAAGCAGAGTGTGGTGGAGGATGACAGAGCCAATCAGCCTCCCTGACTCAGCGGGTGAGCGATTAATAGACAATAGACAATAGGTGCAGGAGGAGGCCATTCGGCCCTTCGAGCCAGCACCGCCATTCAATGTGATCATGGCTGATCATTCTCAATCAGTACCCCGTTCCTGCCTTCTCCCCATACCCCCTGACTCCGCTATCCTTAAGAGCTCTATCTAGCTCTCTCTTGAATGCATTCAGAGAATTGGCCTCCACTGCCTTCTGAGGCAGAGAACTCCACAGATTCACAACTCTCTGACTGAAAAAGTTTTTCCTCATCTCAGTTCTAAATGGCCTATCCCTTATTCTTAAACTGTGGCCCCTTGTTCTGGACTCCCCCAACATTGGGAACATGTTTTCTGCCTCTAACGTGTCCAACCCCTTAATAATCTTATACGTTTCGATAAGATCTCCTCTCATCCTTCTAAATTCCAGTGTATACAAGCCTAGTCGCTCCAGTCTTTCAACATATGACAGTCCCGCCATTCCGGGAATTAACCTAGTAAACCTACGCTGCACGCCCTCAATAGCAAGAATATCCTTCCTCAAATTTGGAGACCAAAACTGCACACAATATTCCAGGTGCGGTCTCACTAGGGCCCTGTACAACTGCAGAAAGACCTCTTTGCTCCTATACTCAACTCAGGACTTTCTTTGCTCCTATCCTCAACTCTGTTCCAGTTCTGTTCGGCTCCACCCAGCCCCGGATTGTTGTGTGGGCGGGCAGGCCAGGCATGCTGAAGTGCCATGTTCCCTCCCAGCTAAAGATGCCTGCAGCCCCACAACAACAACATAATCCATCTCCATCATCCCACCGCTCTCCCAAACGATACGATAAGATAGAACTTTATTTATCCCAGGAGATAAATTGACTTCTCCAACTTTAGATAGTTCCTCTGCCCCTCACTTCCCCTCCTCCTTCCCAGATCTCCCTCTATCTTCCTGTCTCCACCTATATCCTTCCTTTGTCCCGCCCCCCTGACATCAGTCTGAAGAAGGGTCTCGACCTGAAACGTTACCCATTCCTTCTCTCCCGAGATGCTGCCGACCTGCTGAGTTACTCCAGCATTTTATGGATAAATTGATCTGCCAGCTGTCACAAAACACATGACACATGAAATTAAAGTGACGAGTGGAAAGGATTGAGGATGTACAAAGATTTGGGGGGAGAGTCAGTCTACCCCACGACAGAAGGAGGAGGGGTATGTGTGGGTTGTCCATACGTTCCTACCCTGGGGAGGACCTGTAGGCAATTCTAAATAAGTAAATCTTTGATCTGAGACAATGGAATAGTTGAATTGGGGGTAGGGTACTGACATGGATAGAAAATTGGTTGACAGACAGAAAGCAAAGAGTGGGGATAAATGGGTCCCTTTCGGAATGGCAGGCAGTGACCAGTGGGGTACCGCAAGGTTCGGTGCTGGGACCCCTGCTATTTACGATATACATTAATGACTTAGATGAAGGGATTAAAAGTACCATTAGCAAATTTGCAGATGATACTAAGCTGGGGGGTAGTGTGAATTGTGAGGAAGATGCAATAAGGCTGCTGGGTGACTTGGACAGGTTGTGTGAGTGGGCGGATACATGGCAGATGCAGTTTAATGTAGATAAGTGTGAGGTTATTCACTTTGGAAGTAAGAATAGAAAGGCAGATTATTATCTGAATGGTGTCAAGTTAGGAAGAGGGGATGTTCAACGAGATCTGGGTGTCCTAGTGCATCAGTCACTGAAAGGAAGCATGCAGGTACAGCAGGCAGTGAAGAAAGCCAATGGAATGTTGGCCTTCGTAACAAGAGGAGTTGAGTATAGGAGCAAAGAGGTCCTTCTACAGTTATACCGGGCCCTGGTGAGACCGCACCTGGAGTACTGTGTGCAGTTTTGGTCTCCAAATTTGAGGAAGGATATTCTTGCTATTGAGGGCGTGCAGCGTAGGTTCACTAGGTTAATTCCCGGAATGGCGGGACTGTCGTATGTTGAAAGGCTGGAGCAATTAGGCTTGTATACACTGGAATTTAGAAGGATGAGGGGGGATCTTATTGAAACATATAAGATAATTAGGGGATTGGACACATTAGAGGCAGGAAACATGTTCCCAATGTTGGGGGAATCCAGAACAAGGGGCCACAGTTTAAGAATAAGGGGTAGGCCATTTAGAACGGAGATGAGGAAGAACTTTTTCAGTCAGAGAGTGGTGAAGGTGTGGGATTCTCTGCCTCAGAAGGCAGTGGAGGCCAGTTCGTTGGATGCTTTCAAGAGAGAGCTGGATAGAGCTCTTAAGGATAGCGGAGTGAGGGGGTATGGGGAGAAGGCAGGAACGGGGTACTGATTGAGAGTGATCAGCCATGATCGCATTGAATGGCGGTGCTGGCTCGAAGGGCTGAATGGCCTACTCCTGCACCTATTGTCTATTGGCTCAGACTTTGCAGGAAACTAACATAACCATTAATAAGAATTTTTTTTAAAGTGCTGGAGGAAGTCTGTGCCGCCTTTAAAAGTCTTATCTTGAATACTCCAAATGTTTTCTTTTTGCTGACTTATCATTCTCTCTACTAATACCTATTTGTGTTTTGCTTAATTTGTTTAATTTGACTCTAATTCACGTTTTTCTTCAATTCTTGGTTCAATGGTTTCCTTATCCTTAGATTACACAGAGGGTGGTGGGTGCCTGGAATGCACTGCTGGGGGTGGTGGTGGTGGTGGTGGAGGCAGATACGATAGTGGCATTTAAGAGATCTGCAGGGAATGAAAGGATATAGATTATGTGTAGGAAAATAAGAGTTGGTCTTGGTATCACATTCAGCACTGACATTATGGGCCGAAGGGCCTGTTCCTGTATTGTACTGTTCTATGTTCTAGATGTCACTGTCTCAGATGGTAACTAATGTTGTTGATTATCCAACTTGTACAATCTTCATTCCTACAAGTTTCAGTTCGAAGGAAAAATATCTTGAAGCACATTAAGTGCTAAATTTGGGTTGCACTGTGGCACAGCAGTACAGTTGCTGTCTTACAGTGCCATCGACCCACGTTTAAATCTAACTATGGGTGCTGTCTGTACGCAGTTTGTACGTTCTCCCTGTACAGAGAGGGGAGGGAGTTTTCTCCGGGTGCTCCGGTTTCCTCCCACACTCCAAAGTCGTACAGGTTTTAAGGTTAATTTGGCTTTGGTAAAATTTGTAAATTGTCCCTAGTGTGTAGGATAGTGCTAGTTTACAGGGATGTGTCGGAAAGAACTGCAGATGCTGGTTTAAATCGAAGTTAGACACAAAAAGCTGGAGTAACTCAGCCGGACAGGCAGCATCTCTGGAGAGAAGGAATGGTTAGTGGATCTGGCACTTGCTTACTCCAACCCATCCTACTCACCCCTCCCCTCCCAGATACTCATCTCCCCCTACCATCATGCCCCACAATCATTTCTGATTCACTCCGTCTTCAGTCATCTTGCCTCCTCTTTCACCTCCCCTCCCCTCCCCTCTCTGTTCACCAACACACCCACCCCAAATGTCTCCATCTCTTCCGTACCCATCTTCCATCCACCTCTCCCTGTCTTCACCCCATTCTTATCTCCAATCGTACATCCCTTTTTCTCCACCTCTACATCCTTCTCAAGTCACAAACCATCTTGCCTCTCTACATCCCTTGCCTCATAACCTCACCCCTGCTTCCCCAGCCTGTCCCTCTCAACTAAATCCCCCATCCAATCTCACCTACCCACGTCAAACATCTCTCACTAATCCCACTCCATGTAAACACCATCTACCCCTACTCTCCCCAACCTATACTCCGCTCCTTCCACCAACAATTGTTTTCTCCTCTGTACCTCTGCCAAATCTATGCTTTATAATTCTCACTCGTTCCCCTTCACCCTACTCTCACCCCTCAATCAACTCCCTACTCACTTTCCCCAGTACTCTACCTAATCTCTCTCTTCATTACTAAATCTGTTCTTTCCAACAGTCCACTCCTCATGCTTCCCTCCCCCACCACCACACCCACTCTCCCTCACCCCTGCATCCCACTTCTCTTCCCATTTACACCCCACGCCTTGCACCTAAACCTCCCTCCTCTGCACTTACACCCCTCCTGACCATGGACCCAACCCTCCCTACTTACACTCCAAACTCTCTCCCTCACCCACCCCACTGCACCTGCACATAATCCTCACATCCATCCCTCCATCAATCTAGTCCTCATCCCTCTGACCATTTTCACATCCTATCCTTACCCGCTCCATTCCTCCACCTCTCAATTATCTCACCCCACCCCTCCCTCATCCCTTCACCAATATTGCCCCATTTATTCCATTGCTGCTCTCTTTCATTGCCTTATACCTCCCATCCATTCCCTCACCCGCTAAATTTCCTCACCTTTCCCTTCCATTCCCTCACCCTTTTGCCCCATCTACTCCCTCAACCCTTCAATGCCTCCCCCTCCTGCCCATTCCCTCAGCCCTCCTTCACCCTCCCCCCCTTCACACATCCCGTTCCTCCTCTCCATCACCCCTGCTCCGTCTTCCCTCCCCTTCAACCCTCCTCCCTGCCCTCTGCCCCCTCCTCCTTCACCTCTCATCCTCCCTCAACCCTCCTCCTCTCACTCTTCCCACACTCTTTACTTCCTACCCTCCCTCCCTGCCTTCCATCCCATCCATTCCCTCACCCCTCCCGTCTATTCCATTCAGCACTCCTGCACCCTCCCCTCATTCACATATCCTCTCACTCCATGAACTTCTCTTCCGCACCCCTCTGTCCATCTTCTCCCCATCTCCCCCTTCCTATCTCATCTCCCCCTCCCCCAGTCCCACCCCAGCCCACGCCCCTCCTCAGCCCCAACCCTCCCCCAACCCCAACCCTCCCCCAACCCCAACCCTCCCCCAACCCCACCCCCTCACCAGCCCCACCCCTCCCCATCTGCTCCCCCTTCCCTAGCCTCAACCCCCCCAGCCCAGCCCCGCCCCGCCCCCAACTCCGCCCCGCCCCCAGCTCCGCCCCGCCCCCTCCCCAACTCCGCCCCGCCCCCAGCTCCGCCCCGCCCCCTCCCCAACTCCGCCCCGCCCCCAACTCCGCCCCGCCCCCTCCCCAACTCTGCCCCTCCCCCCTCCAGCCCCGCCCCCAGCCGCGCAGTGCGGTGCGGACCAAGCAGCACCAGAGCAGATCAGGCGGGGATGGAGTGCGAGGCGAGGCCGCGGCCCGCGACCGTCAAATGCCCGGTGGAGGTCAGCAGGTGAGCGATGGCGGCCGGGGGAGTGGCGGCGACCCCGACTGTCCCGACCCCCCCCCCCCCCCCCGGTCTCGGGCAGCGGCACCGGGAGCCGTGCGGGGAGGGGGGTCGGGAGGGAGGGAGGGAGGGGGAGGGGGGTCGGGAGGGAGGGAGGGAGGGGGAGGGGGGGGGGGGGGGGGGTCGGGGGGGGAGGGGGGGGGGGGGGGGGGGGGTCGGCAGACGGCAGCTCTGTAACGGCCCCGCCGGGCTCCATCCACGGACTCAGCGACACCGGGCAGCGAGGTGGGCGGGCAGCCGGCCGAGGGGCCGAATGGCCCTGATCAACGTCTGTGTGTCTGCCCTCTGCTCCACCCCCATCACTCGCTGCCCCTCCCCCGCCGCCCCTTCCCCCCGCCCCTTCCCCCCCGCCCCGCACCCCCCCCCGCACCTCCCCCCCCGCACCTCCCCCCTCTCCCCCGCCCCTCCCCCACGCCCTCGCCCTCGCCCCTCCCCCCTTCCCCCCTCCCCCCTCGCCCCTCCCCCCCGTCCTCGCCCCTCCCCCCCGTCCCCGCCTCTATGTGCACTTCAACCACATGTGATTTTTTCAATTACAAATCTCAAATTGTGGAGTACAGAGGCAAATAAATACATGATGGGTCTTTGCCCCAAACCTTATGGAGAGCACTGTAGGTTTGAAATGAGAGGGGAAAGAATTAATAAAAACCTGAGGGTCAATATTTTCATAAAGAGGGTGGCGAGTATTCGGAACAAGTTGCCAGTGGAGGTAGTTGAGGCAGGTACTATCGCAATATTTAAAAGACACTTGGACAAATACATGGATCGGAAAGATGTAGAGGGATATGGGCCAAATATCGGCAGGTGGGAGTAGCCTAGATGGGGCATCTAGGTTGGTATGGACAAGTTGGGCCTAGGAACCTGATTCCGTAATGTGGTCGCTATGACTCTATCAGGAACTATCAATAACTTTCTTGTGCAATAATATCTATTGGTTGTAGCTGGTTCATCATACGATGGAGGGGATGAATGGAGCTTGAACATGTACCGCAGTGATCTTTTATCTTCTTGTCAGTTTGTCCTGTTTGAATTTTGTAGAGGCTTATTTCTGTCCTGTTGGTGCACAAATCCCAAATCAGCCCACTGCACCCTGAAATCAGTGAACGTGGTCCATGATGGCGCCCAACCCTGGTGACTCTTTGTGCGCTAGTCATAAATGTGGATCTGGAATCACGTAATGCAATTTTTAAATTATTTTAAAATTCTACTCCGACAGCAACATTTCTTTACACTGTGAATGGCTCAATTATAATCATGTGTTGTCTTTCCGCTGACTGGATAACACGCAACAAAAGCATTTCACCGTACCTTGGTACGCGTGACAATAAACTAAACTCAAACACAAACTCAACAGTCTTAAATGCTATCCACGGCACATGCAGCCAATGTCCTGGAGAGAAAGGAAGCTTCTAATAAGTAGGTTGTGGTGAATAGAGAGACTGAGTGTTCCCATCAGCATGGATGCCAATGAGCATTGACAGAAGGCACGTTATCTGGAGCAGGATGCTATACTCAGAGTGACTATAAGGAAAGACATCGCACAGTCGGTTATGCCTTTAGTACATCATATATAAGAATATGGAGTTAAAACATAAAACGATGGAAATATTTAGCAGGTCAGGTGCTATCTGTGGGGAAGGCACCAAAATATATCATTTTAAGATTTTTGAGTTTCATGGAGTTGTACAGCCCAGGAACCTGATCCTCAGCACACAACAAAACATTTGTATATCCTAATTTATCTGCACCAAGTCTGTAGCTTTCTATGCCTGAGATAGGCACAAAAAATGGAGTAACTCAGCGGGTCAGACAGCATCTCTGGAGTAAAGGAATAGGTGACGTTTCTGCAGACTGAGAATCAGGGGAAAGGGATATGAGAGATATAGACATAGATATAGATAGACGAGAGATATAGATATAGATGCCCATTTAAATGTCAGACTAAATTTATCTTAAATGTAGTGATTGTATCTCAGTCCACCACCTCCTCTGATAGCAGGTTCCTAACAGCAACCACTCTCTGCAAAAACAACTTTCTGAAATTGATAACACAAGTGATAAAGAAGGCAAATGGTCTGCTGCGTTCAGTGGTCGGGGCATTGAGTGTATGAGTCGGGAAGTCATGATGCAGCTCTATAAGACTTTGGTTATGCTGCAATCGGAGTATTGCGTGCAGTTTTGGTCCTCCCAATCAGGAACGATATGGAGGCTTTGGAGAGGGTTCAGAAGAGGTTTACCAGAATTCTGCCGGGGTTAGGGGAGAGGTTGTAAATGAACTCTAAATGTGGCCTCACCAATGTCATGTACAACTGTAGCATGACCTCCCAATTACTGTACTCACTACCATGAGTGATGGCCAATGTGCCGAAAACCTTGACTAAACTATCTACTTGTGACACCACTTTCAAGGAACTATGTACCTGCACTCCTAGCTCCCTCTGCTCTACAACACCCCCCAGAGCTCTGCCATTCACTATGTAGGTCCTGCCCTGGTTTGACTTCCCAAAATGAAACACCTTGCACTTCTCTGTGTTAAACTCCATTAACCATTTCTCAGCCCACCTGCCCGACCGATCAGGATCCTGCTGCAAATTTTGACAACCATCTTCGCAATCTACAATACCACTCACTTTAGTGTCATCTACAAATTTAATATCATGACTCACACATTCAGATGGAGGGAAATAAATCTTGTGCAGGCAAATGAGATTAGTTTATCTTGGCATCACGTTCAGCATGGACATTGTGGGCTTGTGTTATACTGTTCTATTATATTTCCACTCAAATCCACTTAATACTTCTACCTCACCTATTGAACCTATGCCTTATTGTATTTGAAACCCCTACCATGGTAAAAAGAAATCACAGAACAGAGAACGAAGAAAAGTATAGCAGAGCAACAGGCCCTTCGGCCCACAATGTCTGTGCCGAACATGATTCCAAAATAAACTATTCTCATCTGCCTGCACATGATTCCTATTCTGTCATTCGTTGCATATCCATGTCCCGATCTAAAAGCCCCTTAAACGCCACTATCATATCTGCCGCCACCTGGCAGTGTGTTTCAGGCTCCCACCACCCTTTATATAGAAAAAACTTGCCCCGCACATCTTCTTTAAATGTTATATTTAAGTGAAAGTGGCTTCTTCCTTTAAAGTCTTTCGAAAGAAAAAGATTTGCAAGAAGGACCAAGCTTTTCAGTCAAACAGTATTTGACTTTACCCTATCTATGCCTCTTATAATTTCCTACACCTCTATCAGTTCATACCTCTGCCTACCTCCTGTGTTCCTTGGAAAACAAGCCCAGCACATCCGATGTATTCTTAATCACCGATGCAGCTTGGAATGTGGTAATCCAACGGGACACACGCTACAGGTGTCAAACTCTGCATTGAATCCAATTAGTTCAGGTAATTAGCCTTTCCAGGTTCGATCAGAAATGGCCAGTTCTGAAAAAACATCAATAGACAATAGACAATAGGTGCAGGAGTAGGCCATTCAGCCCTTCAAGCCAGCACCGCCATTCAATGCGATCATGGCTGATCACTCTCAATCAGTACCCCGTTCCTGCCTTCTCCCCATAGCCCCTCACTCCGCTATCCTTAAGAGCTCTATCCAGCTCTCTCTTGAAAGCATCCAACGAACTGGCCTCCACTGCCTTCTGAGGCAGAGAATTCCACACCTTCACCACTCTCTGACTGAAAAAGTTCTTCCTCATCTCCGTTCTAAATGGCCTACCCCTTATTCTTAAACTGTGGCCCTTGTTCTGGACTCCCCCAACATTGGGAACATGTTTCCTGCCTCTAATGTGTCCAATCCCCTAATTATCTTATATGTTTCAATAAGATCCCCCCTCATCCTTCTAAATTCCAGTGTATACAAGCCTAATTGCTCCAGCCTTTCAACATACGACAGTCCCGCCATTCCGGGAATTAACCTAGTGAACCTACGCTGCACGCCCTCAATAGCAAGAATATCCTTCCTCAAATTTGGAGACCAAAACTGCACACAGTACTCCAGGTGCGGTCTCACCAGGGCCCGGTACAACTGTAGAAGGACCTCTTTGCTCCTATACTCAACTCCTCTTGTTATGAAGGCCAACATTCCATTGGCTTTCTTCACTGCATGCTGTACCTGCATGCTTCCTTTCAGTGACTGATGCACTAGGACACCCAGATCTCGTTGAACATCCCCTCTTCCTAACTTGACACCATTCAGATAATAATCTGCCTTTCTATTCTTACTTCCAAAGTGAATAACCTCACACTTATCTACATTAAACCGCATCTGCCATGTATCCGCCCACTCACACAACCTGTCGAAGTCACCCTGCAGCCTTATTGCATCTTCCTCACAATTCACACTACCCCCCAGCTTAGTATCATCTGCAAATTTGCTAATGGTACTTTTAAACCCTTCATCAAAGTCATTAATGTATATCGTAAATAGCAGGGGTCCCAGCACCGAACCTTGCGGTACCCCACTGGTCACTGCCTGCCATTCCGAAAGGGACCCATTTATCCCCACTCTTTGCTTTCTGTCTGTCAACCAATTTTCTATCCATGTCAGTACCCTACCCCCAATACCATGTGCTCTAATTTTGCCCACTAATCTCCTATGTGGGACCTTGTCGAAGGCTTTCTGAAAGTCGAGGTACACCACATCTACTGACTCTCCCCTGTCAATTTTCCTAGTTACATCCTCAAAAAATTCCAGTAAATTTGTCAAGCATGATTTCCCCTTCGTAAATCCATGCTGACTCGGAATGATCCTGTTACTGCTATCCAAATGCTCAGCAATTTCGTCTTTTATAATTGACTCCAGCATCTTCCCCACCGCTGATGTCAGACTAACTGGTCTATAATTACCCGTTTTCTCTCTCCCTCCTTTCTTAAAAAGTGGGATAACATTTGCTATCCCACTTCAAACTTGATTTGATTTTCCTCTGCAGATGTTGCTGAATACTTAGCTATTTTCTTTTTATTTCATTTTCCACTCACACTGTCAGACTTTCCTCTCCCCCCTGTTCTTATTCTATATCCTGGACAAGACAGACCTAAGGTCAGGTTAAAACCCAGGACTCTTGCGGTGAGACAGCAGCTCTACCAGCTGCCCTACTGTGTTGCCACTGACAGTGAAGAACTGGCATTATATTTCCAAGCAAGGATGGCGTGTGACCTGGGCAGCATAGAGCTGCTGCCTTACAGCGCTGGAGACCCAGGTTCACCTTAACTGCGGGTGCTGCTCCTGCGGAGTTTGTCTGTTCTCTCTGTGACTGCGTGGGTTTTGTCCGGGTGCTCGGGTTTCTTACCACGTTCCAACGATGTTCAGGTTTGCAGGTTAATTGGCTTCTGCATTTGCCCCTAATGTGTAGGATGCGAAAGTGGGATAACATAGAACTAGTGTATTGGGTGATCGATGGTCAGCGTGGACTCAGTGGGCTGATCTAAACCTGCCCTTGCCTTTAGTGGTTGAGATTTTGGGTTTAGAGGTGCTGTTTGAGTAGCCTACATATGTGTCTGTTGTACATTCAGTGGATGGTACACACTGACGGCACTGTGTGGCAGTGGTGAGGGAATGAATGTTGAGGTTGGCTGTGGCCTCCTTTATCATGGATGGTTTTTAGGCGTTTGAGAGTTGTTGAAGCTGCACCAATCTGTGCAAGTAGAGAGCACCCCTGACTTGTGCCTTGTCATGGTGGGAAGATTTGGTGTGTCTGGTGGTGAGTTACTCACTGCAGGAGCTCCAGCCTCTGATCTGTTTATGTAGCCACTGTATTCATGAGATTCAATGATTCAACGATACTTTATTCTCACGTGTACAGTGCAATGATTGAGAACGGACAGTGACTGCTCGAGCTGTGCACTTACCATGACCTGTGCATTGCCAACTCGTACTTCCAGACAAAGCCCCAGCACAAGGTTTCCTGGAGGCATCCACGCTCAAAGCACTGGCATCAACTGGATCTGATCCTAGTCAGACGTGCCACCCTCAAGAACGTTCTCCACACACGCTCCTACCACAGTGCGGACTGCCTCACAGACCACTCCTTGGTGTGTTGCAAGATCAGGCTGCAACCAAAGAGGTTCTACCGTACCAAGAAGCAGGGGAACCCCGCATCGATGTCAGCAAGATGCCCCATCCAGACCTCGTGCAACAGCTTGCAGAGGCTTTTGAGAGTGAACTTGGCACCTCGTGTCCTGGAGACTCTGCAACAGAGAAGTGGGAAACTCTGCGGGACACCATGCACCACACAGCCTTGGCTAGCTTTGGGAAGAAGATCTCAAAGACACACGACTGGTTTGAGGCCAAGTCGACCGAGATGATTCCCATCATCGAAGCCAAGCGCGCCACCCTAGCCGAGTACAAGCGGTCAGCCAACGAGAAGAACCTGCAGATCCTCAGGGCTGCCAGGAGAAGGCTCAGCAGACTGCCAGGCGTTGCGCCAATGAGTACTGGACACAGCTTAGTGAGGACATCCAGACGGCCGCCATAACAGGGAACATCAGGGGAATGTATGATGGCATTAAGAAGGCACTAGGACCAGTCCAGAGCAAGACAGCCCGCCTCAAATCCTCCACTGGGGAAGTAATCACAGACAAATGCCAGAAGATGGAGAGATGGGTGGAACACTACTCCGACCTCTACTCGAGAGAGAACACTGTGTCCTCCTCAGCCCTTGACGCCATCGAGTGCCTGCCGACCATGGACGAGTTAGATGGAGAGCCGACGGTAGAAGGGCTCAGCAAGGCCATTGACATCCTGGCCTCAGGCAAGGCCCCAGGCAGCGACGGGATTCCCCCTGACCTGATCAAGCACTGCAAAACTACCTTCCTGCTTCCTCTGCATGAAGTCCTCTGCCAGTGCTGGCAAGAAGGAGCTGTACCGCAGGACATGAGGGATGCCACGATCATTACCCTCTACAAGAACAAGGGTGAGAGAAGCGACTACAACAACTACAGAGGCATCTCCCTCCTCAACATCGTCGGCAAGGTCTTTGCTCGGGTCATCTTGATCCACCTGCAGAAGCTGGCAGAACGTGTCTACCCAGAGTCACAGTGCAGTTTCCGAGCTGGAAGGTCAACAGTAGACATGGTCTTCTCCCTTTGCCAGCTCCAGGAGAAGTGCAGAGAACAGCGGATGCCCCTGTATATTGCTTTCATTGCTCACCGAGGCGTTTGACTTCGTCAACCGAGATGGCCTATTCAAGGCTCTCCCAAAGATCGGCTGCCCACCAAAACTGCAGAGCATGATAGAATCCTTCCACATCAACACGAAGGGGACAGTGCAGTTCAATGGCAGTTTCTCAGAGCGCTTCGACATCCGCAGTGGCGTCAAACAAGGCTGCGTCCTCGCTCCCACATTCTTTGGGATTTTCTTCGTTCTGCTCCTGAAACATGCCTTCGGCACCGCAACAGAGGGGATCTACCTGCATACTAGATCAGATGGCAAGCTCTTCAACCTCACCCGCCTCCGAACCAAGACAAAAGTACGTGAAGCTCTCATCAGAGACATGTTGTTCGCCGATGACGCAGCAGTTGTGTCCCACACCCAGCAGGAACTAATGGACCGCTTCTATCGGGCTTGCAAGGACTTTGGGCTGACCATCAGCCTGAAGAAGACGAACGTCCTGGGACAGGATACAGAGGCACCGCCTGTCATCACCATCGACGACTACGAACTCGATGCTGTCCAACAGTTCACGTACGTCGGCTCTACCATCACCGACAATCTCTCCTTGGACACAGAGATTGACAAGAGGATCGGGAAGGCAGCTACAACTCTCGCTCGCCTCACAACTCGAGTGTGGACCAATCCAAAGCTGACAGTGAAGACAAAGATAGCAGTCTACAACGCCTGTGTCAACAGCACGCTGCTGTACGGCCGTGAGACATGGACTACATATGCCAGACTGGAGAGAAGACTGCGAGGAGCCAGCGCTGCCCTCGCAGCTGCGGCTTGCCTGCAGTCCGTTTGTCTTTTGTGTTTTCTGTTGTTTTTGTCTGAATTGTAGTTTAAATATGGTGTAGTGTTTGTGGTTGTATGTTATGTGGGGGGGTGGTGGAAACTATAACATTGTCTCTCCCGAGCGGAGACCCGACCTTTGTTTTCTGGGCCGTGTTTCCGTTCCCGCTGTGGCCTACCACCGGCCATGCACCTGGAGCTGGCGGGCTCCGGCTGGGACCACCTGGGCTCTGGTTCGCAGAGCCCGCGGCCCGGACTCACCACCTGCGGCGCTGGCTGCCTTCGGATGCTGCGGGAGCGGCTGCGACTCGTCTCCGGAGGCTCCGGCGCGGGCCGCCTGGACGTCGGAAGCCTGCAGGCCCCTGGATGGGGGCCGACATCGGGAGCTCCGGCAGCGGCAGCGTCTTCGCCCGCCCCGAATCGCGGGGCTTGGGTCGGCCCACCACGGACCTTTCACCGTCCGGCGCGGCCTGAAATAGGCCGCGGGATTTTCTCCACCCGGCGGGGGCTTCAATATCGGGAGCCCCGACCGCCCCGACGTGGCAACTCCAACAGCCTGACCGCGGGAGAAGACGGCAGAGAAGAGAAAAAGACATTATGGCCTTCCATCACAGTGAGGAGGTGACTGGAGGAGACTCACTGTGATGGATGTTTCTTTTGTTTTGGTATTGGTTTATGATTGTATGTGTTATTGCATTTTTATTGATTATTCTTATTGGTCTTATTGTTGAACTGCAGGTAATTTTTCATTTTACCACACATTTATGTGTATGTGACAAATAAATGACTATTGACTATTGACACCTTCCACCTTAGAAGCATCCGCCATATCCTGGGTATATCCTGGCAGGACAGCGTGTCCAACGCCGAGATTCTGTCTTGCGCTGGCCTTCCCAGTATGTACACTCTACTCAGGCAGCGGTGGCTGGACCATGTCCACCGCATGGAGGATGGCCGTATTCCAAAAGACATCCTCTATGGAGAGCTAATATCTGGGAGGAGAACCATCGGCCGCCCCCAGCTACGTTACCAGGATGTCTGCAAGAGAGATTTGAAGGCGCTCGACATCGATGTGGAGTCCTGGGAGAGCCTTGCAGCTGACCATACGAGGTGGAGAGGTACCCTGAACCACCATCTCAAAACGGGGGAAGATAAACTGATGAACGCAGCGGCAGACAAGCGGGCACGCAGAAAGGAGCGCAGCAACTTCAACAGACCAGAGACCACACACAAATGTGACCTTTGCCACAGAGACTGTCACTCCCGCATTGGTCTCTTCAGCCACAAGCGACGCTGCTCTAGCCGAGGTGTGGAGCAAGCAGCCAACTAGAATGCATCACCCATGGTCAGCTACGGGTGATGTATTATTAGGGGGCCTAAGTAAATAAAAAAAAGTAAGTAAGTAACAGTGCAATGCTTTGTTATTGCATACAATCCAGTGAAAATATACAGTAGACCTCACCTAGGCAGTACCCGCCTTGTTGCACTCAGCGCCCCTCTTTGTTCTTGGTGGCGTGGCCTGACGGGTCCCTCTGTTCTCGGCGACGGGTCTGTCCAGTTTCTCTTGGCCCACTGGGTCACTCAGCTCCACGGCGCTTCCTGGGAGCCTTGTACCGCCGTGAGCAGCGCATCACAGGAGCAGTCCAGCTGGATTTGTGATCAATCATGATCATGATCCCTCCCCTCCTTCCAATAATCCTGTGCCTTATGTGATCTTCACAGGCAGTGAAATAATGCTTCTTTTGAAATATTGTCCCTGTTGTAACCAGTTGTTGCTGACTCCTTATTTGAAACCTGTTGTCTCCAATGCTTGAAACAGTGGTAGGGAAATGCTGGAACCTATCATTAAGTGGCAGCAGGGAACTTGTCAAGTAACAACAAATTTTGACAGAGTCAGTGTGGATTTCTGAAAGGGCATTAATGTTGGACAATTTTGTTAAAATGTTCTGAGGTTATAGCAAGCAGATGAGTAAGTATGTATGTATTTGGAATTTTAGCTGCCTTTTATAAGGTGTCTTATGAACTTATTAAACAAAACTCGTTTATGGTATTTGGGGCAATATCTTTAGTTTAGTTTGGCTTAGAAATACAGCCTGTAAACAGGCCCTTCGTCCCACCGGGTCCACGCCTATCATTGATCACTTGTTTACACTAGTTCTATGTTATCCCACCGTGCATCCACTCCCTACAAAAGTTAACTAAAAAGGCAATACGGGGAGAAAAGATGAGGTACGAGGGTAAACTAGCCAATAATATAAAGGAGGATAGCAAAAGTTTTTTTAGGTACGTGAAGAGGAAAAAAATAGTCAAGGCAAATGTGGGTCCCTTGAAGACAGAAGCAGGGGAATTTATTATGGGGAACAAAGAAATGGCAGACGAGTTAAACCGTTACTTTGGATCTGTCTTCACTGAGGAAGATACACACAATCTCCCAAATGTTCTAGGGGCCGGAGAACCTAGGGTGATGGAGGAACTGAAGGAAATCCACATTAGGCAGGAAATGGTTTTGGGTAGACTGATGGGACTGAAGGCTGATAAATCCCCAGGGCCTGATGGTCTGCATCCCAGAGTACTTAAGGAGGTGGC
Source organism: Rhinoraja longicauda (assembly GCF_053455715.1). NCBI lineage: Eukaryota > Metazoa > Chordata > Chondrichthyes > Rajiformes > Arhynchobatidae > Rhinoraja > Rhinoraja longicauda. The sequence goes on along the minus strand of NC_135982.1, from coordinate 3,840,269 downwards.
TCTAGAAATAGTGGAAGCATTGGAGATCATTTTTCAATGTTCTATAGATTCAGGATCAGTTCCTGTGGATTGGAGGATAGCAAATGTTATCCCACTTTTTAAGAAAGGAGGGAGAGAGAAAACGGGTAATTATAGACCAGTTAGTCTGACATCAGTGGTGGGGAAGATGCTGGAGTCAATTATAAAAGACGAAATTGCTGAGCATTTGGATAGCAGTAACGGGATCATTCCGAGTCAGCATGGATTTACGAAGGGGAAATCATGCTTGACAAATCTACTGGAATTTTTTGAGGATGTAACTAGGAAAATTGACAAGGGAGAGTCAGTGGATGTGGTGTACCTCGACTTTCAGAAAGCCTTCGACAAGGTCCCACATAGGAGATTAGTGGGCAAAATTAGGGCACATGGTATTGGGGGTAGGGTACTGACATGGATAGAAAATTGGTTGACAGACAGAAAGCAAAGAGTGGGGATAAATGGGTCCCTTTCGGAATGGCAGGCAGTGACCAGTGGGGTACCGCAAGGTTCGGTGCTGGGACCCCAGCTATTTACGATATACATTAATGACTTAGACGAAGGGATTAAAAGTACCATTAGCAAATTTGCAGATGATACTAAGTTGGGGGGTAGTGTGAATTGTGAGGAAGATGCAATAACGCTGCAGGGTGACTTGGACAGGTTGTGTGAGTGGGCGGATACATGGCAGATGCAGTTTAATGTAGGTAAGTGTGAGGTTATTCACTTTGGAAGTAAGAATAGAAAGGCAGATTATTATCTGAATGGTGTCAAGTTAGGAGGAGGGGGAGTTCAACGAGATCTGGGTGTCCTAGTGCATCAGTCAATGAAAGGAAGCATGCAGGTTCAGCAGGCAGTGAAGAAAGCCAATGGAATGTTGGCCTTCGTAACAAGAGGAGTTGAGTATAGGAGCAAAGAGGTCCTTCTACAGTTGTACCGGGCCCTGGTGAGACCGCACCTGGAGTACTGTGTGCAGTTTTGGTCTCCAAATTTGAGGAAGGATATTCTTGCTATGGAGGGCGTGCAGCGTAGGTTCACTAGGTTAATTCCCGGAATGGCGGGACTGTCGTATGTTGAAAGGCTGGAGCGATTGGGCTTGTATACACTGGAATTTAGAAGGATGAGGGGGGATCTTATTGAAACATATAAGATAATTAGGGGATTGGACACATTAGAGGCAGATAACATGTTCCCAATGTTGGGGGAGTCCAGAACAAGGGGCCACAGTTTGAGAATAAGGGGTAGGCCATTTAGAACGGAGATGAGGAAGAACTTTTTCAGTCAGAGGGTGGTGAAGGTGTGGAATTCTCTGCCTCAGAAGGCAGTGGAGGCCAGTTCGTTGGATGCTTTCAAGAGAGAGCTGGATAGAGCTCTTAAGGATAGCGGAGTGAGGGGGTATGGGGAGAAGGCAGGAACGGGGTACTGATTGAGAGTGATCAGCCATGATCGCATTGAATGGCGGTGCTGGCTCGAAGGGCTGAATGGCCTACTCCTGCACCTATTGTCTATTGTCTATTGTCTATACCAGGGATCATTTACAGAAGCCAATTTACCTGCAAACCTGCACATCTTTGGAATGCGAGAGGAAACGGAGCACCCGGGGAAAACCCATGCGGTCGGTCACAGGGAGAACGTGCAAACTCCACCTGAGTGTGGATTGAAATTTGGTTAACAGGTAGAGAGTAGGAATAATCAGATAATTTGTCGGTTGGGAGGCTGTGACCTGTGGGAGTGCCACAGGGACTGATGCTGGGACCTCAGTTATACAAATATAGCAATGATTAGCTTGAGGTATTCAAATGCAATGCATCTCAGTTTGTTGATTATACAAGGCTGTGAGGCAGTATGGGCTGAGGGGAATGCATGAGGTTTCTGTGAAATCGAGAGGCTTGGTAATGGTGCAAAGGTAGATTTTAAAATAGAAAACTGTGACACCCTCCCTTCCTACAAAAATAGGAAGGTGGACTTTAAAAACAAAATGGAAGGTTGAAAAGTGTTGGTATTCGGGAGAACCTGCCAAACAAATTAGAGCAAGTTAACTTGCAGATCCAGCAGTGACTAGGAAGGCATATACATATTGCCCTCTGTCCAAGTGGATTTGAGTACAATGGTAGCGACAAGATGTGTAGGAAAAAAAACTGCAGATGCTGGTTTAAATCGAAGGTAGACACAAAATGCTGGAGTAACTCAGCGGGTCAGGCAGCATCTCTGGAGAGAAGGAATGGGTGGCGTTTCGGGTCGAGACCCATCTTTAGACCCTTCTTTAGTCACAGATGCTGGTTTAAATCGAAGGTAGACAGGGCGGCACGGTAGCGCAGCGGTAGAGTTGCTGCTTTACAGCGAATGCAGCGCCGGAGACTCAGGTTCGATCCTGACGACGGGTGCTGCACTGTAAGGAGTTTGTACGTTCTCCCCGTGACCTGCGTGGGTTTTCTCCGAGATCTTCGGTTTCCTCCCACACTCCAAAGACGTACAGCTATGTAGGTTAATTGGCTGGGTAAATGTAAAAATTGTCCCTAGTGGGTGTAGGATAGTGTTAATGTGCGGGGATCGCTGGGCGGCACGGACTTGGTGGGCCGAAAAGGCCTGTTTCCGGCTGTATATATATGATATGATATGATATGAAAATGCTGGAGTATCTCAGCGGGACAGGCAGCATCTCTGCATGTAGAATATTGGGAATATTGTGAATAGTCTCCCGACTTAAGAGAGAAAATACTTGTGGTAAAAGGAGTGCCTTGATAATCTTCCAGATTGATTTTTGTGAAGGGACTTTGACATGCAAGGAGAGATTAAGAAGCTGAGCCTGTGCTCTCTTGAATTAGAAAAATGATAGGTGATCTCATAGAAGTAAGCAAGATTGTTAAGGTACTTCACAACAGTACAGGAGGGTTAGTTGCTTCCACTGACTGGGGAATGTAGAACTGGGATCACAGTCTCAAAATAAGGAGATGACCATTCAGGTCAGAGATGAAAATAAATTTCTTCATTCAGACTGTGATGAGTTTGTACAGTTCATTGCCCTAAAGAGCTGTGGATGTTCAGTCACTGAATAACTCAATGTGTAGGACGGAACTGCAGATGCTGGTTTAAACTGAAGATAGACACATAAAGCTGGAGTAATTCAGAGGGTCAGACAACATCCCTGGAGAAAACGAATAGGTGACTTTTCGTGTCGAGACTGAAGTATTAAGAAGGGTCTCGACCCAAAATGTCACCTATTCCTTTTCTCCAGGAATGCTGTCTGACCCGCTGAGTTACTCCAGCTTCTTGTGCGTATCTACTGAATAACAGGTTAGATTGATAGATTGTTAAATATTAAGGGAATCAAAGTGCATGGGTTTAGCGAAATCTCCTCAAGGTATGCCAACTTTGAAGAAATTATCCTCCTCTCTCTGACGGGAGTTCTGCAGAATCTGATGAAGGATCTCGACCCGAAATGACACCTGTTCCTTTTCTCCAAAGATGCTGCCTGACCCGCTGTGTTACTCTTGCATTTTGTGTTTCCCTTGTTCTGAACCCAGCCTGACCCACTGAGTTACTCCAGTACCTTTGGAAAAGAAGCAGATACATTCACCCCTCCTCTTCCTATTTGTACCCTGGGTGTGAGAATGGATTGAGTATAATTAAATGTACATAATAATAAATTATTTTTAAACGTGTAAACCATGAATACGGAGAAATGTTTCAGTTGCAATGTTCTGACAGAGAAACAACAGGTAAAAGGACCAACAGACATTGGAATAGAGGAAGGCAGGTGGCAGGAAGTTGTGGACACCATAAGAGCTCTGCAATCTTCCTTTCAAGAAAGGCGGTAGTGCCTTGACTCTCCGAGAGAAAGCAGTCCTTTTTATTGACTTGAAGCAAGTGAATGCTTTCCATTGTCTTTCCTGATTGTTACATTTCCTGCTGGTTAGTTGCATTTATAATGAGATTCCAGAAGCCTGAGTCAGTGGCCACAAACCCCTGCCACTGTCTAGTGTGTGACTAGCGTGGGGGAAGAACCACAATTCATCCACAGTAGTGTGCGTTTGGTTTCTGTGGAATATGTGATGTCAATCTGACGTTTCCTGTGTTCAGCAGCTTGCTTCATGAAGCGTTTGATAGTGGAGACACGTACAAGCGTGACAAGCGCTTTCTGTAGTGGTCTCAAGTGGGACACCTTAGCCTGCCGACAATGATGATAATCAGGTAGAGTAAATGCACCTACTGTGACTAATATTTATTAATAGTAGAATTTTAATGATAGGATAGTTCTTGCGGACATTAATATCATCGGGTTTAAAATTTACTGTTGTGTATTTAAAATGAAACCTAACTTATGCTATTTCTCCTCTGCTGTTGTCAGATTGCATCATTCCTCTCTGAGAGTGATTTTTATTAATTTAATTTACGGTGTCTCTCTGTTCAAAGTTAGTGGTCCCCTGTCTGTTATATTTGCAATTGGATTTTTCTCCAAGATGGTGATATGTATAATTGCAGGTGGTTTGAAAAGCTGTATCGTCTGATATATATCTGTCTGGACAAAATGGGTAAAAACATATCCAGTTTGACTCAGAGGGTCGACAGCACTTGAAATACTGCCTGAGAGGACAGTGTAAGCAGTTATCACTTTCAAAAGAGATTTGGATAGAGAGAGGTAAAATGCAAGGTTGTGGATCTGAGTCTGACCAGATTGTTCTTGCAGGGAACTGATGCAGCTACAATGGGCCCAATGGCCTTCTTTTACTGGCTGTATCATTTCTGTAATTCAATCTGAGTTTAGATTAGAAAACAGAGCTGATCCCACACTGAGCGATAATGGCACGTTACAAACCGTTTCCATTGAGTTGAGCCACCAGAACCCCTACTGACTGTACTTGATACACTTTGTCTTCTGCAATGGCTTCTCTTCTCTTCTTCCCCACTGTCCTCAGCCCCTGCATCCGTTGACATTGTCTGAGGAGTTTGCAGGCCCTGTTCTACTTCATTGTTTATCTTAGGCCCTTCACAGGCTTCATGTTGTGAACCTTCTGTTCGACACCTAACATGGCCCCTGTTTCCTTTGATTTGACATTGGAAGAATTAATATTAATTTAATATAAAGAGCTGTTATTTTGTTGTTTTTGCCAGCAGGAGAGATTTCTTTCCCTTGCCACCTTCCCTTCCCTTTGCTAGTTAGTTAGTTAATTAGTTTAGTTTATTAGTTAGTCTAGTTTATTGTCACGTGTACCGAGATACAATGGAAAGCTTTTGTTGCGTGCTCACCTGTCAGCGGAAAGACAATGCGTGATTACAATCGAGTTATTCACAGTGTACAGATACATGATAAAGGGAATAACGTGAATAATGTTTAGTGCAAGGTAAAGTCCAGTGAAGTCAAAGATAGGACAAGGTTCTCCAATGCCCACACACTCTATTTCTTGATGTTTTCTATTTTTATTCCTTTGTTACAAAGGCTGCCTTTTATTGTAATATATTTACTTTGCATTAGGTTTTGCTGTTGATATTCCCACCACTGAGACTTTACTATTGCAACCTGCCTCCTCCCATCCACCACTTCTGCCAAAATTTGGACCCAATCCCCTGCTGATAATACAACACTCCATCACTCTTGTGCTTTCTCACGGTGGTGCAGCGGTAGAGTTGCTGACCTCACAGCGCCAGAGATTCGGGTTCCGTGCTGATTACGGGTGCTATCTGTCTGGAGTTGGTACGTTTTTCCAGGGTGCTCCGGTTTTCTCTCACACTCCAAAGACGTACAGGTTTGTAGGGTAATTTGGCTTTTGTAAATTGTAAATTATCCCTATTGTGTAGGATATTGCTAGTGTAAAGGGATTGCTGGGCCTAAGCGCCTGTTTCCGAGCTGTATTTCTAAACTAAACTAAAGTTAGATAGAGCTCTTAATGATAGCAGAGTCAGGGGGTGTGGGGAGAGAGCAGGAACGGGGTACTGATTGTGGATGCTCAGCCATGATCACATTGAATGGCTCGAAGGGCCGAATGGCATACTCCTGCACCTATTGTTTATTGTCTATTGTCTGTTGTCTAAACTAAAAACAACTAAAGTGCTGGCTCGAAGGGCCGAATGGCCTACTCCTGCACCTATTGTCTATTGTCTAAACTAAACACAACTAAACTAACCTCTTGTGAAACAAGGTCTATCAGTGTCTTGTTAAGGATTTAATTTTTTCTAACCTGAAATACATTTATAAAATGAGAGAGTCACAGACAGGGGAGACAGTCATAACCTTTTCTCCAGGATGGAATATCAAATACTAGAGGGCACACCTATTGAGGCCAGAGGATAATTTGTTTTACACAGAGAATGGAGGGTGTCTGGAACATTTTACCAAGTGTGGTACACAATAGTACCATTTAAGATGCTTTTAGCTTGGCACCTGAACATGTAGGGTATGGAGGGATGTGGAGCACGTGCAGGCGGAGGAGATGAGTTTAACTTGCCATCACGTTCAGCATGGGCATCGTGGGCTGAAGGGTTTGTTCCTGTGCTGTACTGATCTATGTTGTACATTTACCCCTGTAATCTCCTGCAACCTATGATTCTCGAAGATCCCCTCCGTGCCTCCAACATTAATCTCGTCATCCCCCTATTCGCCTAATCTCTCCCGACCATTGAAGGCTCCAAATTCTGGATATTTAATAGTTCTCTCCTCTCCATTTTTATCAACTGACTTGATGCCTACGTTGACTAGCCATTGGCCATTTGGCCATTGGGTCGTGGACTGTGTGGGCAAAGAAGCCTGTTTCTGTGTTGCACTGTTCAATGTGTAGGAAAGAGCTGCAGATGCTGGTTTAAATCAGATAGATACAAAATGCTGGAGTAACTCAGCAGGACAGGTAGCTTCTCTTGAGAGAAGGAATAGGTGACGTTTTGGGTCGAGACCCTTCTTCAGACTGATGTCACGGGAGTGGGCGGGACAGAGATAGAATGTAGTCGGAGACAATAAGACTAGTGGGAGAACTGGGAAGGGGGAGGAGATAGAGAAGAGGGAAAGCAAGGGCTACTTGAAGTTAGAGAAGTTAATGTTCATACCGCTGGGGTGTAAGCTACCCGAGTGAAATATGAGGTGCTGTTCCTCTAATTTGCGCTGGGTCTCACTGAAAATGGAGGAGGCCCAGGACAGAAAAGTCAGATTGGGAATGGGAGGGGGAGTTAAAGTGCTGACCAACCGGGAGATCAGGTAGGTTAAGGCCGACTGAGCGGAGGTGTTCTGCGAAACGATCGCCGAGCCTGTGCTTGGCCTTGCTGATATACAGGAGTTGACACCTGGAACAGCGGATACAGTAGGTGAGGTTGGAGGAGGTGCAAGTCAACGTGCCTCACCTGAAAAAACTGTTGGTGTCCTTGGATGGAGTCGAGGGGGGAGGTAAAGGGACAGGTGTTGCATCTCCTGCGGTTGCAGGGAAAAGTACCTGGGGAGTGGGTGGTTTGGGTGGGAAGGGACGAGTTGACCAGGGAGTTGCGGAGGGAACGGTCTCTGCGGAAAGCAGAAAGGGGTGGAGATGGGAAGATGTGGCCAATAGTGGGATCCCGTTGGATTTATTTCCAGGGAGTTGCGGAGGGTTTATTTCCAGGGATCCCACTACTGGCCACATCCGAGAACATTGACTTCTCTAACTTCAAATAGCCATGCTTTCTCCCTCTCTCTCCATGCACTTAGCTTTCCCAGTTCTCCTACCAGTCTTACAGTCTCCGACTATATTTTATATCTCTGCCCCGCCCACTCCCCTGACATCAGTCTGAAGAAGGGTCTTGACCCGAAACGTCACCCATTCCTTCTCTCCAGAGATGCTGCCTGTCTCGCTGAGTTACTCCAACATTTTGTGTCTACCTGTAATGTTCTATGCTCTAAGTAATTATGTAGCATGGAAATAGATCTTTCTCCTGCCACATCCATGCCAATTAGTGAGCATCCATCCATATTTATTCCATCTTGATGGGCTAAATAGCCTAATACTGCTCCCATAAGTTATGAACTTATCTTCCAGCATTCGGCCCAGGAAATTCAAGCGCAACTCTGCTTCCACCTCTGTTCCAGCTACTCACCATCTTCGGGGTCTTCCCCCGATCCCCTCTAACTCTTTTAAGGCTCACTAGAAATCTGTGTCATCTAGTTTTATTTGCCTCTGCTATGGTGAAAAAATCCTGCTTTCTCCCCTACTTAAACCTCTTGTAATTTTATATACCTTCATGTCCTTTGCTCCATGGAAATTAGACCCAACCCCTCCAGTGTCTTTTTGATTCAGGGCCATATCTTGTAAATCTCCTCCCCATCCCACAGCTCAGTCACACCCTTGTAGTGACTGGAACTACATGTCGTAATCTAGATGATAAGAACATTTTATAACGCTGCTGTACAACTTGCTTTTGCATTCAATTACCAGATTAACTTTCGACTTTGGACTTCAGAATTTAGAGATGCAGCATGGGAACAGGTCCTTCGACCCACCGAGTCTGTGCCGACCAGCAATCAACCCTTGCACTAACCTCCACACACTAGGGACAATTTTACAACATACCAAGCCAATTAACCTACAGACCTGTACATCTTTGGAGTGTGGGAGGAAACCGGGGAGAACGTATAAACTCGGTACAGACAGCTGGCTCGAAGGGCCGAATGGCCTACTCCTGCACCTATTGTCTATTGTCTAGCACCCATAGTCAGGATCGAACCCGGGTTTCTGGCACTGTAAGGCAGCAGCTCTACTGCCTCGTCACTGCCGCCCGTAACGCTGGTAACTGGAGCTTTGTAATCCCTGACAATGGTCTCTGTGTTTTCAGTCAGAGCTAATCGGCGCGTATCTGTCCATTCAATTTTTAACTTTGATTTGGACCAGGGGTTTAGCTTCAACAACCGGTTTTATTATCCTCTTCCCTCTCTGTCCATTCTCTATCTGACTCATCTGAGTGTCAAACATCACTCTCCCAGTAATTCTGTGATAACATAGCAAGCGCATTTGCCAGGTCCGCCCACTGCTCCTGATTTAATTTAATCCACTGCTGAACAGTAGCTAATCCACAAGTGATATTGATTTGTTTCAGTTCTACCTTCTGTTGCTTCTGTACCAGCTTTGCTGTCTCAGTCAAGGTCACACAACTGCTTTTCCTGGGTGGCTAATTTTTTAAATCTGGAAACAAGAAACTGCAGATGTTGTTTTAAAAAAAAGACACAAATTGCTGGAGAACCTCAGCGGGTCAGGCAGCATCTCTGGAGAACGTGGGTAGATGACATCTCAGGTCGAGACCCTTTTTCAGTCTGAAGAAGGGTCTCGACCCTAAATGTCACCCATTCCTTCTATCCAGACATGCTGCCTGTCCCGTTGAGTTACTCCAGCATTTTGTGTCTATCTCCAACCTGAATATTGTCCTTCCACCACAACCCTCTGCCTTTTTATCTGATTTTCAGAAAGCCTTTGATAAGGTGCCACACGTGAGGCTGCTAAGGAAGAAGAGAGCCCAAGGCAACAAAGGGCAGATACTGGCATGGGTAGCAGGTTGGCTGGATGGCAGAAGGCAAAGAGTGGCAATGAAGGGGCCATTTTCAGTTAGCTGCCCGTGACTAGCGGGATTCCGCAAATGTCGGTGCTGCGGCCACTACCAGGCAGCATCTCTGGAGAGAGGGAATGTGAGACGTTTATGGTTGAGACCCTTCCTCAGACTGATTAGTACAGGTGTCAGAGATTATGGGGAGAAGGCAGGAGAATGGGGTTAGGTCAACCATGATTGAATGGTGGAGTAGACTTGATGGGCCGAATGGCCTAATTCTACTCCTATCACTTCTGACCTTATGATCATTGAGGTAATTCTGAATCCATACGACCTAGTCACTGATAAACCCGTGCATTTTAATCTTTTGGAGTAGTCCACCAGGGTGGACTTTATCAAACACCTTACTTTAGTCCATGTGGATAACATGCACTCCCCCCACCCTCATCGATCACTGCTGCCACCTCCTCAAAAACGATATCAAGTTAGTAAGACACGACCTGCCATGTACAAAGCCATACTGACTGTCCCTGATTAAACCATGTTCTTCCGAATGGGAGTAAATTCTATCCCGGAATTCTCTCCAAAAATTCTCTTCCCTACCACTGACGTGAGGGTCACTGGCCTACAATTCCCTGGATTCACCCTACTTCTCCCTTAAACAAAGAAACAACATTGGCTACTTACAGTAATTCTCCAAGACCTCATTTATGGATAGAGGATACAAAGATCTTCGTCAAGGTTCCCGCAATGCCCTCTCTTGCCTCTCAATAACGTGGGATAGGCCTTATTGGGAATTTATCCACCGTAATGCTACTAATGAGCCCCAACATCTCCTCCTCCTCATCCCAAATAGTCCTTGCATATTAGAATTCTCTACACTGATCCCACTGTCCTTCTCTCCCTCTTTATTTATGGTGACTAACACTTGCCTTTCACCTTCCCCTTTATAATAATAATAAGCATTTATTTTATATAGCGCCTTATCGGGAGCTCAAAGCGCTTTACAAGAACAATCATAACATAAAAACAAACAGACAAACTATCCTAACGGAAAAGCGGCGAATAAACAGCGCCAGCGTCCTCTCACGTCAGGGTCCGGCAGTAGACAACAAAAAGCACAGGACACACAGATACAATTTTTACACAAACAGCCATCACAGTGATTGCTCTAGGCACACCCTCACTGTGATGGAAGGCAAAGAAAAGTCTTATCTCCTCCTCATTCTTCTCCCGTGGTGCCACGAGGTGATCGAGGCTCCCAACTTTTTGAAGCCCCCACCGGGCGATGCATCCTCCAACTGTAAAGTCCATTTCCTTTATGAATACCAATGAATAGTATTTATTCAGGATTTGTATCTTCTGGCTCCATGTGCAGTTTGCTATGGTTGTCTCTCTTAGGCCCTTCTGTTTCCTTGGTTATTCTTTTCCCCATAATCTATTTAAAGACATCTAACAAAGTGGAATAAAAGTGGAATGGAAATGAGTGTTCCGCTCAGAGCTCACTAAAACTACCTAGAAATCTGAATTTTTTTAATGTTGGGTTCAGTATAAAGGCGAGCACTGCACTCTTAGTTTTTCAGAGAGGCTCATTGTGGCCCAAAAGGTGCCTAATTTTAATTTTCCCCATTGAACATTAATTTTTTTCACAGAATTATTTTTTCTACTAAATATTTTGGGTGGAGCTGACCCAAGTACATTTGGTCTATCTGAACCAAAGAGTAGTCAAAAATGTTTGTGTTGAATGGAACTGCAGATGCTGATTTACACCAAAGATAGACACAAAATGCTGGAGTAACTCAGCAGGTCAGGCAGCATCTCTGGAGAAAAGGAATAGATGACGTTTCGGGCCGAATCCCTTCTTCAGACTGAGAGTCAAGGGAGAAGGAAACTAGAGGTATAAAAAAGTTCAGAACAAATCAGAGCCGGCATCGATGACCAAGGAAAGGTGCAGCCCACAATGGTCCATTGTTGGCTGTGAAAGAAATGATAATGAAGCGATATATGGATGTGAACAGTCGATCTGGCAGGAGTGGGGGAAGGGTACAGAGAGAGGGAATGCAGAGGTTACGTGAAATAAGAGAAATTTATACTGCTAGGTTGTAAGCTGTCCAACAAAATATGAGATGCTGTTTCTCTAATTTGCCTGTGCATTCATTCAAATGAATGTACTGAGTTTCTGCAGGGGATGAGCCACTGTTCAGACCAGTTGGATGAATATATCTGGGAGATAGGACCAAACTTTGAGAAATATAAAAAAATGGCTTTTTCACTATTACTTAGACTGTTCACAGTGAGCTATTTTTGGATGCTTCTGGTGCAACAGGGAAAAATGAGCAAAATGCACAAAGCAGAAAGCACACCAACGCCTCTACTTGGAAGACTTAGGAAGTCCGGCATGTCCCCTACAACTCTTGCCAACTTCTACAGATGCACCGTAGAAAGCATTTTATCAGGAGTAGACACAAAATGGTGGAATAACTCAGTGGGTCAGGCAGCATCTCGGGAGAGAAGGAATGGGTGACGTTACGGGTCAAGACGCTTCTTCAGTCTGAAGAAGGGTCTCGACCCGAAACGAAACCCATTCCTTCTCTCCCGAGATGCTGCCTGACCCGCTGAGTTACTCCACTATTTTGTTTCTACCTTCGATTTAAACCAGCATCTGCAGTTCTTTTCCTAAATATTTTTAGCAGGATGCATCACAGCGTGGTTTGGGAACAGCTCCATCCAAGACCGCAAGAAATTGTGGATGCAGCCCAAACCATCACACAAACCAACCTCCCTTCTATTGACTCCATTTACACCTCACGCTGCCTCGGCAGCTACATAATCAAGGACGAGTTGCACCCTGGCCACTCTCTCTTCTTCCCTCTCCCATCTGGCGAAAGGCATAGAAGTGCGAAAACGCACGTCTCCAGATTCAGCAGTGCTATCTACCTCATTGGTGACCCTTGATCCTTGATCAGAACTATCCTTGATCAGAATTTGCTTGTTTAACCTTGCACTAAACATTATTCCCTTATCATGTAATCTATACACTTGTAATGGCTCGATTGTAATCATGTATTGTCTTATTGCTGACTGGATAGCACTCAACACATGACAATAAACTAAACTGAAACTGAAAAATCTGTTTAGCCAGGTTGTGGTGTCATCGGGTATTGCTTCTCCACCTTTCACAGGGGAGAAGACTACTTTTGTCCTTTAAACTCCATGTAAATTTGACAAATGTGGAGACTCCAATGTCTAACATTCGTTATTAGAAATTCAAAGGAAAAAATTCTAAAAGGTTGTAAACTTATTGTCTGAGGTGAAAGTCCAATAGCCCACAAAAGCAGCCGTTGAAACATTATATCTAACACTGCAAGATCTTTTTAGTTTAATTTAGTTTAGAGATACAGCGCGGAAACAGGCCCTTCGGCCCACTGGGTCTGTGCCGACCAGCGATCCCCGCACATTAACACTTTCCTACACCCACTAGGGACAATACTTACATTTACCAAGCCAATTAACCTACAAACCTGTACGTCTTTGGAGAAAACCCACGCAGGTCACGGGGAGAATGTATAAACTCCGTACAGACAGCACCTGTAGTTGGGATCGAATCTGGGTCTCCAGCGCTGCATTCGCTGTAAGGCAGCAACTTTACTGCCCTGCCTCCGTGACCGCCCAAATCTTAAACACATGATAAATTAAAGGGAGGTGTTCCTTTAGTGCCAGCGGGAGGTATTGGTCAAACGCTACCAGTTATTCTAAAACAGCTGAATGGAAAGCCTTTATTAAAGCATCTTGTATTTGGGTAAACCTTAAATGATTATACTTAAAAAACAAAAAGTGAATGTATTGTGTAGAAAGGAACTGCAGCTGCTGGTTTACCCAGAAGATAGACACAAAGTGCTGGAGTGTATTTGACAGGCGATCCATCTGCGAGAGAGTTTGGTTCACTTGCACTCAAATTAGGAAATGGGGAGATTAAGCACAAGATTCAACTGAAATTAGTTTGAGGAACGACTTACGCCTCAGTTGCTAAAGATAGACATGAAAAGCTGGAGTAACTCAGCGGGACAGTCAACATCTCTCGATAGAAGGCATGGGTGACGTTTTGGGTCGAGACCCTTTTTCAGACTGAAAGCCTCAGTGCTTTAGCACTTCATGATCTGATACAAACTCTTTTCCTGTTACTCAAAGCTATTTGAATTAGTAGTGGATGTGTAAAAGAGCAACATTGGAACCAAAAATTGAAGCAGTGCAGGCCGTGAATAAAGTCTTCTCGAAGCTTCCCGGACGGACAACCTGTGCAAAATTAATCTCTGAACAATGTGGCAGTCTGAGGAGGTGTATGGTGCCTCAGTCCTCTCTACTGCTATGTGGAGTTGCTCACTAGATGGTGCTGTAGGCCAGCCCATGGTGATTTGCTCTGTCTTCAATCAAGTCAAGTCAGGTTTATTTGTCACATACACACACAAGATGTGCAGTGAAATGAAATGTCCTCCACAGTCCAGCAATAGAGCAATAAAAATAAACAATTTCACACACAATCACAACCAACACAAAACAAAAAAAGAGAAACATCCATCACAGTGAGCCTCCTCCAGTCCCCTCCTCACTGTGATGGAAGGCTAGAATGTCTTTTCTCTTCCCCTGCCGTCTTCTCCCGCGGTCAGGCTGTTGAAGTTGCCACGTTCCAGGCCGCGCCGGACGGTGAAAGGTCCGCAGCGGGTCGACCCAAGCCCCGCGATCCGGGGCGGGCGAAGACGCTGCCTCTGTCGGAGCTCCCGATGTCGGCCCCCACCCAGGGGGCTGCGAGCTTCCGATATCCACGCGGCCCGCGGCCGAAGCCTCCGAAGGCGAGTCGCAGCCGCTCCCGCAGTGCCACCACAGCCTCCGAAGGCAGCCAGCTCCACAGATGGTGAGTCCGGTCAGCGGGCTCTGGGAACCAGAGCCCAGGTGGCCCCAGCTGGAGGCCACCAGCTCCAGGTGTTTGGCCGATGGTAGGCCGCAGCGGGAACGGAGACACCACCCAGAAAAAAGGTCGGGTCTCCGTTCGGAAGAGACAATGTCATCACCTCCAATGTTCCTCTCTCTTGGCACGGTCAATACCTCCCATTCCCATAAAGGGAAGAAGAAGGGTCTCAACCCGAAACTTCACCCATTCCTTTTCTCCAGAGATGCTGCCTGTCCCGCTGAGTTACACCAGCATTTTGTGTCTCTCATCGGTGTGAACCAGCATCTGCAGTTCCTTCCTACCCATATTGAAATTCCTTCCAGTTTATTTTTTTAAATAGGATAAACTGAATTTGGGATAGCTAGTTTACTTTAGAGATACAGCACGGAAGCGGGCCCTTCGGCCCACCGAGTCCACACCCAGCAGTGATCCCCGCACTAACACTATCCTACACACACTAGGGACAATTTACAATTTTATCCAAGCCAATTAACCTACAAACCTGTACGTCTTTGGAGTGTGGGAGGAAACGAGCACCCGGAGAAAACCCACGCAGGTCACGGGGAGAAGGTACAGAAGCACCTGTAGTCAGGATCGAACCCAGGTCTCCAGTGCTGCGACACAGTGTTAGGTCTAAGGTTTCTAAGCAGTGATCTATTGCATTTTTTTAAGCACAATGACAGGATTCCACTTGACCTCTGCGACAGAAGCTCAAGAACAATTTTGTTTTGACATCTCAAACCTCAGAGAGCTTTTTTTTGTGCAACATAGAGTCATAGAGTGATACAGTGTGGAAACATCATTCAGCCCAACTTGATCACACCGGCCAACATGTCCCAGCTTGCTCGCGTTTGGTCCATATCCCTCCAAATCCGTCCTATCCATGTACCTGTCTAACTGCTTCTTAAACACTGGGATAGTCCCTGCCTCAACTACATCCTCTGGCAGCTTGTTCCATACACCCACCACCCTTTGTGTGAAAAAGTTACCCCTCAGATTCCTATTAAATCTTTTCACCTTAAACCTAGGTCCTCTGGTCCTCAATTCACCTACTCTGAGCAAGAGACTTTGTGCGATCTATTCCTCTCATGATTTTATACACTTCTATAAGATCATTCCTCGTCCTCCAAAGATCAACCCTCATCCTCCTGAGATCATCCTCATCCTCCTGCATTCCTAACATCTTCTTTATCAATTCTCATTAGAAACATTGAACAACAAATATTATAATTGCAGGGGCTTTTCTTGTCTTTTGCTCCCAACCACATTCCAATACTCTCCCCACCAATGCCATCCGAGTTTGAAAATATATACAATGGAATCCATCACTAGTTGGTAGTGTGTGTGGTGTGTTGGTAGTGCAGATGCTGTTTTAAGGCCCTTGTATTGACTGAATTCCATTATTTTACAATTAAAGGACTGATTTTTAAACACAGAATACAATACACTGAAACTTACAATTAGTCATAGAGTCATACGGCCCAGCTTGCCCATGCCAACCAAGGTTCCCCATCCACACAGTCCTCTCTTTGGTCAACACTCCTCTAAGCCTTTCCTATTCATATACCTATCCAAAATGTATTTTAAATATTGTTTCTGATAATCTATATGCTATTAGCTGGTATAGTTAATTAGAGATATTGATATTTTGTTTTAGATGGTTGAAGATGGTTACTTTTGTTGTTATTTTAGCTAATATAAAATGAATGCTTATTTTCAGTAGAAAGCAGTAAAATGGATGCTTGTTTCAGAATAGTGTTAGCATTGGAAAATAATGTGGTTATTTGATTTGTAGGAGTGATAGGGAACAGACAGGCGCTAAAGGGTTTCTTTGTTCTAAATGGGTGCCTTGTTCTGCAGCTGCAAATGAATAGATAAGGTTTTCCTTATTCCACAATAACACCTCCTTATATGGGCATGTGAAAGTAGGAAAAGTTAGTTTCGAACCCACTCTCGGTGATGCGTTTCCTTGAAAGCATGTGACCTGTATTAATGGTTTGTTTTCTCTGTAACCATGTGAATTGTTTTCTCTGTAACCATGTGAATTGTATTTAGATTGTAATTGTTTGTTGATTCCTATGTAACACCCCTTTTCCTTTCTGTATAAAAAGTTATCAATCTTGGAAAAAGCTGTTCTTTCCCTCTCCCTAGTTGAGATCTTTTCAGACACTGTATTGTATCTGGAGATCCTCACGGAAGAACCCCAATGTGGAATAAAATCTCTTGTACTCATCTATTATTCAGATTATTATCTTTTTTATCTAGAATGCAGGTAAAGAACTCGGATTATCATTTCTACCTCAATTACCTCCTCCCTAAACTCATTACATATACTCACCACCCTCTGTGTGAAAAATTCACCCCATAGATTCTAATTAAATCTTTCCCCTGTCACCTTAACTCTATGGCTTCTGGTTGTTGATTTCCCTACTCTGGGTAAAAGACTTTCTGCAGCTACCCGATCTATTCAGGGTTATGTAATGTTAAGTTTAGATACAAGGAACTGCAGATGTTCATTTACAAAAGAGGCACAAAGTACTGGAGTAACTCAAGGTCAGGCAGCATTTCTGGAAAACATGAACAGGCGACGTTCATTTTGGGACCCTTCTTCAGACTGATTGTAGTGGGAAGGGCGGGGGTGAAAGCTGAAAGAGAGGTGGGAGTGGGACAAAGCTAGGCAAATGATAGGTAGATACATGTTAAGCATGATTTGTCCGCAGCACTATCATGTTCCATATCTCCGTGTCTTCCACTCCCCTGACTCTCAGTCTGAAGAAGGGTCTCGACACGAAACATCACTCATTCCATCTATCCAGAGATGCTGCCCTTCCCACTGAGTTACTCCAGCATTTTGTGTCTATCATCTTTGAATAAATTGGCTTCAGCAGTAGTGACGGAGTTGGAACTGATAGAAGTTGTCTTCCCATTGAAATATTAACGAGACACTCTTGGCAAGGCACAGAGAATATTATAGCACTTGTATTGGTCCCATTTTCCTGGCCAATACTTATCCCTCAAATAAGCAGTTTACCCTGTCTTTTATATCATTCCTTTTGGTGACAATGTATGTGTCACTTTCCATATTACACAAGTGACCAAAGGTCAGAAACATTTAATTACATGTGAATTCACTGGGATGCAATGAAACCTTGTAACGTGACATATTAAATGCAAAAACTGTAGTCTTTTAAAGTATTTATGGAATATCTGCTTTTCCTTTAAGTAATTTTTAAGAGACGATTTTGCTTTCTGATGCAATCAAAACTTACGACTATAATTTCCATTTTTCTTCCCCGATCAGAAAATCTGTAGAACCCAAAGAAAAAGTGACACTCCCTTTAAATATTAAAACTCTCAAAATGTTGTCTGTCTGTGCTTCCCGCGCTATGAGGTTGCAGGGTGACTTGGACAGGTTGTGTGAGTGGGCGGATGCATGGCAGATGCAGTTTAATGTGGATAAGTGTGAGTATCCACTTTGATAGTAAGAATAAAAAGGCAGATTATTATCTGAATGGTGTCAAGTTAGGAAAAGGGGACGTACAACGAGATCTTGGTGTCCTAGTGCAT
The DNA here is from genome assembly GCF_053455715.1 of Rhinoraja longicauda. Classification (NCBI taxonomy): domain Eukaryota; kingdom Metazoa; phylum Chordata; class Chondrichthyes; order Rajiformes; family Arhynchobatidae; genus Rhinoraja; species Rhinoraja longicauda. The sequence goes on along the minus strand of NC_135982.1, from coordinate 3,822,253 downwards.
CAGTCACTGAAAGGAAGCATGCAAGTACAGCAGGCTTCCACCGAACAGGGACATAAAGACTCTGTACTCTCAAAATTTCACCTTTAAATATCCTCCATTTCTCTATTATATCCTTTTCATAAAACAACAATTTCCATTTCACTCCTTTTAAATCCTTTCTCATCTCCTCAAAATTAGCCTTTCTCCAATCCAAAATCTCAACCCTTGGTCCAGATTTGACCTTCTCCATAATGATATTGAAACTAATGGCATTATGATCACTAGACCCAAAGTGCTCCTCAACACATACCTCCGTCACCTGACCCATCTCATTTCCTAACAGGAGGTCCAACACTGCCCCTTCTCTGGTAGGCACCTCTACGTATTGCTGCAAAAAACTATCCTGCACACATTTTACAAACTCCAAACCATCCAGCCCTTTAACAGAATGTGATTCCCAGTCTATATACGGAAAATTGAAATCACCCACAATCACCACTCTGTGCTTACTACTAATATCTGCTATCTCCTTACATATTTGCTCTTCCAATTCTCGTTTTCAAAATGTGTATTTTCCTGCAGTGCAGGCGATGAAAATGGCCCCACTTTAATCTATGCTTAAAAGACTAGACAATAGACAATAGGTGCAGGAGTAGGCCATTCGGCCCTTCGAGCTAGCACCGCCATTCACCGTGATCATGGCTGATCATGCACAATCAGGACCCCGTTTCTGCCTTCTCCCCATACCCCCTGACTCCGCTATCATTAAGAGCTCTATCTAACACTCTCTTGAAAGCATCCAGAGAATTGGCCTCCATTGCCTTCTGAGGCAGAGAATTCCACAGCTTCACAACTCTCTGAGTGAAAAAGTTCTTCCTCATCTCTGTTCTAAATGGCCTACCTCTTATTCTTAAACTGTGGCCCCTGGTTCGGGACTCCCCCAACTTCGGGAACATGTTTCCTGCCTCTAGCCTGTCCGATCCCTTAATAATCTTATATGTTTCAATAAGATCCCCTCTCATCCTTCTAAATTCCAGAGTATACAAGCCCAGTCGCTCCAGTCTTTCAACGTACGACAGTCCCGCCATTCTGGGAATTAACCTCGTGAACCTAAGCTGCACTCCTTCAATAGCAAGAATGTCCTTCCTAAAGTTTGGAGACCAAAACTGCACACAATACTCCAGGTGTGGCCTCTCAAGGGCCCTGTACAACTGCAGAAGGACCTCTTTGCTCCTATACTCAACTCCCCTTGTTATGAAGGCCAACATTCCATTGGCTTACTTCACTGCCTGCTGTACCTGCATGCTTCCTTTCAGTGACTGATGCACTATGCCACCCAGATCTCGTTGTACTTCCCCTTTTCCTAACTTGACATCATGCAGATAATAATCTGCCTTCCTGTTCTTGCCACCAAAGTGGATAACCTCACATTTATCCACATTAAACTGCATCTGCCATGCATCCGCCCTCTCACACAACCTGTCCAAGTCACTCTGCAACCTCATAGCATTTTCCTCACAGTTCACACTGCCACCCAGCTTTGAGTCATCTGCAAATTTGCTAATGTTACTTTTAATCCCTTCATCCAAGTCATTAATGTATATTGTAAATAGCTGCGGTCCCAGCACCGAGCCTTGCGGTACCCCACTAGTCACTGCCTGCCATTCTGAAAGGGACCCATTTATCCCAACTCTTTGCTTTCTGTCTGCCAACCAATTTTCTATCCATGTCAGTATCCTACCCCCAATACCATGTGCTCTAATTTTGTCCACTAATCTCCTATGTGGGACCTTGTTGAAGGCTTTCTGAAAGTCAAGGTACACTACATCTACCGGCTCTCCCCTGTCTATTTTCTGAGTTACAGCCTCAAAAAATTCCAGAAGATTAGTCAAGCATGATTTCCCCTTCGTAAATCCATGCTGACTCGGAACGATCCTGTTAATGCTATCCAAATGCTCCCCAATTTCGTCTTTTATAATTGACTCCAGCATCTTCCCCACCACTGATGTCAGACTAACTGGTCTATAATTTCCTGTTTTCTCTCTCCCTCCTTAAAAAGTGGGATAACATTAGCTGCCCTCCAATCCACAGGAACTGATCCTGAATCTATAGAAGATAGGAAAATGATCACCAATAAGTCCAGGATTTCTAGAGCCACCTCCTTAAGTACCCTGGGATGCAGACCATCAGGCCTTGGGGATTTATCAGCCTTCAGTCCCATCAGTCTACCCAACGCCATTTCCTGCCTAATGTGAATTTCCTTCAGTTCCTCCGTCACCCTAGGATGTCTGGCCACTAGAACATCTGGGAAATTGTTTTTTGTCTTCCTTAATGAAGACAGATCCAAAGTACCGGTTCAACTCGTCTGCCATTTCCTTGTTCCCCATAATAAATTCACATGCTTCTGCCTTCAAGGGACCCACAAGAAGCTTTTACTATCCTTCTTTATATTATTGGCTAGCTTACCTTTGTACCTCATCTTTTCTCCCCGTATTGCCTTTTTAGTTATCTTCTGTTGCTCTTTGAAAGAGTCCCAATCCTCTGGCTTCCCGCTCTTCTTTGCTATGTTATACTTCTTCTCTTTTATTTTTATGCTGTCCTTGACTTCCCTTGTCAGCCACGGGTGCCTCTTACTCCCCTTAGAATCTTTCCTCCTCTTTGGGATGAATTGATCCTGCAACTTCGGCATTATTCCCAGATTTTAGTATTTACGAACATGACTTGCTTGTTGTTCACATTTAAAACTGCAAGTTTGGTCTGTTTGCCTATATTAATACATTTGTTTAAATTTCCTAACAATTGGTCAGTTTCACACCATCTCTCATCCTTTTGTCTCATACCTTCTGCCTTTTCATCTCAGGCCTTTGTCCACAATCTGCCTATCACCCTCCCCCCCCCCACACATGTATCAATCTAATATCTGACAGGCTTTGTCCTGCCCCCCCCCCCCCTCTCCCAAACCATACAATCAGTCTGAAGAACGGTCCAGACCCAAAATGTCACTTATCCATGTTCTACAGAAATGCTGCCTGACCCGATCAGTGACTCCAGGACTTTGTTTACTACCTTTTTTTGTCAACCAACATCTGCAGTTTCTTGTATCTTCTTTTCTTTTTGTCTCTATTCCATTTTGTACCTAAGTCCTTTGGGGAAAATTACTCTTCTTTGCATCTTTACCTCCTGTGGAGAAATGCATCGTTCCTTTATTGGTGCAGTGACTATAATTTCATTGACTTTGTTCTATTCAATCCCTTTTGTGTTTCCCACATACATGATCACATTGGACGTGAAATATCTGGACTAGACTCTGACCATTAATGTTTTGAGGTGAGAATGGGATTTCAATGGCCATTTCAATCTCTGCCGATTGAATGTTTAAAAGTTCTGAGTGCTTGGCCTGAAGAATAACGAGTCTTCTGAGTAACCCCACAATGATTTTGTCGAGACTTGCGTCACAGACACAACAATTCCAAAGACGTGCGGGTTTGTAGGTTAGTTGGCCTCTGCAAATTGTCCCTGGTGCGTCGGGTAGAACTAGTGTACGGGGTGATCGCTGGTTCGTGCGGACACAGTGGGCACAAGGGCCTGTTTTCACTAAAACTAAGCCAAACTAAACTAAACAAGAAGTATCAGAAAGTAGAAATGCAGATAAAATGAAAGCACGGAGCTGTTTTGGAGATCTCTGCTTCACTGCTGGCGAGTTACTGAATCACAGCACACAGCCTTCTTCCCGCCACTTTGCTCCTGCCCGCCGTGCTGCTTCACCTTCTCATTCCACAGGCTGTGCATCTGTGGGGTGCTGTCTGAACCAGAGAGTCGTCTGATTTCTTCTGCTTGTTCTACTTTTGCAGCTAGAACGACCAGTGGAAAAGCATTATTAAAACATGACCGTGTGATGGAGTCACTACTGCTGCTTTTAATGAAGGCAGGAATGACAAGGCTGCAGGGAAAGTAGCAGCGGAATGGGGCTAATGATGTGGTTCTTTCAGAGAGGATGCTGATGTCCCCATTCTCTGCTATATAATTGCCTGGAACCTATATAAACTGCTCACGGGCATTATTAAAATTGTGAGTGCATTATTACCGTGTGAGGAATTACAGGTGCGTCTTGTCACTGTGAGGCGTGGAAAGCTGCAAAACTCTCGAGTTGAATGTTAAGACGGTTGCAATTTAAAAGCCCTGGCAACGTAGCACTACACAAGAAAGGCTTGGCTAATCTCCATCGGACAGAGGAAACTGTACTGGTACAGCGTGGAAACAGGCCCTTTGGCCCAACTTGTCCACACTGGCCAACATGTCCCTGCTACACTAGTCCCACCTGCCTGCGTTTGGCCCATATCCCTCAATCTGTCCTATCAATGTACCTGTCTAACTGCCTCAACTACCTCCTTTGGCAGGTCGCTCCATACACCCACCACCCTTTGTGTGAAAATGTTACCCCTTCGATTCCTATTAAATCTTTTCCTCTTCACCTTAAATGACCCATAAATGCAACATATTACGTTATTTATATTTGAGTTTTGTTTATTGTTACATATACCGAGGTACAGATGAAGCTTTTGTTGCGTACTAACCAGTCAGTGGAAAGACAATACTTGATTACAGACAAGCCATCCACAGTGTGCAAATACATGATAAAGGGAAAAACGTGAATAACATTTATTGCAAGATAAAGTCCAGTAAAATCCGATTAAAGGTAGTCCAAGGATCTCCACTGAGGTAGATAGTAGCTCAGGACTGCTTTCTAGTTGTTGGTAGGATGGTTCAGTTGCCTGTGAACAGCTGAGAAGAAACTGTTCGTGAATCTGGAGCTGTGCATTTTCACACTTCTATACCTCTTGCCCGATGGGAGAGGGAGTGGCCGGGTGCGACTCGTCCTTGATTATGCTGGCGGCCTTGCCGAGGCAGCGTAAAGTGTAAATGGAGTCAATGGAAGGGGGGTTAGTTTGTGTGATGGTCTGGGCTGCATCTACAATTCTCTGCAATTTCTTGCGGTCTTGGATGGAACTGTTCCCAGACCGTGCTGTGATGCATCCTGATAAAACGCTTTCTGCGGTGCACCTGTAGACGTTAGTGAGAGTTGTTGGGAATATGCCGAACTTCCTAAGCCTTCTAAGGAAGTAGAGGGGTTGGTGTGCTTTCTTGGCCATTACATTGTGGAGGAAGGAACTGCAGATGCTGGTTTATACCGAAGATACACAAAACGCTGGAGTACCTTTGCGGGTCAGGCAGCATCTCCGGTGAAAAGGAATAGGTGACGATTCGAGTCGGGACTCTCCTTCAGAAGTCAACATTAATTGACCTCGCATTGTAGGAGAATAAGGCTCTAGATTATACTGTACTTTAACATTTTCTAATGCAATTTTTCACTTTTGTTAATCTTTAGCTTTATTTTTTGCCTCAGGAGGTGTGACAATTGTGAACTCTTGCAGGATCATGCGTCCGGATGATGCCAACATCGCGGGCAATGTCCACGGTGGTACAATACTGAAAATGATAGAGGAGGCCGGAGCCATCATCAGTACCAGGCACTGCAACAGCCAGAATGGGGTGAGTGGCAAAGCATAACAAATCTGGCTTCACACTGCCTTATTATGCCAAATGTGGACATTACAGTGACAACCCTTCTCTGGAGCATTGGAGGCTGACGGGAGACCTGATAGAAGTTAATAAAATGATGAGAGACATTGACAGGGTACACAGTCAGAATATTTTCCAGGATGGAAGTTATTTCAGTGAGTTAGGGCGGTGCAGCGGTAGAGCTACTTAAAGGAAAATTAGTCTAAGGAAAAGCAGATATTTCATAAATATTTTAAAGTTTAGAATTTTGCATTAATATATAACTTTACAAGTGAATTTACTGGCATTTAATTGCTTCTGACTTGTGGTCACGTGTAATATGGAAAATGGGGGTTGGGTGAAAGTTTGTCGCAAAAAATAATATCAAAAACGTGTAAACTGCTTATCTGAGGGCGAAGTATTGGTCAGGAAAATGGGACAAATACAAGTGCTGTAGTATTCTCTGCGTTGACCCAAAGGAGTCTCAATTCAGCATTTCAATGGGAAGACACTTTTCATCAGTTCCGACGCCTTCACTACCACTGACGGCACAATCCCATTATTTAAAGATGACAGGAGTGCCGACAAATGTGTATCTACCTATCACCTGCCCAGTTTGTCACACTCCCACCTCTCCTCAAGCTTTCTCCCCCGCCCTCCCCACTACAATCGTGTGGCACGGTGGCGCAGTGAGTGGTAGAGTTGCTGCCTTACAGCGCCAGACACCCGGGTTCGATCCTGACTCCAGGTACTGTCGGTACGGAGTTTATATAGGTATAACAGGGTTATACAGGTAATCCTGTTACTTGCGTGGGTTTCTCCGAGATCTTCGGTTTCCTCCCACACTCCAAAGATGTACAGGTTTGTAGGTTAATTAGCTTGGTATGAATGTAAAAAGTTGTCCCTAGTATGTGTAGGGTAGTGTTAATGTTGGGGGATCGCTGGTCGGTGCAGACTCGGTGGGCCGAAGGGCCTGTTTCCATACTGTATCTCTAAACTAAACATTAGTTTTTCAGTCCACCGAGTCTACGGCATCCAATGGTCATCAGTTCACATTAATTCAACGTGTTCCCACTTTTACATCCACATACTAGGGGCAATTTATAGAGGCCAGCTATCCTACAAATTTGCTCGTCTTTGGGATATGGGAGGAAACTGGAGCACCCGGAGGAAACCCACACAGTCACAAGGAGAACATGCAAACTCCACACAGACATCAGCCGAGGTCAGAGTCAAACCCAGGTCTCTGGCACTGTGAGGCAGCAGCTGACCCATCTGCACCACTAGAGGATTTAACGTGAGAGGAGAAAGGTTTACATTAGATTAGGAGAAGTGCGAGAAGTTTTATTACACGGAAACTTGTAAGTACCTGGATCGTGCTCCCAGGAATGGTGGAAGCAGATACGATAGTAGCACATTTAAGAGGCTTTTAGATAGGTTAACGAATATGCAGGGAACCGAGACATATAAATCAAGTGCAGGCAGAAAGGACGAGTTTAATGTGGCATCATGCATGGCACAGACATCAAGGAGTGAAGGGCCTGTTCCTGTGCAGTGATGTTCTATCCCTTGAGTGTTTATCATTCAGTTTTACTTTATGTTGGCATATACATGCAGAAAAAAGAATGACACGAGGTGGCACAATTTGGTTGAGATGCTTTAGAAATGATAAATCTTCCATGTGATCTTGAATGTGATACACCGTGATATCCATCCCTGGCAAGTAGAACAAGTTAGTTTTATAGAAGAGTATTAGAAGAGTATTATACATTTCAGTGATAAGGATATTGTAGTGAAATTGCCCATTATTCCTATCCTGAGCTCTATGGTTTCCCAGTGTCAATCGTACGCCATGTGCTAGGACAAGCAGATAATTGTAAAAGTTCAACTTCTTGTTATGAGTAGTGACTGCTGAATGTTAAAGTCATTTGTTCACCTCCCATTATTCCTGTTTCTAATTACTAGAACGAAGTAGTTAAGAGTATTGTGAGAAGGAAGCTGCATTAACAGTGAACCTTTATTGTACTTGTCAGAACAATACCAGAGGCATTAATTAACGGAGGAAATATTGATTTGCAGGCAGAAACCTGTGAGAAGTTGCAGTGAGATAAACGACAAGTTATTCTTTACGTGGCTGCTTCGCTGTTCTTCAAGAACACTGTGGACTTATTTAAATAATACCGTCTTTAACATTCACCTGAATCCCTGAACAGGCACCATGTTATTGTCTTCCAATTCACCCAATAAGATCTGTGCAACCCTCTTCACCCCCAACTCATCCTTACCGACCTGGATGTGCCATCTAAGCCATTTGCCCACACTTGGCCCATATCCTTCGAAACCTTTCCTATCCATGTGCCTATCCAAGAGACATTTAAATACTGTTATTGTACCTGGCTCAACTGGCAGCTCGGACCATATACCCACCACCCAAATGTAAATAACCAGCTGCTGAGCTGAACCTTCGCTGTAACAATGGTTCTGGTAAAGGGATCCTTGCAGGTTATCCACTGGTATATTTCCCATAAGGCTCTTTGCTGCATACTGCTGCAGTGCAGAAGACCACGGAGACTGTTGGCACAAATGGGGACAGTTATTGGTCAAAGTGACGTGTGCATTCATCCCAAGCAGAGGTGTTTGGCTACATCGCATGGCTCCATGTAAAAAGATGTACTCATACAATACATGCGTGGTCTGATTGATATGGCCCTGGCATCTTCCTGTTGTGTGGCCTTTGTATGAGGAAGTCGTTACCTCCTCCTACTCTTCTTCAGAAGCCTGTGCAGGTTCATCTGCCCTCGTTTGGAGCTCCATAATACCTTGCTTCCCATTAGTGTGCCCTGCACTCATTCCTTACCAACATAACCCAGGAACTGAATGAGTACTAGTTGTGTTATGACGTGACCCTGTGGAGATTACCCCCTGAGGTCAGAGGGTAGTTGGAAATGTTTGTAGAAACAAAGGAACTGCAGATGCTGGTTTACCAAGGAAAGACACAAAGTGCTTGAGCAACCCAGCGGGTCAGGCAGCATCACTGGAGAACATAGATCGATGACACTTTGGGTCAGGATCTCTCTTCAGACTGAAAGTCTGTTGATTTCCTCTCTATTGTCAGAGGTCATCCTCCCTTTTTCTAAACATTACCGATCTGATGAACATGGACTCTCTCTCTCCCTTTGAAGGAGTAAAACAGGGTCTTTGACCCAAACCATAACTCTATTTCTCTTTCCATAGATGCTGTCTGACCCGCTAAGTCTTTCTAAAATTTTCGGCTATATTTCTTTTGAAGGATTCATTTGACAATTTGGGTCACTCAATTCTGAGGGTTCGCCTGATGGGATGCAGTTATTTGAAATCCCAGATTGGATCAGTCTACTTGAGATTTGTCAAGGAGATTTTTCTCTGTGATCGTGGAACAAATGTATGAGACCCTTTTTACATTCTGTGTGAATGTTCGGCATTTATAAAAACTAATTTATTTATGAATGAGAACAGGGTCACTCATGAATCAGATGAATGTGTTTGATAATCTCACGGAAATAACTTGGTAATGATATTATCTGGTTGAGTTAAACATTAGAAACACAGTGCTAGGGTACATGAAATTCTTGCAACAAGTAACTAGTGTTAACATATGTACCATTTCTGTCAACACCACTTTTTTGACTTTCCACTGATTAATTTCTAATCAATTTCTTTGCTATCCCCGCTTTGTTACAGGTCTATCATCAATCACATTGAAGTTGCCCATGCACAGAAATGTAGCCAGATTGCAGAGATAAATACTGTGGTTGTCAGTGCAGGTCTAGACTTGGGTATTCTGTGATGACTGAATAACCTGCCTCCCATTTTCTTCATCACATACACCATATGTAACACAGTAGCTGCATTAACAGTGAAGAAGCTCAATACTAAACAATCTGCTTGATTGGTCAACCACCCGCCACCCTAAACATGTATCTCTCTACCACAGTGCACAGAATGCCATCTCCAAATCCTGCTGCAATTGCCATGCAAGGCTTACAAACCTGCCACCTCCGTCACTTGGAAGTGTGAAGGCAGCCGATAATCAGACCACCGGCAACTTCCCCAACCACAAACCGCAGATGCTGGTTTATACTGATTTTACTCCCCCTTCTTTGTTGTATACTCTCACAATACAATAATTCTCTTTCATAGAAACATAGAAACATAGAAAGATAGGTGCAGGAGTAGGCCATTCGGCCCTTCGAGCCAGCACCGCCTTTCAATATGATCATGGCTGATCATCTAAAATCGGTACCCGTTCCTGCTTTTTCCCCATATCCCTTGAATCCTTAGGCCCTAAAAGCTAAATCTAACTTTCTTTTGAAAACATCCAGTGAATGCGCTTCCACTGCCTTCTGTGGCAGAGAATTCCACAGATTCACAACTCTGGGTGAAAAAGCTTTTCCTCATCTCAGTCCTAAATGGCCTACCCCTTATTCTTAAACTGTGACCCCTGGTTCTGGACTCCCCCAACATCGGGAACATGTTTCCTGCATCTAGCCTGTCCAAACCTTTAATAATGTTATATGTTTCTATAAGATCCCCTCTCATCCTTCTAAATTCCAGTTAATACAAACCCATTCGACCTATTCTTTCATCAATATGTCAGTCCTGCCATTCTGGGAATTAACTTGGTGAACCTACGCTGCACTCCATCAATAGCAATAATGTCCTTCCTCAAATTATGAGACCAAAATTGCACACAATACTCGAGGTGTGATCTCACCAGGGCCCTGTACAACTGCAGTAGGACTTCCTTGCTGCTAAACTCAAATCCTCTCGCAATGAAGGCCAACATGCCATTAGCTTTCTTCACTGCCTGCTGTACCTGCATGCTTACTTTCAGTGACTGATGTACTAGCACACATAGTTGCACCTCCCCTTTTACTAATCTGACACCATTCAGATAATAATCTACCTTCCTGTTCTTGCCACCAAAGTGGATAACCTCACATTTATCCACATTATACTGCATCTGCCATGCATCTGCCCACTCACCCAACCTATCCAAGTCACCCTACAGCCTCAGCATCCTCATTGCAGCTCACACTGTCACCCAGTGTTATGTCATCGGCAAACTTGGAGATGTTACGTTTAATTTCCTCGTCTAAATCGTTAATATATACAAGCACATGGACTCCTTTTTGATTCTTTCACTTTTTATCTTTGCCGAGGGAAAATTTATAGTGACCAATTAAACTAACAGTATGCTTTTGGGAATGCTGGCCTTCCAAAGAATGTTCAAATTCTAAGAATGAATGTAAAAAAACAGATGATTAAATATATGACTGGTGTGCAGAGTGCAGAGAACACAAATATTGAATTCATAACTGCTGCTCAGTTACCGACATTGAATTTCATTTTCAATTTATGTTCGAGTTTCAATTATGGAATTTGATGAGGCAGAATTAATATAAATTAGTTAATTTTCAATTGTACATGCATGTCAGTACCATAGAATGCTGCTAAAGTGCTGAGAATTAAGTGAACTCTGATGATCCAGGCGTTTTCATGAGGACCCAACGCAAGCTAAGGGGAAGGTAATCCTAGCAAAAAAAACTGCAGACGCAGGAAGTCTGAAACAAAGTCCAGAAGTTACTGTTGGCATCCAGCAGCTCAACCAGCATCAGTGGGATCAGGATTCACGTTTCAGATCAAGGGTCGTGCATCTGAATTGAAAAAGAGAAGAAGCAAACATTTGCAGAGATGCTGACGGCAGTTCAGAGTGGGAGAGGCACAGATGCTTCAAGTTACATGTGACTGGAGCCTCGGGACAGCCTTTGTGGATTGAATGAGGTGTTTTTCCAAGCGGTCTTGCAATCCAATGTAGAGGATGCCACAACGTATCTACCTACAATTGCATGGGAATGTGAAGTTACAGAGGGAGTGGTTAGAGGAGATGGGCGAATGGACCAGGGACTTGCGGAGGGATTGGGAGTTATGATATCTGTCCACTTCCATCTTTACTTTCCATCATCTGTGTACCCAGTACGATAGTGGCATGTATGTTATTGGAGGGGATTCTGAAAGACAGGATCTACATACATGTGGAAAGGCAAGGACTGATTAGGGATAGTCAGCATAGTTTTGTGCTCCGGAAATCATGTCTCACAAGTCTGCTAGAGTTTGTTGAAGAGGTGACAGAGATGATTGATGACAGCAGTGTGGTAGATGTTGTTTACAAGGACTTTAGCAAGGCCTTTGACAAGATACCACATGGAAGGCTGGTCAGGAAGTTTAGATCACATGGGAACCAGGGTTGAAGGTAGAAGACAATAGAAGAAGGTAGGGCGGTGGTAGAGAGTTGTTTTCCAGACTGGAGGCCTGGACAAGTGGTGTACCACAGATCAGTCCAGAGTTGGTCGTTGTTTACATTATTGATTTGTATGTGAATGTAGGTGGCATGGTTAGTAAGTTTGTGGATGACACTAAAATTGGTGGTATGGTGACAATGATGAAGGTTATCAATTATTAAAACGGGATGTTGATTAATTTGGCCAATGTGCTGAGGAATATCAGATGAAGTTTAATTCAGATAAATGTGACATATTGTATTTTGGTTGGATAAACCAGGACAGGACTTGCACAATAAACGGTAGAAACTTGGGGAGTGTTGCACAACAGAGAGACCTAGACCTCAGTGTGCAGGTCATAGAGTCCTATAGCAAGGAAACAGGCCCTTCGGCCCAACTCATCCATACCGACCAAGATGCTCTAACTAAGCTTTTCCCATTTTCCCACTTTTGGCCCATATCCCTCTCCACCTTTCTGATCCATGTACTGTTCAAATGTCTGAAATTATGTTTTGTATCTGCCTCAACTACTTCCTCCGGCAGCTTGTTCTGACCACCCTCTGTGTCTCTGTGTCGAGGTATTTGCCCCTCGGGTTCCCATTAAACCTTTCCCCTCTTACCTTAAACGTATGCTCTCTCATTCTTGATTCCACGTTCCTGGGAAAAAGACTATGTGTGCATTCACCCTATCTGTTAATCTCATCATTCAATAAATGTCTTTAAGATTTAAAAAAATTACAGTGGCTCAACGGTAGAGTTGCTGCCTCACAGCACCGGGCTCGATCCTGGCTACAGGTCCGGTCTGCACAGAGTTTGAATGTTCTCCTTGTGACCACGTGGGTTATCTCTGGGTATAATGGTTTCCTCCCACACTCTAAAGGTTTATTGGCTTCTGTAAAGTGTCCCTAATGTCAAGTCAAGTCAAGTCAATTTTATTTGTATAGCACATTTAAAAACAACCCACGTTGACCAAAGTGCTGTACATTTGATTAGGTTCCAATAGAAAAAAAAATGAAAACATACAGTAGCACGCAAACAGTTCACAGCGCCTCCTCAATGAGCCTCAAACGCTAGGGAGTAGAAATATGTTTTGAGCCTGGACTTAAAGGAGTCGATGGAGGGGGCAGTTCTGATCGGGAGAGGGATGCTGTTCCACAGTCTAGGAGCTGCAACCGCAAAAGCGCGGTCACCCCTGAGTTTAAGCCTAGACCGCGGGATAGTGAATAGCCCCAAGTCGGCCGATCTGAGGGACCTGGAGTTAGAGAGGGGGGTTAGAAGATTTTTGATGTAGGGGGGGGAATGTGTGGATAAAACTAGTGTATGGGTGATTGCTGGTCGGGTTGGACTCAGTGGCCTAAAGGGCCTTGATTAAAGCACTTCTATATGGAGAAATTGTCATCTTGAAAATAGAAAAAGAATAAGGATTAGGATTTCCTTTGGTATAAGAACTGCTTGTAGAAGGAAGTTGGCAGAGGAAACGGAAGAAAACCGAGTCATAGAGTCTTATAGCGTGAAAATAGGGCCTTCGGCTCAACCTGCCCACGTAATAATAATAATAATAATAATGCATTACATTTATATAGCGCTTTTCATATACTCAAAGACGCTTTACAGGGATTTAGAGAACATAGGGAAGTGAATAAATAGATAAATAAGTAAACGAACAGAGAAAGGAGACAGAAGGTGAGGTGACCTTCAGTGGTTGAAGGCAGTACTGAACAGGTGAGACTTCAGTCTCACCTGCCTGCATTTGGCCCATATCCCTCTAGTCTAAACATATCCTATCCATGCACCTGTCTAAATGTTTCTTAAGTGTTATGACACTACCTGTCTCAATGACCACCTCCGTCAGCTCGTTCCATACACCCACCACACTTTGTATGAAAAGTTACCCCTTCAGGCTCCTGTTGTATCTTACCCCCCGCATCTTAAACCTAGTCCTCTGCTTCTGGATTCCTCTACTCTGGGCAAGAGACTCTGTGCGTCTAACTGATCTATTCCTGTCATGATTTTGTATGCAACCTCTCAGCTTGAGATTTGATGTGAAGCAGATTTTATCAAGGTTAAAGAGTACAGTGAATGGAAGAAGAAAAATGAAGTGAATTTGAATGATGCATTGGGATGATTACCCACGGGTCTGGGTCTCATCCAGATTGAGCACAGCATGTCTTCTCCATACAACAGCTAGAATGGTGCTCTATGTGGGAGTTTTAGGCAGTTTTGACCATATTCCCAGTCTACATGAGCCTGGAGCACAAAACTGCATGTAATTGTTTGCTAATTGGCTTTCAAATGGTCTATCCCACTCAGGAGTTATAGGAATGGCTGGAGTAACTAAACATAAAGATCAAAGATGGGATTCAGATTAAATGAATGCTATTTGGGCAGTACAGGCCTTGGGCATGCAAATTGACTGAACAATGCTTGATGCGAGTGCCAGGTTGATAAATTGGGGGGGAAAAGGTTGAATTATCCTGCATTGTTAATTCTGCAGATTAATTTGGCATATTTCTGGAAGATTTTATCATTGCTTGATAAAACTTCAGTCACATTATTAGTTGCCGTTTGGCTAACGTTTAGACGTTGAAACAAACAGTTAGCACACCCAAGCTTTCCTATTTAGATTAAGATCTTCGTAGGTAGTCGCCATCGGTCAAGGATGAGTTGCTTCTGAAGAGGGGGAGATGCTAGTGCATTAATTATTTAAAAATGGGGTGGTGTTACGTACCATCCACCACACCAAGGCTCTGTGGGGTAGGACCACAGTCAAGGGTCCTTCTACTGCTGCACATTGGGGGGCAGGTATGGTGGAGATGCCCCTCAAACGAGGGAGAGGATATTATCCAGGGGGCCACATGAGTTGGATACAATGATAGTTTCTGTGAACAGTGCCATTCATTTTGTGAACAGTGCCATTCATTGTGATCATGGCTGATCATCCACAATCAGTAACCTGTGCCCAACTTCTCCCCATATCCCTTGATTCCACTAGCCCCCAGAGCTCTATCTAACTCTCTTAAATTCATCCAGTGATTTGGCCTCCACTGCCCTCTGTGGCAGAGAATTCCACAAATTCACAACTCTCTGGGTGAAAAGGTTCCTTCTCACCTCAGTTTTAAATGGCCTCCCCTTTATTCTAAGACTGTGGCCCCTGGTTCTGGACTCCCCCAACATTGGGAACATTTTCCTGCATCTAGCTTGTCCAGTCCTTTTATAATTTTACATGTCTCTTAAGATCCCCCCTCGTCCTTCTAAACTCCAGTGAATAGAAGCCTAGTCTTTTCAATCTTTCCTCATATGACAGTCCCGCCATCCCAGGGATCAATCTCTTGAACCTACGCTGCACTGCCTCAATTACAAGGATGTCCTTCCTCAAATTAGGAGACCAAAACTGTACACAATACTCCAGATGTGGTCTTACCAGGGCCCTATACAACTGCAGAAGAACCCAGTGTTTCAAAAGCAATTAATTGGCTCAAAGATGCATTGCAAAGTCTCATCTGTTCAGCACTGCCTTCAATCACTGACCGTTACCTCACCTTCTTTTTCCTTTTCTCTTTGTTTACTCATTTATCAATTTATTTTCTTTTATGTTTTAGTAAACCTTGTAAAGCGTCTTTGAGTGTTAGAAAAGCGCTATATAAATGTAATGCATTATTATTATTATTATTATTGAATAGAGTAAGGCATGATTATAGAAATGTAATTCTTTTATGGTCTGTAAATATTAACTCTCCGTTTTGCTGGGCCATGGATATTAAGTCAAGAATGTTTGATTGTCAACAATGAAATTCTTACTTATTCTAATTCACTACCACATTGGTACATAGAAACATTGCTGCCTGACCTGCTGAGTTATTCCAGCACTTTGTGTCTTTTTGGCAAACCAGCATCTACAGTTTCTGTGCCTAATTATTAAATGTGGATATGGATGCAAAGAACTGGAAATTGTGGAGGAAAAGCAATGTTGGGATTATACTCAAAAATAATAGAAAAATATACAGAACAGGGTCAAGGCAAAGAGAGCTCAAATAGAACAAACGATAACTTGTGAACAAGAAAAAGTGAATGTAAAGACTGCCACATCCTTTACATCAGGGAAACAGGCAACAACCTAAGAATTGGAGTGACAGGATACATCAATATATTGTATGGGGAGATCAATATAGATCTGTTGGCAGACACTTCCAGCAGCACGGGATCCAGTCTCTGGAGATCATGGGCCTGGAAACTGAATGGATTGAGGCATTACAGATTTGGTAGCCAACTGGTCTAAACCAAGTACAGATTTAAACCAAGTATAGATTCATCCTGATTCCACAAAGCGACTGTAGGGCGAATGGAAGGGCAAGTGGATGTGTACAAGGGTAATGATGTCATGGCTCCGATCAAAGGGGAAGTGCATAGTGAAAATGAATCTCCAGCTGTGAGAACATTGAGCACTGGAGGGATGAATATCCCACTGCTCACAAAATGATAACCTGACCCTAATCTCCAGCAGATTGTTTACGTTACTTCCTCTGGCTTCACATTTCATGCCGGTTCTTTCCTTATCTCCTTATCTCAGCCTTTTGTCTTTTCATCTCTGGCCTTTATCCAACCATTTCCCCATCTCACCTGTATCTGCATCACCTGCCAGTGTTGTCCCGACCCCACCACTCTTCCAGCTTTCTCCCCCTACTACAGTCTGTAGAAGGGTCCTAATACAAAAACATCATTGATCCATTTTCTCCAGAAATGCTGCCTGACCCGCTAAGTTACTCCAGCAGTTTGTGTATTAATTGTGGATGTTTCATTTCAGGCAAAAAAAAGTGATAAGCCAAGGAGTCAGTTTTATTTGGAGTTTGCATTCGCGTTGGCAGCTAGTTCATAAGTTCCAGCAGCAGAATTAGGCGATTCGGCCCATCAAGTCTACTCCGCCATTCAATCATTGCTGATCTACAGTGCATTCAGAAAGTATTCAGATCCCTTCACTTTTTCCACATTTTGTTACGTTACAGCCTTATTTTTAAAATAATTAAATTCATTTTTTAATTATAAATCTACACACAATACCCCAGAATGAAGAAGTGAAAACAGGTATTTTGAAATTTTTGCAAAGTAATTAAAAATAAATAACTGAAATATCACATTTACATAAGTATTCAGACCCTTTGATATGACGCTCAAAATTGAGCTTAGGTTCATCATGTTTCCATTGATTATCCTTGAAATGTTTCTACAACTTGATTGGAGTCCACCAGTGGTAAATTAAATTGATTGGACATGATTTGGAAAGGCACACACCTGTCTATATAAGGTCCCACAGTTGACAGTGTATGTCAGAGCAAAAACCAGGCCATGAAGATGAAGGAATTGTCTGTAGACCTCCGAGACAGGATTGTGTCGAGACACAGATCTGGGGAAGGGTATAAAACAATTTCTGCAGCATTGCAGGTCTCGATGAGTACAGTGGCCTCCGTTATTCTTAAATGGAAAAACTTTGGAACCACCAGGACTCTTCACAGAGCTGGCCGCCCGGCCAAACTGAGCAATCGGGGGAGAAGGGCCTTGGTCAGGGAGGTGACCAAGAACCCGATGGTCACTCTGACAGAGCTCCAGAGATCCTCTGTGAAGATGGGAGAACCTTCCAGAAGGACAACTATATCTGTAGCACTCCACCAATCAGGCCTTTATGGTAGAGTGGCCAGACGGAAGCCACTCCTCCGTAAAAGGCACATGACAGCCCGCTTGGAGTTTGCCAAAAGGAACCTAAAGGACTCTCAGACCATGCGAAACAAGATTCTCTGGTCTGATGAAACCAAGATTGAACTCTTTGGCCTGAATGCCAAGCGTCACGTCTGGAGGAAACCAGGCACTGCTCATCACCTGGCCAATACCATACCTACGGTGGAGCATGGTGGTGGCAGCATCATGCTGTGGGGACTTTTTTTCAGCAGCAGGAACTGGGAGACTAGTCAGGATCGAGGGAAAGATGAACGGAGCAAAGTACAGAGAGATCCTTGATGAAAACCTGCTCCAGAGCGTTCTGGACCTCAGACTGGGGCAGAGGTTCACCTTCCAACAGGACAACGACCCTAAGCACACAGCCAAGACAACGCAGGAGTGGCTTCGTGACAAGTCTGTGAATGTCCTTGAGTGGCCCAACCAGAGCCCGGACTTGAACCCGATCGAACATCTCTGGAGGGATCTGAAAATAGCTGAGCATCGACGCTCCCCATCCAACCTGACAGAGCTTGAGAGGATCTGCAGAGAAGAATGGGAGAAATTACCCAAATACAGGTGTGCCAAGCTTGTAGCGTCATACCCAAGAAGACTTGAGGCTGTAATTGCTGCCAAAGGTGCCTCAACAAAGTACTGAGTAAAGGGTCTGAATACTTATGTAAATGTGATATTTCAGTTATTTCTTTTAATTACTTTGCAAAAATTCTAAACACCTGTTTTCGCTCTTTTATTATGGGGTATTGTGTGTAGATTGATGATTAAAAAACATAATTTAATCCATTTTAAAATAAGGCTGTAACATAACAAAATGTGGAAAAAGTGAATGGGTCTGAATACTTTCTGGATGCACTGTATCTTTCCCTCCCAACCCCATTCTCCTGCCTTCTCCCCATATCTCCTGACAACCGTATCAGTCAAGAATCTGTCAGTCTCCACCATAAGAAATATCCATTGACTTGGCCTCCACAGCTATCTGTGGCAATGAATTCCACTGAATCACCACCCTCTGACAAAAAATAAATCCTCCTCATCTCGTTTCCAAAGGTACGTCCTTTTATTCTAAGTCTATGACCCCTGGTCCATTGGTCTGGTCCCTGTTCTTCCTTGAAAGCCAGGTTTATTCTGAAGAAGAGTCTCGACCCGAAACGTCATCCATTCCTCCTCTCCAGAGATGCTACCTGTGTGTGAGTTACCCCAGCATTTTGTGACTATCTTCAGTTTAAACAGCATCTACAGTTCCTTCCTACACATTTATCCTTGTTTATTCCAGTGTGTAAGCAGACTTGTACTGCTCTGTGTAGCTGATTCTTGCAAATACGTGTGAGAAATAATTATGTGGAATGCTAACATAAATCTCCATGTTGTCAGGATTGAATGAAATATTGATTTCCGCAGGTTACATTTTGATAATAACGGGCACTTTTTAGTTTATGTGCCAGCATGCAGGAAAATAAATTCTACTATTTTTTATAGTTTCATACTCCTCCAGGAATGAGTCAATCCTGCTGAACCCTTCAGCACACCCAATGACAACATCATTTGGATATATTTCTCTATCTGACAACTGTGTGTTAATATATTTGAAATGTAATTACTTCAAGATCAGTTCTAGCCTGATTCTGTGTGGATCATTCTTCACTCTTTTCTCAATAGGCTCATTTAGTGTCATTAGGCACAACCCCACAAGTCCCGGCTGCAGCATCCTGCAGCAATTCTGTGAGAGATGACCGCTTCTCAGTTTAATGATATTTTATTGCCACATGTACTAAGGTACAGTGAAATTCTTTGTTTTGCATACAGCCCGGTAAAATCATACAGCGGACCTCACCCCGGCAGTACACAAGGAGTCGCCATGTTTCTGGTGCCGACAAAGCTGCAAAATGTTCATTGAGCGCTCGCAGCGGGAAACCAGGCCTGCCACCTCGTGCCGGGAACCCCCCCCCCCTTCATTCTCACCGGCCCCCTGCTGGGCCCCCCTGTGTTCTCGGTGACCCCCTGCTGGGTCCCCCTTTGTTCTCGGTGACCCCCTGCTGGGTCCCCCTTTGTTCTCGGTGACCCCCTGCTGGGTCCCCCTTTGTTCTCGGTGACCCCCTGCTGGGTCCCCCTTTGTTCTCGGTGACCCCCTGCTGGGTTCCCCCTCCAATCTTGGCGGCCCCACGTCGGGTCACCCCATCGATCTCGGCGGCGCCCCCCCTCCACGTCGGGTCCCCATTCATTCTCGCCGGCCCTCCTCGCTCTTGGCGACGCGGGTCCTCCTACCCTCTCGGCAGCGCGGATCCTCCTACCCTCTCGGCAGCGCGGATTAATGGTTAATGTTGAATTACGGATTAATTTGTAACTCACTGGGTCTAGATTGAAAGAGTCCAGAACTAGCTTTGCTACTTATTCAGTTCACCTATTGATTCTAGGTGATTATGGTGTTTCAAAATGAGCAATTTATGTTATGTTGGAAATGATAGGAACCTCTTTTTCACTAACACTTGGCATGACTGGAAGATAGCCAAAGAGGTACTTTTATTCAAGAACGGTAGGAGGGGAAATTTATTACAGGCCTGTGGGTTATTGGGAACAAATCTAAGGGACATGGCTTATCTGTCGTGGAAGGGCAGGGAGTAATCAAAGATGATCAGAATTTCTTTGTGGGGGAAGCTCCTGTTTGATTGAATTCTTCAAAGCGGTTACAAATTGGAATGCTGAGGGCCTTGTGGTTGATGTAGCCTATATGGACTTTCAGGAATGCCTATGACAGGCTTGCACTGATTGTTGTAGGTGACTGGCACAAGGAGATGGCTAATTGAGAAGTGTGCATTGAGAGAGGACAAAACAAATAAGATAAACCTCCATGCAGAAAAATATTCCAGTAAAATTTCATCCAAAGACGTACAGGTTTGTAGGTTAATTGGCTTCAGTAAAATTGTCAATTGTCCGTAGTGTGTGTAGGATAGTGTTAGTGCGCAGGGATCGCTGTTTCCGCTCTGTATCATTAAAATAAGCTAAAATAAACATACCACTGGCACTCCAATATATTTATCTTTACCTTCCCATCAGACCTTGGGTCCTAGGCCTTGTTCTTTTTTTAGTAAGTGATACAGACCCTATGGAAAAAGTATTTGAAATTTTGCAGACAATTTGTTTTACATTACATTATCCTATGTACTTGGAGAATGTGGACCAGTTACTAAAAGGTCCCACTAGGTGGGGAAGTACATTCACAGTCGTCTACAGTCTGAATTGACAAGCTTCATGTTCTTGTGACCTCCACTTGTCTATTACTATTCCAGTAAATGTTCTGTTTGTGGAAAGCAGTGCCCATTAAATGGCAACTTCATTATTTTATTGCACTACGTCCAACATAGCATGTGTGAAGAAGGTCTTGACCCGAAACGTCACCCATTCCTTTTCTCCAGAGATACTGTCTGACCCGCTAAGGAACTGCAGATGCTGGTTTTCACTGAAGATAGACACAAAATGCTGGAGTAACTCAGCGGGTCAGGCAGCATCTCTGGAGAAAAGGAATAGGTGATGTTTCGGGTCGAGACCCTTCAGACTGAGAGTCAGAGGAGAGGGAAACTAGAGGTATGAAGGGGTACAAAGAACAAATGAAGGAAGTGTATGGGAAAAAAACAAATCAAAGCCACCAACGATGACCAAGGAAAGGTAGAGCCCACAATGATCCATTGTTGGCTGTGGACAGGTGATAGAGTGAAACTAAGCAGGACGACACTGAAACCAGTAGGGTGGGGGAGCGACAGAGAGAGAGGGGATGGAAGGCTAACTTGAAATGAGAGAAATCAATGTTTATAACAGGAGGTTGTGAGCTCTAAACTGATGAATGAGCACTTGACGTGTTTATATGAAACTCCTTTTACCTGATTTTTGCCTCCATTAAAATGTTTGATGGTGAAATGTCTTATAAACTAGCAAGGTCCCTGCACACAGATATTAAGCCTAGGGATTTCAACTCTCCAATCCCAATCAATTAAAATAAATGTGATGCAAGTATAATTTGCACCTTCCTCTCTGCAGATTATTCTGAGAGTTGTCAGTCGTTTATGTACAAGTAGCATAGTTCTCAGTGTTCCAATCTCTGAATGTTTTACAGATTCCTCATATAACATTTGTCTTTGTTAACAAATAATGTCAATTCTTAGAACAGCAAAGAATCTTGTTAAACAAACAACTTGCAGGCATTTCTGCTTGTCTCCATCCTTGTTTCTATCCTTTTGTTTGTTAACACAGTCCAGGCAGTTCCATAAACTCCTTTCACCCCACCAGCCTCCGCATCCAGCATCTCATTCTCTGACACTTCTCCCACCTCCAACATGATCCTACCACCAGCCACATCCTCCCAGCCCCACCTCTACCATTCTCAATTTCTCCATCTCCGCCATTCTCTACCCTAGGACGGCACGGTAGCGCAGTGGTAGAGTTGCTGCTTTACAGCGAATGCAGCGCCGGAGACTCAGGTTCGATCCTGACTACGGGTGCTGCACTGTAAGGAGTTTGTACGTTCTCCCCGTGACCTGCATGGGTTTTCTCCGAGATCTTCGGTTTCCTCCCACACTCCAAAGACGTACAGGTATGTAGGTTAATTGGCTGGGTAAATGTAAAAATTGTCCCTAGTGGGTGTAGGATAGTGTTAATGTACGGGGATCGCTGGGCGGCACGGACTTGGAGGGCCGAAAAGGCCTGTTTCCGGCTGTATATATATGATAGGACATCCGAGATGTGCTCTTTCTTAAATAAACATGATTTCCTTCCCTGCTGTTGTATATGCATCCCTCACCTTTGTGTCCCGTGGTTTAACTCTCACTCCCTCTCCGTCCCGACACAATAAGGATAGAGTTCCCCTGGTCCTCACCTTTCACCCCACCATCCTCTGCATCCAACTCATCATTCTCCAACATTTTTTCCACCTCCAGCGTGATCTCACCACCAGTCACAACCTCCCATTCCCACCTCATTACCCTTTCCTTGGACACCATTTCCTTTGCATCTTCTTGGTTCACTCATCCCTTCCCACCCAAACCACCCTCTCCCCAGGTACTTCCCCAGCAACTGCAGGAGTACACCTGTACCTATACCTCTTCCCTTGCCTTCATCAGGGACCCCAGCAGTAATTCCAGGCGAGACAGAGGTTCATGCGCACCTCCTCTAACCTCATCTACTGTATCTGGTGTTCCCGCCAAGGCCTTCTCGCTCTGCCAGTTGCTAACAATTTTCACTTTCCTTCCCATTCCCATACTGACCTTTTCATCCTGGGCCTCCTCCATTGCCAGAGTGAGGCCACGTTGAAATTGGAGGAACAGCACCTCAGAATCCGCTTGGGATGCTTCCAACTTAATGGTAAGAGCGTTAAATTTTAGGTAACTAACCAACAAACAGCCCCCTTCCCCCTCCCCTTTCTCCTTCAAGACACCACCCACTTTCTTCCCCCCTCCACTCCCCTCCCCTGAACTCTAGCTCCCCACCCCCTCCTCATCCGCCTGCACTTCTTCACAATTAGCAACATTTCTATCCTCGAGCTTCACAATTCACAATTCTTTACCCGTTTGAGCTAACAGCTGTTTTATTATGTCTGGCCGTTATCCAATAATCTGCCTAACAAATAACCCCCTCGTCTGCATCCATCTATGACCAGCCGTGCTCTGCTCTACCCCTCCTCTCTTCCAGCTCTGCAATCAATCTGAAGAAGGGTCCCGACCCGAAACATCGCCTATTCATGTTCTCCAGATGCTGCCTGACCCACTGAGTTATTCCAGCACTTTGCGTCTTTCTTTAGTAAACTAACATCTGCAGTTGCTTATTACAACCTACAAACCCCAATGTCTTGGGATGTGGGAGGTATCCGGAGCACCGGGGGAAACCCACACGGTCACAGAATGTGCAAACTCTGTACAGACAGCACCCGAGGTCAGGACCGAACCCGGGTCTCTGGCGTTGAGAGGCAGCTGCTCTACCAGCTGCAACACTGTGCTGCCCTCATTAAAAATATATATCTATTACTTTTTAAACAACTATGTTTTTTCTGCTTAAAAATGCAACAGCCAACGTATACACATGTTTCATCCCACAAACTGTAAATTGGATACGCAGGTGCATACATTTTCAAGCAGGCCTCTCTGTGCAGCATTACTTCTCTTGGCGAGAGCGGTTCTGCAAACAACTTAATTTCTATTCTGAAAGTACACTAAAGTACTAGCACTGTGCCGAAGGGACTGCAGGGTCCATTGCTCTGTTAAAAAGAGAGTACCGATCATCAATCATAGAGCCTTTGAATAGGTGTGGGTGCTGGATCGAACCCGGGTCTCTGGCGTTGAGAGGCTATTGTCTATTGTCTATTATCAGTGTGGAGGAGCAGCCTTGTGTATATTGGCTGCTAGGAATCTTTATACTACAGTCATTGTACTACTGTACTGCATGGAATTGCATTGCAGCAGTGTTGAGGTTAATACACGTTGAATGTACGGTTAATATTAGTCAGACAGTGAATTTACAAACATTTCACTGAGAAGATGAGGTGCAGCGGGAGAGTTGCTGCCTTACAGCACCAGCGACCCAGGTTCCATCCTGAATATGGTTGCTGTCTGTATGGAGTTTGTACATTCTCCCTGTGTCTGCGTGGGTTTTCTCCTGGTGCTCCGGTTTCCTCCCACATTCCAAAGACGTACAGGCTTGTTGGTTAATCGTCTTCGGTAAGTTGTAAAAAAATGATCACTAGTGTGTAGGATAGTGTTAATGTACGGGGTGATCGCTGGTCAGCGTGGAATCGGTGGGCCGAAGAGCCTGTTTCTGCACTGTACCACTAATGTCCAAAGTAAAGATGTAATTTTTGATCTATTAAATGCCCTTCCAAAAATGAAGCATTCATTCTCAAGGCATTGCTGTCCAGGGAAGGGGAAACAAGCAGCTGCCCTTGTAAAGAGGGGCAACTCATTCTGACCCTGTCATGGAATAATACCAGGGTATGCCTGCAATTCATCGTGGGATGTTTGTTAATTCTGTAATAGCTACTGTCAGGGTGGAAAATCTTTACTGTGACCCACAGTTTTTAATTACTTTCACACATTTATTTTATCTCTCTAACTCATGATATTATCATTGCGGCATTGGTTAGTGTGAGAATTATTTTCACAGTTAAAGATGCAATTTCAAAATTTGTGAAAACAAGCTAATATCTGATACACTGTAAAATAAAAGCCTTTGATTAGATTTGTCCTAAATGCAGCCAATTTAACTTGGCTTCTGCTATCTTCCATTCATTTGTACTCCTGTTTATATTTTCAGCCCATCCTAGAACAAGGAATTAATTAAAGTTTCTCGTCCTTGTTTTCAGTTCCTTTGATGCCATCGCCTCATCCTGTCTGTGCTGTTCTCCATCTTCCTTCTCCTTTTGCCACCATTGGTGCCCCAACGTCCTACCAATGTACTCCGTGTATCTATTCTACCCACAGTTGGTGAGAGGCCTTTCAGGCATCTCAGTCCAACACTCTGCAGCTCTCGTGCTGAATTATTTTGTTGGTCCTGCCTATCTTGCCCTGAAATCTGAAAAGATGTCTCTTTATGAAACTTCCAGTCATCCCATTTCAGCTTAGTAACTATTCTTTTCATAAGTTCATAAGTTATAGGAGCCGAATTAGACCATTCTAAATCAAGAATTTGGTCTTGATCAAGTCTACTCCACCATTCAATCATGGCTGATCTATCTTTCCCTCTCAACCGCATTCTCCTGCCTTCTCCCCATAACCCCTGACACCGTTACTAATCAAGAATCTGTCAATATCAACTTTAAAAATACCTATTGACTTGGTCCCCACAGCTGTCTGTAACAAGGAGTTCCACAGATTCATCACTAAAGAAATTCCTCCTCATCCCTTTCTAAAGGTACATCCTTTTATTCTGATGCAATGGCCTCTGGTCCTAGACTCTCCCACTAGTGGCTACATCCTCTCCACATCCACTCTATCCAGGCCTTTCACTATTCTTATCCATGGTTTACCTTCTTCTATCACCACCTGCTCTAAGGCTCCCTTTTTCTATTATAACTTATGTATTAGAATTGCCAATTGAAAATGAAAACGTGTAGCCATGCCAATTTTGATAACTCAGTGTTTCAATGTTATTTCACAAATCTTAGTTGGTAAATAATAGTGTTCATGAGGATGCATGATGCGATGTAGAACAAAAACAGAATGCTGGAGCAACACGGGAGAACTCCGTACAGACAGAACCATTAGTCAGGATTGTACCCGAGTCCCTGGTACTGTAACACAGCAAGTCTACCACTGCGCCCCAGCTACACCCTCATTTATGTTTTACGCTCCACATCCACATCTGTGGAGGCGGAAAGGTGGAGGTCGATGTTTCAGTTCGAGACTCTGCATCAGGAGCGAGAGGTAACAGGAGAGATTGCCAGTATATAGCAGTACAAAGCAGATGGCCAGCTGGCAGGCCATCTCGTGGAACCAGTGGAGCTCTGATGGGCAGATGGATGTAGATGGGTGGAGGATGATGGATAGCATGAGGTGGGGAAGGGAGAGTGGGACAGAGGCTGGTACATGATAGGTGAGGCAGGATGGACAGGAAATGATGGATTGGTGGAACCAGATGGGAGAGGGAAGATGAGACAAGAGGCTGGCTGGTGACATGAGGAGGCGATGGCAGGCAGATGGAGCCAGGTTGAGGGAAGAGATGGAAGGGATAAAGGTTGGTGTGTGGGGGAGGAGAGAGCTAGGTGTGGGTTGCCTGAAATTGGAAAATTCAAACCATTTGGTTGTGAGCTATCCAAACAAAATATGAGATGTTGTTCCAATTTGCGTGAGTCGTCTCAGGAGCAATGAGGACGGCTGAGGAGAGACGGGTAGTGAGAGTGTGGGATGGAGACGGGTAGTGAGAGTGGGATGGAGACGGGTAGTGAGAGTGTGGAATGGAGACGGGTAGTGAGAGTGTGGGATGGAGATGGGTAGTGAGAGTGTGGGATGGAGATGGGTAGTGAGAGTGTGGGATGGAGATGGGTAGTGAGAGTGTGGGATGGTGATGGGTAGTGAGAGTGTGGAATGGAGACGGGTAGTGAGAGTGTGGGATGGAGATGGGTAGTGAGAGTGTGGGATGGAGATGGGTAGTGAAAGTGTGGAATGGAGACGGGTAGTGAGAGTGTGGAATGGAGACGGGTAGTGAGAGTGTGGAATGGAGAGCATCACCAGGCTGTCACCTACCATCGTCTGTCCTAGCCCTCCTATCCGTTCAACATCTTCTCTTCACCTGTTTCCACCTGTCACCTACCAGCCTCTCCCTCACTGGTTCTTTTTGTCCAGCATGGCCTCCCTCTCTGCTTCCATCCATCATTGCAATGTTCTGGCAGCCTCTTCCGTTCCTTCTCCGTCCTAATGCATGGTCTCTCCCCAAAACATTGAAGTTACGTTCCACCTTTTGCCTCCACAGGCGCTGATCTCCCTGTTGAATTCTATGTGTTCTGTTTTTAGATGTTAGACTTTACTCTTTATAGACACAGTGTCGGTGCCGACCCCATCGCACTGGGGACAATTTATAATTTACTGATACCAAATAACCTACATACCTGTACGTTTTTAGAGCGTGGGAGGAAACCAGAGCACCCGGAGAAATCCCACATGGTCACAGGGAGAACTCCGTACAGACAGCACCATTAGTCAGGTTCGTACCCGGGTCCCTGGTACTGTAACGCAGCAAGTTTACCACTGCGCCACAGCGCCTCCCTAATTTATGTTTTACATTCCATAATCTGTAGTTTCTTTTGTCTTCAGTGTGGTGTAATTGTTACAATGCCAGGCATAATATTACACCCCTGGTAAACAGTAGCTTCTGCTGGGTATAAAAGGCATGTAAAAATAGAATTTAATTTGAAAAGTGAAGACTACCACACAGATATCCACTTTTGTTTGAGATCAGGTGTGAGTGGACTGATAATGAAGTCGATACATCTTTGCCGCTTCTCGTGTGATTACCTGACCTTGAATGCTCCAAGAAGAGGCAGAGATTAGAGGCTCTGAATATTCACTCAAGGAGGGGAAAAAAATGTTTTAGTTATTTTAATTTTGTTCAGAGATACCACACGGAAACAGGCCCCGTCAGCCCACCGAGTCCACACCGACCAGCAAACCCCACACATTAACACTATCGGAAGTTGTACAGGGCCCTAGTGAGACCACACCTGGAGTATTGTGTGCAGTTTTGGTCTTCAAACTTGAGGAAGTACATTCTTGCTATTGAAGGACTGCAGCGTAGGTTCACGAGGTTAATTCCCGGAATGGCAGGACTGTCGTACGTTGAAAGACTGGAGTGACTAGGCTTGTATACTCTGGAATTTAGAAGGATGAGAGGGGATCTTATTGAAACATATAAGATTATTAAGGGATTTGACACGCTAGAGGCAGGAAACATGTTTCCGATGTTGGGGGAGTCCCAAACCAGGGGCCACAGTTTAAGAATAAGGGGTAGGCCATTTAGAACGGAGATGAGGAAGAACTTTTTCACTCAGAGAGTTGTGAAGCTGTGGAATTCTCTGCCTCAGAAGGCAGTGGAGGCCAATTCTCTGGATGCTTTCTAGAGAGAGTTAGATAGAGCTCTTAATGATAGCGGAGTCAGAGGATATGGCGAGAAGGCAGGAACGGGGTACTGATTGTGCATGATCAGCCATGATCACGGTGAATGGCGGTGCTGGCTCGAAAGGCCGAATGGCCTATTCCTGCACCTATTGTCTATTGTCTATCTAACACTAGGGATAATTTTTACATTTGCACCAAGCCAATTAATCTACAAACCTGTACTTCTTTGGAGTGTGGGAGGAAACTGAACTTCTCAGAGAAAACCGACACAGGTCACGGAGAGAACATACAAACTGTCGAGAAAGCACCTGAAGTCAGGATGGAACCCGGGTCTCTGGCGCTGTAAGGCAGCAACTTTACCGTTGTGCCACCGTGCCACCGTGCCACCCATTGTGCAATGATAAATAAATGCAGACATTTAACACCTCCTTGAAGCATCGATAAGTTCCTTGTCGATGGCTCTTGTTTCTTTTCAGGGAATAGAATTGTATTCCAGATGCTTCAGTTCTTATGCCAATTCAGCTGTGAATTGCAAATTTTACATTGCAAATTAGACGAGTAGAGGAAGGAAATGAAATGAAATTTCCATTTTTATGGCACCTCTCACAGTCAGGATGCCTTGAACCACTTTGGTGCTAATAAATTACAACCTGAAGTTTCATTAAAAACAGAATTGCAGATCTGTGATTGGCATGCTGTAAACTGCACTCTGGGATTTAAACGGTAATTTCTATCTCGCCTGCAAAGGTAAAGAGAGCAGACCAACATCATGTAAGACATAGATGCAGGAATAAAGGGCCTGTCCCACTTAGGCGATTTTTTAGGCGACTACAGGCGACTAGTGTATGAAAATAACTGCAGATGCTGGTACAAATCGACGGTATTTATTTCACAAAATGCTGGAGTAACTCAGCGGGTCAGGCAGCATCTCAGGAGAGAAGGAATGGGTGACGTTTCGGGTCGAGACCCTTCTTCAGACTGATCAGACTAGGGTGTCGCCTGTATGGTCGTGAGTCGTCTCCAAAGAGTCATAGCGTGTTTGGTCGCCGCTGGATTTTCAAAATGTTGAAACATTTTCGGCGACAGTGGGTTTGACGCCAATGACCGTAGCTTGACATCTCCTTACGTAGGTGCTGTCGTAGGTTGTCACCAGGTGACGTAGGTTGTCGCCGGTGCTGACTTCGGTGAATTCCATTGGCGACTACCTACGTCAACCTACGTCAATTGGCGACAGGTACCGGAGGATAAAATGACGTGAATTGTCTTCAGTTGGCGTCAACAGGGTCATAGCTTGTCGTGGGTGGACATAGGTTGACTTCGGTTGTCGTAGGTTGTTGTCTGTGTGGTCGTAGGTGCGGTCGTAGGTTGCCGCCTGAGTGGTCGTAGGTGCGGTCTGTGTGGTTGTAGCTACTGATAACTGACGATTGGGTCGCTGGTTGTCGGTAGCTTGCCGTAGCTTGACGTCGACTAGGTGGTAGGTTGTTGCAGCTTGTTGTAGACATTGTCGTGGGGGGGGTCCAGTCGCCGGTTTTTCGGCGACCTGCTACGACTCTGATAGTCGCAAAAAAAATTGCCTAAGTGGGACAGGCCCTTAAGTCATCCAGCCCCTGATGCCCGCCCACCATTCAATGAAATCATGGCTGGTCTTGATTGAAAAGACTAGGCTTGTATTCACTGGAGTTTAGAAGGATGAGAGGGGATCTAATAGAAACATATAAAATTATAAAAGGACTGGACAAGCTAGATGCAGGAAAATGTTCCCAATGTTGGGCGAGTCCAGAACCAGGGGCCACAGTCTTAGAATAAAGGGGAGGCCATTTAAAACTGAGGTGAGAAAAAACTTTTTCACCCAGTGTTGTGAATTTGTGGAATTCTCTGTCACAGAGGGCAGTGGAAGCCAAATCACTGGATGGATTTAAGAGAGAGTTAGATAGAGCTCTAGGGGCTAGTGGAATCGAGGTATATGGGGAGAAGGCAGGCACGGGTTATTGATTGGGGACGATCAGCCATGATCACAATGAATGACGGTGCTGGCTCGAAGGGCCGAATGGCCTCCTCCTGCACCTATTTTCTATGTTTCTATGTCTTTGACTTTTAGATCTTTTGACCTAATGCTAGTTTTCTGCACTAATCCTACACCCTTACTGTATAAGGATCTCTTATGAATCTCCAGAATCTCTAGGGTAGAGTATTTCTCAGATTTGCTGTCATCTGACCAAAGACATTTCTTCTCATTTGCTGATCACTGAAAATCTACTTTTAGACGGAGGTTCAGACCCGAAACCTCATCTATTCCTTTTCTCCAGAGATGCTGCCTGACCCGCTGAGTTACTCCAGCATTTTGTATCTATCTTATGACTGAGATCTATGGTGCCAGATATCTAGGTTAGTGGAAGCTTCAATTCTACATTTGCCCTGTCAAACCATATTTAATTGTGATTACCTCTCATTCTAACCTCGAGGGTGTACACACCCAGTTTGCATCAATTATCCTGGTAAATCAAATCTGCCATTCTAGGATTTAATCTGGGCCACCTTCACTGCACCTCTTATAACACAGGTGTATCTTTCCTTCTTTCAGTAGGGAGACCAGCCAATAATCCAGATTTAGTTTCATCAGAATCGTACATAACTGAAGAAGGACCAATCCAAATCTTGTACTCAATTCTGTTTGCAACAAAGGCCAATAAACCATTTGCCTTCCTAAGTAAAGAAAGAACTGCTGGAGGAACTCAGCGGGTCAGGCCGCATGTGTGGAGGGAATGAACAGATGACATTTCGGTGGGGACCCTTCAGATTATTGTGAACAATTCTAGTCACCCCATTACAGGAAGGGTGTTGAGGCTTTGGCGAGGGCGGTTTAGTTTAGTTTAGTTTAGCTCAGAGATACAGCGTGGAAACAGGGCTTTTGGCCCACCGGATCCCCAATTAACCTACAAACCTGTACATCTTTGGAGTGTGGGAGGAAACCGAAGATCTCGGAGAAAACCCACGCAGATCACGGGGAGAACGTACAAACTCCGTGCAAGAAGAGGTTTAGACAAATGATGCCTGGATTAGAGGGTATTAGCTCTAAGATTGGACAAATGGATTGGAGGGATATGGATCATTTGCAGTCAGATGAGATTAGTTAAGCGTGGCATCATATTCGGCGCAGACACAGTGGGCTGAAGGGCCTGTTCCTGTGTTGCACCTTTCTATGTCCTATCTGGAGTTTCTGGTGTCTCCATTTGCCTTCCTAATTGCTTGCTGTGCTTATGTATTAATATTTAGTGATGCATGCTCAACACTAACACTGTTTGCCATTGAGTACAACAGTACTGCATATTTCAGTTTTTTTCAATCAAAGTCGAAGACTTCATAATTTTGCACATTATTTTCCATCTGACCTGTTCCTCACCCATTCACCTTGCCTGTTAATATTCTCCTGAAGTCTCTTTACATCCTCCTAATTGGCTACACTGCCACCCACACAGCCACCAAGCTTAATATCATCAGCCTACTTGGTATAAAGTGCCTTTTTCTGCAAACTAAGCTTGGGAGTCTTCAGCTGCTCTTGCTTCATCATGCAAGGTTTAGAGATACAGCGTGGAAACAGTCACTTTGGCCCACTGAGCCCGGTGCGGACTCTGGTGCCCAGTGATCCTCATACACTAGCACTATCCTACACACTAGGGACAATTTACAATTTATACCAAAGCCAATTATCCTACAAACCTGTTCGTCTTTGGAGTGTTGGAGGAAACCGGAGCACCCGGAGAAAACCCACGTGGTCACAAGGCGAACATACAAACGTACAGACAGCGCCCGTAGTCAGGATCGAACCCGGGTCTCTGGCACTGTAAGGCAACAACTCTACCGCTGCGATACTGTGCCGCCCGAGGTTTTCCACTTTTACATGGAGACTGCTTTCAGGAATATGAAATAAGGCAATGGCATATTGGGAGAAGTATATTGTATTGGGCATGCCTTCCGCCCACAGTTGTTTCAATATGATAGAAATACCAATTGTCATTATTCTTTTTGGCAGTTGATATTTTGGGTTGGGACCCTTCTTCAGAATGATCAGAAGAAGGGTCCCGACCTGAAGCTTTGCCTATCCATTCCCTCCACAGCTGCTGCCTGGCCTGCTGACTACTCCAGCACTTTGTTTGCTCCACATTCTAGCTTCTGCAGTTCCTTCTGTTGCCATTGTTCTTATGATGGTCAAACTATAAGGTGTATTCCATTATACCAGACCAGATAGGCTAGGGTCTAAAGAAGGGTCCCAACCTGAAATGTCACCTATCTATGTTATCCAGACCCGCCGAGTTACTCCAGAACTTTGTGTCCTTTTTTGGAAACCATTATCTGTAGTTCCTTGTTTCTAAGCTAGGATACTGTCTGATTCACCCTACAAGCTAGGACATGTCCGATACATCTCTACCCCATTGCGGACATAGGACTTTGTCTATGGACCTGGTGCACTGCGCTGCTGAGAATGATGTTCTGCACCCTGTATCCTTCTCTTTGCTCTATCTATTGTACTTGAGTTTGACTTGATTGTATTTATGTCATGTATTATCTGATTTGATTAGATAGCATGCAAAACAAAGCTTTTCAGTGCAGCTCAGTACACATGACAGTAGTACACCTCAACCCAAATAATAGAAGATAGACACAAAAAACTGGAGTAACTCAGCGGGACAGGCAGCATCTCTGGAGAGGAAGAATGGGTGACGTTTTGTGTCGAGACCCTTCTTCAGACTGCTAAATAATGTTGGAAACTGCATGAGTGGTTTAATATTGATGTCCCCTAGTTGATGATGGGGCTTCAACCTTTCTCCACAGGCTCTATGCTTTGCAGTCTTATCCACTGCAGGCAAATGAAATCTGCAGATGTGGTGAACATTTGAAATAGTCACAAAGTATTCTTGCTATTAAATATCGTGAATTTATTAAAGTTTTGTTACGTGAGCTGCAAATGAGTTTTCATGTCAAACTCAGCATTACTGCTTGGCAAACTCTTCGCCTCCCCAAAATCAAATTTTGTGTTTCTGGAGGTAATTCCATTGCACGAATGTTTGAAAATATATTGGAATTTGATACTTCAAAAAAAAGATACACTTGGAATATTTCTTTGTGGTTCTATTATTTCTCAGTGCAGTGTGAGATGATTAAGCGTCATAGAGTGTTACAGTGGGGAAACAGGCCCTTCAGCCCCACTTGCCCACACCGACCAACATGTTCCATCTACACTAATCCAACCTGTCCGTGTTTGGCCCATATCCCTCTAAACCTGGCCTATCCATGTACCTGTCTAAATGTTTCTTAAATGATGCCATGTGTCGGAAAATAACTGCCGATACTGGTTCAAATCGAAGGTAGACACAAAATGCTGGAGTAACTCAGCGGGTCAGGCAGCATCTCAGGGGAGAAGGAATGGGTGACATTTCGGGTCGAGACCCTTCTTCAGACCCTTCTTAAATGTTGCCATAGTCCCTGCCTCAACTTCCTCCTCCAGCAGCTCATTCGATACACCCACTACCCTTTGTGTGAAAAAGTTATCCCTCTGGTTCCTATAAAATCTTTCCTCCTTCACCTTAAATCTATGTCCTCTGATTTAGAGGATATGTTGCATCTTGCCGGACGAGAACCAGCACTGGGAATTGCTGCTCACCGTCCCCACATCCATACACACCTGGGCCGGATGCCGGATGTGACTGCCATATTTAGCCAGTTGGTTACCGACAATCTGTGCCAGATGGCAAACTGGGAGCAACACTGTGCCAGCGGTGAAACCGGTGGGTCACTTCAACACCACCTGATATTCAGGGACATTAAAAATGTGTTTAAATTGAAGCACGTAATTAAGAAAGATTAGAATTAATTTTTAGAAAAGATTTGGTCATGGCTAGAGCTGATCTCTTACAGAGCCAGAGACCTGTGTTCAATCCTGAATACGGGTGCACTGTCTGTAGGGAGTTAGTACGGATGAGAGGGGATCTTATTGAAACGTATAAGATTATTAAGGGGTTGGACACGTTAGAGGCAGGAAACATGTTCCCAATGTTGGGGGAGTCCAGAACAAGGGGCCACAGTTTAAGAATAAGGGGTAGGCCATTTAGAACGGAGATGAGGAAAAACTTTTTCAGTCAGAGAGTTGTGAATCTGTGGAATTCTCTGCCTCAGAAGGCCAATTCTCTGAATGCATTCAAGAGAGAGCTAGATAGAGCTCTTAAGGATAGCGGAGTCAGGGGGTATGGGGAGAAGGGAGGAACGGGATACTGATTGAGAATGATCAGCCATGATCACATTGAATGGCGGTGCTGGCTCGAAGGGCCGAATGGCCTCCTCCTGCACCTATTGTCTATTGTCTCCCCGTGACCTGCATGGGTTTTCTCCGGGTGCTCCAATTTCCTCCCATGCTCCAAAGACGTGCAGGTTGTAGGTTAATTTGGTTTTGGTATAAATTGTAATTTGTCTCTCGTGTGTAGGATAGAGGTAGTGTACAGGGATCGATGGTCAATGTGGACTCAGTGGCCGATGGGCCTGCTTCAACGCTGTATCTCTAAACTAAACTAAACTAAGTTAAAATAAAATA
Source organism: Rhinoraja longicauda (assembly GCF_053455715.1). NCBI lineage: Eukaryota > Metazoa > Chordata > Chondrichthyes > Rajiformes > Arhynchobatidae > Rhinoraja > Rhinoraja longicauda. The sequence continues at coordinate 3,787,505 of NC_135982.1, read as the reverse complement.
TGATTACTGTCTCAGCGATAGAGTTGCTGCCTTACAGCGCCAGAGACCCGGGTTCGATCCTGACTTTGCATGCTGTCTGTACGGAGTTTGTACGTTCTCCCTGTGACCTGTGGGGGTTTCCCTGAGATCTTTGGTTTCCTCCCACACTCCAAAGATGTACAGGTTTGTAGGTTAATTGGCTTGGTATAAATGTAAATTGTCCCAAGTGTGTGTAGGGTAGTGTTAATGTGTGGAGATCGCTGGTCGGTGCAAACTCGGTGGGTCAAAGGGCCTGTTTCCACACTGTATTTCTAAACTAAACTAAAACATAAAATGTATCTAAAAGTACAGTATAATTGTAGAGAACAATTATCCCCTCTGCCTCTGAATCTGCAAGCAGTCCCCAGTGATATCCATGCTGTTCTGATGCTTTCCCCAGCACTTCCTCCGCTGGAGGCAATGATTGAACTGCTGTCAGTGTCTATTGGTCTGCATGAAGGGCATCTGGGATTCTAGTCCAATTAAGTGGCCGAAAATCAGCAGGAACTGTTTTATAATTCAATTTGCGAATTATGGCTTAGCTGGCAAAGTTAGCATTTGTTGTTCATCCCCAATTGCTCTGGAAAATGTGGTGATGAGCTGCTTTCTTGATCCACTGCCATTCCTTTTATGGAGTCATAGAATCAAACAGCTTGGAAACAGGCACTAAGGCCCATTTTCATCAACCAAGATGCCCCATCTATGCTCGTCCCACCTACCTGTTTTTACAATATCCACAAGTCTCTTAAACACCACCATCGTATACCTGCCTCCATCACCACTCTTGGCAGCCCGTTCCAGGCACCCACCAACCTCTGTGTCAAATAAACCTTGCCGAGCACATCTCCATTCAACGTTCAGAAGATAGACACAAAATGCTGGAGGAACTCAGTGGGACAGGCAGCGTTTCTGGAGAGAAACAGCTAACAATGGCCTGTTTCCTTTATCATCGTAATTTTTTTTTCATATCTTTCATTCATTTATTCCATATCTATCTCCATCTCCATCTGTATCTCTCGTTTCCCTTTCCCGTGACTCCCAGTCTGAAGAAGGGCCTCGACCCAAAATGTCACCCATTCCTTCTCTCACGGGATGCTGCCTGACCCGCTGATTTACTCCAACATTTTGTGTCTACCTTCGATTTAAACCAGCATCTGCAGTTTTTTCCCCCCTACACATGGTACTTAGCTTGTTAGCTTGGACGCTGTAGAATCTGTATGGGTAGAACTGCGAAATAGCCAAGGGCAGAAAACGCTTGTTGGTGTCGTACACAGACCACCAAACAGTAGTAGGGAGATTGGGGTAGCATCAAGCAGGGAATTAGAAATGCCTGTAGCAATTATCATGGGAGACTTTAATCTACATATAGATTGGGCCAACCTAATTGGTAGCAGCGCTGAGGAGGAGGATTTTCTGCAATGTATATGGGATGGTTTTTTAAACCAATATGTAGAAGAATCGACTAGAGAACCGGCCATCCTAGACTGGGTATTGTGTAATCATATCATATCATATCATATATCTACAGCCGGAAACAGGCCTTTTCGGCCCACCAAGTCCGTGCCGCCCAGCGATCCCCGTACATTAACACTATCCTACACCCACTAGGGACAATTTTTACATTTACCCAGCCAATTAACCTACATACCTGTACGTCTTTGGAGTGTGGGAGGAAACCGAAGATCTCGGAGAAAACCCACGCAGGTCACGGGGAGAACGTACAAACTCCTTACAGTGCAGCACCCGTAGTCAGGATCGAACCTGCGTCTCCGGCGCTGCATTCGCTGTAAAGCAGCAACTCTACCGCTGCGCCACCGTGCCGCCCACGTAATGAGGAAGGATTAGTCAGCGATCTTATTGTGCAAAGCCCCTTGGGCAACAGTGACCATAATATGGTGGAATTTTGCATTAGGATGGAGAGTGACATGGTTAATTCAGAGAACAGGGTCCTGAACTTAAGGAAAGGAGACTTTGAAGGTTTGAGACGGGAATTGGCTAGGATAGACTGACAAATTATACTTAAAGGGTTGACGGTGGAGATGCAATGGCAACGATTTAAAGACCGCGTGGATAAACTCCAAAAATTGATCATCCCTGTCTGGCAAAAAAATAAAACGGGGAAGGCGGTTCAACCGTGGCTAACGAGGGAAATCAAGGATAGTGTTAAATCCAAGGAAGAGGCATATAAATTGGCCAGAGGAAGCAGCAAACCGGAGGACTGTGAGAAATTTAGAACTCAACAGAGGAGGACAAAGGGGTTAAATAAGAGCACGAAAGAAAGCTTGCGGGGAATATCAAAACTGGCTCTAAAAGCTTCTTTCATTATGTAAAAAGGAAAAACATTAGTGAAGACAAATGTAATTCCCTTACAATCAGAGACATGTGAATTTATAATGGGAAACAAAGAAATGGTAGAACAGTTAAACGAGTACTTTGATTCTGTCTACACTAAGGATGACACAAACAATCTCCCAGAAATACTAGGGGATCGAGGATCTAGTGGGAGGGAGGAACTGAAGGGAATCCACATTAGTCAGGAAATGGTGTTTACGTGTTTACTGTTGGGACTGAAGGCAGATAAATCCCCAGGGCCTGATGGTCTGCATCCCAGAGTACTCAAGGAGGTGGCCCTAGAAAACATGAATGCATTGGTAGTATAAGAAAATAACTGCAGATGTCTGAAGAAGGGTCTCAACCCGAAACGTCACCCATTCCTTCTCTCCTGAGATGCTGCCTGACCTGCTGAGTTACTCCAGCATTTTGTGAATGAATGCATTGGTGATCGTTTTCCAATGTTCTCTCGACTCTGGATCAGTTCCAGTGGACTGGAGGGTAGCCAATGTAACCCCACTTTTTAAGAAAGGAGGGAGAGCGAAAACGGGGAAATATAGACCAGTTAACCTTACATTGGCAGTGGGGAAGATGCTTGAGCTGATTGTTAAAGATGTTAAAGCAGTGCATTTGGAAAACAGTGACAGGATCGTCAAAGTCAGCATGGATTTATGAAGGGGAAATCATGCTTGACTAATCTTCTGGAATTTTTTGAGTTGTAACAAGTAGAATGGATAAGGGAGAGCCAGTGGATGTGATGTATCTGGACTTTCAAAATGCCTTTGACAAGGTCCCACACAAGAGATTAATGTGCAAAATGAGAACACGTGGTATTGGGGGTAGCGTATTGACTTGGATCGAGAACCAATTGGCAGACAGGAAGCAAAGAGCAGGAATTAACGGGTCCTTTTCAGAATGACAGGCAGTGACTAGTGGGGTGCCACAAGGCTCAGTGCTGGGACCCCAGTTATTTACAATATACAGTACCCTCCATAATGTTTGGGATGAAGACCTACCATTTATTTATTTGCCTCTGTACTCCATAATTTGAGATTTGTAATAGAAAACAAATCACATGTGGTTAAAATGCACATTGCCAGATTTTAATAAAGGTCATTTTTATACATTTTGGTTTGACCATGTAGAAATTACAGCAGTGTTTATACATTGTCTCCCCATTTCAGGGCACCATAATGTTTGGGACACAGCAATGTCATGTAAATGAAAGTAGTCATGTTTAGTATTTTGTTGCATAACCTTTGCATGCAATGACTGCTTGAAGTCTGCAATTCATGGACATCACCATTCTCTGGTGATGCTCTGCCAGGCCTGTATTGCAGCCATCTTTAGCTTATGCTTGTTTTGGGGGCTAGTCCCCTTCAGTTTTCTCTTCAGCATATAAAAGGCATGCTCAGTTGGATTCAGATCGGGTGATTGACTTGGCCACTCAAGAATTTACCATTTTTTAGTTTTCAAAAACTTTGTTGCTTTAACAGTATGTTTGGGATCATTGTCTTGCTGTAGAATGAATCGCCGGCCAATGGGTTTTGAGGCATTTGTTTGAACTTGAGCAGATAAGATGTGTCTATGCACTTCAGAATTCATTATGCTACTACCATCAGCAGTTATATCATCAATGAAGATAAGTGAGCCAGTACCTTCAGCAGCCATACATGCCCAGGCCATAACACCCCCACCACCGTGTTTCTCAGATGAGGTGGTATGCTTTGGATCTTGGGCAGTTCCTTCTCTCCTCCATACTTTGCTCTTGCAATCACTCCGATATAAGTTAACCGTCGTCTCATCTGTCCACAAGACCTTTTTCCAGAACTGTGTGGTTGCTCTTTTAAGTACTTCTTGGCAAACTAACCTGGCCATCATATTTTTGTGGCTAACCAGTGGTTTGCATCTTGCAGTGTAGCCTCTGAATTTCTGTTCATGAAGTCTTCTGCGGACAGTGGTCATTGACAAATCCACACCTGACTCCTGAAGAGTGTTTCTGATCTGTTGGACAGGTGTTTGGGGATTTTTCTTTATTATGGAGAGAATTCTTCTGTCATCAGCTGTGGAGGTCTTCCTTGGCCTGCCAGTCCCTTTGCGATTAGTAAGCTCACCAGTGCTCTCTTTCTTCTTAATGATGTTCCAAACAGTTAATTTTGGTAAGCCTAAGGTTTGGCTGATGTTTCTAATAGTTTTATTCTTGTTTCTCAGTCTCATAATGGCTTCTTTGACTTTCATTGGCACAACTTTGGTCCTCAGCAATAAAAGTTTCCAAAGGTGTTGAAAAGACTGGAGGAAAGACTAGGTGCTGAGAGTTCACTTGTACCTGCATTAAGGAGGCATTTAAACACACCTGAGCAATTACAAACACCTGTGAAGCCATGTGTCCTTAACATTATGTTGCCCTGAAATGGAGGGACTATGTATAAACACAGCTGTAATTTCTTCTTGGCGAAACTAAAATGTATTAAAATACCCTTTAATAAAATCTAACTATGTGCACTTTCACCTCATGTGATTTTTTTCTATTACAAATCTCAAATTGTGGAGTACAGAGGCAAATAAATAAATGATGATTTTTGTCCCAAACATTATGGAGGGCACTGTATATAAATGATTTTGACGAGGGAATCAAATGTAACATCTCCAAGTTTGCGGATGACACAAAGCTGGGTGGTAGTGTGAGTTGCAATGAGGATGCTATGATGCTGCAGGGTGACGTTGGTAGGTTGGGTGAGTGGGCAGATACTTGGCAGATGCAGTATAATGTGGATAAATGTGAGGTTATCCACTTTAGTGGCAAGAACAGGAAGGCAGATTATTATCATAATGGTGTCAGATTAGGAAAAGGGGAGTTGCAACGAGACCTGGGTGTGCTTGTACATCAGTCACTGAAAGTAAGCATGCACGTACAGCAGGCGGTGAAGAAAGCTAATGGCATGGTGCCCTTCATTGCGAGAGGATTTGAGTGTAGGAGCAAGGAGGTCCAACTGCAGTTGTACAGGGCCCTGGTGAGACCACACCTGGAGTATTGTGTGCCATTTTGGTCTCCTAATTTGAGAAGGACATTATTGCTATTGAGGGAGTGCAGCGTAGGTTCACCAGGTTAATTCCCGGGATGTTGAGACTGACATATGATGAAAGAATGGGTCGACTGGGCATGTATTCACTGGAATCTAGAAGGATGAGAGTGGATCTTATTCTTAAAGGATTGGACAGGCTAGATTGAGGAAAAATATTCCCGATGTTGGTGGAGTCCAGAACAAGGGGTCACGGTTTAAGAATAAGGGATAGGCCATTTAGGACTGAGATGAGGAGAAACTTTTTCACCCAGAGAGTTGTGAATCTGTGGAAGTTTCTGCCACAGAAGGCAGTGGAGGCCAATTCACTAGATATTTTCAAGAGAGAGTTAGATTTAGCTCTTAGGGCTAAAGGAATCAAGGGATATGGGAAAATGCAGGAAGGTGGTACTGATTTTAGATAATCAGCCATGATTATATTGAATGGCGGTGCTGGCTCGAAGGGCCAAATGGCCTACTCCTGCACCTATTTTTTTATGTTTCTATGTTTCTACTTGCCTCAACTGCCTCCTCTGGCGGCTCGTTTCATATACCCACCACCTACTAAGTGAAAAAGGTGCTCCTCAGGTTCTTATTAAATCTAAAACCTGTGTCCTCCGGTTGATGATTCCCCTACTCTGGGTAAATGACTGCATTCACCCTATCTACCCCTCCCATGATTTTATACAGCTCTAATAGATCGGCCATCAGCCTCCTGCCTGCGCTCCAAAGAATAAAGTCCTTGCCTGCCCAACCTCTCCCTGAGTCGTCAGGTCCTGGTAAAATCCTCGTAAATCTTCTCTGCATTCTTTCCAGTTTAATGACATCCTTCTTATAGCAGGATGACTAAAACTGAACACAATATTCCAAATTCCTATCCTCCTGTGACGCGCATTTCAGGGAACTATGTACCCGCACTCCTCGATCCCCTCTGCTCTACAACATTCCCCAGAGTCCGGCCATTCACTTGAAGGTCCTGCCCTGGTTTGACGTCTCAAAATGTGACACATTGCACATCTGCATTAAACTCCCTGAGCCCGTTCCTCAGCCCACTTGCCTAGCTGATCAAGATTCTGCTGTAATTATTGATAACCATCTTCGCTATCTACGATACCAGCCATTTTAGTGTCATCTACAAATTTAATAATCATGCTTTGTACGTTCGAATGAGGGTTATAAATGATGTGCAGGAAAATGAGATTAGTTTATCTTGGCATCATGTTTTGCATGGACATTTTGGGCCTGTGTTATACTGTTCTATTATGTTTCCACTCAAATCCTCTTAAGACTTCTTCCTCTCATCTTAAACCTTTGCCTTATTGTCTTTGAAACCCCTATCATGGAAAAAAGAAATCATAGAACGTAGAAAAGTATAGCACAGCAACAGACTCTTCGGCCCACAATGTCTGTGCCGAACATGAAGCCAAAATAAACTAATGGACAGAGAGGAGACACGGGTAAAGGATCCATGCACGTCATCAGGGAGGACATGTACTAAAATAAGAGGACATCTCTGATGTCCCAGAATGGAAGGCCTCATCTTGGGAGCAGATAATGCAGAGACCGAGAAATTGAAAGTAAGGTGCAAGGAGGTGCATTCACTAACTGTGGGAGTCGGTGGGTTCATAGTAGATGTCAGTCGATAGTCCGTCCCCTGTGATGGAGACAGGGAGATCTAGAAAGTGGAGAGAGATGTCAGTAGGGTTGCCAACTGTCCCGTATTAGCTGGGATATCCCGTATTTTGGGCTAAATTGGTTTGTCCCGTATGGGACCGCCCTTGTCCCGTATTAGGCCCAGGGCTGCTGTGGGCCTGGACACTAGGAAAAAAACTGCAGATGCTGGTTAAAATTAAAGGTAGACACAAACTGCTGGAGTAACTCAGCGGGTCAGGCAGCATCTCGGGAGAGAAGTAATGGGTGACGTTTCGGATCGAGACCCTTCTTCAGACTGAAGATCTGTTTTTTGAACTAAAATACTTTATTTCTGAGTTGTTTTGCACAAGCCAACCTTACCCTTCCCTCCCCACCCTCTCCCCAGCCCCACGACAGTCCCGACTGAGATTAAATGGCCCCTGTAGCGCACGGTTCAGTTTGGGCACGGCGATCTATGGGCGTGTCCCAGTCCCCAGCGCTGTGCGGGCCGCTCCGCTCCGTCCCACCGGTCACTCCGCACTCCGTCCCGGCTCAGCGACGATTCCGGTCCGGGCTCCGGCTTCTCCTGCGGCCACTTCGCCTCTTGCCCCTATGGCTCCCCTGACGAAGCCCCAGTCGATGCTGATGGGCTGCCCGGCCAGCTCCAACCCGGTCAAACCCCCCATGGCCGCCTGCGCTCCTTGTAGGTCTCGTACTCCACCAGAGCACCACCCTTGAGGGGCCAGTGCGCCGGTTCAGGTTGAGGTGCAGGTTCTTGATCTCACCGTACTCAGCAAACTTGTCGTAGATGTCCTTCCTCCTCGGTGGCTTCCTCATGGACCCCGGTCACAAACAGGATCTACTCCTCCACCGCGCGTTGAGGGCCCGGTTCGTTGCGTCTTGCTCCACGGAGTCATAGTCTTCTCGCAGCCTGGATCGAGCGCCTGCCTCGGAGCCAAATCCTCGCCCCTTCCTCTACCTCGCCTTCTCCTTCAGTTTGTGGATACTTTCATGGCCAAGTCCTCGCCGCCGCCTCATGGAGGTCCAGCAGAAGATGGGTGACGTTCGGGTCGAGACCCTTCTTCAGACTGAGGAAGGATCTCGACCCAAAAAGTCACCCATTACTTCTCTCCCGAGATGCTGCCTGACCCGTTGAGTTACTCCAGCATTTCGTGTCTACTTCCGGACAGTGTAGGCCCGGAGGCCCAGGCGCCGTCTAACGGAGTTTGCATAGCAACCCCCCTCCCGGCCCGGGCGGCCACCATTGGTGGAGTGGGAGCACGTGGCCCCTGGCTGGGTGAGGTCACGTGGGGTGCAGGGCGGTGACGTCACCCTGTCCCGTATTTGGGAGTGAGGAAGTTGGCAACCCCAGATGTCAGAGATAGTCCAAGTGAATTTGAAGGCAGTGTGGAAGTTAGTGGTAAAGTTAATGATATCAACAAAAATTCTGCATGGGTGCAGGAGGCAGCTCCAATGATGTAGTGGAGAAAGAGTTGGGGGATAGGACCAATGGATGTTTTGGATCAAAGACTAATTGATGTTACCAACAAAAAGGCAAGCATAGCTGGGGCCAATGCTAGTGCCCATGGCTACACCTTTAACTTAAAGAAAGTGAGAGGAGTCTGTCAAAGGAGACGTTGTTGAGGGTTCCACCAGGTGGAGGAGAGTGTTGGTCGAGGGGAATTGATGAGGTCTCTGTTCAAGGAAGATGTGGAGGGCATTGTGACTTTCCTGGTGGGAATGGAGGTGTAAAGGGAGGGGGCGGCCATGATAAAGATGAGGCAATCAGGGCCTCAGAATTGAAAGTTATTAAAGGGTTGAAGAGCATGTGCGGTCTCTCGAATGTAAAATGTACAATTAACAGCTGTGTGCGTTCCTCAGGGATGTGGGAGGAAAATGAGCACCCAGAGGAAGCCCATACGGTTTGGTTTAGTTTAGTTTAGAGATACAGCATAGAAACAGGCCCTTCGGCCCACCGAGTCCACACTGCCCATCGATAATCTGTTCACACTAATTCTACGTTATCGCACTTTGTTATCTACTTCCCACATATTATGGGCAATTTACACAGGCCAATTAACTTACAAACCCGCACAGCTCTGGGTTCTCGGATATGGGTGAAACAGGAGAAATCCCAAGTGGTTAGTGGGAGAACGTGCAAACTCCACACAGACAGCACCCAAGGTCAGGATTGAAGCTAAGTTTTTGGCGAGATGCGGTAGCAGATCTACCCGGTGTGCCGCTGGGACTTCCAGCACAAGTGGCAATCCGCTGGGATTGTTATTTGTCAATTATCAGCCCAGACCCGAATGTTGTCTGGATAACTGCCAACAAAACTCAACACACTGAGGCCCATTTAGAAACATCGTGCTTTCTCTTTGCTGCCTTGCTGTCTGTTAGAATACCTTCGTGTAATTGGGTGCCTGGGCTTGCTGGATGACAGTGTAGCTGCTGGGGGGTGCTGGGAACACATGCCCAGCAGCAGCCACTGTCAGATAAAATGAGCTTGCCGCATAGATCGCCTGATCTTCATGGGCAGCTTTCTTTGAGGTCAGAGATGATTGCCCTTGCCTTGCTACAGTGTGGAAAATCAGAATCATTAAATATCTTTCTCAGGTGTGCTTTTGATAGTTATAGAAGGTAGGACGTTAAAGTGCTCAAAATGTGCTTTGTCCGTTGGGGGTTTTGAGTCTCTCTTGCCAGAAATCACACACAGCCTCCAGTTTTGATCTGTTCTTAGGTTTTGTGTCGTTTTTGTTCTTTGAGATTGTAATTTAAACTGGGGCTGTTCATGAAGTTGTTACCCATTCGTGTATAAATTCTAAATCAAAACCCCAGAAGCTTCGAAATGCAACAGGTATTTAAAGTTTTTGTGATCGATTTTTTTCTCTGGTCTATCAGGACTTATTTCTTAGAACATAGGACAGTACAGCATTGAACGGGCCCTTCGGCCCACATTGTCTGTGCTGAACGTGAAACCAAGACCATCACTTATCTACTTGCACACAAGCCACATCCCTCCATTTCCTGCATATCCATTTGCCGATCCAAAAGTCTTTTTAGTGGCACTAATGTATCAGCTTTAACCACCAGTGCATTCCGAGCACTCGGTGTACATCTTTAAACCTAGCCCGTCTCAGCTTAAAGCTTAGTTCTCTAGTCTTTGACATTTCTGCCTGGGGAAAAAGGTTCTGATTGCCTATCCCATTAATGCTCATAATTATGTATACTTCGTTAATGTCTCCCCTCAGCCTCTGACGCTCCAGAGAAAACAGTCGAAGTTTGTCCATTTTCTTCCTTATAGCCAATGCCCCTTAATCGAAGCAGCATTTTGATAATCCTCTTCTGCACCCTCTCCAAAGCCTCCACATCTTTCCTGGAATTGTATGCAATACTCTAAAGAAAGATCCCAACCTGAAATGTATTTGATTTTTCCCCACTGGGAAAAACATTCTGACTCTCTATCCTATCTCGTGCTTCTCGTAATTTTACATACTTCTATCAGATCTCCCTGCAACCTCTGGTGTTCCAGAGAAAATAATCCAAGTCTATCCAACTTCTTCCTGCAGCTAATACCCCAAATCCAGGCATCATTCTGGTAAACTACCCAGGCATTTCCAAAGCTTCCACATCCTTCCTGTATTGGGGTGACCAAAACTGTACACAATACTCCAAATGCAGCCTAACCAAAGTCCGTGCAAGTTGCATAAGGGGTAGGCCATTTAGGACTGAGATGAGGACAAATTTCTTCATCTAGAGTGTTGTGAATCTGAGGAATTCTCTGCCACAGAAGGCAGTGGAGGCCAATTCACTGGATGTTTTCAAGAGAGAGTTAGATTTAACTCTTAGGGCTAAAGGAATCAAGGGATATGGGGACACAGCAGGAAGGGAGTAGTGATTTTAGATGATCGGCCATGATCATATCGAATGGCGGTGCTGGCTCGAAAGGCTGAATGGCCTACTCCTGCACCTATTTTCTATGTTTCTGTGTTTCTATCTTGACCTCCCAACTCTTATACTCAATGCCCCTTCCTATGAAAGTAAACATACCACATGCCTTCTTTACCACTCTGTCCCCTTGTGTTGCCACTTTCATTGATTTATTGACTTGACCCCAATTTCCATGGTAAGGAGATTTCTATTGATCCCATGCTGCTTTGATGTGTTTAAACAAAATGTATTAAATTATATTGTGCTTTAGTGCTGCTTTGGGACAATGAGTAATTGATATAATGCCAATGGACTTGCCTAACTACAACTCTCTGATGGAATCAAATAGTGGTCATGAAGTGCAATAGGCAGCTGGGAAGGGGAATACAATAGGTGGTCAATACTATCGTTCTCGTTTGGTACCAACAATCGAAGACTTGGTTCTCATTCTCCCAGTCCAAGGTTGTGCTCAAGTATTGCCGATGTACAGTCATGTAATCAGGGATTGGCCATTCAGGGTGGAAAGGAAAAGAGAGTTCTTGATCCATGGGGTGGTAAATCTTTGGAATACGCTACCCAAGAGAGCCAAAGAGGCACTGTTACTGTATAGATTCAAGACCGAGATCAATGGGTGATTAGATATTGAGGGAAACGAGTTTAGTGCAGGAAGGTGATGGTGAGATGAATGGTCAGCCATGATCTCGGTGAATAATAAAGCATCAGGAGGGAGTGAATGGCCTTCTCCTGCTCCTATTTCTCATGTTTGCCCTTCAGTATGTGATTCTAATCTCACCACGTCTGCAAAACACACTGCCTACAGCTGTCTGTAGAGCAGATGTGTGTCTGCCTATTGTAACCAGCATAGGTGTAGAGGCAGATGTGTGTCTGCCTGTTGTAACCAGCATAGGTGTAGGGGCAGGTGTGTCGCTGCAAGTTGTAACCAGCACAGGTGTAGAGGCAGATGTGTAGTTGTGTGTGGTAACCAGCACAGGTGTTGGGGCAGATGTGTGGCTGCCTGTGTAACCAACGCAGGTGTAGAGGCAGATCTGTAGCTGTGTGTGGTAACCAGCGCAGGTGTAGAGACAGATGTGTGGCTGCCTGTGTAACCAGCGCAGGTGTAGAAGCAGATGTGTGGCTGCCTGTGTAACCAGCGCAGGTGTAGAGGCAGATGTGTGGCTGCCTGTGTAACCAGCGCAGGTGTAGAGGCAGATGTGTGGCTGCCTGTGTAACCAGCACAGGTGATGGGGCAGATGTGTGGCTGCCTGTGTAACCAGCACAGGTGATGGGGCAGATGTGTGGCTGCCTGTGTAACCAGCGCAGGTGTAGAGGCAGATGTGTGGCTGCCTGTGTAACCAGCGCAGGTGTAGAGGCAGATGGTTGCCACTGAGCCAGAGAAAACCCCCAGACTGAACTGTCGGTGATGATTCACTGGTAACCTCATCAATTTAACTTCAGGCAGAGCACTCAGGTGGAATTATGTTGAAGAGAAGAGGTCTCCTCTTTTTCAGCTTCAGTAGTTTTGACTGAGGCAGCAAATAAAATTAACGTTTTTACTGTGTTTGGTTCTTTTCTGTAACCACATGTGATTCCTATCAGCTGTAAAGAAAGAATGGGCCATTGTTTGTCTGGGCATTTTCTCAACACACAACAAGAAGCCTTCCCATGACTTTCAGTTTGAAGGAGGGTCTCGACTCGAAACGTCACCCATTCCTTCTCTCCAGAGACGCTGTCTGTCCCGCTGAGTTGCTCCAGCTTTTGTGTGTCTATCTTAGGTTTAAACCAGCATCTGCAGTTCCTTCCTACACTAGCAGTAGATGGATGCAGGTGAACAGAGTAGATGGTGCAGATAACAACCAGGTGGAGGTGGGAAAGGTGGATAAAGGTGATAAGAGAAAATAAAAAGCCTGCAGATAGTGTAATCTGATAGACAATGGACAGGGATTGTGAGTTATCTGAACTTGGAGAAGTCAATGTTCATGTTGTTGGGTTGTAGACTACTCAGGCTGAATGCACAATGCTGTTCCTCTTGTTTACACTTGGCATCACCCTGGCAGCGGAGAAGGCCGAAGTTGGTGTGGGAAATGGGAAGGGCAATTAAAATGGCTGGCTAGTTCCTTCCTACACTATAACAAGTTTCACTGATATGGTGCCTACAATCCAATAACCTTCCAAGAGAACATAGGAAGGAACTGCAGATGCTGGTTTATACCACAGATAGACACAAGGAACAGCATCTCATATATCACTTGGGCAGCTTACAACCCAGATTTCATGTTGATTTCTGTAACTTCAAGTAGCTCCTGCATTCCCTCTCCTCCCCTCTTCCCTTCCCTCCCCCTCCACCCAAGTCATCTTACAGTTCTACTGGTTGCATCCTTGTATCCCTCTTGTTATCACACCTTCCACAGCCAACAATGGGCCATTATGGGTTCCACCATACCTTAGGTCATTATTTGTTGCCGGCCCTGATTTGTGCTGGCATTTTCTCACCTCCAGTTTATTCTCCCTTTCCCCCCCTCCCTCTCCCACCTCTTCTTTCACTCTGAAGAAGTGTTCCGAACTTAAACATCATCTATTCTTTTTCACCAAAGAGGCTGCTGGATGCTGAGTTACTCCGGCATTTTGTGTCTGACCTATTGAATGTTTAACTTGTATTATCAAGCAATTTTAAAACTGAGTCACAATTGAGATATAAGCGCAGGTGTACTATTTGACGTGCAAAAGAGTCACAGAAACAGGGAAGCTGAGGATCAAGACAACTGAAAACAGGGCACTCAATAAAGAAGTGGAAGAAGTCAAGGATGACCAGGGAGCTGGGTTCTGTTCAGGTGGAGAGAAGATCAAAGCAGAATGCAAATAATAGATGAAATGTGGCCAGAGGCTGTGGTAAAGGTGAATATACATTCTTGTTAGTCTGTTTCTTTGCTTCATCAGAATCAGAATTCAGAATCAGAATGACCTTTATTTGTCATCCAAAAAACAAGTCTTTTGGATGAGATTTTGTCACCCACAGTCCAACAAATAAGCAAATTACACAAACACAAACACAAAAAGAAACATCTCACAGTCCTAGAATGTTATGCCTCAGGAGTAATCTATTTGGCCTATCAAATCATTGCTATGTAAGTTTAGTTTAGTTTAGAGGAACAGCATGGAAACAGGCCATTCTGCCCACCGAGTCCACGCCGACCATGGGTAGCCCGTAAACACTAGTTCTGTGTTATCCGACTTTTTCATCCACTCACTATACAGGAGGGGCAATTTCCCAGCGGCCAATTAACCTACAAACCTACACATTTTGGGGATGTTGAAATTGGAAAATTGCAAATATTACCCTGCTGTTCAAGAAGGGAGCGAAGCAGAAGAGTGGAAACTGTAGGCCAGACGGTTTGCATGACTTGCAGTGGTTTGTAAGATTTTAGTGTTCATTATTATAAAGGACTACACCAAGTGGACCCGTTGGGCCCAAACCTCTCCTGCATTGGTGCAGCACCCTCTCCTCCATTCCCCCTCCCCCTCCCTCCCCTCAATCCCTTCCCCCCTCTCCTCCCCTCCCCCTCTTCCCCATCCCCCCTCCTTCTCCCTCCTCCCCCTCTCTCCTCCCCCTCCCCTCCCTCCCTCCTCCCCTCCCTCTCTCCCCCTCCCTCCCCTTCCCCTCTCCCTCTTCCCCTGCTCCCCACTCCATCCCCCTCAACTCCTCCCTCCTCCCCTCCCTCCCCCCTCCCTCCCTTCCTCAATAAGGAAATAAGGGAGGGGTTTCTGGTTAGCCTCAGGGGTTGGTGCTGGGGGCATTACTCTTCACAATGTATATCAATGATTTGGATGAAGGGATTGAAGGCTTTGTGTCCAAGTTTGCAGATGATATGAAGATAGGTTGGAGGGGCAGGTAGTGTAGAGAAAGCAGGGACTCTGTAGAAGGACTTGGACAGGTTGGGAGAGTGGGCTGAGAAGTAGCAGATGGAATACAGTGTGGCAAAGTGTGGAGTCATTCATTTTGCTAGTAGGAATAAAGGCGTAGACTATTTTCTAAATGGGGAGACAATTCAGAAATTGGAGGTGCAAAGGGACTTGGGAGTTCTGGTGCAGGATTCTCAAAATGTAAATTTGCAGGTTGCATCGGTAGTAAGGAAGGCAAATACATTTATTTCAACAGGGCTAGAATACAAAAACAGGGATGTAATGCTGAGGCTTTATAAGATACAGTGCAGAAACAGGCCCTTCGGCCCACCGAGTCCCAACGACCAGCGATCCCCACACATTATCACAACTCTACTAGGGGTTGTTTTGGGCCCCATATCTGAGGAAGGATGTGCTGGTGTGGAGAGGGTCCAGAGGAGGTTTACGAGAATGATCCCAGGAATGATTGGTTGATCTCATTGAAACTTACTGACTAGTGAAAGACCTGGATAAAGTGGATGCAGAGAGGATGTTTCCCCTAGTGGGAGAGTCTAGGACAAGAGGCCATTGTCTGAGAATAAAACCTTTAGAAAGGAGATGAGGAGGAATTTCTTAAAGTCAGAGGGTGGTGAATCTGTGAGATTCATTGTCACAGATGGATGTGGAGGCCAAGTCAATTAATATTTTGAAGGCGGAGATTGACAGACTCTTGATTAATACGGGTGTCAGAGGTGATGGGGAGAAGGCAGGAGAATGGGGTTGAGAGGGAAAGATAGATCAGCCATGATTGAATGGCGGACTTGATGGACCGAACTTGTGAACTTATGTGTGAGGAAACCGGATCACCTGGAGGAAAGGTATGTAGGAAAAAAAACTGCAGATGCTTGTTTAAATCAAAGATAGACACAAAATGCTGGAGTAACTCAGCAGGCCAGGCAGCATCTCGGGAGAGAAGGAATGTGTGACGTTTTGGGTCGAGACCATTCTTCAGACTGAGAGGAAATCCACATGCTAACAAGGAGAATGTGCAAACTCCACCCAGGCAGCACCCAAGATCAGGAGCCAGCCTGGGTCTCTGGCACTGTGAGCAGCAGGTCTACCGGCTTAAGTAAGGACATGCTTTATCAGGAATGAGGAGACTGTCATACTACTTACAACACCACAGGCTGTGTTAATCTCGCAATAAAGTTGTCGACTCTATTTCATGACTTTACAATTCTAACCACTGCCTAACAGATCTGGGTCATGTATTATGAATATTGGGAGCTGGCATACTGATCCCTGCTGCAGGGGGATTTAAATCAATCAATAACTTGCATTTCAGTAGCCCGTTTAATGTAAGTGCTTGCAAAAGCATTTGTAGGAATGCTGTGAGACAAATTTTGAGACTGAACCAAAGTGGTGTTCATAGGTGACCAAAAGCTTGAATAAGGAGCTAGACTTTTAAAGAATGCCTGAGAAGAGAAGGGTGAGGCTGGGATACGGAGAAATGTAGGTAGGGAATTCCATAGCAAGAACCAGTGAGAGCTGACAGCGAGCCACTGGACTGGAGGTATTGAGAGATTTTACCTTTAAGTTACCTTGAGATCCCTTGAAATACAATAGTGCCACTTAAGAGAAGTTTGGATAGGTGCGTGAATATGCAGGGTTTGGAGGGATATAGATAATGTGCAGGCAGATGAGAGTTTGTCTGGGCATCATGTTCGGCACAGACATTGTGGGCTGAAAGGCCCGTTCCTGTGCTGTAATAAAACAATGACCAATTCGTATCGTGAGTTCCTCCAGACAATGCATTAAATAAAAAGAACAGTGGTCAGTGACAAGGAATATTGGCAGAGACTCTTCATCAAGGGGTGGCATGGGATTTCTTCTGCTCAAATCAACAATAAATAGAGCTTTTGATCTAATTTCAGATCTGGAAGACGGTACTTCCAGAGGTGTGACAGTAGCTCACTGCTGACAGAAATCTCAGCCTGAATTACATCCTCGTGTTGTAGGGTACGATTTTTGCTCACACGCATTTTATCTTGTCCCTCTGATGTTTGCACAATGAGGATCTGAGTTTGGTATTGAAGTGGCAACAGCTGATCTCCTTCCTGAGGGCATGGTGTTTGCAAGTATTGCAGCTCAATGAAGAGATTGGTTTACCATAAATTAATGCCGGATTAGTTCAGGGCCTGGGAACCTGTCAATTACAAATTTCAGAATAAAGATTGATTTAAAATTAATAGGAAAAACAAATATGGATTTGTAAAATGCACTATTCCTGAGTGTGTCATTAGTGATTAACGAGGGTAGACACAGAATGCTAGAGTAACTCAGCGGGTCAGGCAGCATCTCAGGTGAAAAGGAATGGGTGACGTTTCGGGTCGAGACCCTTCTTCAGACTGATGTCAGGGGAGTGGACGGGACAAAGATAGGATGTAGTAGGAGACAGGAAGACAGTGGGAGAACTGGGAAGTGGGAGGGGATAGAGAGGGACAGAGGAACTATCTGAAGTTAGAGAAGTCAATGTTAATACCGCTGGGGTGCAAACTGCCCAAGCGAAATATGAGATGCTGTTCCTCCAATTTGCGCTGGGCCTCATTCCCTTATCCACTGTCTTTCAGGAACGAAGTGTGGCTGTACTAGCTCGTGTGGAGCGAACGGACTTCCTCTCGCCAATGTCCATCGGTGAAGTGGCTCATGTCAGTGCTACGATAACCTACACGTCAAACCACTCTGTTGAGGTCCAAGTAAATGTGATGGCTGAAAATATTCTTAATGGTAGGGAATATGTGTTAGTGTGTGCATGTGTATCTTGTATCTCCATGCTCACTACGCAGCTGTTTACATCCATAGGATTCGGAATAGAGAAATACATATGATCTAAAGCAACCAAACTGTGGAAACAAAGAACTAGATGCTGGTTTATATCAAAAATAGACACAAAGTGCTGGGGTAACTCAGTGGGTCAGGCAGCATCTCTGGAGAAAAAGGATGGGTGACGTTTCGGGTTGGGACCCTTCTTCAGCCTTCAGTCCCGACCCAAAATGTCACCCATCCTTTTTTTCCAAAGATGCATGCCTTACCTGCTGAGATTTTCCGGCACTTTGTGGCTATGTTTGATCTTAAGCAATAATTGGAATCCAGCTGTCTGATGTCAAAGGTTCATTAAACTCCATCTGTTACTGTTATCTCTCAAGCTTATC
This sequence comes from Rhinoraja longicauda, assembly GCF_053455715.1. NCBI lineage: Eukaryota > Metazoa > Chordata > Chondrichthyes > Rajiformes > Arhynchobatidae > Rhinoraja > Rhinoraja longicauda. The sequence goes on along the minus strand of NC_135982.1, from coordinate 3,769,447 downwards.
ACCCACACCATCTGACAAGGAACCAACCTTGAATCCTAGGTAGACACAAGATGCTGGAGTAACTCAGCGGGTCAGGCAGCATCTCAGGAGAGAAGGAATGGGTGACGTTTCGGCTTGAGACCCTTCTTCAGACTGATGTCAGGGAAGGGGGCGGGACAAAGATGGGATGTAGTTGGAGACAGGAAGACAGTGGGAGAACTGGGAAGGGGGAGGGGAAAGAGAGGGACAGAGGTTAGAGAAGTCATTGTAGAAAGCAGGGCACGGAAGGAGAATTGTTGGGAAAAGCGGCAGATCGACCTTGAATCCTCATTAATTTGCTTCCATAGTTGCTCTAGGCAATTACTACCCTCTTAAGTACAATAGATAAATCCCCTATTTATATGAGCAGAGTATATTTCCACTTGTAAAAGTCGTGATTATAGTTGATGTATTGATAGATTTCAATATATTTGTGTCTGTGGAATACAGAATTTCTGTGAGCTTCCCCTGGGTGTTCCATGCATGTGTAGGCAATGTAATTACTGCAGTACTTTCAAAGAAAATATCCTTCCTCATTCCTGGAGTGTCCCATCTGTAGAAGTTTAATCAATGTTCACAGTGGCCAATTTTATCTTGCAAATAACGACCAAAATAGATTGTAATCTTCCGGATCTGAAAATCTATACGTTACTATAAATCTCATCTTGTATATTTGTTCAGTGGTAAATATATTTATACCCGAAATACAGCCAAAATGGTACACGACAGCGCAACAATTTTAGGCCCACCTTACTCACCATTGGCCAGCAGTTCAAATGTTATATTTTAAAAGTCATTCACTTTTTAAACTTAAAAAATCACTTTTTAAACTTTAATAAACCCCTTTTCCACTTGCCCTGCCCGTCAGCCGCGCTTATGCAGTAATACCTCCGTGTTCGACGCCAAAATGGAAACACAACAGGTCCGTGCCTGCGCAGTTGGGGCCCGTTGATCTAATACAGATGCTCCCCGACTTACGATGCTTCCACTTTGCGATGGTGCAAACGGCAGTGACCCGGGGTGGGGGGGAGGGGAGGAGGGAGGGATAAGGGGGGTTGAGGGGGGATGGAGTGGGTGAGGAGGGGGATAGGGGAGGAGGGGGTTGAGGGGGGATGGAGTGGGTGAGGGGGGTAGGGGAGGAGGGGGTTTGAGGGGGGATGGAGTGGGTGAGGGGGGTAGGGGAGGAGGGGGGTTGAGGGGGATGGAGTGGGTGAGGGGGGTAGGGGAGGAGGGGGGATGGAGTGGGTAAGTGGGGGGGAGGAGAAGGGGGTGGGGGAGGGGAGGTTGCTAGACCAATGCAGGAGAGGTTTGGGGGAGTTTTAAGGGTGGGTTGAGGGGGGATTCAGTGAGTGAGGGGGGTGAGGGGAGGAGGGGGGATAACGGGGATTGAGAGGTGATGGAGTGGGTGAGTGGGGGGGGGGAGGCGAAGGGGGGGAGTGGGGGAGAGGGGAAGGGGGGGAGTGGTGGAGGGGAGGGTGCTGCAGGAGACCAATGCAGGAGAGGTTTGGGTCCAACGGGTCCACCCTTTTCTAGTGGTTGAGTGTTGCGCACACAGATTTGCATGCCTTCGAAATCCTCATCAGTGATATGCCTATTTTAAAATCATGCCAGGAAATTCATTGGACACTAGGACTGTCGATGCTGGAATCTTGAGCAAAACACAAAGTGCTGCAGTAACTCAGTGGGTCAGGCAGCGTCTCGGCAGAACATGGATAGACAACATTTCGGATTGGTGTTCCTTCTTCAGAGTGAAAGTAGGAAGGAGAGAAAGCTGGAAGAGAGTTGGGAATCCATTGTGCTTTATTTGGAAGAGCATTCCTACAACTATTGCAAGAATCTAATTTTCTGCACTGTAGCCGATAAATTGTCACAAATCTGCCTCCTTAAGTGACTGGCTATTGGGCATCAAGTATCAATTAATGAAAAGAAAAATCTCGAAATCCGACTTAATGGAAAAAAAAGTAGAAAGAACGTTTTCACAGACGGTCTGAAGAAGAGTTTCAACCCAAACTGTCACGCATCCTTTTTCTCCAGAGATGCTGCCTGACCCACTGAGTTACTCCAGTACTTTGTGTCTATCTTCAGTATAAACCAACATCTGCAGTCTCTTTCTACACATCTCCACAGACCTCTGAGCATTTCCAGTGGTTTCTGTTTTTATTGATCACTATCTGATCAGTTGCTTTCTCTTTGGTTATTAATTGTTTGAATAATAATCTATTGGAACTAACTGTTTTTTCTTTTTGTTTCATTGCCCTATTTGTAAAATATTAAATACATCATGTACATGATAGTGTATGAAAATAACTGCAGATGCTGGTACAAATCAAAGGTATTTATTTTATAAAATGCTGGAGTAACTCAGCAGGTCGGGCAGCATCTCAGGAGAGAAGGAATGGGCGAGATGCCTGACCTGCTGAGTTACTCCAGCATTTTATAAAATAAATACCTTCATGTACATGATATATGTATATGTAGATATGCATCAATATATTTATGATTTTTTATATTTTTCCTTGAACAAAAAATTGTTCATTCTGAATCCACAGAAAATTATTTTCCAGCAGGGCTTAAAGTGAATCAATTTTCCGTTCTAATACATTGGTGAGTGGTGTAAATGGAGCATCTTTACTGCTTGAACAGTCTGCTTTACTGGGCAGCTCATGCCCTGAAAAAGCATAAAAGGACTGACCTTGTTTCAATGACACGAGCAATCCAAGCTACAAAGTCCATGCGTTATATCACATGTTCATTTGGACAAATTGCCGAGTTGAAGTATATTACATTGATTAAAAGTGAAATGTTGGCAAGAGGTCGAGAGAGGGAGTTTTATTGGCCATGGCACTGGAAGCAGATGGTAAGACAGGTTGTACACTGCACAATGCAAAGGGTTAAGGTGATCGCAACGGCTGCACTATCTTGAGGTGAAACCTGTGGGAGGGAAAGTTGCCAAAAGGCTGAAACGTTGAGCAGAGTCTAAGGACTTAATCAAAGATTAGGGTGACATTATTCTGTACTATTTTTGGAAAACCCCAGTTAATTCCTTGAAGTTAGATTCTGGCTAGCTCTATTTTAATTATAGTCTAGCTTACTCACAAGGGAGACCAAATCCCACTATGTGAAATAAATGATTTGAACAAAGAAATGAGGCTAATGAATCTGTAATTGGTATGATGGGGGAGAAGAAGTGAGCATAATGAAAGAGTTACTTTCAACAAAGAATGAGCGGAGGAAGTGCAGATAATGGCCAGTATAACATTTCATGAATTTCGCCCGCCTAGGCAAGGTTCCGATGTTCAGCTTTCTCATGAAACCTGAGTGAGCAGAGCTGGTGTGTTCAAAACAAAGGTCAGCGGTTTTTTGGAAATTAAAGGATCAAGGAAAATGGGAGTGTTGAATAAGGATGATGAGGTAGAATATCAGCCGGCACAGTGGTGCTGTGGTAGAGTTGCTGTCTTACAAAGAACTAGATGCTGGTTTATATCAAAAATAGACACAAAGTCAACAGTCAACAGAGTGCTGGAGTAACTTAACGGGTCAGGTAGCATCTCTGGAGAAAAATGAATGGCGACTTCTCTTCTGCAGCGACTTCTTATCCAAATCTTGACAGGAAAATCTGAAAACTTGAAACAATTTAAAAATGCCGAGAATATTCAGTGTGTCAGACATCTTCAGGCATTGTGTCAGGTAGACACAAACTGCTGGAGTAACTCAGCGGGGCAGGCAGCATCTCTGGAGAGAAGAAATGGGTGATGTTTCAGTCGAGACCCTTCTTCAGAAGTCTGAATGTAATTTAGTGTAGAGATAGTTTAGTTCAGTGTAGTTTAGAGACAGCGTGGAAACAGGCCCTTTGGTCCACCAAGTCTGTGCCGACCAGCGATCCTCATACAATAGCACTATCCTACACAAAATTGGGACAATTTTCAATTTTACCAAAGCCAATTAACCTGTAAACGTGTACGTCTTTGGAATGTGTGAGGAAACCGGAGCACCCGGGGAAAACCCATGTAGGTCACGGGGAGAATGTACAAACTCCATACAGACTGCACCGCAGTCAGGATCAAACCCAGGTCCCTGGCGCTGTCAGACAGCAGCTCCACTGCTGCACCCCCTCAAGTAATGTTGTACAGATTATATAATAAATCACAATGTTCTCTGCAAAGTTAGGTAGACGTCTGGATATGAACTGGAAGTTAAAAAGAGATTCTGATGTTGCACCTTGATCAAACAATTATGAATACTGAGGATATCAGTGGTCGGTGATCTCTTGAAACATTGGAGCAGAAAAGAAGAGTGCTGAAAGAATTAAAAAATATGGGACAGAGTAATTTTTTCAATCTCTTACCTTGACGGAGATGCCATTTTTTTCTGTATTGGCACTGCGGCCTAACATCGAGGAGTTGGCGGCCTTTCCTGTAGACCGTCCCGGCGCTTCATGCCGTGGGTACGGCGCGGACTTTAACATCACGGAGCTTGCGATCCCTCGCCGAGGATCGACTGTGGAGAGCTCCAGCCGCGGGGCCTGTGGACTTTAACATCGTGAAGCCCGCGGTCTCTGGTAAGAAGAGGCCGACTCGGGAGCTCCATGCCGTGGAGAGTGTTTCAACCGTCACGACGCGGGAGTTTCGATCATCCCGACGCGAGGGCTTCAGACCGTCAGCTGCGGCGACTGCGGACGGTTCAACAGCCCTGACCGCGGGTGAACAAAGAGGAAGGTGATTGAACTTTATTGGTACATGTGACAATAAATTGATTTGAAATCTTGAAATCTTGTTTTAATTGAGGGGGGGAGTGGAGGGAGGGGGTAGGGGAGGAGGGAGGGAGGGAGGGGAGGGTGGAGTGGGGGGGAGGGGGGAGTGGGCGGGAGAAGGGAGGGGCGAGTGGGGGAGGAGAGGGTGCTGCACCAATGCAGGAGAAGTTTGGGGCCAACGGGTCGACTTGGTCTATATATGAATATAGTTAAGGGGTCAAAATTGAGTGTTGGAAATTTCAGTGCCAACAATGAATGTCAGTTAATCTTCACTCACAATCAAGGATATAAGGAATCTCAGCAGCCAAAGCATAAAATCAGGAGATTTTTGTACACACTCGGTGCGTGGCGATTTCTGTACACACTTGGTGTGGCGGAGATTTCTGTACACACTATTTGAATTAATTACAGTTATAATCATAATTATTTTGATTTTTTGCAGTGTGTGTCGAAATTGTTATGCTTACAATCCCTTATGGAAATAAGTTCATAGAGTTATAATAGAATATGGAAATAGGCCCTTCAGTCCAACTTGTCGATGCGAACCAAGCTAGTCCCATTTTTCTGCATTTCCGTATCCATCCAAACCTTTCCTTACCACGTACCTACCCAAATGTCTTTTCAATGTTGCTATTGTCTCCGCTTCGACCACTTCCTCCGGCAACTCGTTCCATATACCCACCACCCTCTGTGTGCAAAACATTCCGCAGGTCTGTCACTGAAGGAGCTACCCAGTGCAGTGACAGTGTCCTTAAGTCTTTCCCCACTCACCTTAAACCTATTCCCTCTACTAAAAGACTGGCCATCCACCTTACTTGTGCCCCTTGTGATTTTACAAACCTCTATAAAGTCATCCCTCAGACTCCTTCGTTTTGGAGCAAACAATCCCAGCCTGTCCAGTTTTAGATTATAACTCAAGCCCACCAGTCACAGCAAATCCTTGAGAATCTTTTCTACACTTCTTCTCTAGCGTTGAAATAAAGATGGTTTCAGTCATGAAATAAGACTGCTTGCTGTATGTGAAGATTTCCAGGCTCTCCCTTATGCTGTTAAACATAGTCAACAGAAGGCACTCCACATCTTAGGCAACAGACTGAGTGGTGATGGTAGAGTTAAAGAGAAATAATCTGCACGAATGATACATTTTCAGATGTTCAAAAATTATTATTCATCTTATTTTGGTAAAGAAATCAGTATTATGTGCGTGCAAGTTCCTTGAAGCACTCTGATAAGGACTTTTTCATCTATTTTTTACAGTTTTGGTTGATGGGATTATGTGCAAAGACCACAGGGGAATTCCTTGTTCTTTGAATAGGACCAAATATCTTTTACCTAGTCTTTTTTAACATGTCTGTCACAAGATGACAGTTCTGGGATGAATTGCGATTGAGCAAGATGGACTATACTCCCTTGTGTTCAGATGTAAGAGAGATGATATCACTGAAACATTCAAGGGCTGGACTGGCTAGATGCTGGCTGGGGTACCTTTCAGTCTGAAGAAGAGTCTCAACCCGAAATGTCACCTATTCCTTTTCTTCTATTCTGTGAATGTGCCTTATCTTCTATGTACTAAAACTCTCGTTTGTTTGTTTGTTTGTTGCTGAACTACAGCCAAAACGGTACACGATAGCGCGACAATTTTAGGCCCACCTTACTCTCCGTCATCCCTTTGGTGCTAATGGAAGAAGTTTCATTGAAATCGGTGTTATATTTTTAAAGTTATTCACATTTTAAAGTTTAAATCTATCTCCTCGGGAGGGAGGGGAGAGGGAGGGAGGGAGAGGGTGGAGGGAGGGGAGGGGGAGGAGGAAGGATAAGGAGGATGGAGTGGGGGAAGGGGGGCGGGGGAGGGGAGGTGGAGGGAGAAGGGAGGGAAGGAGAGGGGGAGAGGGAGGCAAGGGGAGGAGGAAAGGAGGGGAGGGTGGATGGGGGGAGAGGGAGGGGGGAGGCGGGGGAGAGGGTGAAGGGGTGGAGAGGGTGCTGCACCAATACAGGAGAGGTTTGGGCCCAACGGGTCCACTTGGTCCAGTTTCTACTAATCCTTCCAATGCAAGTATTGGTTCCTTGCAGGGTAGTAGTACAAAGATAACATAGCAATACCATAGCTCCCCACCACATAGGAACAGCAAACTGTGCCAATACGTCTTTAATGCAGAGTTGTTAGGAAGTCTGTGTTTATACATGGGTGCGATGGGGGTGGATGGCAGATGGAGGTAGTGCCAATATTAGAAAGAACTAGACCAAGTGGACCTGTTGGGCCCAAACCTCTCCTGCATTGGTGCAGCACCCTCTCCCCCCTCTCCCCCCTCTCCCCTTCCCCTCTCTCCCCATCCTCCCCTCCCCCCACCCCCTTCCCCCCTCCCTCCCTCTCCTTGTTTGAACAAACAAACAAACAAACGAGAGTTTTAGTACTATACTATATATATATATATATATATATATATATATATATATATATAGATTGCAGCATTCTAAAACAAAGGCATGTTTTCCTGAGCACTTTCCTTAAAGCAGTATGTTACAGTATCTGACAACAGAAAATAATTGGACCAGAATTTATTAGCTGTCTGTCATTTCCAATTAGCCTCTGTTTTTTTTTGTTGCAGAGTTTGTTGTATACCGTGGAAGAGACGGAAATATTCTGAGTGGCACATTGCATGTTTCAGTGAATGCCCCCTCCCCTCTCGCTTTGCATTTTCTACTCTGAGTTACCCTTGTGAATTCTCTTTTATGTCAGAAAGAACTCGTTATTCGGGTGGACAGTGGCTGCACTTACATTTGTGTTTAATCAAAAGAAGATTAAGAGTGAGGAGTGCTTCTGGGTGAGCTGCATGTAGGTCCAGGAGAGAGACATGCAGCATTTCCATAGTGTTGCTATAGAGACCATCCTGTCAGGATTGTTTTGGTTGGGTGTGCTGCAACTCTTGTTCCCAAAAGCATACTGTCATATTCAGTTTCAGTCAAGACCCGTTTACATTTTTAGCTGCATGTAATTATTATTTTGCGGTGGTCTGAAAAGCAGTGGTTTACCAAACAGCACATTCTGTTTTTCGTGAAATGATTTAAAATATGCTTTTGGATGGAGAAATAGTTGTATCCCGGCCAGGTTTAGTGAATAATTAGAGAAGGTTGCCATGATCAGACAGAAGATGAAATTTGAATATATAAGTATGAAATATAAGGGAGAGTTTGAGATTGAAAGACACCTTATTTGTGTTATTCTTAATCATCTATTCCCTCTGTCGCATTGAGATATACAAACCCATTAAAATGTTATGAAAATACATTTGTACAAACGCAATAAATTGTTTTGAAATTATTAATCTTTCCATACTTCTGGGATGCTGCATTATTTTGGAGAAACAATGACATAGATTCATCTAAATAATTTTCTCCATTGGATATTATTCTGGCAGTATTTTTATGCGCACCGAAGTATGAGCAAGAACTGAGCAATGTTTTGTGTAGAAACATAAGACTGTATATTATTATGGAGAATTTCTTCCCTGCAGGGAGGATACAGCGAGATTGTAAACCTGATTGAAGAAAATGTTCTTCTAATTCGACTGGTTCTGTGTGCATTGTTACTCCTGTATGCACTCTTATCCTTTCAAAATTAATATTTGTGGTTCATTTCACAACCCTAAAATGATTGATATAATACCGAGACTGGACTTTGAAAATGGCGCCAAAACTTAGCACCTGATGCACCTCAGTGGACTATTTCTGTACACTTTGCTAGTCATAGAGTCATACAGTGTGGAAACAGGCCCTTCAGCCCATCGTGCCCATGCCGACCAACATGCCCCATCTACACTAATCCCACCAGCCTGCATCTGGCCCATATCCTTCGATGTACTTGTCTAAATGTTTCCTAAATGTTACAAAATTACCTACCTCAGCTACTTCCCCCAGAAATTCATTCCATGCACCCATCACCCTTTCTTTAAAAAAGACTGTAAAAACTTTGCGAATTGGGGATTGTGCTTAGATAGAGGAATAATTTACTGAACTGTGTGCAAAAAAAGAATTTAACATGTGACAATAAAGCCCCAGAATATTGTCTAAAAATAAAATCCTGCAGCTGCTGGAAATGTGAAATGAATAAATGCTGGGAGTAGTTCGTCGTTCAGACAGCAACTGTTTGGAGAGAAGCAGGCTATCTGAAGAAAGATCTCGATTCGAAACGTCATCCATTCCTTCTATCCAAAGGTGTCCTGCTGAGTTACTCCAGCACTTTGTGTCTATGTTAGGTTTAAACCAGCATCTGCAGTTCCTTCGTGTCAGGTCAATGACCTTTCACTAAAACTGAGTAGTTCCAGATTTTTCTGTGTTTTTCATACTAAGATTGTGCCATGCATTTTTTTTTATCAGTTTGTTAACATTAGTCCATCCTGGAATAACTGCTGTCCATTTCAAAAGGCTCAGACAGCAAATAGCTGCAAGTGTTTTTTTTGTTTTTTTCATCTGCCATTTTATATTCTATCAAAGGTCAGAACAGAATACTAAATGAAAAGAGGCTGTGAGACTATTATTGCTTCAGTGTCCTAAACAAGTTTTGGCTGGATTAATGTGCAGTGGCGCAGCGGTAGAGTTGCTGCCTTACAGCGCCAGAGACCCAGGTTCGATCCCGACCACGGATGCTGCCTGTACAGAGTTTGTACCTTCTCCCTGTGACCGCGTGGGTTTTCTCCGGGTTCTCCGGTTTCTTCCCACATCCCAGACGTGCAAGTTAGTAGGTTAACTGTAAATTGTAAATTGCCCCTGGTGTGTAGGATAGTATTAGTGTGCGGGATGATTGCTGGTCAGAGCCTTGGTGGGCCAAAGAGCCGTTTTCCACGCTCTACCTCTCAAGTACTGGATCAAAAGAAACAAAAGTAATGTATGCTGAGAAGACCTTTCACAACTTCATGATGTTTGAGTTCCATCACTGTCACTGAATGATTTTGTTGTTCATTCATTGCTGCAATGTGTGGACCTGTTGTTGCCACTGCACTCTGCAAGGACTCACAAACTGGAAAGTGGAAAAGAGAAAGGGAAAACAAATGTATATTATGTGTACTCTTTCATGGGGCTCTATGAATCGCACGGTTGGAAGAGGAGGTGAGCAGGTAGCTCGGAGGTGGATAATGCACACCTGCCGGCGGGTGGTCAGGACCACCTCACGCCCAGGAACCGTCTCTGTTCCCAAAGTCCAGGACTGGTGCGATGGTCAGGATATCCCCGAACATTTTATAGTCCATTACGTTCTTTTGGAGTATCGTCGCTGTTGGAGTTTATGGAAATAAAGTCACACAGTCATGAGATAAAAGATCAAGTGACGTAGGTTGATGAATTAATGTTGCACAGGTCACTGTGAGAATGCCCCTGCTATTCCTTGAATAATGCCTTGAAATATTATACCTCTATCCCAATGTTTATATTTTGGGGAGCAAGAGGGGCGGGAGAGTGGTAATGCCAACTGCGCAATACTCTACAAGTCAGAACTGCTGTTTGGCATTCTAATTTTGTATTATAACTTGATTTAGAGAAGAGAGTGATGTACTATGAAGTCCATGCATATCAGGACCCCAGTGATTGAAACTTGCTTAACATGGAAGACATCCCACGTACCTGAAGTCAAACATGACCATCCCACAAGTGAGCCAGTCATTGATTGCTGGTGTAACTCAGTGGGTTAGGCAGACTCAAAGTCTGAAGAAGGGTCCCGATGCAAAACATCACCCATCTCTTTTCTCCAGAGATGCTGCCTGAGTTGAGTTACCTCAACACTTTGTGTCTATTTGTGGTGTAAAGTAGCATCTGCAGTCTTTGTTTCTACATTCTATGTTTACTTGAGGTGTTGACAAGCCTGAAGAAGGGTCCCGTCTGGAAATGCCACCTATCCATAGAGATGCTGCCTGACCTGCTGATTTACTCCAACACTTTATGTCCTTTAGTTGGTCCTTATCAGAGGACAGCAGAAACCAGCTCACAGCAGCTCCCACAGTTAATTGTTAATGGGTGGTGTGTAGTACTGGTACTTTATTGCTGAACTTCAGGGTGGTTCTGCTGAGAATATGTTAAAAGGCGACTAACATAGATTTAGTGTAGGAAAATAACTGCAAATCGAAGGTATTTATTCACAAAATGCTGGAGTAACTCAGCAGGTCAGGCAGCATCTCAGGAGAGAAGGAATGGGTTTAGTGGTTTTCTTGTGCGACTGAAAAGTTGTATGGACTCTAAAAGAGCAGTGATTAGACTTTCCTTGTCACATCTCCAGTTGAGAGGTAACATGTATACTTGAGGGAGCAGCAGGAGTTTGGTCAGCAGCACTGTGACCGGCTCTGAGGCTCAACAGGAAAACGTGGACTCAGCTATCGTGGGATTGAGAAGAGATGCAATAAGGGGTGAGGACACCTTCTCCATAATTGCAGCTCTGATCCCCATTAACGGCAGGCACACCAAGAGGAGCTGAAGACTAGCACCATGGACAGCACCTGCCTGCATGAAAACACCGGTACCCTGGGCAGCGCTCTGGACCCAGCTGCCGGTCCCAGTGACAGCGGTGAGGTCACACCCAGACGAGCAACAGCCATGTGCGATTCGCTGTCATAGGATTGGCCCGCCCACAGCTCATCAACTGTCCTCCTTCAACATCAAGGCAGGTCCAGTCAGGAGGAGGAGCGAAAGAAGAGTGAGAGAAGGAGAGGGAATGTGGGGTTCCTCCCTACTACCTGCGTTTCCCATTTCCAGGCCCAACAAAAGATTAAGCTGCCAGGACAAGCCCAGGACCCCTAGCGCCTCTTCAAGGTCAAGACCGAGCTACCGGGAAAAGTCTGAGACCGCCAGCACTTCCTCACCTGCCCACAGGTGATGAGGGACTGTGCTCCCACACAGAGTACAAATACTGAGCCCTGAGACCGCCAGAACTTCCTCTCGAGGCAAGACTGAGCTGCTGAGACAAGCCCAAGAGCGCCAGTTCCCCACAAGGGAGATAGACTGGAGATTATGTGGCTGAGAATAAGATGCCAGGATGGGGTGTTGCAAAATATGGCAGATGACAAGTTGGGGGTAAATACTGTAGTCAAAGAGAGCAAGTTTAGTAGACAGTTCAATGAAAAGCGAGGAAAGATCATTGTTTGAAATGCATTGTCGGTTAATTGGGTTTGGTAAAAATTGTACCAAAAATTGACGAGGAAAGGCAGATGTGTGGCTTTCCTGAGGGGAATCGCATATTATAGCCATTACAGAAGCATGGCTGAGAGAATGGCAGGGATTCCAGGGTACAAAGGATAAAGGTAAGAGAAGGATACGCTTGGTCTATAAGTTAAAGTGCTAAATTGGGATAAGGCTTATTTTGGAGGCATTCGGCAGGAACTTGCAGAAGTTGATTCATGACCAACTACTTGCAGGTAAAGGGACGGCTGGAAAGTGGAATGCTTTTAGAAGTGCAATAGCAAGAGTTCAGGGACAGCGTGCTTCTGTCAGGGGGAAGGGTGTGGCGGGCACGCTTAGGGAAGACATAAAAAACTGCAGATGCTGGAATCTTGAGCAAAAAAACAAACTGCCGGAGAAATTCAGCAGGTCAGGCAGCATCTGCGAAGGGAAATGGCCAGGCGATGTTTCGGGCGGGACCTTTCTTCATGGACTGATGAAAAGGTCTAAATACGGACGCTGATCAGAAACATTGTCTGTCCATTTCCCTCCACGGATACCACCTGACTCTCCCAGCAATTTTTTCCCCTCAAGTTAAAGACTAATCGATGAGAGTGATTGAGGCTGAGGTCAGAAAAAGGAAGGAAGCATTCGGGATCAAGTGGATCCCTCGATGACTATAAGAAGTGAAGGCATAGAACAGTCCCTTTGGTCAGTGCCAAACATAATGCTAATTTACACTCATCTCTCTGCCTGCATATCCCTCCAATCCATGCATATTTATGTGCCATCCCAAAGCACCCCTGCCCTACATGCAACCATCACCATCCCCGGCAGCAAGTTCCTGGGACCTGCCTCTCTCTCCAAAAATAATGCTTGCCCCGCACATCTTCATTCAACTGTCCCCCTCTCATCTTCCAGCTGTGCCCTCTGGTATTTGACATTCCCATCCTGGGAAAAATAATTCCTACTGTCTTTAAGTTGGAAAGAGTGCTCTCAAGAATGCTGCCAGGACCTGAGGGCCTGAGTTAGGGAGTGGTTGGAGATGCTAAGACTTATCCCTTGAACCATTTGAGACTGGGTGACCTTATAGAGAGGCACACAAAGTGAATGCATAGGGGCTTTTTCCCAGAGGAAGAGGAATAAAAAACCAAAGGGTATAAGTTTAAGGTGAGAAGGGAAAGATTTAAAAGGGACCTGAGGAGCAACTTCTTCACACAGAAGGTGGTTCGTATATGGAACAAGGTGTTTGAGGTAGATGTATTAATAGATACAACATAAACGTTTAGACAGGTACATGGATAGGAAAGGTTTGGAAGTATATGGGCTAAACCTGTGCAAATGGGACCAGCTTAGATGGGTATCTTGGTCAGCATAGATGAGTTGGGCTGAAGGGCCTGTTTCTGTGCGGCATTGCTATATGACTCAATGACTGCTCTGGGCTGTTGGCATGTGAGACGTTGCTTCTTGTACCTCTTGCTGTGAGCAGGCTGCTGGTGCTTTGCCACTGTGCTTTTACAACTGTGCTTTCAGGAAAGATGAGGTAAAGTTGCCAAAAGATGTGATTGGTTCTCACAGGGGGTTTAAACCAGTAGGAGCCTATCAGGAAAGTTCCGGGGATGCAGCGTGGCGATGGCAGAGAGCTCCGGGGATGTGCCACAGAGCCGAGCAAGAACCGACCTGGCAGCTGACGTGACCAAAGACCTGGCAGGCAGCCGACAACAAAGAGGGACCCGGCGGTGGCCGCAAAGTATGCCGGATCCGCAGCCATTTAATGCTGCTGGCCTGGCCAGATGGGAGACACTGGTGATGGCAACGCAAGGGGTGGGCCGGTAGGAGAGGGTCTGGGATGTGGCCTCCAGCGCCTGCAGGGTGGGCTGCAGGAGGCAGTCCTCGGAGCACAGAGGCGGTCGGGCGAGGAGAGGGACCACGGGTCGCGGGCCGAGACGGTCAAGGGTGACGGAGGAGGCCCTGAAGCGGCCTGGGGCTTACCTGGATCAGATGGGCTCTCCTACATCCAGCACATGGACCAGACTTTGGACTTTTTCTTTTTCCTTTGTAAATGGGTGCCAAAATATGGCGATGGGTGGAAGAATTTCACTGTGTAACCCATAAATAACCATTGAACCATTTAACGGATATGATCCAACTGAACATACTCTGCAATGAAATATTAGAAAGAAGGAATATGATGATGAAGAAACCAAGAAGCATCCCACGAGACAAAGTCAAAGCTAAAAATAGATCGGACAGCTAATGTGTACTTGTGAAACTTTCTGTCTGGTGGCCTGGAGTAACCTTTATTGGTTGAATTAAAAGAGGCCACCAATTACAGTTGAGAGCATTGGCATGCTTGGCCGAAACCTAGCATGTCTTTTCACCAGCGAAGAACGTCTGTGGCCTGAGAGTTTTGACAAAAAAATAAAATTGTACACGAAAGGCAAGCGTGCGTGCTCTCTTCTCACTTTGCAGTTGCCATCTGTGGCTGAGTGAAACAGGTTTCCCACGTAAAGCTTTGCTTTGAAATTAGCCATGAGAGCATTCAGGAATTTCATAATTATCATTCAGTATTAATTGCATACCGCAGCATGATAACACACTGATTTTACACAGTGGCACAAAATTAAGGAAATAAATTGACGACGGCTGTTGTTTTTCATTGTAGACTGTATGATAATGAGCTGCTGCAAAAGTATGTCTGACATAAAATATTCATTTCAGGAATGTTCAACTTGACCTTTCTACAACAAATTAAATTTGTCAGTCATAAAGAAGTGGTAATTGACTGACAATGGTTGATACATCTAAATCAAGTGATTGCCGCTTTCTTTGCCCTTGAATGTAGGCAGGGGATTCTCATGAGGCTGATTCAGTGTATTCCAGTTTTGCACCGAATTAGTGTATTGATTTGTGTAGGAAAATAGACTCCCTTGTTACTTTGTTATAAACAAAATCTTTGTAGATTACATTTGTTCAAATCAGCAAGTGCGGATGCAAAATGGTCGCTCTGCTTGAGAAACACAAGAGGAAATATCAGAGGGCCTTGCTTTTGGGTCCACAAATCTCATACTCTTGTGCAGGAAGGAACTGCAGATGCTGGCTTAAACCAAAGATAGACCTAAAAAGCTGGAGTAACTCAGCGGGACAGGCAGCATCTCTGGAGAGAAGGAATGGGTGATGTTTTGGGTCGAGACCCTTCTTCAGACTCAATCCCATACTCTTTAGTTTAATTTAATTTATTTTTGTCACCTGTACCGAGGTACAGTGCAAAGTTTTTAGTTGTGTGCTGTCCAGTCAGTGAAAAGACTATAGGCAATTACAATCAAGCCGTCCACAGTGTAAAATACAGAATAAAGGGCATAATGGGATCAGTGGTTGTGCAACAGGCATTAAACCTTTTGTTAACATGGGCAAACGTTCCACCATTGGTAATGGGTGCCCGCAAGGATGGCCACAAATTTCCTGAGCCAGTCAGAGCCTGTTAGGCATCCATGGTTCTTACCATCATTTCCTTTCCAGGAGATGGGGCCTTCAGAACCCAGCTCTGCCCTGCTTGAATGTGCATTGCATTATTAGAGGAAATGAGCTCCTGGTCTTGCCTGAGCTACAATCAGGTATGTGAGCCCAACAGCCTTGGCTGATTCTGATATCATTGAAAAGCAGTCTGCCTGCATTTCCCTGCACAGTTAATGAATCGTGGTTAGAAACAGCAACCATGGTTGATTTCCTCATCCCATTCTCGCTAAGCCAAGCATTCTCGCCACACGGCAGCAACTCAATACTGGCCCACCTGAAGTCCACTGTGGCCCCACAGACCAAAATAAAGAGAGCAGCTGGAGGAACTCAGCCGGTTTGGCAAATCTGTAGAGGGAAATGGATAGTTTAGTTTAGTTTAGAGATATGGAATGGAAGCAGGTCCTTCGACCTACCCAGTCCACGCCGACCATCAATCACCCATTCACACTAGTTCCACACCGATCAGTCAAAACATTATGACCACCTGCCTAACATGCTGTTGGTCCTCCGTGTGCAGCCCCATACACAGCAAGGTGCGATGCACTGTGTATTGTGACACATTCCTCCCGTGACCACCTTTAAAATTTTCTGTGACTTGTGCCACAGTCGACCTTCTGTCGGTTCGGACCAGACGGGATAGCCTTCGTTGCCCTCGCGCATCGATGAGCCTTGGGCGCCCAACACCCTGTCGCCAGTTTGTGAATTGTCCCTCCTCGGACCACTGTCGGTCGGTACTCACCACTGCTGACCGGGAGCACCCCACAAGCCTTGCCGTTTCAGAGATGCTCTGACCCAGTCGTCTGGCCATAACAATTTGGCCCTTGTCAAAGTCGCTCAGGTCTTTACTCCTGCCCATTTCTCCTGCAATCAACTTCAAGAACTGACTGTTCACTTGCTGCCTAATATATCCCACCCCTTGACAGGTGCCATTGTAACAAGATAATCAATGTTATTCACTTCACCTGTCAGTGGTCATAATGTTTTGGCTGACCGGTGTATGTTTTCTATCCACTCGCTACACACTAGGGGCAATTTACAGAGGGCCGATTAACCTACAAACCTGCACGTCTTTGGGACGTGGGAGGTAACCGGAGCACCCGGAGAAAACCCATGTGGTCACAAGAGCAATGTGCAAACTCCACACAGACATCATCCCAGGTCAGAATTGAACCCAGGTCTTTGGAGCTGTGAGGCAGCACCTCTACTAGCTGCACCACTGTTCCACCCTCCTGCTACATCTCATCCGTAGTCAATAGACAATAGACAATAGGTGCAGGAGTAGGCCATTCAGCCCTTCGAGCCAGCACCACCATTCAATGCGATCATGGCTGATCACTCTCAATCAGTACCCCGTTCCTGCCTTCTCCCCATAACCCCTCACTCCGCTATCCTTAAGAGCTCTATCCAGCTCTCTCTTGAAAGCATCCAACGAACTGGCCTCCACTGCCTTCTGAGGCAGAGAATTCCACACCTTCACCACTACGAGTCAGCACCTCCTCCAACCTCATCTATTGTATTTGGTGTTCTCGATGTGGTCTCGTCTACATCGGTGAGCCCAAACACAGACGAGGTGATCGCTCTGCTGAGCAACTGTGGTCTGTCAGCTTCAGCCATCTGGATCTACCCATTGCCAGCCATTTTAATTGCTCGTCCCATTCCCACACCAACCTCAACCTCAACCTCAACCTCGACCAAATGTAAATTAGAGGAACAGCACCATACATTTAGCCTGAGTAGTCTACAACCCAACAGCATGAACATTGAATTCTCCAATTTCAGGTAACTCACAACCCCCCCTGTCCATTTTCTATCAGATCACACTATCTGCTGGCGTTTTATTTGCTCTTATCACCTTTCCTCTGTTGCTTTATCCACCTTTCCCTCCTCCACCTGGCTGTTATCTGCCCCATCAACCCTGCTCACCTGTATCCATCTACTGCTTGCCAGCTCTTGCTCCACCCCTCCCCCACCTCCTTATGCTGGCCACTTCCCTCAAATCTTTCAGTCTAGATGAAGGGTTTTGAGCCGAAACATCAACTACTCATTTCCCTCCTGCCCCACCAAGTTCCTCCAGCTACTCTCCATTTTTTTGCAATAGATTCCATCATCTACAGTCTCCTGTGCCTTCTGTAGTACAAAGGCAATTGAATATAAAGTATGAGAGCTTGGAAATATTTGGGAATATACGATTATTGTGGGATCAGATAATAGATACTGAGTTTATTAATGTGCCACACAACTGTTTTTATTGCTGCACCTCAATATTTTGTGATGTTTCTTAACCATCAGATGCTGTATAATACAGACTGCATACATGTGGTCAATAAGGTCAAAAGAAGTGTCAGTGGTCATAAGATATCACAGTGACTATTAAACCACCTATATTTGCAGTAATATAGCATCGACTGGAGGCAACAGACATAAACAGGAGCATGAATATCTGAAAGAAGCAGTCTTCTGAATTTGGAGAGGAAATAGCACCTTTATTTTAAGACCAATTTAATTAGTTTTTCAGACATCTAGTCTCTAATTGACTAAAATGCAAAACATTGCAAATCTGAAATGAAAACAAGACACTGGAGTAACTGTCACCATCTGTCAGAAAACTGTTTCAACTGTCGAGCCTTTCTTGGAGGCTCAAGACAGCAAGGATGAATAGCCTTTTAAAAGAGGAGCAGAGGGAAAAGACATTGAACCAGACTGTGTACAGAGTGATATTGTCTGTGAAGCGCAGGGGTGGCAGGCAGATGGTCAGATGGTGGTGGTGATGTGTCAGGATAAAGAGAAGCATAGTGAGGACAGACAAAGAAACAAAAGATCTCTACAGAGTATGAATGCAACAGAGGCAGTGGGCTTGCGCTGAGCTTGATCCGAACTGCGGAGAACAAAGGCAGGGAGGGTGGAGTGAGGCAGAGAGCAACTGTTCTTGTGGGATAAGGGTTCATGTGTAATTACACATCCTTTGTGTGAGTGACTGATTGGTGCCTCTTGGCCCAATGCTTGCAATGTGCGAGTTCCTTCACCTGATTCCAGCGTTCAGTCACACTGCGGCTGATTCTGATTCAATCTCCATTTCAGTCATTTTTTAAATGTTGGATCCATTTCTCCTGATATTTCTATCAATGATTTGTCGTCTTTGATAATATAATCTGAATAGCATTCTTAGCGTTTGGGAACAGTGCCACGGATTAGCAGGGGAGCAGCTCCCTTACTGCACTCTAGATCCAATTGATGCTATTTTTAAAATGTTGTTCTTTGCTTTCTCATCACAAGCACAGTGGCAAAGCAGTAGAGTTGCTGCCTCATAGCGCCAGAGACCTGCATTTGACCCTGATGTCAGGTGCTGTCTGTGACTGCGTTTTCCACCGGGTGCTGCGGTTTCCTCCCACATCCCAAAGACGTTCGTGTTTTTGGCTTAATTGGCCTTTGTAAATTGCCCCTAATGTGTGATGGGATAATTAGTGTGAACAATGGTCGGCGTAGATTCTGTGGGCCAAGGGGCCTGTTTCCATGCTGTCTCTCTATACTAAATTACACTAAACTAAACTAAACTAAACTAAGGGAATGGTTTCCCATTGGATCATTTTTGTAATTATAATACTCCTCATTAGGTTGAAGGAATCTAAACTAATTTTACAGTCTATTCTCAGTAACTACTGATATTTTTGTGAATTTATGTTGTAGTTCTACCAAAGCCGAGTAAACTACTGGACATCGGGGGGGCACAAAACTCAATCTAGAATCCCTGTGCTCCAGCCAAGCTTACAGCAAAAAAAAAAGAAAGAAAGACATGATTTGATAAAGTGATGTTAAAAGATTATTAGAAACAACTCTAATTTGCTAACTATAAGAAATCGTCCTAGGTTTGGCTTCATTGTGAAGACAGAGAAACAAAAATGGTTTGCTTCACTGAATATAATAGCATTGTCTTGTTGAGATTATGTGTGCTGACCTAGAAATTAGATTAGCTGGTACTCCATGTTTCAGCAATGCATGATTGAATTTGTACTGGTATTGGTATATTATTGTCACGCGTACTGAGACTGAGTGGAAAAACCTTTGCTTGCTTGCTATCCAATTAAATCAGATCACACTAAACACGAGTATAATCAAGCCATGCACAAATACAACAGGCAATGCAAAGACCAAAATGCCAGAGTGTAGAATATAGTTTGGCCTACGCCATCTCCCAGTTTCCAAAATGTTAACTCCCCTTCCCATTCCCATACCGACCTTCCTGTCCTGGGCTTCTCCACAGTCAGGGTAAGGCCACATGCAAATAGGTGGAACAGCACCTCACCAGTGGTATCTACGTTGATTTCTCTAATTTTCAGTAACCCCTGCCTACTAGTGCTACTGTTCACTCCCTTGTATCCC
This sequence comes from Rhinoraja longicauda, assembly GCF_053455715.1. Taxonomy (NCBI): domain Eukaryota; kingdom Metazoa; phylum Chordata; class Chondrichthyes; order Rajiformes; family Arhynchobatidae; genus Rhinoraja; species Rhinoraja longicauda. The sequence goes on along the minus strand of NC_135982.1, from coordinate 3,749,649 downwards.
AGCCCTGCTTTGTTCTGGACTTTTCTTACCTCCAGTTCCCTCCCCACTACTTTCAGTTTGAAGAAGGGTAAACTTCATCCATCCTTTTCCTCCAGAGATGCTGCCTGACCCGCTAAGTTCCTCCAGCACTTTCTGTCGATCTGCAGAATATAGTTTTACACCATTGTAGTTACAAAGTGTAATTTCAAGTCTGAGCTTGGTTGGAAGATTGGCGTGTCCCCCTAAAGTATAGGATGACCATTCGGTAGTCTGATTACAGAGGGGGAAGAGACTGTTCCTGAGTCGGGTGGTATGTGCCTTCAAGCTTTTGTATCTTCTGCCCAACGGGAGAGGGAAGAAGAGGGAATGATTATGTTGACTGCTTTCCCAAGGCAGCGCAAGGTGTAGATGGAGTCAATGGGGGAGGCCAGTTTGTTTGATGGACTGGGCTACATCTGCCGTCTTGGGCAGAGCTGTTCCCAGATCAAGCTGTAATACAGCCTGCGTTCTACTGTGGATCTGTAGAAATTGATAAGATTTGTTGGAAACATGGCAATGTCTTTGGTGTCTTGAGGAATTCGATGCGTTGCCATGTTTTTCTGTCAGAAGCTTCAATATGGTTGAACTCGGACAAATCATTGGTGACATTTATGCCTCACAACCTGAAGCTCTGGACCATTTCCATTCGGCACCATTGATTCTGATTGGAGTATATACTTCACCATGCTTCCTGAAGTCAGTAAATAGCTTCTTCATCATGCTGACATTCAAGGGATGTTGTGTCTTGACACCATGTTACTAACCTCTCTATCTGCTTGCTGTGTTCCGTCTCATCTGATGGATGGCTGTGGTATCATCTGCAAACTTGTACATGGAGTTAGAGCAGAATTTGACTACACAGTAGTATTTACCATGGAGTGAAAGATGACAATGAGATGATAGTTTCGAGATATAGAGCGGAAACAGGCCCTTTGGCCCACCGAGTCCCCGCTGACACTATCTTACAAACACTAGGGGCAATTTGCAATTATACCAAGTCAATTTGCATGCAAACCTGTACGTCTTTCGAGTGTGGGAGGAAACCGGAGCAACCGGAGAAAACCTGCGCAGGTCACGGGGAGAACGTACTAACTCCATAAATACAACACCCCTAGTCAGAATCGAACACGGATCTCTGGAGCTGTAAGGCAGCAACTCTACTGCGCCACTGTGCTGCCCATAACCTTGTCTTGTGTACGTCTGGGAATTGGACCATGCATTTCTTGATATAAGTCAAGCCTGTGCATCTGATGTGATTTCAGCAGCATTCGTGCAACAAGTCACATCTTTCTCTGCACAAAACTCCTTTTGGATCTTTGGTGGGGAAATTAGCTTTGCATTTTTGGTTAGTTCCAATCTGCTGTTGCTGTTATGTAGCACAATGCAGGACTGGGTACCTAAGGAAAGCTCTATCGTTTTATTTACTATACTTTGAGAACGAAGAAGGGTCCACTGCCTGACCCGCTGAGTTACTCCAGCACTTTGTGTTCTATGCATGATTCTAACATCTGCAGTTCCTTGTGTCTTAAGTTCTATACTTATCTTTCCAAAACCAAGTAAGCTTGCTAGATATTGGGGGCACAAATCTTAATCCTGAACCTCTGTGGCCCAGCCAAGCTTGCTTCAAAGGAATTGAAAGAAAGGAAGAAAGGCTTGGTTCATAAACGTCACCCTATCCAACTAATCAAGAAAATCCATAATCCATTGAGCTTCATCTTCATCTATCCATCCAGTTCTCTGCCTGCTTCAGGCCTAATCAGCTTCCCAGTTCAGTTTAGTTTATTGTCATGTGTACCGAGCGAGGCACAGTGAAAAGCTTTTGTTGAATGCTATCTGGTCAGCAGAAAGACACTACATGATTATACTCGAGCCAATACAACGTATAGATACATGATAAGGGAAGAACGTTTAGTGCAAGGTAAAGCCAGCAAAGTCCGATCAAGGATAGTCAGAGGGTCACCAAGGAGGGAGAGGGAAGTTAAAGAGTTGCAACTTCATGGGAGTTATTAGAAATGAGTTGATTTCAAAACATTTGCAATGATTGCTGTATTATTTATGTAAGGACATTTGAAAAATACATGGCTGAATAGTTTTCAAATTAATTGTGACAGGAACATCTTTCAAGTGGAAGGTTTTTCTTATTATTTATTTACTTACTGGATCTGGACAACATTGGCAAGGCCAACAAAGAGGAGGTCATTTATTTATTCGAAAGCAAGAGTCTAAATGTAGACTGGCGGCACGGTAGCGCAGCGGTAGAGTTGCTGCTTTACAGCGAATGCAGCGCCGGAGACTCAGGTTCGATCCTGACTACGGGTGCTGCACTGTAAGGAGTTTGTACGTTCTCCCCGTGACCTGCGTGGGTTTTCTCCGAGATCTTCGGTTTCCTCCCACACTCCAAAGACGTACAGGTATGTAGGTTAATTGGCTGGGTAAATGTGAAAATTGGGTGTAGGATAGTGTTAATGTGCGGGGATCACTGGGCGGCACGGACTTGGAGGGCCGAAAAGGCCTGTTTCCAGCTGTATATATATGATATGATATGATGATAAATAACCAAATTCTGTTTTGTTTTAAGTTAGTCTTTGACTTAATTTCCAATCAGGCAATGATAATTTAGTCTAAAGCTAACAGCTAAAGCTTATATTTATTCCCTTTATTTATTGCCAGATATTGTAAGGGAAAGCTTGTGCTGATGGCAATGCATCGTTGACAATGTAGTCATACTAAAACGCTATGCTGGTATTCTGGCAAGCGTGAGTTTATTATGAGTAGATTGAGATGGGCTCAGGCCAACTGTGTTACTGCCTAAATCTTCTTCATCCCAGTTTGTTTTGATCAAATCAGGTTCAACTGTGCAGCCAATTAATGGGGAATAAAAAATTCAAAATGAAGAATATCAGAACAATGTTCTGATGATAGGCGCTGAAAATTGTTTCTCTTTCCACAGAAGCTGCCTGACCTGCTGAGTGTTTCCAGCATTTACTGTTTTTATACAATATATTTGCAATATGTGTTAGCAAAAGAGACTGCAAGGTGGCACAGCGGTAGAGCTACTGCCTTACAGCGCCAGAGACCCGGGTTCCATCCTGACTACGGGTGCTTGTGTGTACAGAGCTTCTATGCTTCTCCCCATGGGTTTTCTCCAAGATCTTCGGTTTCAATAGACAATAGACAATAGGTGCAGGAGTAGGCCATTCAGCCCTTCGAGCCAGCACCGCCATTCAATGCGATCATGGCTGATCACTCTCAATCAGTACCCCGTTCCTGCCTTCTCCCCATACCCCCTCACTCCGCTATCCTTAAGAGCTCTATCCAGCTCTCTCTTGAAAGCATCCACCGAACTGGCCTCCACTGCCTTCTGAGGCAGAGAATTCCACACCTTCACCACTCTCTGACTGAAAAAGTTCTTCCTCATCTCCGTTCTAAATGGCCTACCCCTTATTCTTAAACTGTGGCCCCTTGTTCTGGACTCCCCCAACATTGGGAACATGTTTCCTGCCTCTAATGTGTCCAATCCCCTAATTATCTTATATGTTTCAATAAGATCCCCCCTCATCCTTCTAAATTCCAGTGTATACAAGCCTAATTGCTCCAGCCTTTCAACATACGACAGTCCCGCCATTCCGGGAATCAACCTAGTGAACCTACGCTGCACGCCCTCAATAGCAAGAATATCCTTCCTCAAATTTGGAGACCAAAACTGCACACAGTACTCCAGGTGCGGTCTCACCAGGGCCCGGTACAACTGTAGAAGGACCTCTTTGCTCCTATACTCAACTCCTCTTGTTACGAAGGCCAACATTCCATTGGCTTTCTTCACTGCCTGCTGTACCTGCATGCTTCCTTTCAGTGACTGATGCACTAGGACACCCAGATCTCGTTGAACATCCCCTCTTCCTAACTTGACACCATTCAGATAATAATCTGCCTTTCTATTCTTACTTCCAAAGTGAATAACCTCACACTTATCTACATTAAACTGCATCTGCCATGTATCCGCCCACTCACACAACCTGTCCAAGTCACCCTGCAGCCTTATTGCATCTTCCTCACAATTCACACTACCCCCCAGCTTAGTATCATCTGCAAATTTGATAATGGTACTTTTAATCCCTTCATTTAAGTCATTAATGTATATCGTAAATAGCTGGGGTCCCAGCACCGAACCTTGCGGTACCCCACTGGTCACTGCCTGCCATTCCGAAAGGGACCCATTTATCCCCACTCTTTGCTTTCTGTCTGTCAACCAATTTTCTATCCATGTCAGTACCCTACCCCCAATACCATGTGCTCTAATTTTGCCCACTAATCTCCTATGTGGGACCTTGTCGAAGGCTTTCTGAAAGTCGAGGTACACCACATCCACTGACTCTCCCCTGTCAATTTTCCTAGTTACATCCTCAAAATATTCCAGTAGATTTGTCAAGCATGATTTCCCCTTCGTAAATCCATGCTGACTCGGAATGATCCTGTTACCGCTATCCAAATGCTCAGCAATTTCGTCTTTTGTAATTGACTCCAGCATCTTCCCCACCACTGATGTCAGACTAACTGGTCTATAATTACCCGTTTTCTCTCTCCCTCCTTTCTTAAAAAGTGGGATAACATTTGCTATCCTCCAATCCACAGGAACTGATCCTGAATCTATAGAACATTGAAAAATGATCTCCAATGCTTCCACTATTTCTAGAGCCACCTCCTTAAGTACCCTGGGATGCAGACCATCAGGCCCTGGGGATTTATCAGCCTTCAGTCCCATCAGTCTACCCAAAACCATTTCCTGCCTAATGTGGATTTCCTTCAGTTCCTCCATCACCCTAGGTTCTCCGGCCCCTAGAACATTTGGGAGATTGTGTGTATCCTCCTCAGTAAACACAGATCCAAAGTAACGGTTTAACTCGTCTGCCATTTCTTTGTTCCCCATAATAAATTCCCCTGCTTCTGTCTTCAAGGGACCCACATTTGCATTGACTATTTTTTCCCCTTCATGTACCTAAAAAAACTTTTGCTATCCTCCTTTATATTATTGGCTAGTTTACCCTCGTACCTCATCTTTTCTCCCCGTATTGCCTTTTTAGTTAACTTTTGTTGCTCTTTAAAAGAGTCCCAATCCTCTGTCTTCCCACTCTTCTTTGCTATGTTATACTTCCTCTCCTTAATTTTTATGCTGTCCTTGACTTCCCTCGTCAGCCACAGGTGTCTCTTACTCCCCTTAGAGTCTTTCCGCCTCTTTGGGATAAATTGATCCTGCAACCTCTGCATTATTCCCAGGAATACCTGCCATTGCTGTTCTACCGTCTTCCCTGCTAGGGCCTCCTTCCAGTCAATTTTGGCCAGCTCCCGCCTCATGCCTCTGTAATCCCCTTTGCTATACTGTAATACCGACACTTCCGATTTTCCCTTCTACCTTTCCATTTGCAGAGTAAAATGCCTCCATTTCCTCCCACACTCCAAAGACGTGCAGGTTTATAGGTTAATTGGCATGGTATAAAATATAAAATTGTCCCCAGTGTGCATAGGGTAGGGTTAATGTGCAGGGATTGCTGGTCGGTGTGGACTTGGTAGGCCAATGGGCTTGTTTCCGCGCTGTATTTCCAAACTAAACTAAAAAGAGACTTGGAATATAATTTTTAAATAAACTAAAATTGCAGACTGTTGCTATATTTAGTTATCCAAATGTACAGACTGCCAACTCTGGTCAAGCATAACCTCTGAGGATTCAGCACAGCTGCCCGTTGAGCATTGTCTTCCTCTTGTCATTGCTCACCATTCATGCCCATCCTCACCGTGTCTTGCCTTCCCATGCTAAGTAGAAAGATAACAGACATTTTGGCTTAGAAATTTGTCTGGACTGTTTTTACAGTGAAAACAGAGCCCTTTTTTTTCAAAGAGCTCAAAGAAAATATTCCCAAAGTTTCTGGAGGCCAGCCCTGATACCGCACTAACAGGTCCTGCCATATAACATGCCATTACAGGAACAGCAGCTGCCAGGGCTCACATTTGCCACATTGGTAGGACCTTTCCTCACAGCTCTGATTTCATGAAGTAGATCAAACAAGATTGCACCACATAATGTAGAAGGAGGCCATTTGGCCCATCAAGCCTATGCTGATTCTTCAGGTATTCCCATTAATCCCATTCCCTCTGTAATCAATCTTCTCTCAAATTCCCATCAAACTCATAAAACACAGAACAGTACATCACAGGACCAGGCCCTTCAGCCCACAATGTCCATGCTGGACATGGTGCCAAGACCAATTCTTACCTGCCTGTACATTATCCATATCCCTTAATTCCTTGCATATCCATGTGCCTCTCCGAAAGTCTCTTAAATGCCATAACAACCACCGCAGCAGCTTGTTCCAGGCACTTACCACCCTCTGCGGAAAAAAAACTTGCCCTGCACATCTTTAAATTTGCCCCTTTGTGTCTATCTTCAAAAGAAAAAAACAAGTTCCTTCTATATAACTGTATGATTTTCCCCTTGGACTGCTTCCAGCTGAGTTTCGAAGGCAAATCTGTCTGGAGACTCCACCACAATCCTGGTGTGCTGACAGTCCTAAAAACCTGTTTGAAACATAAAACAATCAATTCTTATCGCCATGCCTGAACAATGAGGCACTTCTGTCAATTAGTGGTCCCCTGATGCAGCTCAGAAAATTGGATTCAATAACAAGGCTTTAAAATTTTGCTGTGCAGCCAGTTAATGTGATGGCCCCCATTATTTGTGCTTTATATTGTTTTTTAGGCTTCCACCAAAATTCATACAAACATAAAGCATCTGGGTGGTTACTGCCAGTGCTTGTATAATTCTTGTTACTTCACTTCAAAGTGATTCTTACTGTCTGATGTGCATCCTGTCTGATGTTTCTGCACTGCATGCTTTGTGTCACGTCTGAGAAACTCAGCGGTGTGCTTTTGTAGATTCACATAGCTTTGATTTTAAATTAATTGGATAGTACATGTACGTAGAACCCTGAACGTGGCAGCACAGGTAGACAGGGTGGTAAAGAGGATGTCGGGCACACTTAGCTTCATCGGTCAGACCATCTTGGCTTCTCCTTCTGTAATGTGTGAGAGCTGATCTCTTGCAGAATCCGACTTGAAACCTAACACCCAAGAAAATGCTCTGCAAGTTTAGCTAATTTCATACACGTCGAGTTGAGTCGTGAAAGTAACTGACGATAGTTTGCAATATTTGGACAATCAGCTCGTTCCTTGCATGGAATCACAAATATTGTGGAGTCTTAATTTTGTAACACCAAAATTGGTGGTACAGTGAAGAAGGTTATCTAGCTTATAAGAGGATCTAGATCAACTAGCAAGATGGCCCAAGGAATGGCAGATGGAATTTAAATCAGACGAGTGTGAAGTGTTGCATTGTGGTAAGTTAAATATGAACAGGACTTACACAGTGATGAGGCAGGGCCTTAGACAGTATTGTGGAACAGAGAGATGTATATAACACCCTGAAAGTAGCAATACAGGTGGACACGGTGGTGAAGAAGACGTTCCACATGGTTGCCCTCGTCAGTCAGGGCGTTATACAAGAATACAATAGGAAGGATATCATTAAGATGGGAAGGGTGCAGAAAAGATTCACAAGGATGTTACTATAACTGCAGGTGTGCTTCAGTAATGAGACACTAGATAAGCAAGAACCATTTTCTCTGCAGTGCAGGAAGCTGATCCACACCCCTCTATTCTGTCTGTTGGTGAGGGATGAAATTCAGTCCCTTGCAAGGGGTGACATAGGGACTGACGATGGAGAGTCGCTGTGGATAGAATTGAGGAATTGTAAAGGTAAGAAGACACTAATGGGAGCCTGGATATATGGTGTAAGTTGCAGCAGGAGTTAATACTGGCATGTAACAAAGGTAATGCCACTGTGGTTATGGGAGATTTCAATATGCAAATAGACTGGGAAAATCAGGTTGGTTCTGGACCGCAAGAAAGGGAGTTTGTAGAGTGCCTCCGAGATGGATTCTTAGAGCAGCTTGAACTGGAGCTTACCAGAGAGAAGGCAACTCTGGATTTAGTGTTGTCCAATAAACCAGATTTAATAAGGGAACTCAAGATAAAGTAACCTGCTTGGAGGTAGTGACCATAATATGATTAGTTTTATTCTGCAATTTGATAGGGGGAAGGTTAAATCAGAAATGTCAGTGTTGCAGTTCAACAAAGGGGACTATGAAGGCATGAGAGAGGAACTGGCCATGGTCAACTGGAAAAGGATCCTAGCAGGAATGATGGTGGAACAGCAATGGCAAAAATTTCTGGGCATAATCCAGAAGATGCAGGATCATTTCATGCCAAAGAGGAAGAAAGATTCTTAGGGGAGTAAGAGGCAACTGTGGCTGACAAGGGAAGTTATGGATGGAATAAAACTAAAAGAAAAGATGTATAACATAGCAAAGAGTAGCGGGAAGCCAGAAGATTGGAAAATTTTCAAAGGACAACAGAAGGTAACAAAAAGGGCAATACGGGCTGAAAAGATGAAGTACGAGGGTAAGCTGACCAAGAATATAAAGAAGGACAGTAAAAGCTTCTTTCGGTATGTTAAGAGAAAAAGAATAGTAAAGACAAATGTGGGTCCCTTGAAAGCAGACACAGGTGAAATTATTATGGGGAACAAGGAAATGGCAGAAGAGTTGAACAAGCCTAATTCTGCACCTATTTTCCCATGTTTCTATGTTTCTAATATTCTCTTATCCAGGCAGCATTCTGGTAAACCTCTTCTGCACTCCCTCCTTCCTGTAATGGGGTGACCAGAACTGCATGCAATATTCCAAAAGCGGCCTGACCTACACCCTGACTCTTATACTCAGTGCTCCCACCAATGAAGGCAAACATACCGTACGCTTTCTTCAGCTCTCCATCGACTTGTGTTGCCACATTGAGGGAGTTATAGACTTGGACCTCAGGATCCCCCTGAATGGGCCTTGCCATTAACTGTATACTTTCCCCTTTCATTCGATTTCCCCGGGCGTGGACGTGGATGGTAGTGGGGCAGATATGACAGGGGCATTTAAGAAACATGGGCATGCAGGGAATGGAAGGATATGGATCATGTACAGGCAGAGGAGGTTAGTTTAACCTGGAATCACGTTCGGCAAGGACATTGTGAGCCGAAGAGCTTGTTTCAGTGCTGATCGTATTAAACTCCTTCAAAGGGTAACAGGGCAAAGCATTGCCGATAATGTGTTAGAACATTGGTGAATGAACAAGGGAACAGGACTGAAGTGATTACCATGCCAGGAGCAAGCTGGATAACGTCCTGTGGGATCATAATGAAATCAAGTCAAGTCAAGTCAAGTCAAATTTATTTGTCACATACACATACTCGATGTGCAGTGAAATGAAAGTGGCAATGCCTGCGGGTTGTGCACAAAAATAATTACAGTTACAGCATATAAATAAAGTTAATAAGTTACTAAACATAGCACAAAAAGTGTCGACAAAAATTTAGTCTCTGGGGTTATCAAAGTTGACAGTCCTGATGGCCTGTGGGAAGAAGCTCCGTCTCATCCTCTCCGTTTTCACAGCGTGACAGCGGAGGCGTTTGCCTGACCGTAGCATCTGGAACAGTCCGTTACTGGGGTGGCAGGGGTCCCTCATGATCTTGCTTGCTCTGGATCTGCACCTCCTGATGTATAGGTCCTGCAGGGGGATGAGTGTAGTTCCCATGGTGCGTTCTGCCGAACGCACTACTCTCTGCAGGGCCATCCTGTCCTGGGCAGAGCTGTTCCTGTGGCTGTTCCTGTGGCTCTATTCCAAACGCTGTCTGATTATGCTGCCGTGAAGCACCTTGAAATCTTTTATTGCTTCAAAGGTACAGTATAAATGTACCTAATATAATAAATGTACAATATGAACACATGTGATCTAAATTAAGAAATGATTTCTCTTTTTGTGATGTCTAGGTGTCAAACGAGTGACCAATCGAGCAACGCTGTGGTATGTGCCATTGTCCGCGGATAATGTAAACAATGTGGTCAAGGTTCCCCCACTGCAGGTAACTCATTTACAGCGCTGAATGTTTTATTTCTTGAATTTAAAAAATTAGATTTCAAAAATAATTAGAAAAATAAACGTTCTTGTTGGAAACCTGAATGAAAAAAAAGAATTCGTGGAAGATCGATACAGTTTTGAAATCGGTCGAGCTTTGTTAAATTATCAGTTCCCATTGTTGCCACTGTCAGTGACAGGAGTTATTGTCCATCCTGTTGAACCAAGAAGGCAGTTAGCAGTTAACTCATGGGTGGTTTGGAGTCACGTGCAAGCCAGAACAGATCAGGCTGTTAGGTTCTTTCAATAGACACAAAATCCTGGAGTAACTCAGCGGGTCAGGCAGCATCTCTGGAGAAAAGGGAAGAGATTTCCTTTTCGGGTCGAGACCCTTCGACCTGAAACATCATTTATTCCTTTTCCCCAGAGATGTTGCCTGACCCACTGAGTTATTCCAGCGTTTTGTGTTTTATCTTTGGTGCAAATCAGCATCTGCAGTTTCTTCCTACACATTTGGTTTGCTCCACTGCGAAATCTCCTCAAAGTATGCCTGCTTTGAAGATGTGTAAGGAAATAACTGCAGATGCTGGTACAAATCGAAGGTATTTATTCACAAAATGCTGGAGTAACTCAGCAGGTCAGGCAGCATCTCAGGACAGAAGGAACGGGTGACGTTTCGGGTCAACCCGAAACATCACCCATTCCTTCTCTCCTGAGATGCTGCCTGACCGGCTGAGTTACTCCAGCATTTTGTGAATAAATACCTTCTGTGAAGTTCTCCTTCTCTCTCTGATGGAGGTTCTGAAGAAGAGTCTCGACCCAAAACATCACCTGTTCCTTTTCTCCAGAGATGTTGCCTGACCCGCTGAGTTACTCCAGCATTTAATGTTCCCCGCTGTTACAGTGGATTCAGACCAATGATCTAGGACATTGGCTGCTTCTCTGGCAGCTTAGGTTATCTGCACTATACCCCTTTAAAACAATCTGTCATGTTATCATTTCAGTTGAGACTCTTTATCAGTCGATTATTATTATTTCCAACCTTTCCTGCTGGATGATTATCCTGTTGGAAAAGTGCCTCAGAAAATGGTGCTTGGCGTTAAAATTTTAAACTTTGTCTATCGTTGTCAAGTAATGTTTTTACAGCTAAGAGGCCACTGTAGTGGCTCTGTCATTCTGGCCTTCCCAAACATGACAGTGATGAGTTTGTAAGGTTTTTGATACAGAATGATGTTGACATCTGTTTAACAGAAATATTAAAATTGCCAATGAGCGTGGTATTTATTTATAAAGTTGGCCGCAACAAATCTAGAATAAACAAAAACAAAATAGATGCACAAAAATAATGAGTCTGTCAAGTCATGTGATGTCCACAAGAGTCATCAATCGTATTTTCTTGATAGCGTGCTCCCTCCTAACTGCGCCTGTCATGTGATATAATGCCAACTTTAGAAGAACTATCTTACTGTACTGGTGTAAATTTTCATTGTTAATCTCAGTCACCCTGTGTGAGAAATGAGAGTGACTGGTCTAACTGGTTTGGTTTTCTGGTTGGATCTGAGAGCCATTGTAAATTAAGCAACTATTACATTCATGTTCTGCCACAACTGCCAGTGTGCTGCTCTCTGCTCTCACTGTAGGAGGGGGTGATGGTGTAGAGGAGGATAATGACTCTTCTCCCAGAACCCAACCTTACATAATGGCCTTAGTGGGGAGACATAATTCTTCGATAAACAGGCACAACCTGATGCAAAATGTACGTCTAGTAATTAGGTGCAGTCATGTACTGCATGATAAATCTACCCAATGGAACAGAGGTTAGCAGATTAAACATTGACCTCCATCTGTAAATCCAAGGATGCACTGTAATTTCCAATGTGTACATTACCCGTGAAGGACCACAGGGTGCAACCTTTTCAGTGCTACAACATATTCAAGAGCAATATAGATTAGGCTGGGGAAATCAATGTAGATTTGTTTTTTTCACAGGGAGAGTTAGGCAGTTTACATCACTGTAGAAAGTCGACTGTAAATGAACAGCCAACAGCATTATATTGGATTGGGAATACTCAATTCCATTTTTTCTTAAAAGACCCCTGATTCCAGGTCCCATGCTTGTCAAAGCTCCCCGACTCCACGCCTTGTTCTTCGTGAATGATCACTGACCCCAGGCTCTGGTCCTTGATAAAGACCTCTGACTCTAGAGTCCAATCTTTGATAAAGCCCCATTCTCGTACCCTGAAGTTTGTGGATGACACTTGAACTCAGAGCCAGTCCTCCCAAATGACCCCAATCTCGGAACCTGATTTTCATCAAAATCCCTCGATCTTCAGCTTTAATTGTCTTGACCATTCCATACCCAGTCTCGTCTGATGTTCTCCTAAGATCCCTGTCCCCATGTCCTAACCCTCTTGTTCCAGATTCCCTGCCCTCCCCAAACCCTCAGACGATTGGGTGGCACGGTGGCGCAACGGTAGAGTTACTGCCTTACAGCCCCAGACACCCGGGTTCGATCCTGACTACGGGTGCTGTCTGCACATTCTCCCTGTGACCCCATGGGTTTTCTCCGGGTGGTCTGGTTTAATCCCACATTCCAAAGACGTGCAGGTTTGTAGGTTCATTAGCTTTTGTAAATTGTCCTTAGTGTGTAGAATAGTGCTAGCGTATGGGGTGGTCGCTGGTCGGCACAGACTCAGTGGGTTGAAGGCCTGTTTCCATGCTGTATCTCTAAAGTCTAAAGACTAAAATGGTCACTAGTGCCCTGCTGAATGCAACCCTGGCACGCTCATTCTGATGCACCAGGATTTCTGGGCTCGTGATTCTTTTTTGGTATTTGGTTCTGTTGGAAAAGCCACCTAATTGATGGCCATATCATCCATCCACTATCTAGGAGTCTAGATTGTTTCAAGAATCAATCTAATACCATTTGGACGAAAAGATTTTTTGGTTGGGGTGAGGAAGATATGGTGGGGAAAAGAAGCACATTCTGTTACGCTGATGTAGGCAACAGATGGCAAAAATCGTGTATGATGGCTCTCAATGTTTTAGTATAAAAACATATGAATCTTTTTAAAACGATTGACCATTATTCTGCTGACCAGAAGTATATTTTCATCTTTCAATAAATGGAAGAATTTTCATTTAGATTTTTTGGATAAGATTTCAAAACTAAATTTGGTGTTCTGAGTTTAATTAACCTATCTGGATAAACCTTTGTTCACAATTGTCACCTATTTTCCTGCAGAATTTTAAGATTAAAGAATATTACAAATTGCTGTGCAAATGCATTGCTGAAGAGATTTGCTAAATATCCAGGAAATACCAATGTAACTATTTCTTCCCCAGAATAACACTTTAAAAAAACAAGGTACTTCAACTTCTAAAAATGTGTGGTTTTGTTTCAGCAACAGACTGCATGTCCCCTCGTTGAACTTTAGATTTTGGTTCAATTCTCTCATTATTGCTCCATATTTCCATTACATCTCACACCCAGATCAGTTCCCACGACCTTGTGTCAAGAGAAGCTTGTTTGTACTTTGGGAATATTCTTGTCAAACTAAAGGATGTGTACACAGAACTCGAACCCAGTGGTTTATTTATTGTCACATATGCAGGGATATAGTTAATTACTTGCTCTGCATGCTATCCAGTCAGATCATACTGCACATGAGTACAATAGATCCTTTTCTGGAACAAGACGCCGAGAATAGCCATATCCCAGCGCCATCTTGGAACTTCCAAGTCTCTGGAAAGTCCGATCTGTTGGCACTGGATTGATGTGGTAGGGGACGGCCTGGACCAGCGCAATCTTGTCGGCTGCTTCTACTATAGCTCCATCAGCTGTCGTAGGCTGCGCTCGATCCGCTCACTCACCTGGAATAGACTCCGCCAACACCTCAAGCCACGGTCACCGCAAACGCACCTTCCTTCACCTCCAACAGCCACCCTTTCCAAACTGCTCGCGGCTATTTACAAAACTGCTACGTTAGAGGCAGGAGTAGGCACAAGGTCTGCCCTGATGCTCAATAAGATCACAACTGCTCACAGTAACCTCAACTTCACAGTCCACTTTTATCTAGGTACATATTACCCAAAGAGGTCCTCCCAATGACGTCCTTATTTCAGATTGAGAGCAACCAACACGTTAAACATTTGCTGTGGAGTTGAGGCCAAAGTCGTTTATTTCCCCCCTCCATGGCCCTCTCCTGGAATGCTTGTTCAGCCTCCTCTGTCACAGCTCATGTTCCTCCCTCCATCCTTACTGCCTTCTCAGTGTTGGTAGTAGTAGTCTGTAAGTTCCTGAGTGGTCCTGGCAAAGTGGGTGTCGAGTAGAGCTATCATCTAGGAATCAGTGATGAGCTGATTTTTTTTCTCAGAACATTATTTGTCTTTTGAACACTTCCTCAAAGGGTTGTGGAAGCAGATTCCTTGAATATTTTATGAGGCAGAGATAGATGGATTCTTCTTTAGCAAGGAGCTGAAGGTTACCATGGGCAGACTGGAATGTGGAGTTGAGGTTACAGTTAACAACTGTGATCTTATTGAACAACAGAGCAGACAAAGGGCCAGTTGGCCCACTCCTGCTACTCGTGCAGCAGCTTTGTAAATAGCCCCAAGGCCTACAGTTTGGAGCTCCTTCCCTCAAACCTTCAGATTTAGAGATACAGCGCAGAAACAGGCCCTTCGGCCCACCGGGTCCGCCCCGCCCAGCGATCCCCGCACATTAACACGATCCTACTACTAGGGACAATTTTACATTTGCCCAGCCAATTAACCTACAAACCTGTACGTCTTTGGAGTGTGGGAGGAAACCGAAGATCTCGGAGAAAACCCACGCAGGTCACGGGGAGAACGTACAAACTCTGTACAGTACAGCACCCGTAGTTAGGATCGAACCTGAGTCGATGGCGCTGCATTCTTTGTAAGGCAGCAACTCTACCTCTGCGCCACCGTGCCGCCCTCTGCCATTTCTCACTGCAACCTTAAGAGTCATCTAAACATAGACTTGGCTCCTCACTCTGATGTGAATCCTTGCGGGTGAACCTGTCCACTTTCAAAGGGGATCTCTGAGGAATGATTAGCAATGGGCCGAGATCATGGCTGATAAAAATTGCTGCTTTGTAAAATAAAGTTTACGATATAAACATTGAATCTTCTGTTCCTCCCCAATCCCAACCCCCTTCCAAAAGTATTCAAGTCCAGAACAGGAAGAGGAAGGTCGTAAACGATATGAAGCTCAGAAATTGAGCCGAATGGAAACCAAGCAAAGGAATGACAAAATAATTTTCCCCACCATTTATGTGGGTAAGTGCACTATTAAACTTGTTTTCATTTATTGGGTGAGACAGTTGTGAGAGTAATTATTCCTATCATTAACACCCAAACTTGTCCACTTCAACGGAATCTGACCTTGTACATTACCATGTTGTGGGCAGTCCCCAAAATCAGCAATACTCTTCGATTTAAAATGATTTTGCTTCCTTGCTGTTTGTGCTTTGCCTGCAGCACCCGTGACAACAGTTGTCCTACTGTTGAAAGGCACTGCTCTGATGCAGCTTTCACCTGATGTAATGCATTCCCATTGTCCATGACCACAATAAGAAATTGCTGACTCCAGCACCACAAAACTCTACTTTCTGCATTCAAAGGCGTGGCATTTTCATCCACTGATGAAAGACCCATTGACAGAGTCAGCCTTTTCCTGGAGAAGATCTTGTTTAGACTTGAGACCTTGGAGATATAGTGTGGAAACAGGCCTTTCTGCCCACCAAGTCCGCGCTGACCAATGGTAACTTGCACTATCCTACACAATAGGGACAATTTACAATTTTTACCAAAGCCAATTTTCCTACAAATCTGTACAACTTTGAAGAGTGTGAGGAAACCCACGTGGTTACAGGGAGAATGTACAAACTCTGTACAGACAGCACTCATTGTCAAGATGAAACCCGGATCTCTGGCGCGGTAAGACAGCAACTCTATTGCTGCGTCACTGTGCCGCCCTTTGCTAACACAATGCTAACACAAAGTATGGTGCATGCTCAACCGAAACATACTGATGAATGTGAGAAAGAAGACAACATTCTCACATGTCACTTGGTTTAACTTGGTCACTGCTCTCCCAGGATCCCAGTATTAATGGAGCACCACAAGAATGTTGACTCCCACGTGAACATTTCTGAACCTGCAGTCTCTGTAACGGTTCTTAAAATGCCACCAACCCTTCTTTGGATTTATAGTCACAAACATGCTCCTACTTCTCACAACTTACATTTCCAGTTACTTGTCTCTGGCATTTCGTTAAGGTTACTTTTGACTGGCAAATATCATAATTATTGAGACAATAACAGTTGAAAATGTTTGAATATGTGAATAGTATTTGTAATGTTATGTTCTCACAGTAATCCAATAAGCACCGATTAATAACACAATTTTTAAAATTAAAAATGTTCCATTTTAAAATGGCCTCAAATGTTTGATCTTTTAAAAGAGAAGCAAGGATAGGAGTGAGCTGATTACTTAGAGCTGATTAACATTAACTCCTTCAGTTTATAATTCCCCTCATACGTATCCATCTTCTGTGTCAGCGCTGCCCGTGAGAGCTTTGCCCTTCGGGAGCCAGTATCTGGAGACCAGGGTTCTGCTGCCCATGATTCCCCTCCAGGCGTAGCTGTCAGGCTAAACATTCTGGCAGCATCTCGCACTCAGAACATTGACCTTGGTGAATATAAGCAAGAACATGATTTTCTCCTCCTTGCTAGCTAAAGAATGAAAAAAAGACGTGAATTATATTCCACCATCTTGCATGGCTCAATAATATTTTGAGGCTCAAAGCAGCATATTAATGTGAAAGCCAAGACAATTTATGTGGGTCGACACAAAGTGCTGGAGTAACTCAGCAGGTCAGGCAGCATTTCTGCAGGAAAAGGATGAGTGACGTTTCGGGTCAGGACCCTTCTTCAGACTGTGTCCTGACCCGAAGCATCACCCATCCTTTTTTCTCATCCTTTGACCTTCTGTGTTACTCCAACACTTTGTGTCTATCTTCGGTATAAACCAGCATCTGCGTTGCTTCCTGCACAATTTAAGTGTGTGATTGACACAGGTATTGCAGAGTGATGGAAGGTAGCAACAGGGGGACTTGGATGAAATTTAATGCAGATAATGACATGATTCAGTGACATGAAACATCCAAGGAGATTGATTCTAGGATGTGGGGAAATGGGATCAAAGACAGACTAAGAAATGCATTTGCATCCAGACATGGACTAAAGAATCTTCAAAATATCAAGATAGAGTAAAGCTGCTACCAAGAAATTATGTTTTATTATGCTACCAAGAAAGGACACAGGATCATAGGCTATCTACTTTAGTGTGGATAAATATGAGGGGAATTATAAATTTAAGGAGTTAATGGTGGACTCTAGGACCTGTCCCCTGTCTCCATCAATGGTGTGGATGTGCAGATTACCGGCGGTGAGGCCTTGTATAAGAAGGGACAGAGCCGGCTGCATTTTTTGAGAAGGCTCCGTTCCTTCAACGTCTGCAACAAGATATTGCAGTAGTTCTACCAATCGCTGGTAGCCAGTGCCATCTTCTCCGGTGCCGTGTGCTGGGGCAGCAGGGCGAAGGCCGCGGACGCCAGTAGGATTAACAAACTCATCAGGATGGCTGTCTCCGTTCTGGGGGCGGAGGGTGCTGGTAACTGCACATCCACACCATTGATGGAGACAGGACAGGGGTGTTCCTCTCCTCCTAGAGTCCACCATTAACTCCTTAAGTTTATAATTCCCTTCATATTTATCCACACTAAAGTAGATAGCCTATGATCCAGTGTCCTTTCTTGGTAGCAGCTTTACTGTGTCTTGATATTTCGAAGATTCTTTATTCCATGACTGGATGCAAATGCATTTCTTAGTCTGCCTTTGATCCCATTTCCCCACATCCTAGAATCAATCTCCCTGGATGTTTCATGTCATTGGACATAGACTTATCTGCATTAATCTGGACATAGACTTCATCCAAGTCCCCCTATTGCTACCTTCTATCACTCTGCTATGCCTGTGTCAATTGCACACATAAATTGTTTAGAGAGCATCCTGGACAATACAGCTCACCCCCTCCATGACACACTGGTCAACTGGAACAGTACCTTCAGCAACATACTGGTTCCACCAAGGTGCACGATAGAACACCACAGGAGATCTTCCTTGTGGCTATCAAACTGTACAACTCCTCCCCTTCTGTTGTGGGGTGGACTGAGACAGACTCCCCTCCCCCCCCCCCCCACCCAATCTTTGCACATCCCCAAGCCTTTCCACTCGTCACTTTAATTTCATGGTTCATGCCTTTTGTGTCTTTATGACTGATGGCAGATCAATTTCCCTCCTTGGATAAATAAAGGTCTGTTGTATTGTTTTGTATCGTAAACACCAATGACAATTAGAATCATGGAGTTAAAGAGTCATACAGCGCAGAAACAGGCCCTTCGGCCTAACTTGCCCATGTTGATCAAGATGCCCCATCTACACTGGTCCCACCTGCCTGTGATTGACCTATAGCTCTCTAAATGTCTTTTAAATCTTGCAACAGTACCTTCCTCAACTACTTCCTCTGGCAGTTCATTTCATATACCTACTACTCTCTGTGTGAAAAAGTTGCCATTCAGGTTCCTAATAAATCTTTGCCCTCTCATCTTGAATTGAATTGAATAAATTTTATTAGCCAAATATGTATACATACAAGGAATTTGCCTTGGTGCTTTGCTCGCAAGTAACAACACGACATACAGTAGACAATTAAAAATAAAACATAATTTAAACATGTGAACAATGAAATATAATACCAGACTATGTCCTCTGGTTCTTGATTGCCCCACTCTACCTAAAGGCTCTGTGAATTTACCGTGTCTATTCCCCTCATGATCTTTTACACCTCTAGAAGATGACCCTCATCCTCCTGCACTCCACCGAATAAAGTCCTCTCCTCCCTATAATTCAGGCTGTCAAGTCTTGGTAACATCCTCGTCAATCTTATCTGCACTGTTTGCAGCTGAACAACATCCTTCCTATAGCAGGGGGACCAAAACTGAACACAATACTCTGCCATTGCTCATCTGGTTGCCCCTTTTCCACATTGCAACTCTACTGTATTTCCTCTATCTGCTATTTTAGCAGAAGCATTAACCCTGGTTAAATTTGCAGAGGTATGTCATACGAACACATGAAACTTCATTTATGACAGGTCTTCTCTTGCCTCATCTTGCTTTCTCCTTTCCCATGTGTACTCCACTGGAGTAACATTGAACTGACATGCAATCGGCCGTGTAAGAAAAGAACTGCAGATGCTGGTACAAATCGAAGGTATTTATTTCACAAAATGCTGGAGTAACTCAGCAGGTCAGGCAGCATCTCAGGAGAGAAGAAATGGTTAACAGCTAATTTAAAGTTGATTAAATTGGAATGAATTCATAAAGTGAAATATGTTTAATTTCTATCTAGTTAAAATAGAGTCAGAATAGATTCACTTTCCTTGAATTAAATTAACTCTAATTTTTTTTTCATGTTCATTATTACTTTCTTGGCAGATCGAAAATCCAAAGGTAAGCTTTGACTCATTGTACTACTACTCTTTATCTGAAACTCCCTTATTTAAGTACAGAGTAGCTCATAAGATTCAAGGCCCTGCAACATAGGTGTAGCTGAAGATGGACACAAAATGCTGGAGTATCTCAGCGGGACAGGCAGCATCTCTGGATAGAAGGAATGGGTGACGTTTCGGGTCGAGACCCTTCTTCACCCATTCCTTCTATCCAGGCTCAGTCTGAAGAAGGGTCTCGATCTGAAACGTCACCCATTTCTTCTCTCCAGAGATGCTGCCTGTCCCGCTGAGTTACTCCAACATTTTGTGTCTATCTGTAGATGGAGAGCGTTCTCATTGCAAAACATAGTGAAGGGCCAAAACCACATAAATATGACTGAAAAAGCTAAGCTCAAGAAGTCTTTCTTGCTTGACTCTTTTCTTTTCCCAATAGCAGCATCTAGCAAACCTATTGGGAGCTCAATCTGTCTGTTGCCACTGGTGATCATGTAGGCCTCTGAGATCAAAACAAGTGCAGACTATCGAGGAATTAATGGGGAAAGAAAAGGCTGTGGAATACTGCACTTTATAGTTTAAGTGGCAGTAAAAGTAATGGTTTCCTGGGGCAAAGTAATGGTGTGGCACACTGATGGATTTCTCCACAGACTCTACAGCTTGGTCTTGACAGAACATGGCCAGGCCACTGCGTACTGGGCAAAGGGGTTCTATTTAAATGCAGTTTGTTCCAGTGCATATACAATACAGTGCAATATTTCTAGGTTAATATTGCATCTTTTTTATTTATCTTTCAGCGGGCTAGAACTTATAGTTCATAGCCAATTGAGAAGTTGATGGCAGGCCATCTCATTGAATCACTGCAGTCCTTCTGATAAAAGTGCTTCAATTGTGCTGTTGGGCCAAAGATCCAGAAGCTAGACCCAGATGAAGAAATGGTGATATATTTCCAAGGCAGGGTGATAGGAAGACCTGATGGCTCGTTCCAAAATGCCTATTGCTCTTATCTTTGTTGTTGGTAAAGTTCAGAGGTTTGGGAGCAATGTCAGAATATCGTAGTTGAGTGACCGAAGTGTATTTTACACCATGCCTTGTGTCCAATTAATTTCTCAGTACAACTTTAGTAGTTTACTTTCTGCAGAAGAAGACACCAAGTGCTGGATTTGCTCAGCGGTTCAGGCAGCATCCCTGGAGAACATGGATAGGTGACGTTTTGGGTGAGGACTCTTCTTCAGACCGATCAGTAATGATGTGGCGCATTGATAGATTACTGATCAGGCTAAAGATGTGTCTCAACCTAAAACGTCACCGATCTATGTTCTCCAGAGATGCTGCCTGACTTGCTGAGTTACTCCAGCATTCTGTGTCTGTTTTTGTAAACCAGCATCTGCAGTTCCTTGTTTCTACATCTTACTTTCAACAGAGTTTACTTTAAACCATTGGTGTATCAAGTGCAATTTTACCTTGGCATTAGAAAGCTGCATCACTGATGTTGGTGTTATGCAATAACATGTTACTCTTAAATGTGTTTCTTTAAGCATTCAACATTTTCCATCTACCCTTGAATGCGATTTCCATTCTTTACTGTGATTGTCCCCTTGTCTTTGCATTCCTGGGTTTTTTCTTTATCTTTCCATGCTCATTTTAGTTGTATCCCATACCTGACTGGATCTTTATGCACAGCATGCCAAGTATACATTGCACACTTTTACTTTGTGCAAAACATTGCTATGACGGAGAGCTGTAGTCAGTTTCCACTTAACTTCCTCGACTCGGTCTAATTATTCATACCGTGGCATTTCAGATCCTGACCATTTGTTGCTTATTTATGGGACTATTGGCTGAAATGCCTTTGGTTCCGTGTATCTAAAGCTATTAAGTAGAGGGGTGACATTTGCAATTTGCCAGCCCCCCACATGTACATTTGCTCAATTCATTGGCCTGCAGCACTTTGTGACTGCATATGAGTGACCAATAAAGCCATTACATCCTGCAAAGGTTATCTTTTAGTTTAGTTTGGAGATTCAGAGCTGAAGCAGGCCCTTCAGCCCACCGTGTCCGCACTGAGCAGCGATCCCTGCACGTTAACACTATCCTACACACAATAGGGACGATTTACAATTATACCAAGCCAATTAACCGCAAAACACCGGTAGTCAGGATCAAACCCGGTTCTCTGGCGCTGGAAGGCAGCAACTCTACTGCTGCGCCACCGTGCCGCCCTATCGCTTGACTTAGATTCTGGCTCTGGGAGAAGTTTGAAGAAGGTCACTGCAAACGTATAAATATTAATCACAATGGGCTGTTGGCTGTTCTTGTGACCATTCTTTGAGTTGACATTGCAGCTATTGTGATCTTGGTTGTAGGTGACTTTATCCTGGGTGCTCTCAGCTACAAGAAACACACTACTCTTCTGGGATGCTCAGAATCAATTTATCTCTTTCAGTCTTGGCTTTTAACCATCTGGATTATAATTGAATTTGGCCTAGGAATTTAGAGCTGCTGCAGTTAATTTCAGAGAACATTTAATGTCACTTAAAATCTCTCGTTTAGACATGAATTCAAATTTGATTTTCTCCTGGAGGAGATTCATGGATAACAGAGTTAGTCATTTAAACCTCTGCCTGCTTTCAACCTGTACCAAGGCAGGGGTTGATTGACAGCAAGTGAAAAGAAAAGGCAATGAAAATGATTTGAAATAAGATTGAAGGAATGTGTTTTTATCTAGAGCCCAATTTTTCTTCAACTCTGCATGTGAGTTGCTTTTAATTTTTACTCAAAACAATTCAACGATCTTTTCTTAGAATGGCTTAAGTTGCAGATGAGAGGTCACAGACTGAATGGAAAAGTGAGTGAAGAACAAAATAGCTTTAACTAAAGTCACTACTGTGATCTTTTGTGGTGTTGACTTGTTCCTTAACCATGGCTTTCATGATTACCACAATTGTTCCAGTCGACTATTTCGCTCTCCTCCAATGCCCTTCTACCATTGTCTATGTTACTGGGAATGCCTTTCATACAATTTTACCATGTTTTTGGTAACTTTTTCCAAACCTCTAACATCTTCTTGAGCTTGTCGTTCATTTGCAACCTATGCTCCTGTGAAGTAGTTTGTGATTTTTTTCGACATGAAGATATTTTTAATGTAAGATGGAGTCATAGAGTCAAACTGCATGGAAACAGGCCTTTGAGCCCAACATGCCCACACTGACCAACATGTGCCATCTACACTAGTCCCACCAGCCTGTGTTTAACCCATATCCCTCTAATCCTGTCCTCTCCATGTCTCTGTCTGATTCTTCAACTTTGCTATAGTACCTGCCTTCTCCGAATAGATGAGATTAGTTTCTTGAGCCGTTAAGTGGCTTGAGTTGAATAGTGAAGTTGTGAACATTGGAGCAGAACCTACGTTGTGACTTTATGCAGAACTTTCTCTGAGAAGTTAAATGGATGAGGCCAAGTCCACAATGTCAGGCATTGGAGGGAGCTGTATGTCCTCATGAGATTTTTTTATTCTTTCATTATTGACGCTCAGATTTAATGTGCATTATCTTCATAATGCTGTGTATTGGATAAATTGTTTGGCCAATGATCAGTTATCAGAACAAGCCAGCTGACAGCAGATAAATTCTCAATTCCATCTGCTAGACCATTAGGACCGACCGAGATGGTGAAATAGAACTGGCAAACTGCTGTGGTTGAGATTCCGATTTCAGGTTGGGTTTAAGATGTGTTCTTGCGGGAGAGCAGAAGAGGTTTTTCCATTAAATAGGCTAGCTGAAGTTATAGGACCAACTACCAGGAATATGACTCGCGCCTAAGACAGTTTTCTGCTCAAAAGTTGTACATACAGGCTACGTAGTTTTTATAGTATTGCCCTCCAACATCAGTAATTCCAGCTCAGACGGGGCATTGGACACGGCATCTTTGAGGCCTGTGACGCTCAGCTTTCCACAGCGTTCCATCTCTGTCCAGATGAGAATTGAGAGTAACGGCCCTTGACATCAAAGCAGCATTTGATTGCCTATCAAGGGTCTCATCTGAACTGGAGTCAGGAGCAATCAGGGGGAAACTCCTCCTTCGCTGGTTGGAACCATACATGGCACAAAGGAGGATGGTTGTGGTGCCTGGAGGTCAGTCATCTCAGCTACAGAACATCTCTGCAGCAGTCCCTCAGGGTGGTGTCCCCGACCCAACCATCTCCAGATGCTTCCGCATTAACCTTCCGTTAATCGTAAAGTCAGATTGGGGATGTTCTTAGGCGATTGTCTGACGTTCAGCACTATTCAGCGACTCTTCAGACAAGGAAGCATTCCACATCCACATGTAGCAAGACCTGCACTATATCCAGACCTGGACTTGATAGATGGCAGGTCACATACACACCACACGTGCCAGGTGAAGCCGATATCCAACAGGAGATAACCCAGCGAGTTTGTACAGAGAGCAGCCTGGTGTGGGGGGGGAACAACGTTGGCGACCCAGCTGGTGGTGACCCAGCTGGTTGGCGACCGCCGGCAGACCGCCGAGATCGAAGGGGAACCCTGTAAGGGTCACGTGCGGCAGCAGCAGGTAGTAGATGGGTCTGTTCAGTGTATTTTCCCAACTGTCTCGGCACCAAACCATGCTGCCTGGGTGAGGTCTGCTGTATGGTTTTACTGGGTTGTGTGCAAAACAAAGCATTCACTGTACCTAGGTACACGTGATAATAAAGTATCATTAAATCAATGCAGCAACTCACCAAAACTCCTTAGACAGCATCTTCAAAACCCATAACCTTTATACCAGCTCTAAGAGCAAGGGCAGCAAAAGCCTGGGAACAGCTACCAGCACCTCCTTGAAGTTGCCCTCCAAGCCACACACCATCCTGACTTGGAAATATATCACCATTCCTAACTGTCACTGAGTCCGAATCCTGGAACTCTCTCCCTAACAGCATTGCAGGTACGCCCACACCTTGAGGAGCTATGGATCAAGAGGGGAGCTCACCATTACCTTTGAAGGGCAGCTGGAGATGGACAATTAAATGCTGGCTCGCTCTGCAAAGCCGGCTATGAGGTTGAAGGAAAAATGTTAGGGAGACAGGTGTAAGAGTAAGAAAGATAAATATCGAAAGTTATGTCTACTGCTTAGTGAATAAGTGAACAAAAAATAAATTTAGGAGTAATGATGCATAATTGGATGATTAAAATATTTAACTGTCTTTGATTTTTTCTGATTTACCTGCTATGTGCAGGTTTTCCTCGATTTACAGTCTATTAATTTTTGTTCAATGCATTGATTTTTTTGAGGGTACGTCTTCAATTTATTTATCAATGTCTTCAGCTACTTTTGATTATAATTGACACCATGTCAGGGGAAAACTTCATTCAAATTTTTCTGAATGCATTCAGCCCAAGGAAATGATTAATAAAATCCAGGAATGGCCATCAAGTACATTTTGTATTGTTTTTCATAGAGACTGCATTTGATTGACAAACTAGAAGGCTGGTATTGTGAAAACATTCATTGGTGTAGAGATATTTGTAAGTCATCTTAATTGACAAGTTGGCCCAACTATGATTGTACTGATTGGTAGACACAAAATGCTGGAGTAACTCAGCGGGTCAGGCAGCATCTCAGGAGAGAAGGAATGGGTGACCCTCAGGTAGTCCCTGCTTCCCCTCTGTATACCCTCCCCCTTCCCAGTTCTCCTACTAGTCTTCCTGTCTCCTACTACATCCTATCTTTGTCCCGCCCCCTCCCCTGACATCAGTCTGAAGAAGGGTCTCAACCCGAAACGTCGCCCATTCCTTCTCTCCTGAGATGCTGCCTGACCCGCTGAGTTACTCCAGCATTTCGTGTCTACCTTCGATTTAAACCAGCATCTACAGTTTTTTTCCCCTACACATTGTACTGATTGGCATGTATGTTTCTGTTCCAGTAACTCTGACTAAATAATCTTCTCTTACTTTCTTGACTTGCAGAGCCATGTACCGTGGGATACAGCCAGTCTAGTCTAATTCACCTTGTGGGCCCATCTGACTGCACACTGCACAATTTTCTTCAAGGAGGTATTGTACTGCTCCATCTGTTATTGTTGACAAATAGCGATAAAGTGTGCACATTGTGGGGAGAATGTAGGAGATACAGTAGACTTTTCTGTTGTGTATGTGCAGACAACAAAAGGATTCAAAGATCTTACACCATCTTGTTGTTGGGGCATGCCCTCAGCTTGTTAAATTTCATTGGGACTTTGTCTCGCAGAACAACCAGTTTCAGGCCTTCCATTTTGTGGTAAAGTCACAGTTTTTTAAATAAAATGCTCCAATGTATGATGGTGATTTTTAATTGTATGTTATGGTAAGGGGTCGTACCTTCTGGGACTGCAGACTGCAGTAGGCAATGTGGTGCAGGAGGTTGGGGAATTAACATGGAGATGGCAAACCCATCCTCACAGATTCAGAGAACAGAATCTTTGAACATTTACCTCGAAGTGACCATAGATCAGAGCAGTTCCCCCCCTTGCAATAAACTGCTGAAGAGAACTAAACCAAGATGATTATGGTGTGTGCATAAACACACAGGATGCTACAACCTCAAGTCAATCTCAATTGTGTTTATGGGCGGTCAGATTCAATGAAATGCTTTATTAGGATGTAAGACTTAAACTCTCTCACAGGCATCTGAGGTTTTGTGAACTGTGTATCAGGATCTGTAAGTAAGGTTATGGTTGTTTTGCTGAAATAACAAAACATTTGTGAGAGGTTTTGCTCTTTGTTTTGCACATTGTTTTTGTGAAAGGTGACTGGAGATGCTTCACTGAAATTACCAGGAATAGATTTATGATGAAGACAGATAACCTATTGCAATTTCTACATTTAGTGGTGACATATTGGGTAGATGCACAGTCTTTTACCCAGAGTAGGGAAATAAAAAAACAGAGGACTTAGCTTTAAGGTAAGAAGGGAAAGGTTTAATAGGAACTCGAGGGGCAACTTTTTCACACAGACGGTGGTGGGTATATGGAATGAACTGCCGGAGAAGGTAGTTGAGCCAGGTACTAAAACAAGATTTTAAATATATTTGGACAGGCACATGGATAGGAAATGTTTAGAGGGATATGGGCTTAATGCAAGCAGGTGGGATTAATACAGATAGGGCGTCTTGGTCAGTATGGACAAGTAGTGCCGAAGGGCCTGCTTCCATGCTGTATGACCCGCTACAACATATTTGTATCCTTTTGATTCCCACCGCATTATGGAGTCTTATATCTTCCCCTTTGAAGAAGAATAGAAAAATATGATTGTTAATTTTCAAAGGACTGTTGGGTAGCGTCCTGTGCTTCTGATGCGACCATTAGATTGCTGCTCTGGGTACTGGTCATCACTACTGACAGAATCGGGTTGCTGACGTTGTTGATTAAATCAATGGGAGGATAATAACCAACACGTAATTTGGAATAACTCAATATTATATGGATAACAGTTCTTTCACAAACATTATGTGATGCTGGAACATGATTTGCGATTTTATTGCATGGCTGAAAGACATCCAGACGGTAAAGATTTAACAGGAAAAAAATCATTAAAAGGCTAAGAACTTTTTGTTAAAATAAATCTCCTATTTTCTACGGAAAAATGTGAGCTTCAGGAGAATTCTGTCCAACATAAAAAAGCTATCAATTTGATTATTGCAAGGAGACCCTTAATTCAGAGCTTCAATCCCTGAAAGAGATATTGACAGGGAATGTTGCTTTGCCATCCGTTACCAAAGGGCTAATGAGGTCCCAGAGGCTCTCAGGCAGGTCTGACATTATGTTCTTCCAATAGAAGAGTTCTGGAACACAAGGCAACGCTTCGAGGCATTAATCTCACTGCTGCGGTCGAACATAGTGAGAGAGGCTTGACATGAGGGATTTCATGTCAGGAACAAAACTGACTGTTAAAAATTTAAATCAAAATTGTCAAGGGTGACATATTCTATGATATGTGTAAAGTACATCCCTAGATTTCTTCTTTAAATTCGAAGCATTACTTTCGATATTTTATTGATGCTGCAATTGTCGGTGCTTCTGTAAACGTTCCTCTCAAAGCTGTTATCCTGAATCAACCCCTTCATCCTTATTGTGCTGGAAAGAAAACCCAATGCATTACTTCCCGCTCGAACCCCCCCTTATGCTGGAAGAGGAACTCATTCATCTCAATAAGTTGTTCTTGTACACATGACCATCAGACTTTTAACTCTCACTTTGCCACTTAGCCATTACGTGATCCATTTCATCAATTCTATCACTGGCAATATTTGAGTAGTACGGGTGTCAGTGGGTATGGGGAGCAGGCAGGAGAATGGGGTTGAGAGGGAAAGATAGATCAGTCATGATTGAATGGCGGAGTAGACTTGAATGGCCTAATTCTGCACCTATAACTTATGAACTTATGAATATGGACTTGCAATCAAGCAAAATCACGGTTTAAAAAAAAAAGGTTTATTGTCACATGTACTGTGGTACAGTGAAAAGCTCTGTTTTGTACGCTATCTAAGAAGATCAGATATACCATACATAGATATAATCAGTTCAAACTCAAGTACAATAGATAGAACAAAGGGGATGATAAAGAGTGCAGAATATAGAAAATTAATATATAAAAATCCCTTTTTCAGTAGTCTGGTGATTAGTTCAACCGTTCATGCTTAGAGTTTGACATTTCCTCAACTCCTCATGCAGCAGAAATAATAAGCGTATTAAGAATGTAAATCATAATCCTCTAATTCTCCCATCTTAACTGTGGTTTCAATATCACTGATTTAAAATTAAGTTGCAAATGATCATAAAGACACGGTGGGATATTTCACTCTGCAGGCATGTCAGCATTTCAGAAGCTGGCCACAAGTACGATTATATTGTCTTGGCAACACTCCAAAATGAATATAATGAAGAGCACATTGCAGCTGTACCTTAATAATGCGCATTTATTTGCAGAGTGGATTGAGAGGAAGCATTTTGTGGTTCCCTCTAATTCCAACTTTAGGAGGTAACAACTAATCACACACCTTTCTCTGAATTTTTGGTGACCTTTTTGAATTGATTCCAGCTCACACTGTGGTGGATGGCTGCCTGTCAGGTGGCAAGATGTCTTTCAATGGCCTCAGCTTTTTTATTGTCTAATCTCTAATTAATGGACAAACAAAACAGGATTACCACCATAAAGCTTCCGCTTCGTGTTTCTATGTAATGCATCCATTATTTGCAGTTTTGTCACTGAGGAAAATGTATTCCTTTTCCAAAAGAATCTTAACTGTCTTTGAAAGTGATCTCCAGTGTTGAGGCGACGAGACAATTTGGAGGCTTGAACTAGGAACTTTTATTTCTGAGACAGTTGCCATCTCTTAAAAAATAAACTGAAAGGAATGACAATAAAATGAACTTTAATTTAATGTAAAGAGTGCCGATATAAAGGTGCACTTTTTATTAAAAAGAACTTGCTCGTTTGGATTGATAAATACAGCAATCTCTTTTTATTTGTCAAGAGTGCTTTATTGTCATATGCCCCAGAAAGAACAATGAAATTCTAACTTGCAGCACCTTAACAGAATATATAAATATAGTGCACTGTAAACAATATAATAAATGAGAAAAAAAGATTCAGTGCATATATGCACATATTCACACATAAAAGCACGCACGTGCACACGCAAGAAACAAGCAGCAATAATATTAATAATAGTCTATGTAGTTCAGAGCTTAAAGGAGGTTGTCGCGTTTAATAGCCAGATGGCTGAAGGGAAGAAGCTGTTCCTGAACCTGGACGTTACAGTTTTCAGGCTCCTGTACCTTTTTCCCGATGGCAGGGGTGAGATGAGACCGTGGCCAGGGTGGTGTGGGTCTCTGATGATGCTGGCTACCTTTTTGAGGCAGCGACTCCTGTAGATCCCTTCGATCGTGGGGAGTCTTCACCACATTTTGCAATCTTCTTCGCTCCTGGGCATTCAACATGCCGAACCGGGCTGTGATGCACCCAGTCAATATGCTCTCTGCTGTACACCTGTAGAAGTTCAAGAGAATCCTCTCTGACAGACCGAATCTCCAAAATCTTCTCAGGAAGTAGAGGCTTTAATGGGCTTTCTTTATAATTGCATCAGTGTGTTGAGTCCAGGAAAGATCTTCAGAAATACGCACTCCCAGGAATTTGAACCTTTTGTCTCCCTCCACCATGGTCCCGTCGATATAGACAGGTTTGTGGGTCCTCGTGCTTCCCCTTCCAAAGTCCACAATCAGTTCCTCGAGAGCCAGGTTGTTGTGCTGGCACCATTTGGTCAGTCGATCGATCTCACTTCTATACTCTGACTCATCATCATTTGTAATTTGTCTAACAACGGTGGTGTCGTCAGCGAACTTGAAGGTAGAGTTCACACTGTGTCCGGCTACACAGTGAGTGAGTGGAGCAGGGGCTGAGCACGCAGCCTTGAGGTGCTCCCGTAATGATGGCTATTGAGGAAGAAGTGTTTTTGCTCATTCGAACAGACCTGTTGATGAGGAAGTCAAGGATCCAGTTGCAGAGACCCAGTTCCGTGAGCTTGGTAACCAGCTTTTTTTTTAAATCAAAAAATTTATTCAATTACTAAAAATAATATTTACAATACCTTAAAACAAAACAGAACCCACCACCATAATACAAGATGAACAAATATACTAAATAAACTACTGTACAACTATATTACACTCCTAGTCAAGGATGCCCAGCGGTCCCGGAAATCCCCCAGGGTGCCCCTGGACAGCGCGTGGTCCCTCTCCAACACCACCCGGGCGCGGATGTAACCCCGGAAAAGGGGCAGGCAGCCGGCTCGGGCAGAGCCCTCTTCCGCCTGGCGCCGTGAGTCGCGGATGGCCAGCTTGGCCAGGCCCAGGAGCAACCCAACCAGGACATCTTCGGCCCCACCCTCTCCCCTACGCACAGGGTGTCCAAAGATGAGGATGGTGGGTGAGAAGTGCAGCCAGAATGGCAAGGGGCAGCCCCTTTAGATATTGGAACAGTGGCTGCAACCTCACACACTCCATGTACACGTGGTTCACAGACTCACACACTCCATGTACACGTGGTACATGGGGGGTTTGTTCCCCAGGTGCTCCATCTTCTTTGCCACCTTGCCCCCCTTCTTTTGACCCTCCCCATCCCCAGGGTTCCCTGACTCAACTACAGGGGGAGTAGGGGGGGGGGGGAGTGGGGGGGGGCGGGGGGTTAGTGGCATCGGAGGCAGAGGCCTCCGCCCGGGATTTGGGGCAATTCCTCCGAATATGCCCCACTTCCTTGCAGGCGTGGCACCTTGGGCGCTCCGATGCCCAGAAGATGGTGAAGTCTCGCCCATCCTGCTGGACACAGAAGCGCCCATCGACCACCTCCTCCCGGTCCAGCAGCATTGTCAACTGGCGCCGGAGGGAGAGAACGTGCTGCAAGTCCTTCCTGCGGAACCCCATGGATATTGGGGTGATGTCGGTGAGGATCTTCCCCAGGGTGTGAAGGTGGGGAAGGAGGGCCTCGTTGGACCCTAGGGGGTCGACCTGTAAGAAATGTCCACCCACTGTGACCCTTTACTTACAGTCGCGTTCACCCCCTCAACGGACTCCAGAAAGAACACGCCCTTCCCGAACATTTTACCCACGTACACAATGCCCGCAGACTTGGCCGCCACGGCCACAGCAGCCGCGCAGTCCTCCAGTCCCCAAAGGGTAGGTTCCTCATGGGGAACCGGGCCCCCAGAGGAGCAGCCGAAGCAGCTGAAGCAGCCGCCTTAGCATAACTCCCCGAAGGCCCCGATCCCCCAGAACGCTGACCCTGCATGATGTCAGGCACAACAGTGAAACAAAACACTGATACAAAAAAAGACAAAGACAGTCCAAAAGGCACGGGGCCAAGTCCAAACCCGCAAACAAGTGTAGAACAGTTCAAGGGAGGTGACTGGTGTTGCCTCGAAGGTCAATAATGGCGGCTCCCACTAAAAACTGCTGCGTCACGGCCTCATCGCCCGGGTATCTCGGCTCTCCTGCGTTCCCTGGCGAGCTGCAGACTTTCGCAAGCAATCCCCGCTGGTCTTCGCTGCTCCTGCAGCAACGAAAGGGATTCACCTGCAGTCTGTTGTTGTTGGAAGCCTATCTCTGATAGAGAGGAGGCCCCTTCAGCTCCAAGGTCTCAAGGCCGCAGAAGAAGGTCGAGAGTGCAGGAAACTCCCACACCGCACGAAAACCAGACCGGTCCGGTCAGTAGCGGCGAGGCAGTGTGGGGGGGTGTTCTGGACGCAGGTGTAAAGGTCCAGACAGGTTTTTCTCCCCCTTTTTGTGCGCCACATCCTGGCAGGCTGTCAGCCTCAGTAGTGGGAGCTACGCAGTCAGGTGATAACACCGCTCAGCCCCAAAACACACACAAACCTTTAAAAAAAGATTTCTGTAGCTTCGCAGCGATACCCAGAGATGTTTAGAGTACCGCTGTACCTGCTCCGAATTCCAAAGATGTTTAGAAGTCACTTGTTCGAGTGATTGAAACAGAGCTCCGCGGCACCACACCTCCTCGCGTAAGCAGACTTTTTTTTCTGTGGAAAAAACATTTTATTCATGCAAATACTCACCGGTTTACATTTTTAAATGTTTAAACTTATTTTTACTTGGGGCCCTGCACCAAGACAATGCACTTTAAAATATGGTTTCAGTTTTCATGGAAAGCATACATAACGAGCTCACAACATCAAAAAACATTAAAATACCATCTGTGCTCAGGTTGTGAGGACAGAATATTAACATCCTTTGTTCAAATAAAGCTTCAAAGAATTCAAAAACCATTATTGCCAGTCAAAATTTATTTTGCAGTGGGGCACTGATTTAAAAAAAAATCAGAGACATGCGTAACCAGCATGGAGGGGATGATGGTTACGTCGAGCTGTGGTCTTTTAACAACAGCCTGACGTATGTGTTTTTATTGTCCAAGTGGTCCGGTGTAGAGTGGAGAGCTACTGAGATCGCACCCTCCGTTGACCTGGTGTGGCGGTGGGCAAATTGTAATGGGTTGAGGTTCTCGTTGAGGGAGTTTTTGATGTGGGCCATAACCAAAGCACTCAAGCACTTCATCACCACGGACATTAGCCATTGAGGCATGTCACCTTACTCTTCTTGGGCACCTGTATTATTGATGCCCTCTTAAAGCAGGTGGGACCTCAGTCCTCAGTAATGAGAGGTTGAAGATGTCCACAAAATCCCCAGCCAGTTGGTCTGCACAGGTTTTGAGAACTCGACCGGGTAACCATCAGGTCTAGACGCTTTCTGAGGGTTCACTCCCCTGAAGGATCTTCTGCCGTCGGCCTCTGTGACTGTGACTGCAATACCACCAGGGCGTATGGTGGCTCAGGAAGGCACATCAGTGTTCTCCCCATCAAAGTGTACGTAGAGTGATGTCAGGGTGTATGTCAGGGAGTGATGCTTTGCTGTTGCTTGAGCTGCCTCCTGATTTCACCTTGTTGGAAGTGATGGCATTCAAGCCCTGCCGAACATCTGCCTCATCCTCCAGCTTAGAGCGAAAGTCCCTTTTGTCCTTTTTGTTGGCCTTATCAAGGTGGTATCTGGACTCCTTGTATACCTCTGCCAGGCTTGAATGCCTGGGATCTGGTCCTGAGAAGAATGCTGATCTGAGAATGGAATGGAATGAGAATGGAATGAGAATGGATTGTACTCAGAGTGTACAACATGTCTGTAAATCTGGCCAATTACAAAATGCTGAGTAAATGGACAAAATATTTTGGATGTTTCTTCTACATTCCCACTATAAATTATTGAACACAACATTTTGACTCCTAAGATTTAGCATTGCTATAATTACACAGGTTGCATTAAAATAATTTAGAGTCACAGAGTCATACAGTGTGGTAATAGGCCCTTCAGCCCAACTTGCCCACACCGACCAACATGTCCCATCTAAGCTCATCCCACTTGGCACCTACCCCTATAAACCTGTCCTATCCACGTACTGAAGGTAGACACAAAATGCTGGAGTAACTCAGCGGGTCAGACAGCATCTCTGGAGAGAAGGTATGGGTGACGTTTCGGGCTGAGACCCTTCTTCAGACTGAAGAAGGTCGTATCCACGTACCTGTCTGATTGTTTCTTAAATGTTGCGATAGTCCCTGCATCAACTACCTCCTCTGGCAGCTCGTTCCATTCACCCACCACCCTTTCCGTGAAAAAGTTACCCCTCAGATTCCTATGACTCTATGACTCTAAAATCTTTCCCCCTTCACCATAAACCTATGTGCTCTGGTTCTTGATTCCCCCACTCTGGGCAAGAAATGCTGTGCGTCCACCCGATCTATTCTTCTGATGATCTTATACACCTCTATAAGATCACTCCTCATCTTCCTGCGTCCATTTTAAATGTATTTAAAACATTTATTTCCCATTTTGAAATGGCAACATGGAGACTTTCTATTGTCTGCTTGCATCCTTCTTCCTATCTCCAAGTGATGTTCCCACCAAAGTCACGAATCAAGAATGAACTGAAATAAGGGCAGAAGATCGGGAGACACGGTGGCGCAGTGATGAATTTCCTGCCTTACAGCGCCAGATACCCAGGTTGGATCCCGACTGTACGGAGTTTGTACGTTGACCATGTGGCTTTTCTCTGAGAACTTCGGTTTTCTCCCACGTTCAAAATACGTACAGGTTTGTAGGTTAATTGGCTTGGTACAAATGTAAAATTGACCCTAGTGTATATAGGGCAGTGTTAGTGTGCGGGGATCACTGGTCGGTGTGTACTCGGTGGGCCGTGTGGCCTGTTTCCGCGCTGTATCTCTAACCTAAACTAAACTAAAGATAAGGGTAGGCATATGGATGTCACCATTATGGTTGGAGACCGCCTTATCCCACTGTGTTTACATAGTACAACGGTGATTAACCTATGAAGAAACATCCAAAATATTTTGTCCATTTACTCAGCATTTTGTAATTGGCCAGATTTACAGACATGTTGTTCACTCTGAGTACAATCCATTCTCATTCCATTCTCATTCCATTCCATTCTCAGATCAGCATTCTTCTCAGGACCAGATCCCGGGCATTCAAGCCTGGCGGAGGTATACAAGATTAATGGTGATCGTGCCTAATGCGTAACCAAGCCTTGCAGAGCGGCCAGGCCAGGGTTAGGTCTGTGGCCTGCCTCGAGGTTGCTGATCACAGCCAGCACCACAGGTGGCTGATGGGCGAGAGTGGTGAGCGGTGAGCAGCGAAGATAACCAGTCCTGATCCCTCTCCTGCTGCTGCTGCTGCTGCTGCCAAGAAGCTCCTGTAAATGTCATCCAGCTGAAAGGGGCTGAAGGGTTTAGCAAACCTTTCTCGTTTGCTTCACAAATATTTTTGTATTGTGTTGCGAGCATGTCATTCTGATAAATATATCATGGCTGCCGCAGGATTGCCCCAGTAACAAAGATATTATCTGTTTGACAGATAATACAACCTAGATTTTCCTGACCTTTTGTTTCAACGCGGGCTTCAACCCATTTAAAACAAATGGCAGACAGACACAAAAAGCTGGAGTAACTCAGCGGACCAGGCAGCATCTCTGGAGAGAAGGAATGGGTGACGTTTCGGGTCGAGACTCTTCTTTAAATAAATGGAGGCTGACTAGTTTAAAAATAAAATCATCCTCTCGTGTAAAGATGACACACTATTCAACATTTCTGTCATTTCCTTATTTCCATTTACAATATAATGTATTACATTACCTGTTTACATGTAATGTAATATATTACTTGTTTTCAGTGAGCCACATTGCTGCCAACCAGTTTAAAATAATTACAAACATTTTTGTGTCGATTTAGACTTCCTTTGTAAGTTTCTTTTCATATTTCTTTCGCCAGTTGCTTGGATATGTAAGTGTTCTATTATGTAGAAACAAAGAACTGCGGATGGCAGTTTACAAAATATAATTTGTTCTAAATAAAAGCTAAATGATTTTTTAAAAGTATTCTATTATATGGAATTCTCTGCCTCAGAAGGCAGTGGAGGCCAATTCTCTGAATGCATTCAAGAGAGAGCTAGATAGAGCTCTTAAGGATAGTGGAGTCAGGGGGTATGGGGAGAAGGCAGGAACGGGGTACTGATTGAGAATGATCAGCCATGATCACATTGAATGGTGGTGCTGGCTCGAATGGCCTCCTCCTGCACCTATTGTCTATTGTCTAGTGTCTATTGTCTATCACTTCCTTAAAAACAGATCCCAGCATATTCTTGACAACTGATGGCCGGCTAATTGATTTGTAGGTCTCTCTCGTTTCCAGCTTCACTCATGATGGTCAGAAGGTATTGGTTTTGCAACACTTTGTGCAAGAGTAAAGGTAGCTTTACTGATTTTGAAATATGATTTTCTTCAGTGTTGATAAATTTGCTATGTATCCTTAGATTTCTTTGTGCTAGCAGCTCCATCATTAATTATGGTCACAATTGGGCACAGTGGCGCACCTGTTAGAGCCGCTGCCTCACAACACCAGAGACCCGTGTTTAATCCTGATCTCAGGAGCTGTCTGTGTGGGTTTTGCACCTTCTTCCTGTAACTGCGTGGGTTTCCTCTGGGTGCTCGGGTTTCCTCCCACATTCCGAAGACTTGCGGGTTTGTAGGTTAATTGGCCCTCTGTAAATTGCCCCATGTGTGTAGGGTGTAGGTGCAAAAGTAGGATAACATAAAACTAGTGTGAATGGGTGATCGATGATCGGCCTTGACGCGGTGGGCCGAAGCACCTGTTTCCATGCTGTATCACTAAACTAAACTAAACTAAACAGAACTAAACTAAACTAAACTAAACTAAACTCAACTAAACTAAACTAAATTAAATGACATCAATAGATTTCTGGTCAGCAAATGGATCAGGGGATATGGGAATAAGGTGGGAAATAAGCTTTTAGATGCTGTCAGCCATTATTGAACAGCAGTCCAGGTTGTTTATTACTGTATATTTAGAATCCAACTAGTCCTTTTGAACAGGCATTTTTTGGGGGATTTTTTTTTTCTTTCCATTGATTGCATTAATGGTATTTATCACCCCTAAACCGTGGCTATTATCGGCCTTTGCAGGGGAAAGATTGAGTGAGTGATAGAATATATTTTGATTGAATTTTTAACGGGAGCAGAAATGTTTTGAGGAAAGGTCATTGACCTGAAAGGTTAACTCTGTGTCTGTGTCTACACAGTCCCCGACCTACTGTGCATTGCCAATATTTTACGTTTTAAAAAATTATAGCAAAAATTATCAATTAGAATATGAAAGGAAAATGTTTTGTTTGTCTCATACAAAGGTTTGAAGATACAAATTGCAATGTGATTACCCAGTCAATGAGAATGTCAGTTGACCCTGGTCATGGAAAATAATATTAACAAGGGAAAATATCATGAGATAATGAGGAATTAATAAGGAAGGTTTTTTGGCAATAACTCATTGTCTTAATCAAAATTAATATTTTAATTTAGTCTAGTTTAACCTACAAACCTGTACAGCTCCTTTGGCCCACCGAATCCACGTCAACCATCAATCACTATTTGACACTGGTTCTGTTATCACACTTTCTCATCCACTCCCTGCACATGAGGGGCAATTTTATAAAACCCAAATTAACCTATGAACCCACAGGTCTTTGGATGTGGGTGGAAAATGGAGCACCCAGACGCCATCACGGGGAGAAGGTGCAAACTCCACACAGCCAGCACCCGAGGTGCCCGTGTCCCTGCTGCTGTGTGACAGTAACTGCCCACTATGCCACTGTGCCACCCTAGAATATTGATGATTGTATAATGATACAGAGCAGCGTGGAATTCACTTGATGTCTCTATACTTTAGAGATACAGCAGGGAAACAGGCCCTTCGGCGCAGTGTCCATGCCAACCAGTGATCAATCCGTATGCTGGCACTATCCTACACACTAGGACAATTTACAATTGTTACCAAAACCAATTAACCTACAAACTTGTACGTCTTTGGAGTGTGGGAGGAAACCGCAGCCCCGAGAAAACCCACCCGGTCGCGGGGCGAACGTACAAATTGCGTACAGACAGCACTCGTGGTCAGGAGTGGACCTGGGACTCTGGCGGTGTAAGGCAGCAACTCTACCGCTGCGCCACTGTGGCGCTCCTCAAGGAGCTCAGTAATGTTTAACATTTATTTCCCGTGGCGATCCTCTGCCTGGGTGAATGGTTGTGTTTACTCCGGGTTCTTTTACCAGTAGTACAGCTGCCCAGCACAGATTGTTAGTAGCTGGACGCACAGCCTGACTATTCTCAAGACAGACACAAGAAGCTGGAGTAACTCAGCGGGTCAGACAGCATCTCAGGAGAACATGGATAGGTGATGTTTCACAGAGTGCTGGAGTAACAGCGGGTCAGGCAGCATCTCTGGAGAACATGGATAGGTGACGTTTGACGGAGTGTTGGAGTAACAGCGGGTCAGGTAGCATCTGTGGAGAACATGGATAGGTGACGTTTCACAGAGTGTTGGAGTAACAGCGGGTCAGGCAGCATCTGTGGAGAACATGGATAGGTGACGTTTCACAGAGTGTTGGAGTAACAGCGGGTCAGGCAGCATCTGTGGAGAACATGGATAGGTGACGTTTCACAGAGTGCTGGAGTAACAGCGGGTCAGGCAGCTTCTGTGGAGAGAGGGAATAGGTGACCTTTTGGGTCGAGAGCCTTCTTCAGTTTATGTCACCTATTCCTTTTCTCCAATAGATGCTGTCTGACCCGCTGAGTTACTCCAGCTTTTTATATTTATCTTTGGCTTAGACCGGCATCTGCAGTTCCTTCCTACACATTTCGCCCAACTATTCTCGATGCACACAGGCCACAAACTGAGCTGCTCAAGCATGTTAGCAATCACTGGAGAGTGAATACTGCGGAGGTCTGACAGCAACAGAGCTTCAGCGTGAAATTGGATTTCTTGTTCAAGTGCAGATGATACGACAGCCGGTGACAGACTTCTGCTGTGTGTGGAGACCCTTTATCTGGGAATCCTTGACATGTCTGTTCTACTTTCAGAAACTGTTGGACTTCAAGTCCACCTATAGAATCTAATTGTTTATGTATATCTGATGCAAAAATTACAGTCATGAGTAAGTCATGAATAAATCCAAATTCTTTATCCGTGGAGTGGGTAAAATATGAATCTTGACACTCACAAAATAGTTGGGTCAGCCCATGTTTTTTGCATGCCTGAAGCTAGATTCCTGAAACACACACTATATTCCACGTTCAGTCCTGGGCGAAGAGGAAAAGATTCAAAGATGATTTCAAATGGGCGGCATGGTGGCGAAGCAATAGAGTTGATGCCTTACAGCGCCAGAGGATATAGGTTTAAGGTGAGAGGGGAAAGATCTCATAGGAAACTGAGGGGCAATTCTGTCAGACAGAGGGTGGTGGGTATATGGAACGAACTGCCAGAGGAGGTACTTGTGGCAGGCATTATACCAACACTTACAAAACATTTGGACAGGTACGTGGGTAGGAGGGTTATGGATCAAATGCGGGAGAGTGGGAGGTGCAGATGGGGCATCTTGGGGCATGGGCAAGTTGGGCCAAAGGGCCTGTTTCCGAGCTGTATGTCTATGATTCAAAATGAAGAGGATATTGGTAGAGTGAAGAATAAGCTTGTACAATATGAAGCTTGTGCAATATGAAACTTGGCACAGGCCAACGCAGTGTCAGTGACCCGGTGTTATTTTTGGTTTGGGGGGGGTGGGTCGTTTGGAGTGGGGTGGAATCGTTTACGTGCCTGGAATATGGGCGAATCACACTTTTCTGGAATACATAGTCGTGTTATCTGCGCATGCGTCAGGAAATACACGTTGAATAAAATGAATTTTGCGTTGATTTATTTCCCTTAATTTCACCTAAATTTGGAAAGAGAATTTCAATCTGTGCTTCAAATTTTTGGGTGGTGATTTGCGAGTTTTTTGAAAGGACTAATTTCCATCACTGGGATGGCTGTATCGTGGGATCAGCTGTACTTCTGTTGGTAAATTCTGATATAATTTGCTTATTCAAGTAATCTGATTTTGACTTCCATTTTTGCTGTTAAATTTTGCCAATCATGTAAGCAATTCTTTTGCAGTGAAGATTTGCCTGTTGTTGCATTTTTTTGACTCCCCAGTGTATCTTTATCTTGTAATTATGGAGAATTTTGCCTGTTACCATGGAAACAGTTTGGCTGCTGAAGAGGATTAAGGCAGCCTGAGGGTACATCTTTTCAACTAAATTCTGATATCTATGAAGTGCCTTGCAGGATTTCATTAAACTTATTTGAAGCCTCCAGGACATTTGAAAGCTTTGTCATATTTTAAAGTAACTTCACAAAATCCTGGGAATACTCAGCAGGTCAGGCAGCTTCTCAGGTGAAGGAAAGAAGCTAATGTTTTTGGGTTGATGACCATTAATTGACTTTAACTGTTAACTTTGCTTCCTTCTCTGTGGACGCTGCCAAACCTGTTGATTATTTCCAGCCCTTCCTGGTTTTATTTCAATTTTGCAGCTTTCATTGTGTTTTGCTTTTGTAGTTTATGGGGCATCTTGACAGAGATGTAGCCTGGATGCAGATAGGAATGCAGAGTTGGAATGGAAGGTTAGGGTGAGTGCAGACGTCTATGGAACTGATGTGCCACAATGCTGAGAATTATATTCTGCAGTCTGCATCTACCCAATATACTTGAGTTTGAGCTGATTGCATTTAAGTACGGTATATCCAAGATGCTTGGGTAGCCTGCAAAACAAAGCTTTTCACTTTAGCTGAGGACATGTGACAACAATAAACCTAAACCTAAAGATGGAGGAAACCGAAGCTGGAAAATAGACACCGGACTGTGGCAGTGCCAGTTGATGTATATAATTTAAGGAGTTATAAATAAAGAATAAAATGAATGAGTTCAGGTACCGATAAACAGTTGGAACTATGACAATAGACAATAGGTGCAGGAGTAGGCCATTCAGCCCTTCGAGCCAGCGCCGCCATTCAATGCGATCATGGCTGATCACTCTCAATCAGTACCCCGTTCCTGCCTTCTCCCCATACCCCCTCACTCCGCTATCCTTAAGAGCTCTATCCAGCTCTCTCTTGAAAGCATCCAACGAACTGGCCTCCACTGCCTTCTGAGACAGAGAATTCCACACCTTCACCACTCTCTGACTGAAAATGTTCTTCCTCATCTCTGTTCTAAATGGCCTACCCCTTATTCTTAAACTGTGGCCCCTTGTTCTGGACTCCCCCAACATTGGGAACATGTTTCCTGTGTCCAATTCCCTAATTATCTTATATGTTTCAATAAGATCCCCCCTCATCCTTCTAAATTCCAGTGTATACAAGCCTAATTGCTCCAGCCTTTCAACATACGACAGTCCCGTCATTCCGGGAATTAACCTAGTGAACCTACGCTGCACGCCCTCAATAGCAAGAATATCCTTCCTCAAATTTGGAGACCAAAACTGCACACAGTACTCCAGGTGCGGTCTCACCAGGGCCCGGTACAACTGTAGAAGGACCTCTTTGCTCCTATACTCAACTCCTCTTGTTATGAAGGCCAACATTCCATTGGCTTTCTTCACTGCCTGCTGTACCTGCATGCTTCCTTTCAGTGACTGATGCACTAGGACACCCAGATCTCGTTGAACATCCCCTCTTCCTAACTTGACACCATTCAGATAATAATCTGCCTTTCTATTCTTACTTCCAAAGTGAATAACCTCACACTTATCTACATTAAACTGCATCTGCCATGTATCCGCCCACTCACACAACCTGTCCAAGTCACCCTGCAGCCTTATTGCATCTTCCTCACAATTCACACTACCCCCCAGCTTAGTATCATCTGCAAATTTGCTAATGGTACTTTTAATCCCTTCATCTAAGTCATTAATGTATCGTAAATAGCTGGGGTCCCAGCACCGAACCTTGCGGTACCCCACTGGTCACTGCCTGCCATTCCGAAAGGGACCCATTTATCCCCACTCTTTGCTTTCTGTCTGTCTGTCAACCAATTTTCTATCCATGTCAGTACCCTACCCCCAATACCATGTGCTCTAATTTTGCCCACTAATCTCCTATGTGGGACCTTGTCGAAGGCTTTCTGAAAGTCGAGGTACACCACATCCACTGACTCTCCCCTGTCAATTTTCCTAGTTACATCCTTATGGACCGTTCCGTAGAAGAATCCGACCTGAAATGTTGTCTGTCCATTTCCCTCCACAGATGCTGCCTGACCCGCTGAGTTCCTCCAGCAGCTTTTTTTTTAGCTTGTGGAAATATGATGTCCTAGTTATTAATGAAAGCTGGTTTAAAGAAAGGGCAGGAATGGAGGCTAAACATCCCTGGTTTAGATACAAGATGGAGAGGAGTATAAAATAGGTGAAAGAATGGAAAAAAACCAAACTGCTGGAGAAACTCGGCAGGTCAGGCAGCATGTGAATAGGAGAATGGATCGAGTCTGTTCTGCAGATGATTAGTACGGGTGTCATGGGTTATGGGGAGAAGGCAGGAGAATGGGGTTGGGAGGGAGAGATAGATCAGCCTTGTTTGGAAGGCAGAGTAGACTTGATGGGCTGAATGGCCAAATTCTGCTCCTATCACTTATGACCTTATGATAATATTGATAGAAAAACATTGACAGCTTTGAGAATGTTTTGTTTTGCTAAACTGATCTACAAACAGAGTGGCAGGGAGTGTTGGGAGCAGTGGAGCACATGGGACGTTTAATCATGGGTCAGCACGGCTAGGAATGGCATACTTGTCCTCACATGCCACAGAGGATATGAGCATAGAACATGAAACAGTATAGCATAGGAACCCACAACGTCTGTGCCCGCAATATCAGTGCCGAACATGATGACAAGACCATCTCTAATTTGTCTGCATGGAATCCATATCTCCCCATTCCCTGCATATCTATGTGCCTATCCAAAAGTCTCCTAAATCCCACTCTCGTATCTGTTCCAGGCCCTCACCACCCTCTGTGTAAAAAAACTTGCCCCACACATCTCCTTTAAACTTTCTCCCTTTTATCTTAAAGCTATGGTTTCTCGTATTTGATAATTCCATCCTGGACAAAATGTTCTGACTGTCCACCCTATCTTTGCCTCTCATAATTTTATATACATATCGGGTCTTCCCGCAACCTCTGGCATTATAGAGAAAGCAATCCAAGTCAGTTTAACCTCTCCTTATAACTAATACCCCTGAATCCAGACATCATCTGCACCCTTCCCAAAGTCTCCACATCCATCGTGTAATGGGCCGACCAGAAATGCACACAACACTCCAAATTCGGCCTAACCAAAGTTCACTAAAGCTGCAGAATGTCTTCCTGACTCTTATGGATTTAAAATAATTGGTAAAATGATAACAGAAAGTTGAATTGAATTTATTTCCATACAAAGTCTGGTGGGGGTGTTTGCACATTCCCTGGGAGGGTGGCTGAGACTCCCATTGCATGGAGCATGAAAACAGGCCCTTTGGCCCAACACGTGCCTGCTGCCCAAGGTTGCCTGTGAGCGAGCTCTATGACTTATAACCCTGTAAATCCTATCCACGTAGCTGTATAAATGTCTTTTCAATGTTGTGATTGCATTTGCCTCTGCCACTTCCTCAGGTAGCTTGTTCGATATATCCAGAAAAATCTGCCCCTCAGGTCCCCTTTAAAACTTTCCACCCTGTACGAAAAAAAATGTTGTGAAAGACCTCTTGAAATACGTTATCCCACATGGCAATGCACAGAACTGGAGATTAGTCTACGTTTGCCCAGAAATGGAGGCCATTCGGCCCTTCGAGCCAGCACCGCCATTCAATGTGATCATGGCTGATCATTCTCAATCAGTACCCCGTTCCTGCCTTCTCCCCATACCCCCTGAATCCGCTATCCTTAAGAGCTCTATCTAGCTCTCTCTTGAATGCATTCAGAGAATTGGCCTCCACTGCCTTCTGAGGCAGAGAATTGCACAGATTCACAACTCTGACTGAAAAGGTTTTTCCTCATCTCAGTTCTAAATGGCCTACCCCTTATTCTTAAACTGTGGCCCTTGCTCTGGACTCCCCCAACATTGGGAACATGTTTCCTGCCTCTAACGTGTCCAACCCCTTAATAATCTTATACGTTTCGATCAGATCTCCTCTCATCCTTCTAAATTCCAGTGTATACAAGCCTAGTTGCTCCAGTCTTTCAACATATGACAGTCCCGCCATTCCGGGAATTAACCTAGTAAACCTACGCTGCACGCCCTCAATAGCAAGAATATCCTTCCTCAAATTTGGAGCCCAAAACTGCACACGGTACTCCAGGTGCGGTCTCACTAGGGCCCTGTACAACTGCCGAAGGACCTCTTTGCTCCTATACTCAACTGAATGGCCTCTTTTATTGTAACCATTTTTTACTGGAATGGGATTAAAATACGGTGCAAAATTCTCATATAATTTCTGCATTGTTATTGTTGTTTATTGTTTATAATTTAAAAAGCATTGTTCGAATTGTGAATGGTATATTTTACTCCTTGGGCTAAAGATTGTAATTTATCCTTAAGTGGTAAAAACATATTCTGGATGCATTGCTGAATCTGTACCAAGGGACTGATCTTTTTTGAGTTACAGGTGCTCCACAGGGGATGGTCCGTTCTCCCCTCCTGTTCACCATCTATACCTCGGACTTCAGATATAACTTGGTCTCTTGCCACCTGCAGACGTTTTCAGATGACTCTGCAATCAGCGAGGGAAGGGAAGCTGAATACGGAGGTGTAGTCAATGTCTTTGTTGAGTGGTGTGGGCTGAATCACCTGCAGCTCAACTCCGACAAGACTAAGGAGTTGGTGGTGGAGTGTAGGAGGAGAGGAACACCCCTGTCCCCTGTCTCCATCAATGGTGTGGATGTGCAGTTTACCAGGGAGTACAAATACCTTGGAGTGTACCTGGACAGTAAACTGGACTGGTCCAGGAA
Organism: Rhinoraja longicauda; assembly: GCF_053455715.1. NCBI lineage: Eukaryota > Metazoa > Chordata > Chondrichthyes > Rajiformes > Arhynchobatidae > Rhinoraja > Rhinoraja longicauda. The sequence continues at coordinate 3,705,062 of NC_135982.1, read as the reverse complement.
CACTGAGGCCCTGTACAAGAAGGGACAGATCCAGCCGTACTTTATGAGAAGGCTCCGCTCCTTCAACGTCTGCAGTAAGATGCTGCAGATGTTCTACCAATCGGTGGTGGCCAGTGCCATCTTCTTTGCTGCCGTGTGCCGGGGCAGCAGGGCGAAGGCTGCGGACGCAAGTGGGATCAACAAACTCATCAGGAAGGCTGGCTCCATCCTGGGGGGCGGGGTTGGATTCATGGGAAGTGGTATTGGAAGGGAAGATGCTCCTCAAACTGCGGAGCATCCTGGACAATACAGCTCGCCCCCTCCATGACACACTGGTCAACCTGAGGACCACCTTCAGCATCAGACTGGTTCCACCAAGATGCAGCACAGAACACCACAGGAGATCCTTCTTCCCTGTGGCTACCAAACTGTACAACTCCTCCCCCTTCTGTTGTGGGTAAACTGAGACTGACCCCCCTCCCCCCCCTCCCCGATCTTTGCACATCCCCAATCCTTTCCACTCGCCACTTTAATTTCACGTATTTTGTGTTTTTATGACTGTTGGCAGATCAATTTCCCTCCTGGGATAAATAAAGTTCTGTCATATCATATCGAAAGGGAAGTGGTCTTGACCCAAAACATCACATGTTCCTTTTCTCCAGAGATGCTGCCTGACCCGCTGAGTTATTCCAGCCTTTTGTGTCTATCTTCCGTTTAAACCAGCATCTGCAGTTCCTTCCTTCGCTTCTGCGAAACCTGGTTCTATCTTTGAAAATGCTGACCTAGTCTGATGTTCCGTGCCATGCAGGAGTTTCTCTAACCCAGCAATTCCAGTGCACAGCACAACATTGTGTACAATGCAAAAAAAGACCAAACGTGCTGGAGTAATTCAGCGGACCAGACAGCATCACAGGAGGACCTGGATATGTGACGTCTCAAAATGGCATCTTCCTATGTTCTCTCATGGTGCTGCCTGATCTGCCATGTTGTGTTTAGTTTAGTTTAGAGATACAGCGTGGAAACAGGATCTTCGACCCACCTAGTCAGCACAAACCAGCAATCCCCGCACATTAATACTATCCTATGCTAGGGACCATTTTTACATTTATACCATGCCAATTAACCTCCAAGCCTGTAGGTCATGGGAGTGTGGGAGGAAATCGAAGTTCTCTGAGAAAACCCACGCGGGCACGGGGAGAACGTACAAACTCTGTTCCTTACGCAACTCCACTGCTTGGTCTGTTTTTTTTTGAAAACCAGCATCTGCAGTTCCTTGTTTGTACATTGTGTGTAATGCAACTCAGTTTTGTATAAAATTTAGATATTCTGTGCTTCTGTGAAGTAGAACAAAAGGTAGTTTATCTGACTTTTTAATTCTGTTAAATTGCTATCATTACCTGATGGTTGGAATTTTAGGTCAGATTTATTTGTGTGTGGGTTGGGTGGCAGTGAGAACTGGATGGATTTTATTCTGTTTGGTTGATACTTGTTTAGGTCTACACTCAATTAGACTTTGAAAATAAAATAAATGTCAACAGCAAATGATTTACATTTGAAAGGGACCATTAAAAGGTAATATTGAAATAATCCCCTGTCTTTTAAAAGGCATCCTTCCCTATAATGGGTTTGTGAGTATTGCATAATATGCATTCTTACACATTCATGGTGGCCTTTGATACGCAGTTCCTTCCTGCACAGCCTTTCAACCGTGCCTGCTTTCTGCAGTCTCCACCATGCACAGGTACCAGCTGGCTCTCACTCAGTCACTCCTATAACTCCGGGATTCACACACCCAGACCTGGCATGGTCCTCAGCTCCACTCCATCCTCCGCTGGATCCATGCCTTCAATCAACACCAGTCTGAAGAAGGGTCCGAAACCGAAATGTCGCTCATCCATTTCTCCAGAGATACTGGAATGATAAAGCAAATAGAAAAGACTGTGCAATAGCGGAAGGTAATGATAACCTGAGTTTGGTAGGAAGGGATAGTACAAACAAAGGCTATACCTCCAGTTACAGCCAAGGAAGTGGAAAATTGTAAAAAGGCAAAACTCAGCATTCTGCATCCGAATGTGTGTCACATTTCTAGCAAGGCAGATGAATTCATGCCCAAAATAGAAATATTGATGCGATCCAATAGGTATTAGAGATGCAAAGTGACCAGCATTGAGAATTAAATATTCCAGGATTCTTCTCAATGAGGCAAAAGGGTAGTCCTAATAATAAGGAATGGGGTGAAGGTGTTTGAGAGAAAAGATCTTTGCACAGAAAATCAAGAAGTTGAATCTGTCTGGGTGGAGCTAAGAAATAGCAACGGGGCACGAATCATTGGTGGAGTTGTAAATATTGGTAGGAATTCTGGATGTTATTCATATTACTACCTCAACACTCTTTTCATTTGTTTTCTTTTAGATGTTACATGGTATAATAAATTTTCCCATTTGTTTCAAGAGAGTATGGGAATGGAGTCCGAGTCTATTTTAAAAAGCAAGTGAGAACCGAGATCTCAGTAAGTTGAAAGGGAGCAGGACAAATGCCATTCCTGAGCCAGATGTTAAACCATTGGGATATCTGAATTGCAAATTGTCGGACTTTAGTTTCGTTTACTTTATTGTCCCATGTACCGAGCGAGGTACAGTGAAAAGGTTTTAGTTGCATGCTATTCAGTCAGCGGAAAGACTATACACGCTTACAATCGATCCCTCCATGGGTACAGATAGATAAAGGGGATAACGTTTAATGCAAGATAAAGTCCAGTAAAGTCTGTGGAAAGATAGCCCAAGGGTTTCCATTGAGGTAGCTGATTACTCAGGACTGCTCCCTAGTTTCACGGTAGTGTGGTTTTCTAGATCAAAATGTTGAACCTGCAAGGGAGGAAAAGTTAATTAAATGATCTCATCGCTCTGAGGTCTTCAGGGAACCGTGATCATAACATGACAGAATTTTAATTAAGTTGGAAGCTGATTTAGTACAAACTGAAACCAGGTCTTAAACCTGAATGAAGTAAACTGAGAAGCCACAATACATGAATTGGGTCGTGGTAGATTGATGAACTACACGACAAGGTCTGACAGTGAACCATCAACAGCAAATGTTTACAGAGTTAATTCAAGGTTTATAAGTAATTAAGGCAAAATACATCCAACAGGAAAAATGGTCCAACTGTGTTAGTTCGAAGATAAAGGTACCTAATGTTGCTCATAAGACAGTAAGCCTGAAGATTGGGGAAATTCCAGAATTTAACACAAGAAGGTTGAGGTACTATTATAGAAGGGAAGAGTGGAATATATTCATGGGAAACCTGAAAACGGACTTTTTTAGATAAGTAAAAAGGAAAAGAATGACTGTTAGAAGGTCCCTTACAAACTGAGACTTGAGAAATGGTATTAGAAAATAATAAAATGACAGAAAAATGAAATAACTATTTTGTGTCTTTGCAGAAGAAAATATTAAAAACCTGGGGGAAATGGGGTCTGGAGTGAATGAGGATCTCAAAGAGACCAACAGTTTACACATTTTGGGGAATTTATAGCATTGAAAAGTGATAATTCTCCCCAACTGATGACTGCTTCCTATTCACTAAACGTTAGCTTGCAGGCACAGGAAGCAATTGGGAAGGCAAAAGCTATCTTGGCCTTTATTGCGAGTGCAATAAATATAAAGAGGTCTTGCTTCAATTATATATATCTGTCTGGATATGCTACATCTGGAATATTGTCCAGTCTCCCTATCTGAGGAAGATATTAGATACAGGCACAGTCGGGTTCCCTAGTTGCCATATTGTGTGGATTCTGCGTAGCTTATACCCCAATGGTATGAACATTGTTTGTAGAAAGGAACATCAGATGCTGGTATAAACTGAAGATAAACACAAAGTGCTGGAGTACTCAGTGAGCCAGGCAGCATCTCTGGAGAAAAAGAATGGGTGATGTTTTGAGTCGAGACCCTTCTTCAGACCCGAAGAAGGGTCTCGACACGAAACGTCACCCATTCTTTTTCTCCAGAGATGCTGCCTGACCCGCTGAGTTGCTCCAGCACTTTATGTCTGTCTTCGGTATGAACATTGAATTCTCCAATTTCAGTTAACTATCTAACCCTCCCCCTCCCTCTTCCCCCTAACCTCCACCCCTTTCCCCACCCCCCTCTCTGCCCTGTACCTCACCTGGACTTGTGCCCATCTTTCTCCTCTCCCTCCCCTTCCACCTACATTCTTTCCTCTGGCTTCATAATTTGCAACTCTTCAATCCTTTTGTTTTACATCTTCTGTCTTTTAGATCTGGTTCACGGTGCACTCTGCTTCTGTTGTACGTACATGAATGTACATGAATGAATGGAGTGTTAATCCACCAAGGTTCAATAAACAGAGGGCAATTCCTAATTCTGTTTTGCGTCACTGATCCACAATATGGAAAATATTCATTTCTCACTGTTTGCCTTGAGAGCTGAGGGGCAGGAAGTTCCATTGCCACAATCTGGAACAGGTCTGTTTTCCTTTTGTGGACAGTGGCACAGAAGAGAATGCAGCATTTACTCCTCAGACCAGGAAATGCAACAAGCAAACCAATGTGTTCCCATTTGTCACTTGGAATACTGTACGTTTAATGAATAATTAACTATTTGCCTTTTCAGTTCTTTTCCACAAATGAGTAATCTTTCCCCATCCTCTCATCCCACACTATGTTGGCTGAACAGTGTTTCCGTGCTGCTCTGAGTTCTTGCTGATACAATAATGTATTTGCTGTTGCTTTTGTGCAATGTTTGAAGTAATTCAGCTTCAGTGAGTCGGTGTATAGCGGCCTTCGTTACCTGCTTGTTATGCATGGTGCATCACTGGGTTGTTGCATGGGCCACTGGGTCTCACAAGGCTGGAAATGGTGGAGGGAATCAGCAAATGCATCTCTCTTTGGATTGAGTGAGCATCTTGTGCAAACAGGATTCCCCAATCTGTTTGGTTCCTACATTGCAACTAGCATTGTTCGTTTGTGTGTTTTCCATGTATTCCTTGCTGGAGCCGAGCCCTGGAGTTTTAGCCCTTGGTTCAGAGAAGCAGTGGGCCACAACGTCACATTTATGCCTTGGTGAATTCATTTCCAGGCCCCTATCCCTACAGACAGAAGTGAAGAGGAGGCTGGTGTGAATCCTAGCAGTGCTAGATTTAGTTTACTTTAGTTTAGAGATACAGCGTGGAATCAGGCACTTCGGCCCTCCAAGTCCGCACCGACCAGCGATTCCCGCACACTAACACTATCCTACACACACTAGGGATAATTTACAATTTTACCCAGCCAATTAACCTACAAACCTCTACCTCTTTGGAGTGTTGAAGGAAACCAGAGCTTCCGGAGAAAACCCACGCAGTCACGGAGAATGTACAAACTTGTATAGACAGCACAGTAGTCAGGATGGAACCCGGGTCTCTGGCGCTGTAAGGCAGCAACTCTACCACTGCCCTGTACATGTGGGAGGCGGCTTGAGAGGCACAGCGGCAATTTGTCATCTTTCACTCTTTGCCCTCCTCTTGCTCCAGTTTTCCACCCTCTGCCTCCTGCTGCTGCTGAAGGGTAGCATTCATTAGTGGGTAGCGGTCACCTTCCAGATACTCACCTTCCACAGGTGAGAGTTGCCCAAGCAGACACTATGGGTGGGCCATTCGCCAACTATCACAGCCTCCCTGCCCTCTCTGGCTGAGGTCAACACGAACATGGCATCAAGGTGGTTAAATCCTCAAGGCCTGATGGGATCTATACCAGGCTATTGAGAGAGGCAAGAGAGGCGAATGCAGGGACCTTGAAGAAGACCTTTGTACCGAGCCACAGGTGAGATTCCAGAGGACTGGAGAATAGCCAATGTTGTGCCTTTGTTTAAGAAGGGAAATAGAGATAATCCAGGAAAATATGGACGGTGAGCCTTACTGGTGGTAGGGAAGCCATTGGAAAGGATTGGTCATCGTGGATTTATTCACTTTTATAAGAGAATGAGCTAATCAAGGACAGTCGGCATGCTTTTGTCCATGGGGGATTATGTCTTCTGAACCTGGTTGAGTTTTTTGAAGGTGATTGATGAGGTTAGGGTAATGAATGTTATCTACATGGATATTGGTACTGCATTTGATAAAGTCCTGCATAGAAGGCTGATTCAGAAGATTAAGATGCATGGGATCCATGGTGACTTTGCAGTTTGGTTTCAGGACTGTGTTGTTCAAAGAAGACAGATGGTTGTGGTGCATGGATGTTATTCTGGCTGGAGGTCTGTCACCAGTGGAGTTCTGCAGGGATCTGCGCCGGGACCGGTGTTGTTGGTGATACATATAAACAACATGGATATGCAAATGCTGGAATATATCAAAGATAGACATGAAATTCTTTAGTAACTCAGTGGATCAGGCAGCATATTCGGAGAAAATGGATACGTGATGTTTTGGGTCAGGACCCTTCTTCAGACTTTAGTTATCCTACTTTTGCATCCACTCCCTACACACTAGGTTATTTACAGAGGCCATAATTGTCATATGTACCGTTTTTGGTACACATAGTAATTAAACACTCGTGACTCTTGAGTATTGTGTGCAATTCTGATCCTCTCATTACAGGATGGATGTTGAGACTTTGAAGAGGGTACAAAAGAGGTAGAAACAAAGAACTGCAGATGCTGCTTAATACACAAAATGATACAAAATACTGGAGTAACTCAGCGGTCAGGCAGCATCTCCGGAGAACCTGGATAGATGGCGTTTCAGTCCAGATGTCTCAATCCGAAATTTCGCCTATCCATGGTCTCCAGAGATGCTGCCTGACCTGCTGAGCTACTCCAGTACTTTGTGTCTTTTTGTGTAGAATTCTGCCTGGATTAGAGAATATAAGAAGAGGTTGGACAAACTTGGATTGTTTTCTCTGGAATTCCGTAGGTTGGGTGGAGACCCTGTTGGAAGTATTTAAAATTGGGAGAGAGATTGATAGGTAGACAGTCAAAAACCTTTTTCCGGGGTGGAAATGTCAAAGACAAGAAGGCAAATCTTTAGATGAGAGGAGCAAAGTTTAAAGGAAATGTGAGGAGCATGTTTACTACCCAGAGGATAGTGGGTGCCTGGAACGTGCTGTCAGGGCTGGTGGGAGGCAAATATGATAATGGCATTTAAGAGACTTTTAGATAGCCACATATGCAGCTAGAGGAGATTTGTTTATCTGAGCATCATGTTTGACACAGATACTGTGGGCTGAAAGGCCTGTTCCTCTGCTGTACTATTCCCTGTTCTATGTTCCAGAGGGCTTAGATTTAAAGTGAGAGGGGAAAGATTTAAAAGGAACACGAGGGGAACCTTTTTTTTACACAGTGCTTATATGGAACAAGCTGCCAAAGGAAGTGATAGACATGGGTACAATTACGATGAAAAGATACTTGGTACATGGATAACGATAAGTGCCTGACGCAAGCAAATGGGACTCGCTTGGTTAAGCTTGGTTAAGCAGCTTGGTCAGCAAGGATGAGTTGGACCAAAGGGCCTTATTCTGTGCTGATGAGCTATATGACTAAATACCATGCCCTCCATAATGTTTGGGACAAAGACCCGTCATTTATTTATTTGCCTCTGTACTCCACAATTTGAGATTTGTAATAGACAAAATCACACATGGTTAAAGTGCACATTGTCAGATTTTATTAAAGGCCATTTTTATACATTTTGGTTTCACCATGTAGAAATTACAGCTGTGTTTATACATAGTCCCCCCCATTTCAGGGCACCATAATGTTTGGGACACATGGCTTCACAGGTGTTTGTAATTGCTCAGGTGTGTTTAATTGCCTCCTTAATGCAGGTATAAGAGAGCTCTCAACACTTAGTCTTTCCTCCAGTCTTTCCATCACCTTTGGAAACTTTTATTGCAGTTTATCAAGATGAGGACCACAGTTGTGCCAATGAAAGTCAAAGAAGCCATTATGAGACTGAGAAACAAGAATAAAACTATTAGAGACATCAGCCAAACCTTAACTGTTCCAAAATCAACTGTTTGGAACATCATTAAGGAGAAAGAGAGCACTGGTGAGCTTACTAATCGCAAAGGGACTGGCAGGCCAAGGAAGACCTCCACAGCTGATGACAGAAGAATTCTCTCTATAATAAAGAAAAATCCCCAAACACCTGTCCGACAGATCAGAAACACTCTTCAGGAGTCAGGTGTGGATTTGTCAATGACCACTGTCCGCAGAAGACTTCATGAACAGAAACACAGAGGCTACACTGCAAGATGCAAACCACTGGTTAGCCGCAAAAAAATATGATGGCCAGGTTACAGTTTGCCAAGAAGTACTTAAAAGAGCAACCACAGTTCTGGAAAAAGGTCTTGTGGACAGATGAGACAAAGATTAACTTATATCAGAGTGTTGGCAAGAGCAAAGTATGGAGGAGAGAAGGAACTGCCGAAGATCCAAAGCATACCACCTCATCTGTGAAACATGGTGGTGGGGGAGTTATGGCCTGGGCATGTATGGTAGTGGCTGAAGGTACTGGCTCACTTATCTTCATTGATGATACAACTGCTGATGTTAGTAACATAATGAATTCTGAAGTGTATAGACACATCCTATCTGCTCAAATTCAAACAAATGCCTCAAATCCCATTGGCCGGCAGTTCATTCTACAGCAAGACAATGATCCCAAACATACTGCTAAAGCAACAAAGGAGTTTTTCAAAGCTAAAAAATGGTCAATTCTTGAGTGGCCAAATCAATCACTGATCTGAACCCAATTGAGCATGCCTTATATATGCTGAAGAAAAAACTGAAGTGGATTAGCCCCCAAAACAAGCATAAGCTAAAGATGGCTGCAATACAGGCCTGGCAGAGCATCACCAGAGAAGGAATCCAGCAACTGGTGATGTCCATGAATCGCAGACTTCAAGCAGTCATTGCATGCATATGATATGCAACAAAATACTAAACATGACTACTTTCATTTAAATGACATTGCTATTTCCCAAACATTATGGTGTCCTGAAATGGGGGACTGTGTATAAACACAGCTGTAATTTCTACATGGTGAAACCAAAATGTATAAAATGGCCTTTATTAAAATCTGACAATGTACACTTTAACCACATGATTTTTTCTATTACAAATCTCGAATTGTGGAGTACAGAGGCAAATAAATAAATGACGGGTCTTTGTCCCAAACATTATGGAGGGCACTGTACTACTTTTCATTTAGGAGCAGCTCTGCTGATTGCAATGAACTCAGGCCAATTGTCGTGTGCAACCTGTTGCCGCATCTGAAGTTGGATCAAGAGTTAAGTCTGGGGCATCTGCCCTGAGTTGTTCATGACTTTGGTGTAACTGCACTTGATGTAATGAGTTCAGTTTTGGTCTAAGGAAAGACATTCTTCCTCCAGATTGTGAAGGCTAAATGTATTCTATTGATTCCTGCTTGTGGGCTTCATCTCGTGAGGACAGATTGAAGAAGATTGGCCCATGTTCACTGGAGCTTAGAGGAACGGGAGGTGATTACATTGGGACCCTTGGGATTCTGAGAGGGATTGATGCTGAGAGGCTGTTTGGTCAGGATGAAGTACCTCATTCTCAGACAGGGCCTCAGGATAAACAAGTGGCCATTTAGTAAAGACACACATAGTATCTTTACTCAGGGTTTCAGCTCTTTAAACATTTCACTCAGGCTACAGTGGATGCTTGGTAATTTAAGGCTGAAATTAATAGATTTTTGGATGTTAAAGGAATCAAAGGTTTTGAGGAAAAGAGACGGCATATGCAACACTCATCATTGAAAGGCAGAGTATCCATGAAGGGGGTGTTCAATTAACGCCTGCTCATATTCTTATTTATGTTTCAATTCAATATTCAACAGTATAATTCATGGGGTAAAATCCTCAGATAATTTCCTATTAAATATGAAAATAAACCCTTTAATATTTTCTTGATTTCCGCAGTTGGTAAAGCTGCTGCCTCACATCGCCAGAGACCCCGGTTTGATTCTGATCTCCAGTGCTGTCTTTGTGGAGTTTGCACCTAGCCTCAGTGACCAGGGGATTTCCTCTGGGTTCTCCGGTTTCCTCTCACATCTCAAAAACGTGAAGGTGTGTAGGTTAATTGGCTTTGCAAACTGCCTCTCGTGTATAAGGAGTGGATGAAAAAGTGGGATAACATAGAGCTAGTGTGAACAGGTGATTGATGGTCGGCATTGACTTGGTGGGAAGAAGGGCCTGTTTCCATGCTGTATCTCTAAACTAAACTAAATGGAGTTGTGACTCTTCAGTGACTTAACAAATTCATTAGAAATTTCTGGTTGTTTGTTTTATTTTCGGTGCCATTCTTTAATAAGTAATAAGTACTTTATTCGTCCCACAACCGGGAAATTTGCAAGGTTACAGCAGCAAAGTGGATAGCAAAAATAAATAAGCATTCATTAAAAAATGAAAAAATTAAAATAGCGGTAATTATCTTCATTTACTGGTCTGCTGGGAGCAGTGCTGGTTGTGCAGTCTGATGGCAGCAGGAAGGAAGGAAGGACCTTCTCTATCTCTCCTTCACACACTTGGGGTGAAGAGGTCTGTCACTGAAGGAGCTGCTCAGTGCAGTGACAGTGTCCTGCATGGGGTGGGAGAAGCCATCCAGCAGTGACGATAGCTTTGCCATCATCCTCCTCTCTCCCACCACCTGCACTGGCGCCATTCATTTGAGTCACTTAAATAAGCTATCCTGTGGCTATTGCAACACAGAACTATTCATGAACGGGTACTAAATTGGACTGGCTTGTTCAGAAGGGTCATAAGGATAATTGCCGGAGGAGTCAGAAATGGCATATGGTTGAATTCGAGGGTGGTCTTGGGCTGGCATTCGAAGCATCAACTGAGATTACCCTGGAGCTGTGCATGAACCTTCCTGCTTCACTCCAGTTCAGTGTCCTGCGTTATTTATTGTGTACAGTGATTGAATTTATAAGCTTATAAACTTTTCAGAGCCACTGGAATAGCCCATCCCTTAATCTTAATTTTATCTAACAATGTGCTCTGGAAATCTGAAATAACAGAAAATACTAGAAATGCTTAATCAGAAAGAGAATAGACAATGGACAATAGATAATAGGTGCAGGAATAGGCCATTCGGCCCTTTGAGTCAGCTCTGCCATTCAATGTGATCATGGCTGATCATCCACAATCAGTACCCCGTTCCTGCCCTCTCCCCATACCTTGAGGCTTTCGATTCATAACTTTAATAAATCCACCTGTATAGTTAATTCTATTTTTCTCTCCCCCGATGCAGGCTGACCTTTTCTGTATTTCCACCATTTTATGATTTTATTTTTATTTTTTGATTTACTTGCTCCTCCTACAAAGAGCTTGCCTGTCTCCCAGCTGCTTTCAGTTTTACTCCATTGCGCTGACTGATTGGCAGAATGGCCTTCTCTGTTCTATCCTTGTGCCATGGCAATGTAGACTAAAATTAATTATCAAAATACCCCAGACACCTTCAAACAACTTATTGTTGAGGATAATATTAGTACTCACTGTTACATATGCTACATATTCATTGTAGCAGTCCCAACCTCCTGCACTACTTTGTATCAGGCACACTCACCACACACACACACACACTGTGATTAGGTATGTAAGCACTTTTCAGTATCACTACGCCACACAGGCAAGGAGCTGAATAAAGGAGTAAATTAAGGCAACTGAAACAACCTGAATTGTGTCGTTATTATCAGGACATCAAACCCGAAGACACAACATGGTGGCAGCGGTGACTTTCGAGTAAAAACCCGCGCTATTGTGAATCGCTATTGTGAATTAGGAACAGCGGCTGCAGAGAAATTGATTTTTTTTGTGCACCCGCCTAACAACACAAGATGGCGGCCTCCACAGCAGCAATGAGCCTCCACCCTACGATGAACTGGGACGCCGATGATGTGGTGGAGGCGTTCAAGAAATTCAAACAAAAGAGCCAGCTGGCATTTAAAAGCTTCCTGAAAGGAACTGCAGATGAAGAGAAGGTCAGTTATATTTTACTATGGCTCGGGGAGAAGGGTCTAGACATTTTTAACAGTTGGAGCTTAACAGAGCCTGACTGCAATAATCCGGGAATAGTCCTTGAAAGGTTTGCGAACCATATGGAGCCCAAATCAAACCACAGAATCCATCGGTATGAGTTCCAAGGGCTAAGACAAGACCCACAAGAAACAACCGACACTTTCCTTTCGAGACTAAGGAACGTGGCCAAGAAATGCAGATTTGGTGATGAAGATGACAGAATTGTCGACCAGCTAATATGGGGGTGCGCCCACCAAGAGGTCCAAAAGTCCCTAATAGGGAAAGACACCCTCAACCTAAAAGACGCCGTAGATGCTGCCAGAGCTTTCGAAGCCACAAGGAAACAAATGTCCTCCCTCTGCCTTCAAGTTGGCTCATCTCAGAGCAGCACCAGAGTGAATATAGACGCTCTCTCAAAACGTGACCCTGGCTCCACCTTAAAGGCTCCAAAGCAGACATTTTCTAGGCATGCAAACAAACAAGCAAGCCAAAGAAGCTGCTGGAACTGCGGTACAGAGCATGCATTTGATGATCGCAGGGCGTGCCCAGCATACGGGACTACCTGCAACTCATGTGGGAGGCCTAACCACTGGAAGAAAATGTGTAGGTCAACAAAATCATACAGCACCAAGCCAAAGCAGCAATGGTCAAAGAACGATAGAAATACGAGAAGGAAACAAATACACGCACACGTCCAACAGGAAGAGGAGATAACCTCAGATACCTCTGAGGAAGAATTCCTTTCCGTTGGGACCATTGACGTCCACGAAATGGGAAACAGCAAAACACATAGCAACAGAGAGGAAGCATATACTATAATACAACTACAGAAAAAAGTGGGAAAGAAAAGAACAACGATTAATCTAAGGCTCAAAATTGATACTGGAGCCCAGAGCAATATCTTACCAGTCAATCTTTACGGAAAGATATTCCCTGAACACATGACAAAAGATGGCAGCGTCAGGAAAGGAATCCTTGGAAGTAGCGATGTAGTCCTAGCTGCATACGGAGGTTCCATAATCCCACAGCTAGGCAAAATAATCATAGCAGGAACATACAAAGGGAAAGAAGTGAAATGCCCCTTCTTCATCACTAAATCGAAAGGACCTGCTATTCTCGGCCTGAACACGTGCCAAAGACTGAAGATTGTGTCAATCAACTATGAAATCAAGACAAACTCCTGCAGAATTGACAGAAACATACCCATCAAAAACCGGCCGCCCATCAGGAACAAAGAAGAATTGATGGACATGTACCCAGAGTGTTTTGACGATACCGTTGGTTGTTTTGAGGAATACGAATACCATATCACAGTAGACCCCAGTGTGAAGCCAGTGATCCACCCACCCCGCCGTGTTCCCCTTGAACTGAAAGAGAGGCTAAGGGAACAACTAAACGAAATGGAAGAAAAGGGCATCATCACAGCAATAACTAAACCAACTGATTGGGTAAATTCAATTGTTATCAAAGAAAAGCCAAACGGAAAACTAAGGATATGCCTTGATCCCAGGGATCTGAACAATGCATTGAAGCGCGACCATTATCCAACTCCAACCCTTGAAGAGATCACACCCGCACTAGCCGGTTCCAAGGTGTTCAGCAAGCTGGATGCTAGCAATGGATATTGGAACGTCAAAATAGACCGGAAGTCATCAATGCTCACCACTTTCAACACGCCATTTGGCAGATTCAGATTCAACAGGCTCCCATTCGGGCTGAAGGTGAGTCAAGATGTCTTCCAGCGGAAAATAGATGAAACATACAAAGGCTGTAAAGGGGCAATCGGGATAGCAGATGATATCCAAGTATACGGCAGAGATGAAAACACGCATGATTACAACCTCCATGAGGCTATGGAAAAAACTCGAAGAGCCGGCATAAAGCTCAATGCAGACAAATGCATAATCAAAGAAAGGGAGTGCAAATTCTTTGGACTGATTTACTCTGCAGAAGGAGTGAAACCGGACCCTACAAAAGTGGATGCTATCAACCACATGGAGGAACCCAAAGACAAGAAACAGTTAAGAAGTTTCCTAGGGCTCATACAATACATGGGAGTCTTCATACCTAAGCTTGCTAATCATACAGCAAATCTCCGTGAATTGATGAAAGACGACGCTGAATTTGATTGGTGTGCTTCACATAGCCAAGATTTTGGGAAATTAAAACAACTCATCAGCAAAGAAACGATCCTGCAGTACTATGACAGACAGAAACCTGTAACACTCCAAGTTGATGCCTCCATGAGAGGAGTTGGAGCAGTACTGATACAAAATGGCCGACCTATTGCGTATGCATCCAAAGCACTCACTCCTACAGAATCAAGGTACGCAAACATAGAGAGAGAACTCTTAGCAGTAGTCTATGGCTGCGAGAAATTTCACACTTACCTATATGGAAGGTATTTCGACATCGAAACAGACCACCGCCCTCTAGAACAAATCGGAAAAAAAAACCTCACCAAAGCACCAGCCAGACTACAGAGACTATTACTGAGGCTACAGAGCTACGACTACAACATCAGATACAAGCCAGGAAAAGACCTGCTGCTAGCTGACGCCCTATCCAGACTATCAACACATGACAAACAAGAGATGGAAGGGCTGAGCATAAAGATCCACCACATTGTGAGTGTGACAAGCGTGAAGCTGGAACAGATTAAAGAGGAAACAGCCAGAGATGAAGAACTCCAGCTCCTCACCCAAATGGTAATACAGGGGTGGCCAGAAAAGAGACAACAAGTTCAGCCTATCCTCCGCGAATACTGGACCATCCGTGATGATATTTCGGTAGAGAATGGAGTCCTGCTGGCCGGATCACGAATCATCATACCCAAGTCCATGAAAAAAGAAATCCTCGAAAAGATCCACCAAGGACACTTAGGAATGGAAAAGTGCAGACTCCGTGCTAAATCCGCTGTGTACTGGATAGGCATGTACAAGGACATAGAAAAGCTGGTATCTACATGCCACATATGCCAAAAATACAGGAATTCACAACAGAAGGAGGAAATGACACCCAGTGATATCCCAAGCCGGCCATGGCAAACCATCGGAGCAGACCTGTTCACAGAGAACCAGCAATGGTATTTGATTATGGCCTGCTACTACTCCAAATTCCCATTTGTGAGAAACATAAAGGACTTGAAAGCTAAAACAATTGTGTCAATTGTTAGAGGGTTGTTTGCAGAGCAAGGAATACCTGAGCAGATCGTATGTGACAATGGAACCCAATTCACATCTCGGGAATTCAGAGAGCTGGCCACCGAATACGGGTTCAAAATCACAACATCTTCACCACATTACCCAAAGGGCCATGGGTTTATTGAAAGGCAAGTACAGACAGCCAAGAAAATACTAATAAAATGCCGAGAGGCAAAGGAGGATCCAAACCTGGCACTATTATCCTTACGGGCAACTCCACTAAAGGCTGACATGAAGTCTCCTGCAGAAATGCTAAATGGCAGGAAATACAAAACCACCCTGCCAAGCAAAATCCAACCCCCTATCGACCAAGAAGAAACAAGGGCAAAATTGGCAGCTGCCCAGGAGGAGGGGCTGAAACAATACAACAAAAATGCACAGTACTTGCCTGAACTATTTCAAGGCCAAAACGTACATGCTCAGGATCCAATAACAAAGAAATGGACCCCAGCACAAATCACCAGTAGGGCTGGAACCCCAAAATCATATATCATAGAGACAGAACCGGGCAGGCAGTTGAGACGAAACAGAATTCACATCCGCCCGACACCTGAAATGTCAACACCTGCAACTTCAAAGACAACACCAGCAACTCCTAGGACACCACCCACAGCAACAGCAACACCTGCCATTGATGACAACACATTCTCACAAACTGCTACCAGTGAGTTATATAGTCAACCAGCACCAACCAATGGCCAGGAAACGACTCAACAAGTCACCAATACATCGAGTGCAACACTGCAGGCAACAACCAGATCTACTAGATCCAGGAGCAACATCTTACCCCCAGCGCGTTATCGCTAGCACTGGAAGGGACAAGTCACAAGTCACGCCAAGACATGACTCTTGACTGGCTACGCACTACCTGAAAGAAAACAAGCTGCCATTATATATTTTGTTGTGTAGTATAGTAGAAAGCAGAATGCCATGAATGTGGGCAGAATAATCCCACGGTATCTGCTACAGGATTGCCACCCTCGCTCTGGAAATCCTCTAGTGTCACTAACTTTTATTCTTTTCTTTTGAGAAGGGGGGATGTTACATATGCTACATATTCATTGTAGCAGTCCCAACCTCCTGCACTACTTTGTATCAGGCACACTCACCACACACACACACACACTGTGATTAGGTATGTAAGCACTTTTCAGTATCACTACGCCACACAGGCAAGGAGCTGAATAAAGGAGTAAATTAAGGCAACTGAAACAACCTGAATTGTGTCGTTATTATCAGGACATCAAACCCGAAGACACAACACTCACGATGAGTGACACCCAATTTGGAGCAATCTGGAACTAATAAATATCACATCAGACCATTCCAGCCAACAGACAGAAGAGGCTTCTTTTGGACTGGTTTGAACCCAAGTCCTAGAGTCGACTGATCACTGGCTAATCAACTGTACCATCCATTTACCTCCCATTTGTGGCTGTGATGAAACACAGTCTTGACAGCTTTTGAATGATGGTATATAGTGATCAATTGATGGTTCCCAGAGTAGGGGAATCAAAAACAAGTGGATGCATGTTTAATGTGGAAGGGGCAAGCTTTAACATGAACCTGAGGGACAACCTTTTCACTCAGATGGAAGTGGATACATGGAACGAGCTGGCAGAGGAGATAAGACAATAGACAATAGACAATAGTTGCAGGAGGAGGCCATTCGGCCCTTCGAGCCAGCACCACCATTCAATGTGATCATGGCTGATCATTCTGATAGTTGAGGCAGGTACTGTAAAAAGTAATTATAAGACACTTGGACAGGTGCATGGGCAGGGAAATTTAGAGGAATATCGGCCCAACATAGGGAATGAGTCTTAGCTTAAATGGGGCATCTTGTTCGACATAGATGATATGGACAGAAGGACCCGCTTCCCTTCTTCATGACTGGGTCTCTATGATTCCTATTTGTAGCATTTTCAGTTTTAATTCCACACATACAATATTTAAAGTTTGTTGTTTTGAAGATCACATTTTATAATGCAGCCTTATTTGGAACTGCATTTTTTTAAAATGGAAGACATGCCTGCCACGCGTGATTTTTTCTGGAAACAAGCAGATAATTGCCGGCGATTTACTTATATAATTTGATGCTTGCAATTGGTTCCAGCATTAATTGTTTACCCAATTCAGGCTTTTCTATGGAGATTGATAATGAGTACTGTGTAGGAGGCAACTGCAGATGCTGGTTTAAACATTACTGTATCTTATAAATAAAATAGGGTTAATTTTAATTGGACAGTCTGCTCTTTTGGTTTAGGAGCATCAAGAAAAAAAACAATTATTGGACAGTCTACCCTTTCTTGAGGACGATTTTCTGAAAGGATATAAATCAGCTATCATATACCAAGAATGCTGAGACAGGAATGAAGAGACAGGCGTCAGGCCAGAAAGAATAAAGAGCTGTTAAGGGGGGAGGGGGAGGGAGAGGGGAGAAACCATTGCAAGGTCAGCCAGGGCCCAGGGGAGGGAGGTGAAGGGGTGGGGGAAGGGAGAGTGTTCTTGGGGGAGAAAGGGAAGGGGGAAGGGGGTAGTTGTGGGTTAGTTACGTAAAACAGGAGAATTCAGTGTTCAAGCTGTTGGGTTGCGAGTTATTATTGAATTGTCTATTCAGCTAATCAGTTCCGATCCACCAATCTCTGGGTGAAAATATGTTCCTTCAACTCTCCTTTAAATCTTTTACCAATTGCTTGAAAATAAAATTCTTCCTCATTAGTGACCTTTCTCACACGAGAGATAGACACCTCATATTATATCTAGGCCAGTTGTAATTTTATAAACCTTAATTAAATCTTCTCTCAGTCTCCACTGATTCAAAAAACAACTCCAATCTAGTCAATGGTTCTGCACCGTTCTCCAGTGTTGGCAGTACCCTTGTTAAAACCAGTACAATTGAGCTCATTTTCACTCTACATCTGTACTTAACTGATAAATAATTTCTGGCATATTTCATATATATACAGCCGGAAACAGGCCTTTTCGGCCCTCCAAGTCCGTGCCGCCCAGCGATCCCCGTACATTAACACTATCCTACACCCACTAGGGACAATTTTTACATTTACCCAGCCAATTAACCTACATACCTGCAGTGTAAGGCCATTTTTAGAATTCAGGAAATACACACCTGTGAGTGAAAAGCTAAAGGAACAAAAGACTTTCAATTGCCTTGTGAATAATGGAAAGCCTGTCCAGGTGGATCAAAGTGACTGACACTAATTTATGTCTTTTGATTGGTGTCCAGTGCTGGCCTGAAATGCTTCAGGTGCTCTCATGATCTAAGCATTTGTTGTCACAGCTGGAGATATAAATTAAAATTTAAAAGGCTGTTTTACAAGATGGCCATATATCATGAGAGAGTATAGGAAGTGTGGGCAGGTTGTGAGGGCAGGAAGGAGGTAGAGAACAGGAACACGGTGTCAGGACAGCAACCTCTCCCCAGATTCAGTAGGTTGAAGCAGCTAGTTCTTGGCTTCAGGAAGCGTGGTGGAGTACTTGTCCCACTCAGCATCAATGGTGCCGAAGAGGAAATGGACAGCTCCCTTGATGTTAGTATTACCAATGATGTGTTATGGACCAACCATCCTCTACTTCCTTAGGAGAGTGAAGAAATTTGAGTTTCCAGTGACTCACAAATTTCTATAGATGCACCATAGACGAGTTGCATCACAGCTTGCCCAAGATGTAAGAGGTTGTAGAGCGTTGTAGATGTCGCCCAGTCTATCACACAGACCTGACTCCCCACCATTGACTCCATCTCCTCGTCACGTTGCCACCACTGTCATTATTTCTTCTCCCCGCTCTGTTGGGCAGAAGATACAGAAGCTTAAAAGCACACACCACCAGACTCAGGAACAGCTTCTTCCCCTCTGATATCAGGCTTCTGAATGGTCTTTCCATACTGTCCAATTCACCTCTACTCCATTGCGGCCATTGGACTTTGTCTATGGAACTAGCACGCTACAATACTGGGAACTGTATTCTGCACTCTGTATCTTCCCCTTTGCTCTACCTATTGTACTTGAGTTTGACTTGAGTGTGCCTATGTATAGTATTATCCAATCTGCTTGCATAGCAGGCAAAACAAAGCTTTCACTATACATCAATACACGTGACAATAATAGACCTAAACCTAAGCCTAGAAAAGTGAAACTGCAAAAACAAACGCTGGACTTTTTGAAATAAAATTTGAAAATGTCAAGATTGCACAACAGGTTATGGTGAAACCGTTTGTTCAACGTGTTAACCTGCCGATTTCAACTTCTGAGAACGTTGCTCAGCAGGTCAAATCTTTACTAAACTTCTGTTTTTTTCACATTTGTTTTACATTTGTTATGTCAGAAATGTCTTGAGCAGTTGAGATCATGTTGGGAAGAAGGCAGCAGCACTCGAAAGCAGGCTTTACCAACTTTACAAAAGGACTTTGTCTCCACGTCATCTCTTTTCCAATTAGGATATCCTGGTGGGTTATGATTCAAGGAGGCATCTGTAAATATGTGGTGACATGATAAGTGATATTGCACAGAGCCTGAGAACGAGACCAGTTGAACATTAACAGACCGGTTAATCACACAGCATGGGGATCTGCAGGATATTGGTCTTTTATCTCTTGGAACTCTCCTCAAAATCAATCTAGACAAAGGGAAAGATTTCAAGATTTTTGTGCTCTTGGTGGACATAATTAGGTGGTCACAGTGTGTTCCTACATCAGGAATTACAGACCCTTATGTGTAGAGATGGGGAGAGATGAAAGAGGCTTATTCCTATAGCTGCTGATCCTAACTTGACTGGAGAGTGGTTGAAGTTGATACCAATGGCCTGAAAGGGCAAGATGCTCAGATGGCACAGTGGCGTAGGGGCAGCAGCAGCGCAATGATTGAGTTGCTGCCTTACAGCGCCAAAGACCCAGGTTCAACCCTGCCAATGGGCACTGCCTGTATGGAGTATGTATGTTCTCCCTGTGACCACGTGAGTTTTCTCCGGGTGCTCCGGTTTCCTCCCACACTCCAAAGATGTGCAGCTTTGTGGCTTCTGTAAATTGTGAATTGTCCCAAGTGTGTATGTAGTGCTAATGTGCGCGGTGATTGCTGGTTGGTGCAAACACAGTGAGCCGAAGGGCCTGTGTCCACACAGTATCTCCAATGGTCCAATATCTAACCGGTAAGCAGCAATATATTTCAAGGCAACTACTCGTTTCAAGCAGCATACTGTGGGAAAGTCACAGAAAAGGAGCAATGATGATGACTTTCTGCATAGTCTTTCCTGTTATTAAAGGGCATTTTGTTTATCAGTAGGTTAGTTAAAAATATCAGAAGGTAAAAATAACTTTAGTTTTCTAAATGTTGGAAAGCAGCATATATAAGTTTTAGGCACTGTGCGAAACATAACGTGTAGGAGGTTACTCCTGTTAATGTTATTGCAATCCATTTCCTCTTATTAAAATCTTAACTATTGAAGATGGGAAGTGCAGGTTTTGTGATCCTTGAAGCCAGTTACCAAGGCAACCGTTCATTATCGGGCAGTTTCTTTTTTTAAAATTGTACGGCTTTAAGCAGCGATTAGAAAATATTCTCTGAAGGAGTGAATTGATTTACATTTCCAAAATTAGATCAGGTTTGTTGCCGGTAATTGCAGCCTTGGATGTCGAGGCCTCCAGTTTCATGAAAGCACCAGAATCTCCTGTGGCGATTTTGTGTTTCAGTTCTGTCAGACATTGACTGAGCTGCCATCTCCCTTACAAGAACGCTGCGGCCGCCAGTGAACTTTACCTGCTGCATTCTCCACTGTGCACTAGTACAGGTTGATAGATTAGATTAGATCAGCCATGATCACATTGAATGGCGGTGCTGGCTTGAAGGGCCGAATGGCTTACTCCTGTACCTATTTTCTAATTTTCTATGTGACATAGTACATCCTGAAGATTATTTTTCCCCTTGCATGACTTGGATTTCTTGTTCCAACCGATACAAACCTACACTGCCACTTGGTTAGTCACTATCTGGAGGCATTGCATTTCATAGTCATAGAGTCATAGCATGGAAATAGGTCCTTAGGCCCAACTTCCCTATACAGACCAAGATGCCCCACCTACGCTAGTCCCACCTGCCCACGTTTGGCCCATATCCCTGCAATCCATTTCCTCTTATTAAAAGATATGATTTGAGCAATCAGGCGGAGATTTAATTTCTCTTTCCAAAACTCTTGTGGGTTTGGCATGGGATGTTGACATTGCTGGGAAGGCCACTATTTATTGTTCCCTGGGTTCAGTCACTCACAGGCTAGTTTCATAGGATAGTGAAGAATCATTATTCAGTCTGGAATCACATCGGGGTCAGTCATTATGCTGTTTCGATCACGGCATTTTCTGTCTAACAATGGACTTCTGACCTCTCCCTTTGTTTTGTTGCTGGTAATCCTGAATTTATATCTTGAGCTACTGAAACACAGATGGAAGAAGTTGTTTTCTATAATTGCTTTTTCTTTATCTCTTATCCTAATCGGTCTTATTTTAAACTTATTTTTGTGTGAGTTGAGTGGACTACTCACTGTACATTTTTGCTGTAATGGGCTGATTGCCATATCCATCCTACAAGGATTAGGGTTTTCTAAAAATGGAAGGATGTTAGTTAAGCCTATCCCTCGGATGACTACACTGGAGGATGGAAACAGGAATGGCTGTGGATTGTGATGACCGGAAGGGATTGTATGCTAAAACTAGCCAGGCTATTTCCTTCCTTGTGCCCAACATTAAACTGCGACATTGAGAGTCAAAGGTAGTGTAAGAAAATAACTGCAGATGCTGGTACAAATCGAAGGTATTTATTTCACAAAATGCTGGAGTAATTTAGCAGGTCAGGCAGCATCTCAGGAGAGAAGGAATGGGTGACGTTTCGGGTTGAGACCCTTCAGACTGATGTCAGGGGGGCGGGACAAAGGAAGGATATAGGTGGAGACAGGAAGATAGAGGGAGAACTGGGAAGGGGGAGGGGAAGAGAGGGACAGAGAATCCTCCTCGTTCTCACCTTCCACCCCACCAGCCAGCGTATCCAACAAATCATCCGCCAACATTTCCGTCACCTACAACGGGACCCCACCACTGGCCATATCTTTCCATCCCCTCCCCTTTCTGCGTTCCGCAGAGACCGTTCCCTCCGTAACTCCCTGGTCCACTTGTCCCTACCCAAACCACCCCATCCCCGGGCACTTTCCCCTGCAACCGCAGCAGATGCAACATCTGTCCCTTTACCTCCCCCCTCAACTCCATCCAAGGACCCAAACAGTCTTTCCAGGTGAGACAGAGGTTCACCTGCACCTCCTCCAATCTCATCTATTGCATCCATTGCTCCAGATGTCAACTTATTTACATCGGCGAAACCAAACTCAGGCTCGGCGATCGCTTTGCTCAACACCTGCGCTCGGTCTGCACTAACCAATCTGATCTCCCGGTGGCTGAGCACTCCAACTCCCCCTCCCATTCCCAGTCTGACCTTTCTGTCATGGGCCTCCTCCAGTGCCATAGTGAGGCCCACCGGAAATTGGAGGAACAACACCTCATATTTCGCCTGGGCAGCTTGCAGCCCAGTGGTATGAACATTGACTTCTTCAACTTTAGATAGTTCCTCTGTCCCTCTCTTCCCCTCCCCCTTCCCAGATCTCCCACTGTCTTCCTGTCTCCACCTATATCCTTCCTTTGTCCCGCCCCCCCTGACATCAGTCTGAAGAAGGGTCTCGACCCCAAACGTCGCCCATTCCTTCTCTCCTGAGATGCTGCCTGACCTGCTGAGTTACTCCAGCATTTTGTAAATAAATACCTTCGATTTGTACCAGCATCTGCAGTTATTTTCTTACACTAAAGTTGGAGAAGTCAATGTTCATACCGCTGGGCTGCAAGCTGCCCAAGTGAAATATGAGGTGCTGTTCCTCGAGATCACCCATCCCAGTCATGATCTCTAGGTCTCTCGTTCAATGTCAAAGTAGCGGAAAATAATTTCAACATACCCGGTGTGAATGAAAGCAGCGTAATCATCGTTCTTTGGTGTTGTCCAGCTAACGTTCTATCAGCAATTCATCCATTGACTGGAGGCAGGGCAGTGACGAAAAAGGAAGACATTTTGTGGTTAGTGTGACATTTTTATGCACTGTGCAAAAGCTTATGAAACCACGAAATAAATGATCACTGACTGTGTTTGCAACTGTGTATGCACCTCTCAGGAAATCACGCTGCATTCCATGCGGATGACACTTATGCAAAGAGGCATCAATGCACAGAACACTAACAGCAATAGGCATGAAATGCAGGACTGACGTGGTGGTGCAATATTATAACGTGGGCGCGCACCTCACAAGCAGAAAGGCAGCTGAACGGTGGAGGAGAACGTAACTGGAGGATGAAGGTCAATCTCACCTCTAGTTACAAGGCCAGTCCACAACCAGACTGCTATCAGGGACTCTGTTGGAGGCAAGTGGTGTTCCTCTCCCCTTAGCATTCCCACTATAGGGCAGATATACCCAAAGTGACCTCTCTATCTGAGGTGATTTTGGGTGTTCCCACAATGGTGGAAGATCACAGAAGAAAGTGTCCAGTCCCCTGTGTCTCGGTAGGCATGCTAATCTAACATCTCTCAATCTAGAGTCAAGGACCTGGTTATTAGCAAATAAATTGTCACTTTTAGGTGTTCATGAGTTCTGCTTCATCTTATTGTGGATGGTAATTAAAACTGCATCATTGTTTTATAATAAAATTACTGTGCATGTCTTCTGTGGAAGAAACAAGAATAGAAGGCCTGTTTCCAAAAGCTGATGTCAGAGGGATATCTATCCATTCCAATGTTAAGTTATACTCCTGGAATTTATTGCGTCATTTATTATAGTGAAATAATCTTAGGCTTCATGCCACTGCCCAGAGTGAAGATTGGTTCTGGTGGAGGGTAATGATCACACATCCTCCTTGAACAAACACAAACATTCGTGGACAACATTATTCCCTTCAATGCTACCTCAGTCTTACTATTGCCAGTACAGAGAAACTGTAAGATTCATTACCAACATATAACAAACACACGTGGAATGTAAAGTGCCCAACAACCCATCCAAACCCTGGCTGTGTTTTGTAAATGCAATTTCTTTCCTGATGCAGTAGTCTGTGGTTCATTTCCTGGTATTGCCTTCAAATGAAATCAATATGGGTTCTTATTATAGAGATAATTTATTCTTTAATTGAAACCGCTGGATTTGCATTTGCTTTTCTGTTGATTGAACAACACCACTCTAGATACTAAGAACCCACACTTCTGTTTGGATAGAGGAGGTCGGTTTCATACCACAGGAATAGCTGCCCTTTTGCAGCGTGACCCCAGGGTAATTACAATTTCAGGTTAGTTTTCTCCGCCTTGGTCAGCAGCAGTAATTTGCCAGCAATAGCCAACTTCACTTGCACACTTGACTCCATCAGAATGATCAGAGATGATATCATTTCAGATTATCAGAGCAATTAATTGGATTTGAGCCTGAGTTTAAATCGCAGCAAAGATTTCTAAATTACCCATGACAATTGGTCATGTGAGTACTCACAGTGGGAGGGCAGTCGTACTTTGCCTCCCAGCATCCCGGATTTTCATCTTGGCCAGAATGTGACATGCGTGGGTTTTCTTCGAGAACTTCGGTTTCCTACCACATTCCAAAGACGTACAGGTTTGGAGGTTTAATTGGCTTGGTATAAAAAATGTAAAACTCTAGTGTGTGTAGGATAGTGTTAATGTGCGGGCATCGGTAGTCGGTGCGGACTCGTTGGGCCGAAGGGCCTGTTTCCACGCTGTATCTCTAAAAAAAACTACACCTAGCCCAGAGAACCTGGTTAAATAATGTTGTTAGGCTTCACCAGCCTTTGCTCACCAATTACCTCAAAGTTATTGGAGGTTGAGTTCAGTGAGCTCTGCAAAACACTGCAACTCCTGGAATATTAAAGAGTGAACAAGGCAAGATTTTTACGTCCTTCTCCGCAGTATTACAATTTCAGGAAACAAGTGCCTGCTTGGGTTGAGAAATTTATCAACATTTTCTGATCAAAGCACACACAGGGATTCAGATGCCTCTCCTAGGTTATTAGATACTGTCTTTATGATCAGAACTGACAAGGGGAGTAACCATAGTTTTGTTCAGGTTTGGAGGTTTACCCAGTTCACACCCCAAGCTGTAGAATTTCCTCTTTAAGCCGTTCCACCTTTTTAGGTTTCCAGCTGTAAGAGCGAACCTACTCCATTGCTCAATTTAATTGATTCCTCTCCTAACATCTCCTTTGGTGACAGTGTCGAACGTTGTGTTATAATCTGCCTGCGAATTGCCTTGGAGTGCTTTATGCTGATAATACTTTAGAAGAACAAATGCTTGTTGCTGATGTGGATCACATCAGAGTGGGGTTTGGAACACCATGGTCTAATAAGAATCACACAAGCAATGATCCTTGCATATCAAGCCCCCGGTTCTCTGGTTAATTTAGTGATCAAAACCTTATAGCTAAAGCCTGGTTTTTCACAAACCTGCCTGTATCTTAATCCATTTCTCTGCCACAAACCTCTCCCCTTGTCGACTTTAGACCTACCAAAAAGCTTGCAGTCTTATATTGAACGTTAATGGTAAATCGATTAAAAATGCTGCTGACCAAATAGACAAAACAGAAATGTTTAGTTTAGTTTAGAGAAACAGGCCTTTCGGCCCACCGAGTCCCCGCCGACCAGCGATCCCCGCACATTAACACAATCCTACACAAACTAGGGACAATTTACAATTTTACCAAGCCAATTAACCGACAAACCTGTACGTCTTTGGAGTGTCGGAGGAAACCGGAGCTCCCGGAGAGAACCCATGCAGATCATGGGGAGAACATACAAACTCCGTACAGACAGCACCCAAAGTCAGGATTGAACCCGGGTCTCTGGGGCTGTAAAGCAACAGCTGTGCTGAGGAATATTTCATAACGTTTTAGCTGAATCTACAAAAGGTGAACAAGATTTTAATGACCCATTCCTGTCTGGTCTGATGCTCATGAGAACTCAAGTAGATCTTAACCAAAAGAACCTGTTCTAGGAAAAAAATTACAAAGTGTTGAGGTAATTCAGTGTGTCGGGCAGCATCTCAGGAACACATGGAAAGGCGATGTTTCAGGTTGGGACCTTTAGACTGATTGTGGGAGGGGATTGGGGAGGGCGTGGGAGCAAGGTTGGAGAAAACATGAAGAGAGGAGGAGGAGTAGGAGAAAGCCTGGCACGTAATAAGTAAATGCAGGTGAAGTTTTGATGGGCAGATGATTAGATAAAGGCCAGAGGTGAAAGGACAGAATGTATGAGATAAGGATAGAAGAGGTGTAAATTGTGAATCTCGTGGAAGGCATATATGTGTGGAAGAGGAGGGAGAAGGGGAATCATGGGTGTGAGTTCAGGTGGGGCACAGGGAAGGGGGGGAGGGAGGAGAGGATTAACAACAAAAAAAATTGGGGTTGTTGGTAGGTTAATACGCTAAAACTGCAGAATTCATTGTTGATACCGCTGGGTTTGTAAGCCAACCAAGCAGAATATGAGGTGCTGTTCCTCCAGTCTGCAGGTGGTCTCACTTTGGCAATGGAGGAAGCCCAGGGCAGAAAGGTCAGTGTGGAACTGGGAAGAGGAGTTAAAATAGTTAGCAACTGGGAGATTGCTAGGGTGGCGCAGAGGTAGAGTTGCTGCCTTACAGCGAATGCAGCGCCAGAGACTCAGGTTCGATCCCGACTACGGGCGCCGTCTGTACGGAGTTTGTACGTTCTCCCCGTGACCTGCGTGGGTTTTCTCCGAGATCTTTGGTTTCCTCCCAAACTCCAAAGACGTACAGGTATGTAGGTTAATTGGCTTGGTAAATGTAAAAATTGTCCCTAGTGGGTGTAGGATAGTGTTAATGTGCGGGGATCGCTGGGCGGCGCGGACCCGGTGGGCCAAAGGGCCTGTTTCTGCGCTGTATCTCTAAATCTAAAAAAAAATCTAAAAAATCTAATCCAGTAGGCCTTGGCAGACCAAGCGCAAGTGTTCAGCAAAACGGTGGAAACCTGCTTCAGCATCAGTTCAAGGTCTCCATCTCTCCCAAGCTGATGTTAGAGATGGCCAGACATCCATCCAATAGACTCTCATGGGAGATTCAAATCTTTTCCACAGACGTCGATGTTGGCATAGGGTTAGAGCTGAGAAATAGAGGAAGTCAAGGTTTTTAAAGAGGAATTGGATAGGCACCAGCGGATATTTATTTATTGGGGCTAATGGAAATGAAGCAAATACAAAAAATGAAAATAGAATTGATGGGGAGAACATTGTCCTTGTGCTTCAGCCAGTCAGGAGTTTAGAGTTAGTGGTGCAGTTAGTGTGTGGAGTTTGCATGTTCTTCATGTGACTGCGGGGAATTCCCTGGGTGCTCCAGTTGCCTCCTGCGGGTTTGTAGATTAATTGACCTCTGTAAATTGCTCCTTGTGCGTAGGGAGTGGATGACATAGAACCAGGGTGACTGGGTGATCAATGGTGGGCGTCGATGGGCCTGTTTCCATGCTGTATCTTTCAATCAATATAATCACTTTTGTAACTTTGTTGGCACCAACAGGTGGTGACACAATGTGTACTGCCTAGGTTGCGAAACAAAGCAATTCACTGTACACCAGATACACGTGACAATGAAGTATCTTTCATTCATTGTGTAGGAAAGAACTGCAGATCGAAGGTATCACAAAAAGCTGGAGTAACTCAGCGGGTCAGGCAGCATCTCAGGAGAGAAGGAATGGGTGATGTTTCGGGTCGAGACCCTTCTTCAGACTGATGTCGGGGGGGGGGGGCGGGACAAAGAAAGGATGTAGTAGGAGACTGGAAGACAGTGGGAGAACTGGGAAGGGGGAGGGGAAGAGAGGGACAGAGGAGCTATCTAAAGTTAGAGAAGTCAATGTTCATACCGTTGGGGTATAAGCTACCCGAGCAAAATATGAGGTGTTTTTCCTCCAATTCGAGGTGGGCCTCACTATGACACTGGAGGAGGCCCATGACAGAACTGCAGATGCTGGTTTAAATCGACGGTAGACACAAAATGCTGGAGTAACTCAGCGGGACAGGCAGCAACTCGCTGAGTTCTGTGTGCTCTGCTTTCCCCTCACATCCCAAAGACGTGCGGGTTTGTAGGTTAATTGACCCCTGTAAACTGCTTCTTGTGCGTCGGGAGTGGATAACATAGAAGCAGTGTGAATGGGTGATCACTGATCAGCATGAAGTAATTGGGCTGAGGGCATGTTTCCAGGATTTACCTTTCAATCAATTCAATCAATCAAACCCAAAGACTGGGTGGGTAGATTAACTGGCCACTATAAATTGCCCCTTGCGTGAGGATGAGTGGCAGACTCTGAAGGAAGCTGATGGGAACGTGAGGGGGAATGAAATGGGATTGAGATGGGATTAGTGTAAATGGGTGCTGGATGGTTGGTGTGGAAGCAGTGTGCTGTGTGGCTTCATGTGAATTATATACAAGCAGTATAACGTTGTACAGCCACATGTAGATTCTATCACTGTGAGCAATCTTTTTGAAAAATATGGTTTCATAAACAGTCTGAAACATAGTTTCCAAATGTCGTGCCAAGATCACTATATTTCTTTGACAGTCCGTGACTTTTCCCAGAATCAAATTTCACTGGATCCAACTGACGGCCTCTGGCTGGGATTTCCTTTCTGCTTTCCATCATCTTGCCAGTTCCCCAAAGAACATCAATTCGAGGAAAGCTGATGGTGATACTGCAAGCATATGATCGTGACTGTCATCTGCACATAAAATATATCCATCCAATGCAGAAGTCAACTAAATTGCTCATTCTCAATCTCTTGATCAATAAACACACTCATCAGTAGGTCAAAATCCTGAAACTCCCTATTTAAATTTCACTTCAAGGTCTTCAATGCTCTACGAAAGCCGTTGTGTTCGCAAGGAATGGTCAGGATCGGGTAATAAACATTGGTCTTGCCAGCAACACCTACATTCCCAGGATAAATCGCACGGATGGCATTGATCTGTACAGTCAGGAATGTCCACAATGTATTATCCATGATGGTGTTCAGTTTACGTGTCTCCTCCAGCGGGCATTGGTTGGGAAAGTGCAGTCAATTTCTCTGCAAAAAGAGAAGGCCAGGTTGCCTTTGTTTCTCCTGATTTCTGCGGAATGGCAGCTACTGGGAGGTGAGTGTCCACATTGATGACAGGGAGAGCAATCGAGTCCGCGCCGACCAACGATCCCCGTACACAACACTGGACAACGCTTATGGTACAGGCCCACGTTTTGAACACTCCTCTGACCCTCATGAGTCTAAAATCCCTTGTCCAGCAGCCTTTTTTCCCCTGTACTCAATATTCTGAACTGAACGGTTAAAATATTTTGGGGTGTGTAGTTTATCTCCAGGGTTGCTTGTTGTTGGCTTTGTCCGTCATTCCTGGACATTGCTGGAGCATCTGGCTCGGCCAGCGATGCAGTCACTGCTCACACTGCCGTCCAGTACAATAGACAATAGGTGCAGGAGGAGGCCATTCGGCCCTTCGAGCCAGCACCGCCATCCAATGTGATCATGGCTGATCATTCTCAATCAGTACCCCGTTCCTGCCTTCTCCCCATACCCCCTGACTCCGCTATCCTTAAGAGCTCTATCTAGCTCTCTCTTGAATGCATTCAGAGAATTGGCCTCCACTGCCTTCTGAGGTAGAGAATTCCACAGATTTACAACTCTCTGACTGAAAAAGTTTTTCCACATCTCAGTTCTAAATGGCCTACCTCTTATTCTTAAACTGTGGCCCCTTTTTCTGGACTCCCCCAACATTGGGAACATGTTTCCTGCCTCTAACGTGTCCAACCCCTTAATAATCTTATACGTTTCGATAAGATCTCCTCTCATCCTTCTAAATTCCAGTTTATACAAGCCTAGTTGCTCCAGTCTTTCAACATATGACAGTCCCGCCATTCCGGGAATTAACCTAGTAAACCTACGCTGCACGCCCTCAATAGCAAGAATATCCTTCCTCAAATTTGGAGACCAAAACTGCACACAGTACTCCAGGTGCGGTCTCACTAGGGCCCTGTACAACTGCAGAAAGACCCAGGCCTCTGGACTGATGAAATCACACGGAATACCATCCGCTATGTGTTTGAGTATGTTGAGCTGGGGGACGGGATGTTTCCCTTGATATCGCTCGTCCCTGACACTTGCACGTTGTCGGCAAGGAATTCAGTCCCACTATGTTTATGTAAAGCACTGTCGCTGCGTGAATTCACTGCTCAACTAAAATTAATTTTCCCCCTGAGCTCTTAAGAAAATTGCCCCATGCAAATAAACATATCATGACATGCCTGCCAGCCTTCATTTCCTTGCTCATCTCCACCACACAATCTCCCTTTTCTCCCTCTCGCTCACAATCTCTCTCTCTCTCTCACACACACTCACACACTCTCTCTCTCCCTCTTTCCCTCTCTCTCCATCCCTCCCTCTCTCCCACTCACACTTTCACTCTCTCTCTGCTCACTCTAGTTCCTTCTCTCTCTCTCTCTCTCTCACTCACACACACACTCTCCCTCTTTCCCTCTCTCCCTCCCACTCTCTCACTCACACTTTCAGTCTCTTCCTCACTCTCTATTTCTCTCTCTCTCCCTCCCTCTCTCCCTCTCTGTCTCCCTCCCTCTCTCTGTCTCCCTCTCTCTCTTTCCCTCTCCCTCTCTCTCGCTCGCTCCCCCTCTCTCTCTCCCCCTCTCTCTATCTCCCCCCTCTCTCTCCCCTGCCCTCTCTCTCCCCTGCCCTCTCTCTCCCCTGCCCTCTCGCTCTCTCCCCTGTCCCCTCTCCCTCCCTCTCTCTCTCCCTCCCTCTCTCTTTCCCTCCCTCTTTCTCCCTCTCTCTCCCCCTCTCTCTCCACCCCTCCCCCTCACTCCCCTTCTCTCTCTCTCCCCATCTCCCTTTCCAATCCTCTCTCTCTCTCTCCCCCTCTCTCTTTCCAATCCTCTCTCTCTCCCCCCTCTCTCTTTCCAATCCTCTCTCTCTCTCCCCCTCTCTCTTTCCAATCCTCTCTCACTCCCCCCCCCCCCCCTCTTTCTCTCTCTCATTCAGATAAACTGAGCATTTGTTCTGATGCAACTTGTTTTTAAGGTGGACCAGGGCTCACTGAGCCGTTCCCTTTCGCTTGTCGACTGCAGTCAGCAGATTTGACACTAAGTTTGCAGAATGGGGTGAAAAAGATGAATGCAGGCCAGGGACAAGCAGCCAGCAAATGGAGCATGTTCTGACATAGAACATAAATCGCAAATCACAGCTCAGCCTGATATTCCAAATTTGTCCAGAACTTATTTGTAGTCAGTGAATGTATTTTACCCTTGTCATTCAAAGCATATTGTTGGAAGAAGGAATCATATCATATCATATCATATCATATATATACAGCCGGAAACAGGCCTTTTCGGCCCTCCAAGTCCGTGCCGCCCAGCGATCCCCGCACATTAACACTATCCTACACCCACTAGGGACAATTTTTACATTTACCCAGCCAATTAACCTACATACCAATCGATTGTTTCATTTCCAGAATACACGTTTACCAAGGTTCACTTTGACCATCGTAATAGATTTAAACATAACATAACATAACATAACATAACAACACTTTATTGTCACTCGGCTTTTTACACCGAACGAAATTTCAGCAATCACACAAAACACAGCAAAAAAGAAAAGAACACAGGACACCCGACCCCAACACAAACATCCATCACAGTGACTCCAAACACCCCCTCACTGTGATGGAGGCAACAAAACTTCCCCTCTCTTCCCCCCGCACCCACGGACAGGCAGCTCGACCCCTACCGAGGCAACCGACACACACAGCCCCCGCAAGGGGATGGAAGGCCCCGCGGCCGAGCCGCCCTGGGCACCGAAACGTCCCGCGGCCGCACCGGGCGATGTTAAGTCCAGCGGCCGAGCCGCACCGGCGATGGAAGGCCCCGCGGGCGAGCTGCGCCCCGGGGAAGAGACCTAATAAAAGAAAGGTTTCCCCCGCCCCACCCCCACACCTACACCCCACCCCCCCACCACACATACACAGCCAAAAACAGAAACAAAAACCATCCCAACACCGACACAAACAAAAAAACCCAAAAAAAGACAAACAGACTGCCAGAGAGCCGCAGTCGTTAGGCGCAGCCAACTCCTCAAAGAGAGGGAAAAAGGAAGAATCTGAATGTTCCACTGTAGAAAATGCTACAAATACATACTGGCTCAATAGTATAGAAAAGCTGTCTTATATGT
This sequence comes from Rhinoraja longicauda, assembly GCF_053455715.1. NCBI lineage: Eukaryota > Metazoa > Chordata > Chondrichthyes > Rajiformes > Arhynchobatidae > Rhinoraja > Rhinoraja longicauda. The sequence continues at coordinate 3,672,524 of NC_135982.1, read as the reverse complement.
TAGTCCGGGCGGCACGGTGGCACAGCGATAGAGTTCCTCCTTACAGCGCCAGAGACCCGGATTCGATCATGTCCACGGGTGCTGTCTGTACGGAGTTTGTACGTTCTCCCCCTGACCTGCGTGGGTTTTCTCCGGGAGCTCTGGTTTCCTCCCACACTCCAAAAACGTACAAGTTTGTAGGTTACTTGGCGGTAAAATTGTAAATTGTCCCTGATGTGTGTTAATGAGCAGGGCGATCGCTGGTCGACACGGACTCGGTGGGCCAAAAGGGTTGTTTCCACTGTATCTCTAAACTAAACAAAACTAAATTAAACTAAACTATATTGCTTCATTAGAACACACAGAGAACGTTCACTTATAATGGTAAAAGCAAATTGCTGAAATAAAAACATGATTTTGAAATAGAAACATAAAGTGTTGGAAATGTTAAGCAATTGGCAGCGACTGTGAAGAGAGTTAATGTCTCTTCAGTGATCTGATAAAAAAACATTTGTCTGCTCGGTATTTCATCATTTCCAACTTTTATTATACGTTAGCCTGCCCTTTCCTGTCCTCCTGGGCATCTCAGCAGCACTGTTTTATTTGCACAGGCCAGAATGTGATGCTGGCAGTTATTTTAATCCAAAGTAAGTCAGCATTATATATTTCCTACGCCAGTACAAATCTTCTGCACCCTATAGACCTATCCATCTTAATTCTCTCAGTAAAAGTGCTTGGGGATTGATATTTTCTTTCCCTTTTCTGTGTTAATTAAATGAGGAATAATAGTTGCGAAGGAGGTTTCAGTTGAAATTCTCGTTTTGCTAGATTTGGTGAGTAGTAGCTCTTTAACCCAACAAAGTGCCTCAACGAAGGCTTTGTCAAAACATTTCACTATGTCTCATTGGATTTGACAGCATAGGAAATGAATACTCTATTTTTTGGTGCCATTCATTGAGGGAAGAATATGGACTAAGGTATAATGGAAGCTTTCAACTCATGTTCAGTCCATGACATGAGGCATTTCACCTCTGGTAAGAGTACACAGATGGTTTAAAATTCCAGCCACTTTGGCAGTGCAACTGGTTCATTCCAGCCACTCGTTAGCACTAAACTAAGTGGCCAGGCCATTCTATTGGACATTTCTTGCTATGAGATTAATCTGCAGTCATTGATGCGAGAATGTGGAACAGGTTCATACATCATTTCTGTATTTATGCAGAAGCCTGTCATGCAACATCACCCCAGTATAAATTTACATTTATGGTGGCAAACTTTAGCCCTGAAGTGTTTGCAATGGGTGCTCCATTGGCCTGAATAACATCACTGTGATTTGCACCAATCTATATTTATTTGCTTAAATTATGGTGATGACAATTATAATGGCTGCTATGAGTCAAAACTAGATTACATATATTGTCGGCCATTGACAGCCCTGAAATAACACAACTAGAAATAAATCAGGAGGAGTGTGTGTCGCTTCATCAAACAACGCATTTAATATTTCAGAAGACTTCAAACTGATGAATGCTTGCAGTTTGATAAACCTGTTGCTTTGTGAAGCATTGAGTTGAATAATGACTAGAATCGTGTAGCTGTTGCATTAGTGCAAATGTCTGAACAACTCAATCTGAGGGTGAATCAAAATGCTGGAGTAACAGCGGGTCAGGCAGCATCTCTTGAGAGAAGGAATGGGTGATGTTTCGGGTCGAGACCCCCTCTTCAGACTGATGTTAGGGGAGTGGGCGTTACAGAGATAAAATGTAGTCGGAGACAGTAAGACTGGTCGGAGAATTGGGAAGGGGGAGGGGATGTAGAGAGAGGGAAAGCAAGGGCTATTTGAAGTTAGAGAAGTCAATGTTCATACCGCTGGGGTGTAAGCTGCCCAAGCGAAATATGAAGTGCTGCTCCTCCAATTTGCTCTGGGCCTCACTCTGACAATGGAGGAGGCCCAGGACAGAAAGGTCAGAATGGAAGAGGAAGTTAAAATGATGAGCAACCGGGAGATCAGGTAGGTTAAGGTGGACTGAGCGGAGGTGTTCAGTGAACCGATCGCCGATCCTGCTCTTGGTTTCGCCGATATACAGGAGTTGACACCTGGAACAGTGGATATAGTAGATGAGGTTGGAGGAGGTGCAAGTGAACCTCTGCCTCACCTGAAAAGACTGTTGGCATCCTTGGACAGAGTCGAGGGGGCAGGTAAAGTGACAGGTGTTGCATCTCCTGCGGTTGCAGGGGAAAGTACCTGGGGAGGGGGTGGTTTGGGTGGGAAGGGATGAGTTGACCAGGGAGTTGCGGAGGGAATGGTCTCTGTGGAAAACAGAAATGGGTGGAAATAGGAAGATGTGACCAGTAGTGGGATCCCGTTGGAGGTGGCAAAATGTTAGAGGATTATATGCTGTATGTGATGGCTGATGGGGTGGAAGGTGAGGACAAGGGGGACTCTGTCCTTGTTATGAATGCAAGAGCGAAGCTGCGGGATATCGAGGAGCCGCTAGTGAGAGCCTCATCTATAATGGAAGTGGGGTTCAGTTTTTAGTTTTCAGAGATACATTGTGGAAACAGGAATTTCTGCCCACCGATTCTGTGCTGACCAGCGAACCCTGCTCAGGATTAATCCCAGGCCTCGAGAATCCAGGAGCTCAATGTAAATCTATATACAGATGCTCCTCGACTTCCGATGCCTCGACTTACGATATTTCGACTTTACGATGTGCAAAAGCGATACACATTCAGTAGAAACCATACTTCGAATTATGAATGTTGATCTTTCCCCGGGCTAGCGATATGCAGTACGATACCCTCTGGTGATGCCGGGCAACGGCAGCGAGCCGCAGCTCCCAGTCAGCCACGCCAACACCAGTGTAAACAACCCACATTCTACAGGTTTAGTTCAATGCTTCAAACATTCTTCAGGCCCAGTGTGCTGTCAGCTGTGTACATTAATGGTGAGTACCCATACAACCATTCTGTTTTTCACTTTCAGTACAGTTTTGTATTCAACAAATTACATGAGCTACTCAATGCTATATTATAAAATAGGCTTTGTGTTAGATGATTTTGCCCAACTGTAGGCTAATGGAAGTGTTCTGAGCACGTTTAAGTTCGACTAGGCTCGGCTATGATGTTCGGTAGGTTATGATGTTGGGTAGGTTAGGTAGCTATGTTCGGTAGGTTAGGTGGCTATGATGTTGGGTAGGTTAGGTGGCTATGATGTCAGTAGGTTAGGTGGCTATGATGTTGGGTAGGTTAGGTGGCTATGATGTTCGGTAGGTTAGGTGGCTATGATGTTTGGTAGGTTAGGTGGCTATGATGTTGGGTAGGTTAGGTGGCTATGATGTTCAGTAGGTTAGGTGGCTATGATGTTTGGTAGGTTAGGTGGCTATGATGTTCGGTAGGTTAGGTGGCTATGATGTTTGGTAGGTTAGGTGGCTATGATGTTCGGTAGGTTAGGTGGATATGATGTTTGGTAGGTTAGGTGGCTATGATGTTCGGTAGGTTAGGTGGCTATGATGTTTGGTAGGTTAGGTGGCTATGATGTTGGGTAGGTTAGGTGGCTATGATGTTGGGTAGGTTAGGTGTATTAAATGCATTTTCGATGTACGATATTTTCAATTTACGATGGGTTTTCGGAACGTAACGCCATCATAAGTCGAGGAGCACACGTATATCAAAGTGGAGTGTGGTGCAGGTTAACAGAGGAGCTTGGTCCTGCAGCTGATGAGAGTAGGACTCATCCTTCGGTGAACATATGCTTCGATGAACAGATGTATGTTTGATTTCTGGGTATGCGTAAACGCAAGGATTGTCTGCATAATTTAGTTTGGGTGATTTAAATTCTAGGTGTAGGTTTATTATTGTTAACTGTACCGAGGTATAGTGAAAAGCTTTGTTCTGCGCTCCAATCCAATCAGATAATATTATACATAAAATACAATCAAGCCAACTTTAAATACAACTCAAATATGTATCAAATACAACTCAAATATCTCAGTATTGTAGCCCATCAGTTCCACAATGTCCAATGTCCACAATGGTGTGGAGGTGAATCGGACTGTACTCTTACTTATGGAAGGACTTTTTACTTTAGTTTAGTTTAGAGATACAGCATGGAAACAGGCCCTTCGCCCCACCGGGTCCGCACCGACCAGAGATCCCTGCACATTAACACTATCCCACACAAACTAGGGACAATTTACACAATGCTCTAGGAAGGTCCATGTCGACAATGCCCACTATCATCCATCATCTTCGTCGCCTCCTAAATCTGTAGGACACGACCTGCCCTGTTGCTGTTGACGACCTGATCATGCTGACTATCCCTAAGGTCCCGCCCCCTCCCCTGACATCAGTCTGAAGAAGGGTCTCGACCCGAAACGTCACCCATTCCTTCTCCCCTAAGATGCTGCCTGACCCGCTGAGTTACTCCAGCATTTTGTGTCTACCTTGTAGATTTAGAAGCTGCTGTTGGAGTAGCTTAGATCAGTAACAGCAATGCCTTCGGGCATATACTGCAGTCAAGGAGGGAATGGAAGTTTCGGGTGTAGATGGGACGCTAATCAAACATGCTGCTGGAACAGCCCTGGGAAGTGTATGAACCAATACCAGCCCTCTGGAGACAGCCAGAGTCCGTCTGAAGTAGCGGTTGATCTGTGTCTCTCTTCCGATTGATGTCGATACTGGGCAATTAATGACCCTCTTGAAAAATGCATTATGGCCTTTCCTACCTCACTTAGAAATCTTCCATGGTATAATGTTACTAACATGAGCAAGATCAGATCTGATATTTATTCATGTCAATATTGAAAAGGATTAAAAAATTGCAATGCCAGAGATCTGGGTTTGATTCTGATTTCGGGTGCTGTCTGTACGGAGTTTGCATGTTGACCTGCGTGAGTTTTCTCTGGGTGCTCTGGTTTCCTCCCATACTCCAAAGGTATACAGGCTTGCAGGGTAATTGACTTGGTATCATTGCCGAAAGGTCTGTTTCTGTGCTGTATCTCTAAACTAAACTAATCAGACCATTTTTGAGTATCTTTGATTCGGTTTTAGGCTTAAGTTTAGGTTTATTATTTCACTTGTACTGAGGTCCAGTGAAAAATGTTTGCTTTGCATGCTATCCAATCAAATCAGATAATATTTTGCATAAATACAATCATGCCAAATTCAAGTATAATATGCAGAGCAACAGGAGAGAAAGTGCAAAATATACTTCTCAGCATTGTAATGCAACACCTCCATCGGCAAAGTCCAATGTCCATAATGGGATAGAAGTGAATCGGACAGTACCCCAGTTCATGGAATAAGCATAAGCCAGTAGAAAATGTACATTAGATGTATATGGAAAATAACAATCTTCCGGTTTGGCAGACACATAAACACACTCACACACACACAGAATCTCGCAGTAAACCTCCATGCTTTTATAACTTACAGAAAGTCAATTTGAAGTGTATTACGAATATAAGCTGGTTCAATGTTTGTCAGTTGACCCTGACCTGAGAATCATGAGTTTCTATATTGAAGGACTGCGACTGGAATATTGTCCTCAACTGGAATATTGTGAAGGCCAAGACTGAGCACCTTGCAGAAAAGGCTGTGTTCACTGGCGTAAGTGCACTATTGTTCAAGATACAATAGATGTGTGGCCCACGCTGGTAGTTTTTGAAGAGATGAACAATGTGTGTGGCACCTCCCATGGTGCAGGAAAAGGGACAACAGTTTATAATTGATGGTGACGTTGGAGGTGATGCACTCCAGTTGAACCCATGGAAAGGACGTGTTCAGGTCAGGCAGGAGGGGAATACCATAAATGAAAGTAGGCACTCATCCATTGGTGAGAGTGGTTTGTGCAGAAGTCTTTGTAAAGCTACACTGTTCTCTCAACCATTCGTACTGCTAATAGAACATAGAATGGTACAGCACAAGAACAGACCCTTTAGCCCATGATGGCTCTATCGCCAATACGCCACATGAAACTCACTCCATTTGTCTGTACATGATCCTTATCCCTCCAATCCCTGCAGGTTCATGAGCCTGTGTGTGCACTCACCTATTTTATGGTGTTATCTTGTTTGTTTCTGCGCCCCATGACAGTACGTTGCAGGCGTTACCACTCGCTGTGTATGGAAAACTTGCCCCAAACCTCTCCTTTAAACTTTTCCTCTCTCACCTTAAAGCTATGTGCTCCAGTGTTTGATATTTCTATCCTGTGAAAAGACTGACTATCTACCCTATCTATGCCTCTCATCTATATCTATCTATCTATCTATCTATCTATCTATCTATCTATCTATCTATCTATCTATCTATCTATCTATCTATCTATCTATCTATCTATCTATCTATCTATCTATCTATCTATCTATCTATCTATCTATCTATCTATCTATCTATCTATCTATCTATCTATCTCTCTCTCTCTCTCTCTCTCTCTCTCTCTCTCTCTCTCTCTCTCTCTCTCTCTCTCTCTCTCTCTCTCTCTCTCTCTCTCTCTCTCTCTCTCTCTCTCTCTCTATCTATCTATCTATCTCTATTCGACAGAGTGGAGTGTGCGTGGCGGCCGAGTGGGTGGAGGGGAGGGTGGGGGGGAAGGGGAGGGTGGGGGGGGGGGGGTCAGGGAGAGTGGGGGTGGGGGGAGGGGGGCAGTGGGGTGGGGGAACAGTGGGGGTGGGGGGAAGGGGGACAGTGGGGGGCAGTAGAGAGTGGGGGTGGGGAAGAGGGGAGAGTGGGGGTGGGGGGAGGGGAGGGAGGTGTGGGTCAGGAGAGGGGGAGGGGGGAATAGGGGTTGGGAGGGCGGAATGGGGGTGGAGGCAGAGCAGTGGGGGTGGGGGCAGGGGAGGGACAAGTGGGGGTGGGGTAGGGGGAGTGGGGGGAGGAGGGGGGATAAGGGGGGTTGAGTGGGGGGGGTTGAGGGTGCTACACTAATACAGGAGAGGCTTTGGGTCCAGGCCTCACTCACTCACACCCTCTCTCATTCCCTGTCCCCACCTCTACGAGGAATGGGCCCAACGGGTCCACTTGGTCTAGTAATTTTATAAACGTCTATCAAGTTTCTCCTCTGATGCTCCAAAACAAAACATTCCAAGTTTGTCCAACCCCTACTCCTAGCTATTTGAGGCAACATCCTGGTGACCCTTTCGACCCGCTCCAAATCCTCCGCATCTTCCCTGTAATGGTGTGACACACAATACTGTAAATGCAGCCTCACCAAGGTTTTATAAAGCTGCAACATGATTTCCTGACACATATTCTCAATAACCCGACTAATGAAGGTAAACACACTATACACTTTCTTTACCACCCTGTCCACTTGTATTGCCATTTTCAGAAAGCAATGGTCTTGCAGCTCAAATCACTCTGTACATCGATGCTGCAAAGGATTCTGCTATTTAATGTATACTTTCCCCTTACAATAGACTGCCCAAAGTGTAACACCTCACACTTGACTGGGTTAAACTCAATCTGCCATTTCTCTGTCCATATCGCCAATGGATCTATATCCTACTGTATCTGTTGATCACCATCTTCACTATCTACAGCTCCTCTTATTTTCATGGCATCTGCTGACATAATAATCAGCCATCTACATAGTGGTCTATATTTATGTATCACAAACTACAGAGGTCCCGGCATTGATACTTGCGAAACAATATAGGTCACTGACCTCCAGTCAGAGAAACACCCCACCACCGATAGGCTCTGTCTCTATGGCCAATCTACCAGGTCACCACTTCTGGATCAGTCTACCATGAGAGACCTTGCTCAATGCCCCAGGAAGGTCCATGTAGACAACGTCCACCATCATCAATCATTTTCGTCACCTCCTAAATCTGTAAGACACGATCTGCCCTGTACAAGCCCAGGCTGACTATCCCTAATAAGCCCCTGCTTTTCTAAATGCTAGTAAATCCTATCCTTAAACATCCTCTCCAGTGGCTTCCTAGTTTGCTGGATTATCCCCTTTGCCCTTTCTAAACAAAGGAACAGCACTGGCTCCTCTCCAGTCCTCTGTGACCTCACCTATGGTTCAAGAGGATACAAAGATCAAGCTCCAAGCAATCTCCCGTGTTTGCTGTCTCAATAACCCCAGAGAGATCGCATCAGGTCCTGGGCACTTACCCAACTTAATGTTCCTCAGAAGACTCAACATGTCCTCCTTGACCTCCACTATGCTCTAGATTAATAGCCAACCCCATGCTGATCACTGCTCTCCAGCTCGTTCTCCTCGGTGAATAGCATTGTGAAGTAGATGTTTTGTACCTCACCCACTTCCTCTGGCTCCGTGCATAAATCCCCTCCTTTATCCTTGGTTAACATAGAACTTGGTAAAATTAAAATTAACAACACGATATGAGTTTGGTTCTGAAAAGCATGATGGGCTAATCTGGGATCGGCAGACGTGATTTTCAAGACCCACGGGGATTGTGCACGCAGAATTAGACTGTAATGATCAAACCTGTCTAGTTTTAAAATGGATGGCATGATGATTAATGGAATCAAAGCTAAAGATCTTAATTAAAATTTTGAGGGAAAGTAAATTTGGAATTACTGCTGTTGATGTCTTTATTAAGATTACTCCAAAGTTTAGTGAATTAACGATAGGTCCAATTCCAAAAATGTTCACTTCACCTAATCACCAGAGTGCATGTGTACACCCACGTCCAGAACAAATGTTGTATTTCATTAGTAGACATCAGTGCAAAACCTTTCTCATGGATAAGTGCACTGAAGAAAGAGTGGAGGGTGTCAGGCTAAAATCCAGCCCTTTAATGAGTTGTTTGATCTCATTCATTAATTTAATTGATATATAATAATCAGACTCACGTCCCTGAGCATTGGACAGGAGGACCCAGCCCTGGTCACACTGGTTATCATGACATGTGGAGGAAGGAACTCAGAACTCAGAATTTGACTTCAATACTGGTTGCGAGCAAAGAGTCCGTTAACACTTATTGAGGTGGAAATTAATTGACACTAATAAATTTGCTCAAATGGTACTGCACAGGAAATGTGCAAAAGATTATCCAGGACATGATTTTTTGTCTATATTCCCCAAGGATACCTTTGTGTGCATAAATGATGTAATTTGCTACATTTAAGCAGCTGGAAGTAGATAGAGGACTTCGTGACATGGTGTCAGGACAACAAATCCTCCCTCAATGAGTGCAAGATGAAGGAGCTAGTTATGGACCAGGAAGCGTGGTGGAGTACATGCTCCTATCAGCATCAATGATGCAGAAGTGGAAATGGTTGAGAGCTTCAAGTTCCTTGGTGTAAATATTACCAACGAGCTGCCATAGACCAGCTACATTGAAGCAACAGTCAAGAAGACACACCACCTCCTCGACTTCCCTAGTTAGACTGAGGACATTTGGCATGTATCCAGATATCTACAATATTACCATCTGTTATGGACCTACCACATTGAAGCAACAGCCAAGAAGGAACACCAATGCCTCTGATTCCTCAGGAGACTCCAAAGACATGTACAAACCTCTGCAGATGCACCGTTGAAAGCATACTGTCTGATTGCATCAGAGCTTGGTTTGGGAACAACTCTGCCCATGACAGCAAGACATTGCGAAGAGTTGTCGCTGTCGCCCATTCCATCACGCAGTCTAGACTCCCAACCTACATTTCACATTGCCTTGGAAAAACACTCAACATAATCAAAGACTTGTCCCACCCGGGACATTTCTCCCCTCTCCCATCGGGCAGATGATACAGAAGCTTAAGAGCGTGCACCACCAGACTCAGGAAAAGCTTCTTCCCCTCTGTTATCAGGCTTCTGAAGGGTCCTATCATAAGCCAGCATTTTGTCCAATTCATCTCTACTCCAATGTGGACATTGGACTTTGCCTGTGGAACTGATGCGCTACAATGCTGAGAACTATATTCTACGCTCTGTATCTTCCCCTTTGCTCCTGTTTTCCTGGATGCAATGCACCATAAAGGTGGATTGGGTGGGAGGAAGTGATGAGCATGTGATAGACAGCGTTACTCTGCCAGAGGAGATCAGATACAATCACTATGTTTAAGAGATAGTTAGACAAACACTTGAATAGGGAAGGCAGAGAAGGATATGGACATAATGCAGGCAGGCACGGTGGGCCATTGAACCTATTTCTGTGCTGTACAGCTCTATGACTTCGTACTGACCAGTGATCCCCACACACTAACACTATCTTACACACATTAGGGACAATTTACATTTTTTTACCAAGTCAATTAGCCTTTAAAACTATATGTATTTGGATGTGGGAGGAAACCAGAGCTCCCGGAGAAAACCCAGGCAGGTCACAAGGAGAAAGTACAACCTCCGTACAGACAGCGCCCGTAGTCAAGATTGAACCCGGGTCTCTGGCGCTGTGAGGCAGCATCTCTACTGCTGTGCCACCATGCTGACAATAAGGAAAGATTATTAAGGGCAGTCATGAAGTTGTGGTTAAGTTGGTTAAGTTGAGGCGACATGTGCTACAGGAAACTACAGGAAACTATCAAAAATAGAATTGGAACAGGGCCTTTTATCCCTAAAGAACAAGCTGAAGAAGACAGCCCCATTGCATCAATGCTGGCAATACTATTTTATATTCTCAAACTCTTTTGGCACTTTCAATGGGTTCTGAGCCTGAAAAACAACTTTTGATTACTGCCTGCATGGTATACAGGAAACAAATCTCTAGTGGGACCAATTAAATGAATCAAACAATAAATCTGAGAAATAAATCTGAGAAAACAAAATACTCCGTGGGACTTGGAAACATGCATTGATCGACAGATCCTTTGGGCCTGGCTATTGGATGTTCTTCCTTTCAAATGCTTTTAAGTGTGCAGGATGCAGCGTAGTGAAAATGGAAAAAGAAAAGATCAACCACGATCGATTATACGATTGAAAAGAATTGAATTTTGCATTTCTCTTTATTATATATTGTTAATCATCAGTTATATAACATTATCTTGCATCTGGAAAAATATGTGAATCAATTACTTACCCTGATTGTAGCATTTCTGTGTGCTGGTGACCTGAAGCTTAGTTGGATGTGAGTCATGATGAGGATGCAAAAGGCTCCAAGAGCATAAAGCCAGATTGGGCCAATTCACCCAGTGCCTCATCAGCATTTTCTATAATATCGCGACCCAACACAGAGCCACTCGAACAACCTCTTGCACAAGGCACTGTTGGTAGAGCTGCCTCCTCACAGCGCCGGAGACCCAGGTTCGATCCCGACCTCGGATGCTGTCTGTGTGGAGCTTGTACTTTCTCCCTGTGAGTTTCCCCCAGGTGCTCCGATTTCCTCCCACATCCCAAAGACGTGTGGGTTTGTCGGATAATTGGCCTCTGTAAAATTCACCCTAATGTGAATGAGAAAGTGGGATGACATAGAACTAGTGTGAAGGGGTGGTTGGTGGTCAGTGTGGATTCGGTAGGTTGAAGTGCTGTATGTCTGAACTAAATTTAATTAATCTAATTCATTCCAGATCAATAAAAGAGCCAAAATATTGTGCCATGTTTTCAGATTTTTTTAAATTGTAAAGTGATTCCTTTCCTTTATTTTGTAATTAATTTTTGTTCTCAATAATCTTGTCAACAAGAAAGGGGCACTGGTTTGGTCAAACAAAGTCCAGGTGTTCTTGCGAGTTCCAGTGCCTGGATAATAACATTCTGACACTGCCTCACCAGAAGCACCTGGTTGCATTTCATATTTCTGTTGCCAGTGCATATGACAGCTAAACACTCTTGGCACACCTGAAATGACGGTGGATTGATAAAGGTTGCCTAAAGGTGTTGGGCCAAATGGGATGGATCCTGCAGGGAGTCTGCAATCTCCGCATATACCTTTCGACCCCACTCACCCTCTGCGCCCAGGAATAGCTGCAGCTTCTCAGCAATGTGCAGGTCTCCAGTGGACATACTACTTGCTGAATTGCAGTCCCGGGAAACAGTGGCAGCATTTGGCCGGCCACGGAGGTGAGGAGTGAGCTGGACCTCATCTCAAAGCTGTCAAGATTTTGCAACTTTTTTAAAGACATTTAAAAACTATTGTAGACTAAGGGATCTCCAATCCTGAAATATTAATGACTGGCAGATGCCAAGCCCAACACTGCAAAGTCCCAGGATAGATACAACATGCCGGGGTAACTCAGCGGGACAGGCAGCATCTCTGGAGAGAAGGAATGGGTGACGTTTCGGGTCGAGATCCTTCTTCAGACTCTGAAGAACGGTCTCGACCCAAAACGTCACCCATTCCTTCTCCAGAGATACTGCCTGTCCCGCTGTGTTACTCCAGCATTTTGCGTGTATCTTTGGTGTAAACCAACACTTGCAGTTCCTTCCTACACATACTGTAATGTCCCAGCATGATCAGGCTCCAGTGTTGGCCTCCACATCTACCAGTCCAGCACAGGCCAGTGTGAGGAGATGCTGCCCCTGTCCCTCAGCACATCCCAGGTGAATGGTACATCCACACAGGCCGCATAGAAACATAGAAAATGGGTGCAGGTGTAGGCCATTCGCCCTTCGAGCCAGCACCGCCATTCAATATGATCATGGATCATCCAAAATCAGTACCCCTTTCCTGCAAAGGACTGTGCATTTACCCGATCTATCCTCACATGGTCTTGCAAACCTCAAAGATCACCACTCATCCTCCTGTGCTCCAAGGAATAAAGTCCTAGCCTGGTCATAATAAACTAAAATAGTTATATACACCGATCAGCCAAAACATTATGACCACTGACAGGCAAAGTGAATAACATTGATTATCTTGTTACAATGGCACCTGTCATGGGTGGGATATATTAGGCAGCAAGTGAACAGTCAGTTCTTGAAGTTGATGCGTTGGATGCAGGAGAAATGGGCAGGAGTAAAGACCTGAGCAACTTTGACAAGGGCCAAATTGTTATGGCCAGACGACTGTGTCAGAGCATCTCTGAGACGGCAAGCCTTGTGGAGTGCTCCCGGTCAGCAGTGGTGAGTACCTGCCGACAGTGGTCCGAGGAGGGACAAACCACAAACAGGGTGTTGGGCGCCCAAGGCTCATTGATGCGCGAGGGCAACGAAGGTTATCCCGTCTGGTCCGAACCGACAGAAGGTCTACTGTGGCACAATTTGATGGTGGTCACGGGAGGAATGTGTCACAATACACAGTGCATCGCACCCTGCTGCATAAGGGGCTGCACACGGAGGACCAACAGCATATTAGGCAGGTGGTCACAATGTTTTGGCTCATTAGGTCATAATGTTTTGGGTGATCAGTGTATATTCTTTCCAGTAATTGAAGGGCTGAGATGAATCAGGATATTTCACAAACCACCACAGAAGTCCTAGTGCGCACAAATGCATGACTTTAATTTTTAAATAAATCAGTCCAATTCTCCACATTCTGAAAAATGGTCTCGACCCGAAACATCACCCATTCCTTCTCTCCAGAGATGCTGACTGGCCTGCTGAGTTACTCCAGCATTTTGTGTCCTATCTTCGGTTTAAACCAGCATCTGCAGTTGCTTCCTACACAGACTGGGCATTTGCCCTATCTATTCCTCTTATGATCTTATACACCTCCATAAGATCCCCCCTTCATCCTCCTGCGCTCTGAGGAAAAGAGTCCGAACCTGCTCATCCCCTCCCTCCAGCTCAGGCCCCCCGAGTCCTAACAACATCCTTGTAAAACTTCTCTGCATCCTTTTCAGCTTAACATCATCTTTCCCATAACAAGGTACCCAAAACTGGACACGATACTCTATATGTGGCTCCACCAATGTCCTGTACAACTGTGACATAAACTTCCAATGCCCAACGTACAATACCATTCACTTTTGTGTCAACTGCAAACTTACTAATCGTGCCTTGTAAGTTCTCATCCAAATCCTTGATATAGTTGACAAACAGCAATAGTCCCAGCACCGAACTCTGAGGCAAACCACTAGTCACTTGCCTCCAGTCCATAAAACATTCTTCTGCCATCACCCTCTGCTTCCTTCCATGAAGCCAATTTTCTATCCAGTCGGCTAGCTCTCCTTGGATCCCATGCGATCTAACCTTCCAGAGCAGCCTCTTCATAAATCTGTCTTGGCATCACATTTGACTAGGGTTGCCAACTATCTCACTACCAAATAAGGGACAAGGTGACGTCACCGCCCCGCGCCCCACGTGACCTCAACCAGCCAGCGGCCACATGCTCCACCAATGGCGGCCACTCGGGCGGGGAGGCGGGTTGCTACGCAACCTCCGTTAGGCGGCGCCCGGACCTCTGGGCCTATAGTGTCTGGGCCTACAGTCCGGGCCTAAAGTGTCCGGACCTACAGTGTCCGGCCGTACAGCGCCCCCCGGGGCTAATACGGGACAAGGGCAGACCCATACGGGACAAATCAATTTAGCCCAAAATACGGGATGTCCCGGCTAATACTGGACTGTTGGCAACCCTACATTCGACACAGACATTGTGGGCCGAAGGCCTATTCTTGTGCCGTTCTGTTCTATGTTCTATGTTCCATATTGGGATGCGAGTAGTCTATCCAATGATTTTTACACCAACAACGTCCACCTGCTTTGTCTCCAAATCACTAGTAATCTTGCCTGTTGAGTCAACATCTTCTACTTCGGTGGGAGAATTCCACCTGTTTCTCACCCTGTGTACAGAGGTGTTGAGCTGTACAGCTCCAGATAACTTCAAAGACAGCTTCAGGATCAGTGGGCCAGAAATTAATTTGTACAGCACCAAACAAGAATGAAAATTTTGCATTTAGAAATTGGTTGAACTTAGAGTTGAGCAATTCTGTGCACATTTCTGGGTGTCCTAGCATCCCTCCAGAAACATCAACTCTTGATTTTTTGGCAGGATATCATTCACCCACCCCAGTACCTGCTCTAGAACTCTCCCAAAATACATCAACTCTGATGCAATAGACAAAATTATCAGCAGTGCAACTTACAATCCCATTAGTCTGAAAAATAACATGTACTTGCAGAACAGGCTGATTTTACCAACAACGTGCCGTGTGAAAGTGCTATTTGAAGGGCCGACAGTCATATGTCTCTTTCTCCCTCAGATCTGCAACATCCTGTGACTTCAAACAAAGTCTAACTCATGCCTGAAATGCTTAACCCTTTGAAGTTTACGGTCTCTCTTCCTCTTCATAGTGCCGGTGTCATTCTGACTGCTGCTACAGATCTCATAGCCAACTGTTCACTGCTTTGTTCACAACTTCACACACAAGCCATTCTGAAGGAGAGGCGACCTTATCTGTTTTCTCTTCGCCCCACATATGCAGGCAGGTTTGACACTGGCCTTGCCTTGCATTGCAGGGGTCCCCCAGTGTGCAGGCAACTGCACTCTTGTTGTTATAGATGCCTCCCTGATAAACCCCCAGGGATTCTCTATGGTTCCCTTGAATGGAGAACATGCCCATCATTGTAACGACCATTCATTCAGTAGCAACTTTGCCTAGTAGCCAAAAGACTATGCGCGTTATCTCTTTAACACCGATAAAGTTACGTTAGCGTCTAGTATACCAGTAAGAAAATGGCCAATGCAACAGTCATGGCAAGACCAGACAGTCAACGTTTTAAGTTACTCTCATACGTGTTGCTGGCCTTCATTAGGATAGCTGCAAGAACTTGCCACACACACACTGCCAAACCAGCAATATCAATATTAGCGCAGAGTAACGCATGGAAACAGATTGCTGTTCGGGGAACCTTGATATTGAAGATGTCAGATCTTTTGCAATTTTTACAAATAGCATTTGGGGTGACCCTCGATGTCACTTTAACCCCATTAAACGCGACAAATGCAATATCCAGCCCAGTATTTTACAGCTCTCGAGTATAAACTTTGTCATTGTAACCTCACTGTTATTTCTGCCCTCCTTTGAGGTGCCCTACACATCCCCATTTCCTCAGGTTTGATTTGTGTGGACCACTTTTCATCATCTTATTAATGTGTTCTCCCGTCTTTGACTCACTGAGAGAACTTTGTATTATCTAATATTTTTCCTTTATTGTGTGGGTCATACAATTGATTAATCCCTATCTAAAGATTGATGTATCTGTTACTTGCTCCTCTGCTATTTGACCTGCTCCTTTTCAACCTTATTCATTTACTTGATGAAATTTTGCTTGTCCCATTCTGATGAGGTTGCAAAGAGAACGTTTTATTTTTCTCATCCTCATTACTGATTGATTCACTTTCTTTTTTCAATTTGAACCTTTCAGAGTTTGCAATGATGTTCCTTTTTATTGGCACCAGCACATTCCTCTGCCTCTCCACTTCAGACTTGGTGGTGTCCTGGAATTAAGCTGCCTTGGAGAGGCACTTTCTGTCTAACCACACCCCCACCGCATGTCCCCATAAGGTGGCGCAGCAGTAGAGTTGCTGCCTTACAGAGCCATGGATCCGGGTTCGATCCTGACTACAGGTGCAGTCTGCACGGAGCTTGTATGTCTTCCCTGTAACCGTGTGGCTTTTCTCCAGGTGCTCTGGTTTCCTCCTACATCCCAAAAACGTACGTTTGCAGGTTAATTGGTTTTGGTAAAAATTGTAAATTGTCCCTCGTGTGTAGGATTGTGCTAGTGTACAGGGATCGCTGGTCAGCGCGGACTCGATGTGCCAAAGAGCCGGCTTCCACGCTGTATCTCAAATTAAACTAACTAAACTAAACTAATCAACACACACACACACTACATTTCAGCACTGTGGGGCAGCTGGTGGAGCTGCTGCCACACAGCGCCCGAGACTCAGGTTCAATCCTGATCTCGGGTGTTGTCTGTGTGGAATTTTCCCGTTCTACCTGTGACCACGTGGGCTCCCTCCGGGTGCTCCGGTTCCCTCCCGCATCCAAAAGACATGCGGTTTGTAGGTTGATTGGCCTCTATAAATTACCCTTAGTGTGTAGGGAATGGATGAGAAAGTGGGATAACATAAAACTATTGTGAATAGGTGATCGATGGTCGACGGGCTGAAGGGTCTACTGTGTCTCTAAACTAAACTAAACAAGGATGTGAATGTTTGTCTGAATTAATGCAGTACGTTCTCTCTGCAGACTCATCAGAATGGCACAAGCAAAAAATTGCCCTTTATAAGATGTCAAATTAAAATTCTTGCACGTCTCTGACTTCTCAGCTAATTCGTTTAGTTTAGAGATACATCGCGGAAACAGGCCCTTCGGCCCACCGAGTTCACACCGACCAGCGATCCCAGCACATGAAACGCTATCCAACACACACACTAGGGACAATTTGCACTTATACTAAGCCAATTATAGTGTGACAGTGGTAAAGGACATGATTACTCTGGTTGATGGATGTTGGGCCAGTAAGATAGCCTGCTCTCACCAGGATGATGTCAAGATTTATGAGTGTCACTGGAGCTAAACTCAAGGCAAGTGGAGAGTATCCCATCATGATGTTGGATGTAAAGGAATCTGTTGTCGAGGTAGTGTAGAGATTGATCCACAATCAATTGCACTAAACATGCTGTGTCAGATCAGTGCCATACTGTACCCCATTTAGGTCCATAAATGAATATCAGAGGGAGAGTGTAATGAGCTGTTGCTGTTTTTTATTGCAACTAATTAAGATGAATTTCGAGACAGTAACCAACTGCAGGGAAGGCAATTTCGCCCAATGTGTTTGGCAGAGGGATTTGTACGTGCAGTGATATTGCTCAGAGGAAGTCTGCAACATGATTGTGGCAGAATGTAGGCGGCAACATTTAGAATTTACTAGACCAAGCGGACCCGTTGGGCCCAAACCCCTCCTGCATTGGTGCAACACCCTCTCCTCTCCCCCTCCACTCTCCCCCACCTCCCCCTCCACTCCCCCCACATCCCCCTATTCCATCTCCCCCTCCCCCCCTCCACTCTCCCCCTCCCCCCCACTCCATCTCTCCCTCCCCCCCTCCCCATTCCCCCCTTCCCGCCCTAGGCTAGGGTTCGATTCTGACCACTCCAGAGACGAGGGTTCGATTCTGACCTTGGATACTGTTTGTGTAGAGTTTGCACATTATCCCTATGACCCCGTGGGTTTCTTCCTGAAGCTCCGGTTTCATAGAGCCATAGAGTGATACAGTGTGGAAACAGGCCCTTCCACCCAACTTGCCCACACTGCCAACAATGTCCCAGCTACACTAACCACCCTAACCCCGGGTACTTTCCCTTGCAACCGCACGAGATGCAACACCTGTCCCTTTACCTCCCCCCTCAACTCCATCAAAGGACCCAAACATTCTTTCCAGGTGAGACAGAGGTTCACCTGCACCTCCTCCAACCTCATCTATTGCATCCGCTGCTCTAGATGTCAACTTATCTATATCGGCGAAACCAAGCGCAGGCTCGGCGATCGCTTCGCTGAACACCTGCGCTCGGTCCGCATTAACGCAACTGATCTCCCGGTGGCCCAGCACTTTAACTCCCCCTCCCATTCCCAGTCTGACCTCTCTGTCATGGGCCTCCTCCAGTGCCATGGTGAGGCCCGCCGGAAGTTGGAGGAGCAGCACCTCATATTTCGCCTGGGCAGTTTGCGGCTCGGTGGTATGAACGTCGACTTCTCCAACTTCAGATAGCTCCTCTGTCCCTCCCTTCCCCTCCTCCTTCCCAGATCTCCCTCTATCTTCCTGTCTCCACCTATATCCTTCCTTTGTCCCACCCCCGACATCAGTCTGAAGAAGGGTCTCGACCCGAAACGTCACCCATTCCTTCTCTCCCGAGATGCTGCCTGACCTGCTGAGTTACTCCAGCATTTTGTGAATAAATCGATTTGTACCAGCATCTGCAGTTATTTTCTTATGTCCCAGCTACACTAGTCCCACTTGACTGCACCTGGTCCATATCCCTCCAAACCTGTCCTATCCTACCTGTCTAACTGTTTCTTAAACAATGGGATAGTCCCAGCCTCAACTACCTCCTCCGGCAACCTGTTCCAGACATCCACCAACCTTTGTGTGAAAACGTTACCCCTCAGATTCCTCCTGCATGCCAAAGACGTGCAGGTTTAGAGATTAATAGTATAAGAAAATAACTGCAGATGCTGGTACAAATCGATTTATTCACAAAATACTGGAGTAACTCAGCAGGTCGGGCAGCATCTCGGGAGAGAAGGAATGGGTGACGTTTCAGGTCGAGACCCTTCTTCAGACTGATGTCAGGGGGGCGGGACAAAGGAAGGATATAGGTGGAGACAGGAAGATAGAGGGGGATCTGGGAAGGAGGAGGGTAAGAGAGGGACAGAGGAACTATCTAAAGTTGGAGAAGTCGACGTTCATACCACTGGGCTGCAAACTGCCCAGGCGAAATATGAGGTGCTGTTCCTCCAATTTCCGGTGGGCCTCACTATGGCACTGGAGGAGGCCCATGACAGAAAGGTCAGACTGGGAATGGGAGGGGGAGTTGAAGTGCTCGGAGATCAGTTTTGTTAATGCGGACCAAGCGCAGGTGTTCAACGAAGCGATCGCCGAGCTTGCGCTTGGTTTCGCCGATGTAAATAAGTTGACATCTAGAGCAGCGGATGCAATAGATGAGGTTGGAGGAGGTGCAGGTGAACCTTTGTCTCACCTGGAAAGACTGTTTGGGTCCTTGGATGGAGTTGAGGGGGGAGGTAAAGGGACAGGTGTTGCATCTCGTGCGGTTGCAGGGGAAAGTGCCCGGGGTTGGGGTGGTTTGGGTAGGAAGGAACGAGTGGACCAGGGAGTTACGGAGGGAACGGTCTCTGCGGAACGCAGAGAGGGGAGGGGATGGGAAGATATGGCCAGTGGTGGGGTCCCGTTGTAGGTGACGGAAATGTTGGTGGATGATATGTTGGATCCGCTGGCTGGTGGGGTGGAAGGTGAGAACGAGGGGGATTCTGTCCTTGTTGCGAGTGGAGGGAGGGGGAGCAAGAGCGGAGCTGCGTGATGTAGAAGAGACCCTAGTGAGAGCCTCATCTATAATGGAGGAGGGGAAGACCCCTTTCCTGAAGAACGAGGACATCTCGGAAGCCCTAGTGTGAAACACCTCATCCCGGGCGCAGATGCGGCGTAGACGGAAGAATTGGGAGTAGGGGATAGACTTTTTGCTGGGGACCGGGTGGGAAGAAGTATAGTCCAGATAGCTGTGCGAGTCAGTGGGTTTATAGTAAATGTCCGTCACTAGTCTGTCTCCTGTGATGGAGATGGTGAGGTCCAGAAATGGGAGGGAGATGTCGGAGATAGTCCAGGTATATTTAAGGGCAGGATGGAAATTGGAGGTGAAATTGGCGTGGCTGTGTTCTGCAGCTGCGGCTCACCGGCAGTCTCTCTGTCTTTTTTTTTGTTTTTTGTCTATTGTCATCGTTTAATGTACGTTTTGTTCTATTTTTAACTCTGTGTATGTGGGGGGGTGGTGGGAGGGGTTGGGGGAAACCTTTTTTCTAATCTCTTCCTCAACGGAGATGCGACCTTTACCGTGTCGTATCTCCGTTCGCGCTACGGCCTAACATCGTGGAGTCGGCGGCCTCCAGCTGGGATCGACCTTGAAGACTCCGGTCGCAGGGCCTGGACTTACCATCTCGGAGGCTTCGGCCGTGGGCCCTGCAGACCGCAACATCGGGAGTTCGCAGGTCCCTGGCTGGCGACCGGTTTTTGGGAGCTCCAGCCGTAGCAGCTTCGACCGCCCCGAAGCGCGAGGTACGATCGACCCGCTCGCAGGCCCTTCATCACCCTGCGTGGCTCGGCCGCAACACTTTCCATCGCCCGGTGGGGGCTCAGGACTTTCATCGGCCTGCTCGGCTCGGCCCTGGGACTTTCCATCGCCCAGTGGGGGCTCAGGACTTTCATCGGCCTGCTCGGCTCGGCCCTGGGACTTTCCATCGCCCGGTGGGGGCTCAGGACTTTCATCGGCCTGCTCGCCTCGGCCCTGGGACTTTCCATCGCCCGGTGGGGGCTCAGGACCTTCATCGGCCTGCTCGGCTCGGCCCTGGGACTTTCCATCGCCCGGTGGGGGCTTCAAAAAGTTGGGAGCCTCGATCACCTCGTGGCACCACGGGAGAAGAATGAGGAGGAGATAAGACTTTGCCTTCCATCACAGTGAGGGTGTGCCTAGAGCAATCACTGTGATGGCTGTTTGTGTAAAAATTGTATCTGTGTGTCCTGTGCTTTTTGTTGTCTACTGCCGGACCCTGACGTGAGAGGACGGTGGCGTTGTTTATTCGCCGCTTTTCCGTTAGGATAGTTTGTTTGTTTTTATGTTGATTGTTTTTGTAAAGCGCTTTGAGCACCTGATAAGGCGCTATATAAAATAAATGCTTATTATTATTAAGTGTATGAAGTCAGTGAGTTCTGCATGGGTGCAAGAGGTAGCACCAATGCAGTCATCGATGTAGCGGAGGTAGAGTTCGGGGATGGGGCCAGTGTACGTCTGGAACAGGGATTGTTCGACGTACCCGACAAAGAGGCAGGCGTAGCTAGGGCCCATGCGAGTGCCCATAGCTACGCCTCTGGTTTGGAGGAAGTGGGAGGAGTCAAAGGAGAAATTAATTGATTTAATTTCAATTAATCAATTTAGAGATTAATTGGCCTCTGTAAAATGCCCCAGTATGTAGCGAGTGGATGCGAAAGTGGGATAACATAGAACTCGTGTGAACGGGTTATCGATGGTCAGCATTGTCTTGTTGGGCCGAAGGGCCTATTTCCATGATGTATCTCAACTAAAATCACCTGTAGTGATAGTGGAGAAGGCACAACTGTTTTGTTTTTGCTTTTAGTTTCGTTTAGTTCAGAGATACAGCATGGGAACAGGCCCTTCGGCCCACCGATTCCACAACGACCACCTGCCCATCATTCACATGGTCACTTTTTCACATCCATTCCCTGCACACCGTGGGGGGGGCAATTTGCAGAGGCCAATTAATCTTCAAACCTCTACGTCTTTGGGATGTGGGAGGAAACCGGAGCACCCGGAGAAAACCCATGCAGGACACGGGGAAAAGATACAAACTCCGTACAGACAGCACCCGTGGTCAGGATCGAACCCGGGTCTCTACCACTGTGGCACCGTGCCAACCGAGAACCTGCTATCATTCAGAATGGTGGTCAGGAAACTCCTCCCATTAAAGGTTAGAGAGGAATTTCACCAATTTATGTTATCACTGACAAGCAGTTTATCATCTCAGAGTTGCCTTGAATCTTTGTCAGGCTGGGTAATTGGGAGCAGGATGGGAGAACCTGTGACATTTGTGATAACTCTGGATGAGCAGTCTCCTCCTTGTACTTTGCCTTTTGAAATCAACCATCAGAGCTCATCTACATCTGTTAATGGTGATATATTGTTGTAAATGTCTGTTATGAAGTGATCCACTATGTTATGCACTTAATAGTGGCAACCAACTGTAGCACAATCTTTAAAACAAACAATGACCTCATAGAAATGACTCTTTAACAAAAACAATCTTTACCACAATATATATATATATATATATATATATATATATATATATATATATATAAAATAATAATGTCACCAGCTTGCCCTGCACACTGCAGCCCCTGCAGTGATGACTAGTTGTGATGGCAGTGAGTTTTATGTATCTTGACATCTCTGCCTCCGCCAGCAGTTGGAGCTCAGTCTGAGCTTGAGTCCACCGTGAAAACAGCTAAGATGGCTTCGACTGCCCGAGGCCCAGGAAGTGGGCACAGTGGAGTGAAGCAACATCTCCGGTCGGCTGCAAGTTCCCACATGAAATCAGCTCAGTCATTTACAATCTGCCCACCTGGCACTGATAGGAGCTCAAAACTAGCACCTTACGAATTGATTGGCACAAAATTGTTCCTCTCACTCAACAGAGATAAGGTGCTAAGATTAGGAAGACAAATGCCAGGGATGCAGTGAGGTTGTGTTAGTTGTTCCTTTGTGAGGGCGTAGTAAAGGGAGTGTTGATTCGCATTAGTCTGATGCTTGAGCACCGAGCACTTGGCAATGGGGCAGGGTGCCTGAGAGAAAGTGTCTCACCTCCCAGCTCAAGAACAAGAGTGTCTTATGTCAGATGTCCCGATATGCAACAATGAATTTCTTACTTGCACCAGAACAACAGATATGTAAATATAGTACCCTGTAAAACCCATAATAATGTTCAGTAAATATATTTTAAAAAACAGACAAATTAATGGACAAGAGAAGTGCAAAATCAAAAATAATGTCCCCAAGTCTGCATAGTTCAGAGCCTATTTGGAGGTTGTAGTGATTAATAACGTGATGGTTGTAGGGAAGAAGCTGCTCCTGAGCATGAACGTTACAGTTTTCAGGTTCCTATACCTTCTTCCCAAAGGCAGGAGTAAAATGAGAGCGTGGCCAGGGTGGTGTGGGTTTAATTTAGTTCAGTTTAGAGATACACCACGGAAACAGGCCCTTCCACCCACCAAGTCTGCACCGACCAGCGATCTCCGCACATTAACACTATCCTACACACACTGGGGACAATTTACACATACACCAAGCCAATTAACCTACAAACCTCTACGTCTTTGAAATATGGGAGGAAACCGAATATCTCGGAGAAAACCCATGCGGTCTCGGGAAGAACGTACAAACTCTGTACAG
The DNA here is from genome assembly GCF_053455715.1 of Rhinoraja longicauda. Lineage (NCBI taxonomy): Eukaryota > Metazoa > Chordata > Chondrichthyes > Rajiformes > Arhynchobatidae > Rhinoraja > Rhinoraja longicauda. Next base: position 3,648,998 of record NC_135982.1, on the reverse strand, counting down.
GCAGTACCCATAATCGGTTGACTGTTTTGACAGGACCACTGTATAGATCTTTATCTTTTGGATAATCATTTTCCAGCCCGCACAAAACTGTTGAGGCTTCACCTGCAACAGGTAATGATGATGCTGGCTGCCTTTTTCAGGCAGCGACTCTTGCAGTTCCCTTCGATGGTGGGGAGGTCAGAACCCGTGATGGATGAGGCAGTGTTCACCACTGTTTGCAATCTTCTTCGTTTCTGGACATTCGAGTCGCCGAACCAGGCCGTGATGCAACCAGTCGATATGCTCCCTACTGTACATATAGAACGAAAAGGATGTAGAACACACAGCACAGCACAGGAGCAGGCCCCTCAGACCACTATGGCTGTGTCTGCATACAATCCCTCCATTCCCTGCATATCCATGTGCCCAACAAAACATATCTTCAATGCCACTATCATATCTGTCTCATCTTAAGGGAAAATGACAGAAAGGTCTTGACAGAAATATTTATTGTTCCACAGGTGCCCTCTGACCTGCTTAGCATTTCCAGCACCTTTTATTTCTTTTTTCATATTTATAAAGCTCTCGCTATTTGTATAGTGCACAAAAACATTTTTTTTGAAAGCAAGTAAGGTTCCACATGATATGAATGAGGTCTATTGGTGGAGGGAGAATTTGCACAGAGTATTTTCCCATTGCTGTAAAGAGCAAATTTGCTGACATGATGGATTGCTCTTTGAATTTACTGGCAAAAGACTCAACCTTGGTACTCTCTGTAATGAGAAAGCAGCACAACGTTGCATTGGTCTGGTGAGGGAAGCCAGTTGTCCTTGTGCCTGCAACAGTCTTTGTCTTCTTCGGCAGATTCTTGGGATCGAGGATTCCGCTCCCGTTTTTAGGTGGCTATTGAGGGCAATGTGGGAATGCAGAGTCTTTTACAGGTGGGGTGGGAGGTAGTTGTCACAGCAGAGAAGAACGGAACTGTGTGAAGCAGTGAGTTCCACCCACTCCTCACACACAGAGTCTGTGCTTCCAATACGTGGCCTCAAACTTCTCAATACCACTCTGAAACTCAAGTTCTACTTTGATTGGTCAGAGGTTCACAGAAGTCATTTCTTCAGGGATGTATTAAGCACACCCTTAAATCTTTTTCCCTGTCTATCTTATAATCTGTTCCCACAACAGACACAAATATAGTACCCATGTGTGTGGTGTCAGGTGTATGAGCAAGATGGCCAGTTCAGCGTGATGATTGAGATTAACTGCAACCTGAATGTTGGGGGTGATGTTGTGGAAGAGGACACTGACATTAATTTGTTTAAACCTTCCCGTGAGCGTTTAGTGTAAAGATACAGTGGAAACAGGCCCTTCAGCCCACCAAGTCCACATCAACTATTGATCACCCGCGCACTAGTTCTATGTTATCCCACTTTCTCATCCCACGCACTAGGGGCAGATTACAGAAGCCAACGAACCTACAAATCCGCACGTCTTGGGAATGTGAGAGGAAACTGGAGCACCCGGAGAAAACTGACGCAGTCACAGAGAGAACGTACAAACTCTGTATAGACATGATCAGGATCGAACCTGGGCCTCGGAAATCGAGGATTTCAATGTAAACCTATATATTCAAAGTGGAGGGTAGTGCAGCAGGGCAGGTTAACAGGGGATCTTGGTCCTGCTGCTGATGAGAGTAGGACTCATCCTCTCATATGCTTCAGTGAACAGGTCTATGTTTGACTTCTGGGTATGCACAAACACAAGCATTGTCTGCATAATTTATTGTCTGATCTAACTTCTAGGTTTGGGTTTATTATTGTCAACTATACCGAGGTATGGTGAAAAGCTTTGTATTAATCTCCAAACAAATCAAGTTCACAAGTTATTGGAGTAAAATTAGGCCAGTCGGCCCATGGAGTCTTCTCCGCCATTCAGTCATGGCTGATCTCTGCCTCCTAATCCCATTTTCCTGCCTTCTCCCCATAACCCTTGGCAACCATTCTAAACAAGAATTTGTCTATCTCTGCCTTTAAATTATCCACTAACTTGGCCTCCACAGCCCTCTGTGGCAATGATTCCAACAGATTCACCACCCTCTGACTAAAGAAGTTCCTCCTCGCCTCCTTTCTAAAAGAGTGCCATTTAATTCTGGGGCTATGACCTCTGGTCCTAGACTCTCCCACCAGTGGAAACATTCTTTCCACATCCACTCTATCTATGCCTTTCATTATTCTGTAAGTTTCAATGAGGTCCCCGCTTAACCTAAACTCCAGCGAGTACAGGCCCAGTGCTGTCAAACGCTCATCATATGCTAAGCCACTCATTCCTGGAATCATTCTTGTAAACCTCCTCTGGACCCTCTCCAGAGCCAGCACATCCTTCCTCAGATATGGGGCCCACATTTGCTCACAATATTCCAAATGCAGCCTGACCAGAGCCTTATAGAGCCTCAGCATTACATTTCTGTTTTTGTATTCCAATCCTCTTAATATAAATGCAAGCATTGAATTTGCCTTCCCCACTACCGATTCGACTTGCAAATTAACTTTTTGGGCATCCAGCACCAGCACTCCCAAGTCCCTTTGCACATCCGATTTCTGGATTCTCTCTCCATTTAGAAAATAATCTGTGCCTTTATTCGTATTACCAAAATCCATGACTCAACATTTTGCTACTGAATTTCATCTGCCACTTCTCTGTCCTATCAAATAACTATCAAATCAATATCAAATAATATTATACATAAGTACAATCATAGAGTCATAGAGTGATATAGTGTGGAAACAGGCCCTTCGGCCCAACGCCCACACTGGCCAACATGTCCCAGCTACACTAGTCCCACCTGCCTGTGCTTGCCTGTCTAACTGTTTCTTAAACTTTGGGATAGTCCCAGCCTCAACGACCTCATCTGGCAGCTTGTTCCATACACCCACCACCCTTTGTGTGAAAAAGTTACCCCTCGGATTCTTATCAAATCTTTTTCCCTTCACCTTGAACCAAAGTCCTCTGGTTCTCAATTCCCCCACTCTGGGCAAGAGCTCTGTGCATCTACCCGATCTATTCCTCTCATGATTTTGTACACCTCTGTAAGATCACCTATCATCCTCCTGCACTCAAAGGAATAGAGACCCAGCCTACTCAACCTCTCCCTATAGCTCACACCCTATAGTCCTGGCAACATCCTCGTAAATCGTTTATGAACCCTTTCAAGCTTGACAATATCTTTCCTATAACATGGTGCCCAGAACTGAACACAATATTCTAAATGAGGTCCCACAAACGTCTTATACAACTGCAACATGACCTCCCAACTTCTATATTCTATACTCTGACTGATGAAGGCCAAAGTGCCAAAAGCCTTTTTGACCACCTTATCTACCTGCGACTCGATCTTCAAGGAACCATGCACCTGCACTCCCAGATCCCTCTGCTCTACAACACTCCCCAGATTCACTGTGTAGGTCCTGCCCTTGTTAGACTTCCCAAAATGCAACACCTCACATTTCTCTGTATTAAATTCCATCAACCGTTCCTCAGCCCACCTGGCCAATTGATCCAGATCCTGCTGCAGTCTGTCATAACCATCTTTACTATCTGCAAAACCACCCACTTTTGTATCATCTGCAAACTTGTTAATGTTGCCCTGTATGCTCTCATCCAAATCATTGATGTAGATGACAAACAGTAACGGGCCCAGCACCGAACCCTGAGGCACACCACTAGTCACAGGCCTCCAGTCCGAGAAGCAACCTTCCACCATTACCCTCTGCTTCCTTGCATGGAGCCAATTTGCTATCCATTCAGCAATCTCTCCTTGGATCCCATGCGATCTAACATTCCGGAGCAGCCCACCACGTGGAACCTTGTTGAACGCCTTACTGAAATCCATGTACACAACATCTACAGCTCTGCCCTCATCGACATTTTTGGTCACATAAAAAAAATCAATCAGATTTGTGAGACACGACCTCCCACCATGCTGACTGGCCCTAATCACCCCTTGCCCGTCCAAATGCCTGTATAACCTGTCCCTCAGAATACTCTTGAGTAACTTTCCAACTACAGATATTAAGCTCACCGGCCTATAGTTCCCAGCAATTTTCCTGCAGCCCTTCTTGAATAGAGGCACACCATTTGCCACCCTCCAGTCTTCCGGCACCTCTCCTGTAATAAAAGACGACTCATAAATTTCAGCCAGGGCTCCCGCAATTTCCTCTCTGGTTTCCCACAATGTCCTCGGATATATCTGATCAGGCCCTGGAAATCTGTCTACCTTCATACATGACATGACAGTACGTTCAGTACATCTTCGACGGTAACACTGATTGCTCTCAAGGCACTTCCATTGACTTCCCCCAGTTCCTCCATCCTACTGTCTTTCTCCTCGGTAAATACAGAGGAGAAATACTCATTGAGGACCTTGCCCATCTCCTGTGGCTCCACACAGAGGTGACTGCTTTGATTCCTGAGAGGTCCCACTCTCTCTCTAGTTACCCTTTTCCCCCTTATTTATTTAAAATCTTTTGGGACCCACCAGAGTTATATCCTGGCCCCTTTTTGCCCTTCTGATTTCCTTTTTCAGTTTACTCCTTAATTCCCAAAACTCCTCCAGGGATGCACTTGATCCCAGCTGCCTATACCTGTCCCATGCATCATTCTTGTTTTTAACCAATGCTTCAATTTCCCTCATCAGCCAAGCTTCCTTACGTTTGCCTGCTTTGCCCTTCACTCTAACGGGGACGTACATATCCTGAGCTTTCATCAGCACACTTTTAAAAACATCATACTTGGCCGATGTTCCTTTCCCCTCAAATAACCTGCTCCAGTCAACTTGAGCGAGACCTTCTCTCTTGCCCTCAAAGTTGGCCTTACCCCAGTCGAGCATTTTAACACGTGGACCCTCTCTGTCCCTATCCATAACTATCTTAAACCTATCTTAAACCTAATCGAACTGTGGTCACTAGTCCCAAAAGGCTCCTCCATAAACACTTTATTAACTTGCCCTTCCTAATTTCCCAATACTAAATCCAGCGTTGCCCTCTCAGTGTGGGGGCTTCTACATACTGCTTGAGAAAACTCTCCTGAACACTTTTGAGGAATTGCACCCATTTAAACCCTTCACATTATGATTTTCCCAGTCAATATTGGGAAAGTTAAAATCCCCTACTACAACAACCATATTTGACCTGCTGCTGTCTGCAATCTCCTGGCACATTTGTCCTAATTCCCGCTGACTATTCGGGGGTCTGTAGTACACCCCTAATCAAGCCAAACTAAAATACAGCTCAAATATGTTCTCAGTATTGTGGCCCACAGTGCCCTTGACAAAGTCCAATGGCCGCAACAGGGTTGAGGTGAATTGGGCAGTACCCTTGCTTACGGAAGGACTGTTCAGCACCCTAGTAACAAGCGAATAAGTTGTTCTTGAGTCTGGGTGGTGAGCTTCTGTATCTTCTGCCGGACATGAGCGGTGGGGGGAGAAGGAATGATTGGGGTGGAATGACAAGTCTTTTATGTTGGCTGCTTTTCTGAGACAGCGTGAAGTGTAGATGGAATCAATGATGGGGAGTCTGGTGTGTGATATACTGGGCTACGCCCACAACTCTCTGCAATTTCCCGCAGTCTTGGGAAGAGCTCTACTGAAACCAAGTTGTGATGTAACCCAACTGTATGCTTTTTATGATGCTTCTGTGGAAGTTTGTAAGAGTCGTTGGAGACATGCTAATTTTTCACCGTCTCCTGAGGAAATAGAGGTGTTTGTAAGCATCTTGGGATGTTTTAATGTAGGGGTTGGTCCATGACAGATGTTTGATAATGTTTATGCCAAGAAAACCTGAAGCTCTCAACCATTTCCACTTCAGCACCATCGATGTTGACCTAGAGTGTAATCATGCAGATTGAACAGTTTCCTATTGGCTTTGAAGATTAACAGCACTCCAAGCCCGGCACCAAGTCTCAATGAGTGTGCACGGAAATTTTCAAGTCTACCCTTTTATGTTCGACTCAAAGTTTCTGCTGAAACAGTGCCCTGCATTTACATTTTCAAAACTGTAACTGAGTTTGTACGTTCTCCCCGTGACCATGTGGGTTTTCTCCGGGTGCTCCGGTGTCCTCCTACACTCCAAAGACGTACAGGTTTGTAGGTTAATTGACTTAGGTAAAAACACATTGTGAATTGTCCCTAGTGTGTAGGATAGTGTTAGTGCATGGGGACCATTGGTCAATAGACAATAGACAATAGGTACAGGAGGAGGCCATTTGGCCCTTCGAGCCAGCACCGCCATTCAATGTGATCATGGCTGATCATTCTCAATCAGTCAGTGTGGACTCGGTGGACCGAAGGGCCTGTTTCTGTACTGTATCTCTAAACTAAACTAAGACATTGAACGTGTGGTTGGAGGAGATGGTTTTTATCATTCGTTTCTTTAATATTGCTTATTCTATGAACGACTCTTGCCTTTCAGGTGTCACGATGAAGTTGATGGATGAAGTGGCAGGCATCGTTGCAGCTCGCCACTGCAAGACCAACATCGTGACCGCATCCGTAGATGCCATCAACTTCCACGAGAAGATTGAGAAAGGTACTCGCTTGCCACTTTCATCCTGCTTGTCACATGAGCCCTCTTACTTGGCATTGACATATAACAGTTATGATTTTGTGCAGTACATTGCATATCGTTTGCATGTTATACACAGATCATTTAACCACTGCTTAAATAAACTTTGCCTTTGAAAGTTATCACAAAATTGAAACTATGAAGCACACCTAATAAGAGCGTAACAGTAAAGCTACTGTGCTAGAACCAACGGATGGACAATGCTAATAACATTTTACTTGTCACTGTTTTTAGGAAAAGTGCCCCATATAAATATTTTACTCTTGAAGGGGTTCAACGTTCTGCGAGAAGATATTACCATTTCCTTTCCCAGAGCTGAGTACTGCTTCCTCTTCAACACAAACAGTGTCACACTTTAACATACAATCCAGCCTTCAATATATGGAGTGTGATGCTTAACACATTCCCATGATGTTTGTTGGCATGCTAATTTAAAAGGTGTTGATTTAACGGAAACTTGATTGTTTAGTTGGGAGGAGTTGTGCACTGATCTTCGGACAATGTAATCGGAAGGATATAGTGTGGCAGTTGTAAAGTAGGAGGCCCACTAAACATCTCCAATGTTCACAGCTCTGGATTTCCTCGTGGCATTCTCACTCAGTGCACATATCTATGTTGATAAGAAGGAGTAAACATTGCAAAATACAGGCAGGGGGAGGCCCATCAAACCTGTTCTACCATTCATAAGATTGTGGCTGAATTTTTACATAAACTTTGGCTTGTTCAGATCTCTTGCTTCCACTGTTATCCAAAGCTGCCTTTAATCTTAAACTGGGTTTTTAAATGAACAGCATTATGTGCATACAATGCTGAAGCACAACATCACAAACATTGTAAACATTGTGTCATTTGTTTACGGATCACTGCTACGCAGTGGTGCTGTGATAGAGTTGTTGCCTTACTGTACCAGAAACCCCGGTTCACTCCTGACTACGGGTGCTGTCCGTACGGAGTTTGTACGTTCTCCCCGTGACCTGCGTGCGTTTTCTCCAGGTGCTCCGGTTTCTTCGCACACTCCAAAGATGTACAGGTTTGCAGGTTAATTGGCTTCGGTAAAAAAAACCTGTAAATTGTCCCCAGTGTGTAGGATAGTGCTAGTGTACGGGGTGATCGCTGGTCAGTGCAGACTCAGTGGGCCGAAGGCCCTGTTTCCACGCTGTAACGCTAAAGTCTAAAGTCTAATGCAAATTAATTTCTAATACATTAGCATTCGTGAATCATGTCATTAATCATTAGTTTGTCACTTGAAAAATTCAATACATGATTACCACCTAGATTCTAGAACAGTTTCTTCCCAGCTGTTGTCAGGCACCAAGTAGAGTGTAGTCCTGAGCTACTATCTACCTCATTGGAGACCCTCAGACTATTTTTTATCAGACTTTACTGGACATTATCTTGTACTAAACATTATTCCCTTTATCGTAGTATCTGTACACTGTGGATGGCTCACTTATAATCATGTATTGTCTTTCTACTGACTTGGTAGCACACAACAATGGCTTTTCACTGAACCTCGGTACTCGTGACAATAATCTAAACTAAAGCTAAATTAATTAAACACTGTCTTGTTTAAGTAGTAAGTGGGTTTGTTGTGTTATTTTGAGGATTTTCTGATCTAGATTCTGAATGGCTAAGATAATAGCAGCTTTACTTTGTACATGACATTGAGAGGTTGAATTGAACACAGATGAGGCCATTTGGCCCACTAATCCTCTGTTGGACCTTTGATAGTGCTTCTCACGAGAGTTCCCTTTGATTCCCTGCCAAACTAATTCAACTGCTTAGACACAAAAAGCTGGATTAACTCAGCGGGACAGGCAGCATCTCTGGAGAGAAGGAATGAATGGGTGACGTGTTGGGTCGAGATCCTCCTTCAGGCTGGTTTGGAATAAGGGAAATGCGAGATATAGACGATGATGTGGAGAGATAAAGTACAATGAATGAAAGATATGCAAAAAAGTAACGATGGTAAAGGAAACAGGCCATTGTTAGCTGTTTGTAGGGTGAAAATGAGAAGCTGGTGCAACTTGGGTGGGACCTAGATGGGGCATCTTGGTCATCATTAGAGCCAGGATTTTGCCATAAGTGCCTTTTTATGCCTTTTTTATGATTTCAGCAAGATAATGCCTTTTTCACGATCGAGTGCCTAAATCAGCTTTTTTTTGCCGTGTTAACGTAACTTACAAGAAAATATCCACCACCGGAGAAACCGGGTGCTCCACATCGGTCATTCATTCGTGGGTAGTGGACGAGGCCCCAGGCTTTTGCAGTCAGGCTGTAAGTGGGTGTTAAGTGGTGATTGGAGAGGGGTGGGTGGGGAAGGGTCCAGTCTTTTCAGGCTGGAGTCAGGCTGTGAGCAGGTGTGAAGTGTTGTTTGGGGAGGAGGTACCAGGGTTAAGTTTCTGTTTATCGAACCTGCAGTAGAACTCGTTCAGGTCGTTGGTCAGCGGACGATTGTCCAAGGAGCGGGAGGGTTTCCTCTTGTAGCTTGTGATTTCTTGCAAGCCCTTCCACACTGAAGAGGCGTCATTAGCTGAGAACTTGCTCCTCAGCTTCTCAGAGTACCTTTCCTTGGCAGCACTGATTCCTCTTCTCAGCTTGTACTTGGCCTGCCTGTAGAGGTCTGTATCCCCGCTCCTGTAGGATCTACCCCTGCAAGCGTCAAAATGCCCAAAGTCAAGTCAACCCCTTGTAAAAAACTGAACGATTTTGTGAGAGTGTACGGGAGTGATATATTCTCTACAGACAACTGTGTGCTGTTTTGCAAAGCACGCGAGAAAGCAGCAAATCATGATAAGAAATATTTCGTCTCCCAGCATGTACAGACAGCTAAACATGAGAAACTGAAGGCGGGAAATACGCAAGCTTGGCTCCTCACTACATTTACTGCTGGTTCCAGTCACAAATCTGAGTTTTCGAGTGATCTGTACAAGGCATTCATTGATGCTGGAATTCCACTGTGGGAATTGGAAAACAAATCTCAGAGGTTTTTTAGAGAAACACACAGAGGAACATATACCGAGCGAGTCATCATTACGGAGAAATTATGTTGACAGCAACTTCAACGTTGTGGTGCAGAAAATTAGAGATGAAGTTGCATGCAACAAAATATGGATCTCAATAGATATGGTGCCAATGTGGTCATCGGTTCACTGGAGGCAGGTCAACAATCAAAGGAGTATATCGACATGAATATCGAGTCTGTAGCTTGTTTCGGGTATGCACCAGTGACCTCAGCTGGGGTAGAAAGAAGTTTTTCAGAACTGAAGCATATTCTGTCTGACAGACGGCATAGCTTATTACCAGATAATTTTGAAGAAAATGCTAGTAATTAGGTGTAACCAGCCAACTGGTCATTTAATGTAGTATACCTTTATATTATCATTTTTAACCATATTTTGGTGGTGGAAATACATGCCTTTTATGCTTTTTTGTCAATAAATGCCTTTATCGTGCCTTTTTTGTAATTTTATTATGCCTATTTGCCTGCCTATTTCAGAGATTTTTAGCGCCTAACCATCCTGGCTCTCGTCATCATGTACGAGTTGGACCAATGGGCCTGTTTCCGTGCTGCATGACTCCATGAGTGTAAATAATCTGGGCGTTCTCTATCCTCTTGCACACTTCTCCTTTGAGAGTCATGTAACTCAGTTTGCAGTGGGCGAGCAGGCTGCTTTCTTTCTGCTATCAAGCACAGGTGTGAAGAGATGCAATGCAACATCTTCACCGAACGTTGATTCATTGTGAACAAGGCATCAAATCAAGGGCCCTGCCGATTTGTACTATTTAACAGTAGGCTTGGTGGCAAATAACTTGATAATTAAACACTTGGATAATATCGATATTTTTGGCCAATCTCTGCACAAAGACATTGACATTGAATTGAATCTTACTGGTTACTTCACACCTTGCTTCAGTGCCACTGCTACCCATTAACTGCCGTACCCTGGAATACCAGTAACTGGTGAGGCTGAGATGAGACTGCTGGTGGAAACATGGTAACTCACCCTGTAAAATGGCATTGCTGTGGACAAATGGTGACTGACAATGGGGCAATTATCATGGTAAAGATTCCAATATATCTATGTGTAAGAAGGAACTGCAGATGCTGGTTGAAGGGCAGCACAATGGCACAGCGGTAGAGTTGCTGCCTTACAGTTGCGGAGACCCGGGTTCAATCCTGACTACAGGCGCTGTGTGTATGGAGTTCGTACATTCTTCCTGTGACCGCGTGGGTTTTCTTCGGGTGCTCCGTTTTCCCACCACACTCCGAAGATGTACAGGTTTGTAGGTTAATTGGCGTTAGTAAAAAATTGTAAATTGTTCCCAGTGTGTTGGGGAGTGCTAGTGTACAGAGTGATCGCTGCTTGGCGAGGTATCTGTGGGCCAAAGGGTCTGTTTCCGCACTATATCTCTCAAGTCCAAAGTCTATGTTGCCAGCAGATGACATGCCAATTTATTTTGAGAGTTTTACAGATATGATCCTCTAATTTTGTCAGGCACTGAACCTGATGATCTTTTCATGTAAGTTCCATGGCCCAGCATTTAAAATGGTTCTTTCTAATGATTACTTGGCTTGCAAGATTTCATTCTATTTAATGTTTCATTACAGGTTATGTTGCAGTTCTATATTTATTAGCTTTTATTGGAAGGAACTATCAATATTGAAATAGATAGAGGTGTCACCCTGGAGAGAATAGGAAATCTAAAAATAGATAGGATTCCAGGTTGCAGTGACCATCCATGGAGATGGGGCGGACACTCCAGCAGCTTTGTCCATATCTTCAAAGTTCCTTCAGAATAGAACGTAATCTGGGATCAAATATAATGGCAAAACATGATGCAGCTTTCTAGGACTGTGGTTAGACCACATTTGGAGTATTGTTTGCATTCCTGGTCGCCCTGTTACAGGAAGGACGTGGAGGCTTTGGAAAGGGTGCATAAGAGGTTTGTCAGAAAGATGCCTGGATTAGGGGGGGTATGAGCTCGAAGGAGAGGACGGGCAGACTTGGGTTGTTTTCTCTAGTACGCTGGAGGTTGAGGGGAAACCAAATGGAAGTACATGACGTTATGGAGACAGAGACAGGGTAGACAGTCAGAACCTTTTTTCCCAGGCTGGAAATGTCAAATACTAGAGAGCAGAGCTTTAAGGTGAGATGGGCAAAGTTTAAAGGAGATATTTATATATCAGTGGATATTTTTAAGGCAGAGACAGATAGGTTCTTGATTAGTGCAGGTATCAGAGGTTATGGGGGGAAGGCAGGAGAGTGGGGTAATGAGGGAGAGATAGATCCGCCATGATTGAATGGCAGAGTAGACTTGATGGGCCAAATTCTACTCCTATCACTTATGACCTTATGAGATGTGAGGGGCAAGTTTTTTTACATTGTGGGTGCTGAGTGCCTGGGACTCTGGGGTTGGTTGTGGAGGCAGATGCAATAGTGGCATTTAAGGGATCTTTGGGCAGGAACATGGATATGCAGGGAATGGAGGGATATGGATTATATGCAGGCAGATAAGAGTTGGTGTTGGTGATCATGTGCGACATAGGCATTGTGGACTGTAATGCCTGTTCCTGTGCTGTACTGTCCTGTGTAAATCCACTCAGGCCATTAGTTTGACATTCATCATAAAGGAGGTATTGAGGGGATCTTAAAAAAAATGTTCTATGTGGGAAGGAACTGCAGATGCTGGTTTAAACCAAAGATAGACACAAAATGCTGGAGCAACTCAGCGGGTCAGGTAGCATCTCTGAAGAGAAGGAATGGATGATGTTTTAGGTCGAGACCCTTCAGAATGTTCTGGAGTAATTCAGCAGGTCAGGCAGCAGCTCTGAAGAACATGGATAGGTGACGTTTCAGGTCAGGGCCCTTCCACAGACTGATTGTGGGTGGGGGGGGGGGGGGGGGCGGAGGAAGCTGGATGAGAGGAGGTGGGGAGGAAGGAACTGCAGATGTTGGTTTACACCGAAGATAGACATAAAATGCTGAAGAGAGGTCTCAACCCGAGGTGTTGGTCAATAGTCCGTCTCCTGTAACTCCATCACAGGAGACAGACTATTGACCGACACATTATAGATAAGACTTTCACTTGGGTCTCCTCGATATCCCGCAGGTCCGCTCTTGCTCCCCCTCCCCCCATTCGTAAAAGGACATAGTCCCCCCCTGTCCTCACCTTCCACCCCACCAGTCATCGCATAGAGCAAATAATCCTCCAACATTTTTGCCACCTCCAACGGGATCCCACTACTGGCCACATCTTCCCATCTCCACCCCTTTCGGCTTTCCGCAGAGACCGTTCCCTCCGCAACTCCCTGATCAACTTGTCCCTTCCCACCCAAACCACCCCCTCCCCAGGTACTTTCCCCTGCAACCGCAGGAGATACAACACTCCTCAACGGGGCACCCCCTCTTCCATTACCTCACTCCTCAACTCCATCCAGGGATCCTGACAGTCTTTTCAGGTGAGGCAGAGGTTCACTTGTTCCTCCCCCAACCTCATCTACTGTATCCGCTGTTCCAGGTGTCAACTCCTGTACATCGGCGAGTCCAGAGGAATCTTGGAGCCAAAGTTCATAGCTCACTGAAGGTGAGAGCACAAGTAGATAGGGTGGTTAAGGAGGTGTATGTTATGCTTGCCTTCATTGCTCGGGGCATTAAATATAAGAGTCAGGAAATCATGATGCAGCTCTATAGGACTTTGGTCAGGCCGTGTTCGATGAATTGCATGCAGTTCTGGTCGCCCCATTACAGGAAAGACGTGAAGGCTTTATCGAGATTGCAGAGGAGGTTTACCAGAATGCTGCCTGGATTCGAGGGTTTCAGCTACAGAGAGAAGTTGGATGGACTTGAATTGATTTCTCTGGATCGTCGGAGGTTCAGGGCAGACCTGATATAAGTAAATCAAACTATGGGAGGCATGGACAGGGTTGACAGTCAGAACCTTTGTCCCAGAGTGCAAATGTCTAACACTGGAGGGATAGCTAACAGGTGAGAGGGGGATAGTTTCATGGAGATGTGTGGGGATTTTTTTCACACAGAGAGTGGACCGCACTGCCAGAGGTGGTGGTGGGTGAAGATATGATAGTGGCGTTTAAGGGGCTTTTAGATACACAGATGGAAGTGCAGGGGTTCGAGAGGCATGGATCATGCACAGGATATCAGTTTAACCTGTTATCAGGTTTGGCACACACATTGTGGACCGAAAGGTTTGTTCCTATGCTGCACAGTTCTATGTTCGATATAAAAAACCTTTGGATTTTCTTTAATATGACTCACCAAAGCCATTTTCTGTTTCCTTTGGCCATTCTGATCACCCACTTGAGTCCTTTTCCCCTTGATTTATATTCCTTAAAGACGCTGTCTGATGTTATCTTCTTAAACCTTGCATACACTTCCTTTTTTTCTTTTTGACTAAGTTTACAACCTCTTTGGTCATGCTTTGCCTTACTTTGCCATTCTTATCCCTCCTCACTGGAACATGCCGGTCCTGAAGTTTGATCGACTGGGCTTTAAACAGTCAGATGTGGACTTGCCCAATAACAATTGCTCCCAGTGTACCCTCCCGGGTTCCTGACTAATACCGTTGTAATTTGACTTATTCCAATTTAGTGTCTTCACGCAAGTTCCAGATTTACCCCCATTCAAAGCAATCTTAAAACCTATGGTTTTAAGTCTGAAGAAGGGTCTCGACCCGAAACATCACCCATTCCTTCTCTGCCGAGATGCTGCCTGACCTGCTGAGTTACTCCAGCACTTTGTGAATAAATCGATTTGTACCAGCATCTGCAGTTATTTTCTTATATTAAAACCTATGGAAGTCTGAATCTGAAGAAGGGTCACGACCCAAAATATCACGTACCCATGTTCTCCAGAGATGCTGCCTGACCCGCTGAGTTACTCCAGCACTTTGTGTCTTTTTATGTAAACCACCATCTACAGTTCCTTGTTTCTACATAAAACATGTGGAGTTGTGATCACTGTCTCCAAAATGTTCTTCCACCTAAACACCAGTCGCCTGGCCAGGCTTGTTTTCCAACACAAGGTCCAGTATGTTCCTGGACTATCCACAGACTGTTTAAGAAAAACCATATTGGATACATCTCATAAATTCTGCCCCGTCTAAATCTTTGAATTGAGCTAGTCCCAGTCAATAATGAGGAACTTAATGTCACCCACTAAGACAGCCCTGTTGCTTTGGCATCTTTCGATAATCTGTCTACATATCTGTTCCTCGTATCTCCCGCTTGCTGCTGAGGGACCCATAGTCTAATTCCATCAGAGTGTTGTCACCTTTCTTATTTGTAAGCTCTACCCATATCGCCTCCAGTCTGTCCTCTCTAAATGCCGCTCCAGTCTTCCTAGTTAGTAGAGCTACTCCTCCACCTATTTTCCCTCCCTCCCTATCATGTCTGAAACATCGAAACCCTGGAACATTATTGTGTCCCTCGTGTCCCTCAGTCACAGTCACTTTTCCACAATGCCCACTACACCATAGTCCCAAGCATTGATCAGGCTCTAAGTTCACCTGCTTTCCTCACAATATTCCTTGTATTGAAATAAACACACTTCAGCCCATCAGCTTCACTATATTCCTTAATCTTTCTCTCCCTGTCCTTTGAGAATTACTGGTCCTGACCTCTGCCTTCCCATTACTCCTTCCAATTGCTGACCTACTACGCGAGTGCCCTCCCCCCTTGCATCTCTAGTTTAAATTCTCACGTGTAAACGAGTTAGATGGCTTGCCTATTGATGCATATTGCCACTTGCTGAATGTCCCTTTTATTCTGCTAAAACATCAGGTGATCTTAAATCTCGGAGAGAGGTTTGTGCCTTCTTCCACATGCAGCAAATGCAGCCAAAGACATCAACATCAGTGCTGGAGATCTGAAACAAAAGCAGTAAATGGTGGAAGCATTCAGCAACCTGGGCAGAATCTGTGGGAAAAGCAAGCTCACATCCCAATCATATCATCATATCATATCATATATATACAGCCGGAAACAGGCCTTTTCGGCCCTCTAAGTCCGTGCCGCCCAGTGATCCCCGTACATTAACACTATCCTACACCCACTAGGGACAATTTTTACATTTACCCAGCCAATTAACCTACATACCTGTACGTCTTTGGAGTGTGGGAGGAAACCGAAGATCTCGGAGAAAACCCACGCAGGTCACGTGGTGTGAGGTGTTGTAGTATGGGGGCAGGGGTGAATAGTGCATCCGTGAGGCACTATGCATTCCTCACCCACTCCCACTCTCATTTCCCTCTGCCTCTCAATTTTCCTCTCTCTCTTCACCATCCTTCCCCATTTCCACACATTGCCATGGCAGCTTGTAGCCACTGTCATTTGACATGAAGGCGAAATGCAATGGCCCTTTATCTCACCGAGAATTGATGAAATCCAATTTCTAATTAGACATCTTTAATTTGTCTTTTGTTATGCACTTGTGTCTGGAAAGCCGTATTAACTACGTCAGTCTCTAAAACACATCTGTTAAGATACCTCCTTGTATTCTCAGTGACACAGATATTTATAGCTACGTGAGATAATTGAAAATCAGTCCCAGATATTGTTACGCAAGGTCATTTCTGACTGAGTCACACTGATGGCAGTATTGAATAATTGCATTCACCGCCACCCTTAAATGGGCCCATTTATTTAAATCAAACACTTGCATCTTTCCAAGTTGAGGAGATGGATCACAGCATCGTGACGAATCACTGTCAGACTTTCCAGATTCACGGCTGAACCTGTGGATGTCTTTCAGATCGATAATGGATGTTACTTTAAGCAGCTAGAGTCCCATGTTAGTAACAATCTGTATGTTAAGCCCTTCCAAAATACATCAGTTTGTTCATTCCAGACCAAACATCAGTTATAGACACAAAGTGCTGGAGTAACTCAGTGGGTCAGGCAGCATCTCTGGAGAACATGGATGGGTGACATTTCACAGAGTGCTGGAGTAACTTAGTGGGTCAGGCAGCATCTCTGGAGAACATGGATAGGTGACGTTTCACAGAGTGCTGGAGTAACTCAGTGGGTCAGGCAGCATCGCTGGAGAACTGGGATAGGTGACGTTTTGGGTTGCGACCCTTCCATGGATTGGTCTGAAGAAGGGTCCCCACACGCCTTCCCATGTTCTCCAGAGATGCTGCCTGACCTGCTGAGTGACTCCAACACTTTGTGTCTTTTTTTGTAAACCAGCATCTGCAACTCCTTGTGTCTCCTTGCATCAATTATTGTTTTTTTTTAGTGTAATGGAATAACATACAGAATTGGGGTGATCAGGTTATGCTGCTGAGGTCTCCATTAGCTTTGAAAGGACACCTCACAAAAATGTCATCTCATGGAAATATGTTTAGACACAAAATCGGATATACTGTTAACTCAGATTGGATAACGTTGGTTTTCTCCGGGTGCTCCAGTATCCTCCCACATCCCAAAGATGTACAGGTTTGTAGGATAATTGGCCTGTGAAAAGAACATTGAAATTTTTTCTTAGTGTGTAAGATAGTGCGCGTGTGCAGGGATCGCTGGTCGATGTGTACTCGGTGGGCTGATGGACCTGTTTCCACGCTGTATGTCTAAAGTGTAAGTATGGCTCATGTGTTAAGAACCAATTAAAATGATAGTTAAAATATTGAAGGTATTACAAAATGCTGGAGTAACTCAGTGGGACAGGCAGCAACTCTGAAGAGAAGGAATTGGTGACGTTTCGGGTCGAGACCCTTCTTCAGACTGATGTCAGGGGAGTGGACGGGGCAGAGATAGAATGTATTGAAATCTTGAAATCTATTTCGATTTTGATATATTTTTTAAATGTGGTTGAATGAGATCCAAGTTCAGTGCTTAGAGATACAGCGCAGAAACAGGTCCTTCGGCCCACTGAGTCCGCGCCGACCAGCGATCCCCGCACACTAACACTATCCTATACACGTGACAGACCATTTACAATTTTACCAAAGCCAATTCACCTA
Source organism: Rhinoraja longicauda (assembly GCF_053455715.1). Lineage (NCBI taxonomy): Eukaryota > Metazoa > Chordata > Chondrichthyes > Rajiformes > Arhynchobatidae > Rhinoraja > Rhinoraja longicauda. The sequence continues at coordinate 3,631,422 of NC_135982.1, read as the reverse complement.
CAAACCTGTACTTCTTTGGAGTGTGGGAGGAAACCGGAATACCCGGAGAAAACCCACGCAGTCACAGGGAGAACGTACAAACTCCGTACAGACAGAAGTAACATGATTAGAGAAGCAACTCTACCACCCAGAATTTTTAAAATTTTGGAACTAATACATCGGACCTGTGCGTCTGGTGTAACAGCTAGTACATAGTGGCCCATCGAGCCTGTTCCTGTGGTATCTCTCCATGAGTATAACATGTTTGCTGAGGTTTGAATTGAATTTTTGGAGAGAAATGTGCCTCTGCCTTGTATCCACTGGGTTTTGTAATGTGTGTGTTATTGATGGGCTATGTGTGTGTGTTATTACTTAGCCCATCAATTAATCCTTTCAAATTGACACAAAGTGCTTGAGTAACTCAGCGGGCCAGGCAGCATCTCTGGAGAAAAGGAATAGGTGACGTTTCAGGTTGGGACCCTTCTTCAGACTTACAGTCCAAGATGTCCAATCCTTTGAGATTATTCTCTTTCCTTTATATTGTCTGCATCCTTTTTGAGTATCCATTAAATGTTCATTATCAGCTGTGTCCTGGACTATACAATGATGAACATGATGGAGGGGACATGATGTTAGCTGGATACAGAGTGGGGCATGGACAGCACCGATGCAGCCTGACTGTATTGTCGCGGGAAGAGTGGGTGAGACGAGCGATATATCTGAAATGAGTGACAGGAGAATGTGTCAGAATCCACACCCAGGATAGATGAGTTTCCAGCATAGAGGTTCTCAATTATCTGCCGAGATGGCCTGCTCTGACATTCCACTTTGTCAAAGTCTATTTTTAACAACATTCACAGCTTTTTATATTCAGACTTTGAGTAAAAAGATTTTGATTAATACACCACGCACCACATCTCTTACATGTGCTGCAAAGTTTGTGGCAAATTGCTTTACTGCGCAGTGCCCAATATAATGTAGGTGTGCCCGCAGCACAATCCCATAATCAGTACAGAGGTGAATAGCACTTGTTGAATATGAGGTGCTGTTCCTCCACTTTGCGGGTGGTCTCACTTTGGCAATGGAGGAAGCCCAGGGCAGAAAGGTCAGTGTGGGACTGGGAAGAGGAGTTAAAATAGTTAGCAACCGGGAGATTGCTAGGGCGGCACGGTGGCGCAGCGGTAGAGTTGCTGCCTTACAGCGAATGCAGCGCTGGAGACTCAGGTTTGATCCTGACTACGGGCGCCGTCTGTACGGAGTTTGTACGTTCTCCCCGTGACCTGTGTGGGTTTTCTCCGAGATCTTCGGTTTCCTCCCACACTCCAAAGACGTACAGGTATATAGGTTAATTGGCTGGGCAAATGTAAAAATTGTCCCTAGTGTGTGTAGGATAGTGTTAATGTGCGGGGATCGCTGGGCGGCGCGGACCCGGTGGGCCGAAGGGCCTGTTTCTGCGCTGTATCTCTAAAATCTAAAAATAAAATCCCCATGACCTGCGTGGGTTTTCTCCGAGATCTTTGCTTTCCTCCCACAGTCCAAGGACGTGCAGGTTTGTAGGTATAAATGTAAATTGTCCCTAGTGAGTGTAGGATACTTACCTTGGAGGACTTACACAGTTCCCGCTGCATCAAAAAATCCCAGAGTATTATAAAGGACATTTCCCACCCCGGACACTCCCTGTTTGAACTGTTACCGTCAGGCAGACGGTACAGATCTACAAGGACAAGGACAAACAGACTTAAAAATAGTTTTTACCCCACTGCTATAAAGGCACTAAATGTAGCCGCCAAGGAACGCAGGGGCGATACATAATAAGAGACTGTGAAATCGACAGAAGGATGTAGGGTTGGGTGTTTATGCGTGCTATTTTCATGATATTTATTTTAGTTGTTTATCTTTTTTAAAATATTTTACCTTGTATGTATCGTTAGCTTTTAGAAATGTTTGAATGGTGCACTGACTGGCTGACATTTTACAATTTCGTTGTACATGGCTCATGTTACAATGACAATAAAGGAACTATTCTATTCTAGTGTTATTGTGCGGGACGATCAGTCGGTGCGGACCTGTTTCCGTGCTGTATTTCAACGTTAAAACTACTCCCAAATGTTGCAAAAAACACTACTTATCTTTGAAGAGTATCTATGTCCACATCAGAACCACACCACAACTGGCAAGCAACGGTCTTTCAACTCTGCACTGAAGTGTCTGGTCTGCTTCGGTGCCCAATCTCTGGAAGTGGAACCAGATGTACAGTCTCCTGACCCAGTAACAGGAATGGTCTTGACTGCATCAAGCCAATACAACTACTTCCCCAGGATGGCAGATTGGATACAGCCCCATAAAATTCATAACATTGTCATTTTTCACATTCCACTTAAAGGATATAAATAATAAAATTATATTGCAAATCCAGGAAATATTTCTCAATTCTCTTGGTGACTTTCTTGATAAAAGTATTAAGCATTGATCATTGCGAAATTGGATAAACCTGATGAAGGGTACAAAATAGTGGATAAATGTTTTTAATATTCTAGAATAGGGCTGAATAATAGTAAGATTAAATGAGAACTTACCAGTTCGAAGTTTGATCTGTATTTTATGAGGAGTTACGATGAGGGACTACGTGAAGACCCCGTCCAGCACGCGTGCGCGACATTCTTCAAAGCAGCGGTGTGGATTCACAGAAAAAACACAACGATTGAAATAAATATAGTAAAGAAAAAATAAGAACTTAATTACCAGTTGATCTGTATAAAAGAGGGTGGGAGCGGAGGGCACGTAGTCCCTCATCGTAACTCCTCATAAAATACAGATCAAACTTCGAACTGGTAAGTTCTCATTTAATCTTACTATTTTATTTCGGAGTCACGTGAGTGACTACGTGAAGACTTCAAAGCTCTGTGATTCCGAACCGTGTACCAGCTCATGCTTCACTCACTGTCTGAAGACCTTAGAGGGAGGAAGTATGTTATCGCAATAAAGAGCCTGTTTGTGAACAAAAAAGGTTTATTAATGACAACAAAAACAGAGAGCTCCCCAGGGCTCAATTTAAATATTATCTGCAGACTCTAAAATTCTGTCTGCAAATGTAGCAGGTTGCGCCAGCGGTTTATTATAAAACCTTTGGAAAGTTCTTTCCGAGGACCATCCTGCTCTGGCCAGAATATGGTCCATAGGCACGTCCATTCGACTAGCCGCCGACGTAGATGCAGCCCTGGTGGAGTGAGATTTGTAAACATTGGTATTGACTCCCGCGGACTTAAGCACCTGCTTGAGCCACCTTGAAATGGTTTGGCTCGTCACCTGACCATGAGGCTTCTTGTGGCTTATCCATAAGGCTTTTTCTCTCCCTCTTAAGTTGTGTGTTGTGTCTATGTAATTGGCGAGATGGGTCTTGGCACACAGCCGTGGGTCAGATGAATATGCCCAGAACTCCATGACTGGAGGCGTGGTACCTGGTCTAGTTTGTTTGACCAGTCCCTGAATATGGAATGTGAAACAGTCCAATGACTGTCATGCTGTCCAGCCTCAGAAGGTGGAGGGATTGTACCCTTTGAGCTGACACTAGTGCCATGAGCATGACTGATTTCAGTGTAAGTTGTTCCAGCGTGAGTGCCCTGGGCGGTGGCCATCCCCTAAGGTACGTCAGCACAATGCTGACATCCCAGATCTGAGTGTACCTTGGTCTGGGGGGGTTAGTGTTAAAAATGCCCCTCATGATTTTGATTACTAGTGGATGGGACCCCAAAGCCAGTTGTCCTGCTGCTGGAACCAAATAAGCTGACAACGCACTCCTGGCTGTATTTATGGCGCTGTAGCTGAGTCCTTCCCGATGTAATCCAACCAGGAACTCCACAACACTGGTGGGTGTTGCTGTAGTGTAGGTAGTTCCTGTTTTGGAGCAATACCGTTCCCATTTTCTTATGTTGGTCAGGTATTGTCTCCTGGTGGACTCCCGGTGGGATGCGGTCATCATGTTGATGGCGTCCTCAGACAGTCCCAGGCCCAGTAGAGGTCTTTTTAGAATCTGCAAGCCAGGAGATTGACTCTGTCATGGCACGGGTGACTAATGCCTGACACTGGGTGGATTAATAATTCCGGACTGCTGGGGAATTCCAACGGTGTTTCGACAGCCATGTCGAGGGCCACTGGGAACCATGGCTGTGTAGGCCAGTCGGGTGTTATCAAGATTCGTGAAGCGGAATCCAATTGAATCTTGCGTAATACCCGACTGATGAGGCAGAAGGGAGGAAAAGCATAAAAGAACATTTTCCCCCAATACAGCGTGAATGCATCAACTGCTGCTGCCTCAGGGTCTGGTTCCCAAGCGACATACGTTGGTACCTGGTGATTCAGCCTGGATGCAAATAGATCGATATCTGGTGTGCCATATTGCTTTGTAATTTCGGCAAATACTTTGGGATTTAACATCCATTCGATGTTATCGTTAAATTTGCGTGACCTGGTGTCTGCCACTGTATTTTGCTTACCTGGTAGGTAAGTTGCTGATAACCAAGTATGTCTGTCGACACACCATTGCCAGATTAGGTTGACCAATTTGTCACACGATATCGACTTTATACCACCCATGTGGTTGATATAAGCCACCACCGTGGTATTATCTAATTGCAACCGGACATGTGCATGATGCGTATTAGATGAATATGCTTTTAAACCATAAAACGCACCCAACATTTCTAAATAGTTGATACCCCGTGTCTGTAGGCAAGATGATTCAGAATTAGTCCATCTGCCCCCTGTGCTGGATTGCATGTTAGTTGCTCCCCAGCCCAAAGCACTGGCATCCGTTTGAATGGTTAATACTGGGTTAGTGATTATTATGGGACTGGAACTGAGCCTAATGTTCCTTGTCCACCATTGTAATTCTGGAATGGATTCAGCAGTTAAATACATAGCTCGGTCAAAGTGACCTGAGTTTTGCTTTAGTGCGTGCACTTTTGCTCTTTGTAAATTTTGGTAGTGCAAAGGCCCAAATTGTACAGCTGGAAAAGCTGCTACCATTTTCCCAATAACTCTAGCTACCTGCCGTATGGTTGGCTGACGTTTATGCATTAGTTCGTGGCATGATAGTGCCAATTGTGATGCTTTCCCCTTTGGCAGAGTGACAACCATGCGAACAGTATCAATCGTAAATCCAAGATAGTCCATGGTAGTGGACGGTGTAAAATTGGATTTATCTGGATGTATGACAAACCCCAAAGTTTCAAACAAACGTTTGGTGGCTGCTACTGACAAAATAGCTGTCTCCAAGGTTTTCCCTACTATTAAAATGTCGTCTAAGTACGCCATGACTATATGCTTTTGTTTTCTCAATATTGCCAAGGCGGGTTTTAAGATTTTAGTGAACAACCTTGGAGCGGAGGTTAGTCCATTTGGTAAGGCTTTAAATTGCCATAGCTGTTTCATCCAGATAAATTTTAAGTATTTACGGTGCTCCTTGTGTATGGGTACTGAGTAGTAGGCATCTTTTAAATCAATGCCTGCTAGAAAGTACCCTGTAGAAATCAAAAGTCTGGCGGTTTCAAAAGTTTCCATCGTTCTTTCAATGACACCTTTGCTAGTAGCCTCACAAGTTCAGCTTGACCCTCTTGTTTCTCTTTGACTGAGAGGGTGAATACCCTTTGGGGTATGTGCTGAACTGGCGGAATGTTTTCATGAACAAAGTCAATTTTATAGCCATGAATGCAGCTTAGTATGTACTTGTCATTAGTGATGGTTTCCCATGCATCCAAAAACAAGTGCAATCTCCCCCCTGATAGTATAGAGTCCCTACTGCTCATATGCCGAGAGGTACCAGACCCACCTACCTCCATGGTTACTGGTGTTAATTTTTCTTCTGCCTCTTCGCTGGACGATGAGGTGTCTGCTGGGCTGTAGAGGGCTGCTGTTGACGTTGATGTTGTTGGGGGTGGCGCATTTTCCATGGGGTCCGCTCTGGGCCCTGGCCTAAAAAAGGCTTACGGGGAATGGTTGCGGACCCCGAGCTTTCACCAGTCCCATATGGTGGTCTATGACTGGTGGACGCCGTGAGGTACTGCCGCCTGGGTTTGTTAGGTCTGCTCGGTCCCAAACCTGCCCTCACGAGACCAAAGGTCTTGGATTCTTCCTCTAGGTCTTTCACCTTTTTTGGAAGATCCTTTCCAAAAAGCAGAATTGGAGGTTCTGAACCCGGTGTTTTGCAAAGTCCCGCAAACTTAGGGTTGAGGGCAGGCTTGATGATTTCCTTCCGTAAAATATTTATCTGGTATTGAGTGGTGCACAGCAGAGCTAATGTATCTTGCTGATTTGTGGAGATGTCCACACCATCAATGGACCGAGCATATGATGTCATCCCTGCAGTCAGGAGTTTCAGGATTTTCTGGAGCTTCAACTCCAGGTTCCTGATGTTCTGCCCCAAATGTCCCCAAATTTGGCTGTTTACAGCTGGTACATTCAATGATGTACAATTTTCTGGGGCTGTATATAGCTCAAGAGCCTCATTGACCACCCGTTCTTGTAGGGGTTTTGAGGACAGGTGGTCAATGCTGGCTGCAAGTTTCGGCTCTAAAGGCCGACCCCCTCGTGGAATGACCACGTAGCGGTTGACCACACCCAGCAGCTCTTCCTGATCCTGTACACTCTGCGTACTCCGGACATCTTCAGCCAACAACCCCTCTTCTTGACCAGCCCAGACCTGGTCGCCAATGCTGCCTTCAAAAGAAGGTGAGGCAATGGCCAGTGCCGTAAAGGGCACTGCGGGAGTACCTGGGCTCCCTTGGCGAGTCTGCTGCTGCTCTCTCAGCAGATCTCGCTGGAGCATTTGCTCCATAAGCCGTTCCATTCGGCTTAGGCGGCTGCCAGTGCCGCTCTCGAGCGGTGTGGCATCTTCATCCGAATCGTCGGATACTACCGCCCGGTTCTGGCTGCAGGTACCTCCAGCTCGCTGCTCAGGCTGCACTAGCGGTGCTGGGCTCGGCTCGGTAGTTGCTGCCGCCTCTTGCCCCCCCTCCAAAGAACGTTCCTCAACGGAAAACGAACGGGGGCGAGCTGCAAATTTCTTTCCTCTGGTCTTGCTCATCTTGGGACCTAAAGCAGACCACAGAGAAAATACTCACGGCCACGGTAGAACTTACCTGTCGGCCCGACTTTTTAATTTGTAGCGGGAGCACCTTGAACTCCCGTTCGTCGCGGGTGCACTGCATGAACGCTAATGTCGCGCACGCGTGCTGGACGGGGTCTTCACGTAGTCACTCACGTGACTCCGAAATAAAATTTGAACATTGTCAGACCTATAAACTACTCACAAATTATATATAAAAAGTGCCAATGGAATGAAATAATGTCAAGTAAAGTTATAATCAGAATAGTGTGTAGTGAGGAACTGCAGAAGCTGGTTTACACTGAAGATAGACACAAAATACTGGAGTAACTCAACGGGCCAGGCAGCATCTCTGGAGAAATGGAATAGGCTGTCAGTGCAGGCTCTGATTTGTTCCTTTGTACCTTTTCATACCTCTAGTTTCCCTCTCTCTCCTGACTTTCAGTCTGAAGAAGGGTCTCGACCCAAAACGCCACCTATTCCTTCTCTCCAGAGACGGTGCCTGTCCCGCTGAGTTACTCCAGCATTTTGTGCCCATCTATAATCGGAAGATATTTGTTGAAGAGAGTTTAAACACGAGAAACCTCACGATCGCCCACAGGGGTTTTCACATTAGGACATACAGTAGATTAGCTGCAGAGTTGGGCAGAGGGGTGGCAAATGGAGTTTAATTCAGAGAAGTGGCAGGTCATATAATTTGGAAGATCAAATTCTGGTTGGCAGGGACCTTAGCAGCATTGATGTGCTGAGACTTTGCCAAGTCCTTAACTCCCTAAATGTGGTGACACTGGTGGTGGTGAAGAAGGTATTTGCAATGCTTGCCTTCATAGACTGAGGTGTCAAGTATAATAATTGGGACAACATGTTGTATCTACACAAAACATTGATTAGACTCGTTGTTTACAGTTCTGGTCACCACCTTGCAGGAAGGGTGTAGTTGCCACAGAGAGTGTGCAGAAGAGATTCACCACGATGGTCACAAAATGCTGGGGTAACAGGCAGCATCTCTGGAGAGAAGGAATCGGTGACTTTTCGGGTCAAGACCCTTCTTCAGACTGGTTAGGGATAAGGGAAACGAGAGCTATAGACGGTGATAAAGAACAATGAATGAAAGATATGCAAAAAAGTAACCATGATAAAGGAAACAGGCCATTGTAAGCTGTTTGTTGGGTGAAAATGAGAAGCTGGTGCAACTTGGGTGGGGGAGGGATAGAGAGACAGGGAATGCCGGGGCTACCTGAAGCGAGAGAGATCAATATTCATTCGACTGGGCTGTAAGCTGCCCAAGCGAAATATGAGATGCTGCTCCTCCAATTTGCATTCACCAGGATGGTGCCAAGAGTGGAGGGCTGTGGTTATGAGAGACTGAATAGGCTAGACATCCTCATTGAAATGTAGAATGCTGAAGGGTGTCTTTACAACGGTTTTTTAAATACCAAAGGGCATAGATTGGGGAGTGTGAAACTAATGGGCATGTTTAAGGTTAGAGGGGAGAAATGTGAGGGAGATAGACAATAGACAATAGACAATAGGTGCAGGAGTAGGCCATTCGGCCCTTCGAGTCAGCACCGCCATTCAATGTGATCATGGCTGATCATTCTCAATCAGTACCCCGTTCCTGCCTTCTCCCCATACCTCCTGACTCCGCTATCCTTAAGAGCTCTATCTAGCTCTCTCTTGAATGCATTCAGAGAATTGGCCTCCACTGCCTTTGGAGGCAGAGAATTCCACAGATTCACAACTCTCTGACTGAAAAAGTTTTTCCTCATCTCAGTTCTAAATGGCCTACCCCTTATTCTTAAACTGTGGCCCCTTGTTCTGGACTTCCCCAACATTGGGAACAGATCTGAGAAGTGGTTATTCGTAAAAAGCTGCCAGAGGTGGTGGTAAAGTCAGATACAGTTACAATGTTTAGAAGGCATTTGTGAAGGTACATGGATAGGGAGGATGGAGAGGTAATGCAGGCAAATGAGATTACCTGAGAGAGGGAGCATGGTCAATATGGGCAAGGTGGGCCATGAGGGTCCATTTCTATCCAGCCATCTGCTTCTATATTACCATGATTTTAGCATTATAGTATCACAAATAATCTGCATTATTTATTGGTAGTACTTCTAAAATAATTTGTCACGCAAAAAAATATAACTATCAGCTTTTTAAAATTGAAAGGTTGAAAGGCCTGATATTGTTATCAAACCTCAGTTAAATTTTTTGATTTCACTACCGACAAGGATGTCATTTTCAGTTTGAAGAAGGGACCCGAGCCGAAACGTCACCCATCCTTTTTCTCCAGAGATGCTGCCAGTACCGCTGAGTTACTCCAGCTCTTTGCCTCTATTTCGCAGAGATGGGTTTGATGATCTCTTTCTTTATGCCACTATGCTTCATAGCCTGATTTCTTCTCATTGTATGCCAGAGTTTAATGTGCACCCTGGTAACTAAGTGCTAAAGCCACACACAACACTCAACTTATATCGGGAAGTGTGTGGCTTCTACATAAAATGCGGTCAGAGTTTCATCACCCAATCGATATTTACAGTACAACCTGATGGGCCTTAGTGCTCTCCCTTGTGTTGCCAGTTCCCTCTAAAGGCTGCTGTTGATGATTAGTATTAAATGTTCACCACGTTTCAGTCTGTGAGGATCATCGGGCCATTGAGCATGCCGTCACTAGGTAACTACAAGCCCACTGACACCCAACCTTCCTAACCCCGCTTCCACCATTTCCCCCCTAAGAACTCCATTCCATCTTTACAAATCCTGAGAAGTCCATACATAGAACATAGAACAGCTCAGCACAAGAGCTGTTCCCCACCATGTCTATGCCGAACATAGTGCCAAGACCAACTCTATTTGCCTACGCATAAATAAATCTGAAGAAGGGACTTGACCCGAAACGTCACCTATTCCTTTTCTCCAGAGATGCTGCCTGACCAGCTGCGTTATTCCAACACTTTGTGTCTATCTTCGGTGTAAAGCAGCATCTGCAGTTCCTTCCTACACATAATCCATATCCTTCCACTCCCGACATATGCCTATCCTAAAGTCTCATAAATGCCACAATCGTATCTGCCTTCACCATCCTCGACTGCGCATTCCAGACACTCCCACTGTGTAAAAGACTTACCCCTCACATCTTTAAACGTTGCCCCTTCATTTTAAAGCTACGCTCTCTGGTATCTGATATTTTCATCCTGGGAAAAATGTTATAACTGTCTACCCTATCAATGCCTCTCTTAGTTTTATATACTTCTATCAGGTCTCCCTTCAACCTTTTGAGTTCCAGAGAAAACAATCCATGTCTGTCCAACCTATCCTTGGAGCTAATGCCCTCTAATCCAGGTGCCATTCTGTTAAAGCTACTCTGCACCCTTTCCAAAGCCTTAACATCCTTACTGTAATGGGGCAGCCAGAATAGCACGCAACACCTGTCTTCTCCTCTCCTCAGTCCAAGATTTTCTACCACCCTAGTATACAGAGCCAGCACAGTGGTGCAGCGTTAGAGTCACAGCCTAACAGTGCTAGGGACACGGGTTTGATCCTGACTACAGGTGCTGTCTGTATGGAGTTTGTGCATTCTCCCTGTGATGGCGTGGGTTTCCTCTTGATGCTCCGGTTTCCTCCCACACACCTAACACCACAGGTTTGTAGGTTAATTGGCTTTGGTAAAAAAAAAAAAAATTGTCTCTAGTGTGTAGGGTAGTGCTAGTGTACGGAGTGATCACGAGTTGGCACCGAGTCAGTGGGCTGAAGGGCCTGTTTCCGTGCTATTTCCCTAAAGTCTAAGCATGTCTGTCTCAGTTCCGAAGCTTCTGTTCATATTCCTTCTGCTTCTTCCAAGAACTAGGATAGGGTTTCCCTACCCCTCATCTTCTTCTCCATCATCTTCCCTCTTCAAAGGATTGCCCTCTGCAATATCTGGCGTACCCAACTTAATGTGGTCACTTGACTCATCTTTCACTGCCCTTCCAGCAATCCTTAAAGTCTGGGACTGTCCAGCTCACCTCTCCATTTCTATTCCACTCCCAACCACCACCATAACCTTACGCAGGGCATCTTCCCAAGCAGCTGTTGTGAATACCAAACTGCCTTCTTCCATCCCCCTTCCCAGCACCAAACACCTCTCCAGATGAAATAGGTTAACTGTACATTCTTCAATCGTGTAAACTGCACTTGCTGCTCATGCTACTATAGAATGGGGAGACAAAGAGCAGATTCACTATCAACTTCATGCAATACCTCCGTCCAGTTCACATGTAAAACCCAGAACTTCAGTCATTCCAGAGGCTGCAGCTGATTTCAGAGTCAATCTGACTTTTCTATCACAAGCCTCCTCATTTTTCAAAGAAAGATCAATGTACAATTCAAGGAACTGCAGCTCATCCTGTGGCTGGGATTGTTATAACCTTCCAACTTCTACAAATAATCAACAGTTTTATTTCAGATATCTAGCATTCACGGCATTTTTTTATTCTGCTCTTTCAATTTATCCTCTTTCACTTGGCATTTCAATTCCTTTTGTCATTTAATGTGCCCCCTGACACAGATATTCCCTTTCGTTCTTTCAATAGACAATAGACTATAGGTGCAGGAGTAGGCCATTCGGCCCTTCGAGCCAGCACCACCATTCAATGTGATCATGGCTGATCATTCTCAATCAGTACCCCGTTCCTGCCTTCTCACCGTACCCCCTGACTCCGCTATCCTTAAGAGCTCTATCTAGCTCTCTCTTGAATGCATTCAGAGAACTGGCCTCCACTGCCTTCTGAGGCAGAGAATTCCACAGATTTACAACTCTCTGACTGAAAAGGTTTTTCCTCATCTCCGTTCTAAATGGCCTACCCCTTATTCTTAAACTGTGGCCCCTGGTTCTGGACTTCCCCCAACATTGGGAACATGTTTCCTGCCTCTAACGTGTCCAACCCTTTAATAATCTTATATGTTTCGATAAGATCCCCTCTCATCCTTTTAAATTCCAGTGTATACAAGCCTAGTCGCTCCAGTCTTTCAACATATGACAGTCCCGCCATTCCTGGAATTAACCTAGTGAACTTACGCTGCACGCCCTCTCCATGGCTTTCACTGCATCTTAAAATCTTTATCTTGTTGATCGATGAGGGTAGAGCAGTGGATGTTGTCTACTCGGACCTTAGTAATTAATGTATTTTACAAGCTCCCTCGTGGTCCAAAGGATAATTGACAGGGGGTCTACCATGACTTGGTAAATTGGAAAATTGGATTGGTCATGGAAGACAGAGGGTAGTGATGGAGGGGTATTTCTCTGACTGGAGTAGTGAAACCAGTGGTGTTCCACAAGGATTAGTGCTGCCCCCTCTGGTGTTTGTTATATACTAGACCAAGTGGATCCGTTGGGCCCAAAGCTCTCCTGCATTGGTGCAGCACCCTCTCCTCCCCCCCCCCCCCTCACCTACCCCTCCCCAGAGGAGATTTACAGAGACCAATTGTTCTACAACCCCCCACGTCTTTTGAGTGTCGGTGGAAACTGACACATCCAGAGGAAACCCACGCAGTCACAGGGAGAAAGTACAAGCTCCACAAAGACAGTACCCAAGGGTAGAATTGAATACGTATCTCTGGTATTGTGAGACAGCAGCTATATCAGCTGTACCACTGGTCTGATGAATAAGTTTGCAGATGACTAAAAAATTGGTGGAGTTGTAAATAGCGAGGAAGTTTGTCAAAATACTTCAGCAGAATATACACTGATGAGCCAAAACATGATGTTATCACGGGCACTCTGACCAGTCTGCGGCCATGCAGCCCCATACGCAGCAGGGTGCGATGCACTGTGTATTGTGACACATTCCTCCCGTGACCACCATTACATTTTTCTGTGACTTGTGCCACAGTCGACCTTCTGTCGGTTCGGACCAGACTGGATAGCCTTTGTTGCTCTTGCGCATCGATGAGCCTTTGGCGCCAAACACCCTGTCGCCGGTTTGTCCCTCCTCGGACCACTGTCGGTCGGTACTCACCACTGCTGACCGGGAACACTCCACAAGCCTTGCCGTTTCAGAGCTGCTCTGACCCAGTCGTCTGGCCATATCAATTTGGCCCTTGTCAAAGTCGCTCAGGTCTTTACTCCTGCCGATTTCTCCTGCAATCAACACATCAACTTCAGAACTGACTGTTCACTTGCTGCCTAATATATCGCACCCCCTGACAGGTGCCATTGTAACAAGATAATCAATGTTATTCACTTCACCTGTCAGTGGTCATAATGATTTGGCTCAGTTTGAAATTTGAAGAGTTGTATTTTTGGAAGTTCAATGCAAGAGGAAAGTGTGCAGTAAATGGCATGATTATTGGGAGCATTGATGCACAGAGTGATTATGAGGTGCAACTTCGTGCTGCCCTGAAACTGGAAAGTCAGTCCTGGTATTGTGTATTAGTTGGGAAGTTGTGTGGCAGCTGTATAATGCTTTAGTTAGGCCACATTGTACATCCTGTGCACATCTCTGGGTGCCACAGTGTAGACAGAGGGTGCAAAGGAGATTCACTAGGATGGAGAAACAAAGAACTGCAGGTTTTGGAATCTGGGTAAAACACAAAGTAGTGGAGTAACTCAGCGGGTCATGCAGCATTTCCAATGGACATGGACAGGGGTCGTTTAAGATCAGGATCATTCTCCAGGCTGACTTTAGTGAGGGGGAGAAAGTTGGAAAGAGGTGGGGGAGGTCAAAGCCTTACAAGTGATTAGTGGGTACAGATGAGGGGGTTTTGCTTGACAGATGGTGGAAAGAAACAACGTTGTGCACTACTTGTAGTGATGTTTCTGTTGAAGAGGACATAAGGGGACAAGGAGACCTGAGGGTGATATAAAAGGGAGAAGAGGCATGAACGTGTCATTATAACTGTTGCTTGTACAACAGTGTCCACTCCTTTTAGTGATTTTAGACACAAAATGCCGGAGTAACTCAGCGGGACAGGCAGCATCTCTGGAGAGAAGGAATGGGTGACGTGTCGGGTCGAGACCCGATCTTCAGACTGAGTCTGAAGAAGGGTCTCGACCTGAAACGTCACCCATTCCTTTTCTGCAGAGATGCTGCCTGTCCCGCTGAGTTACTCCGGCATTTTGTGTCCATCTTCGGTATAAACCAGCATCTACAGTTCCCTCCTACACACTTGCAGTGATGTTTCTGTTAAAGGGTGACAAAAGCAGACTAAAAGAGACAGGAAGACAAGAGGGTGATAGATAGGAGAGAAGAGGTGTGAAAGAGTGATTATGAAAGGTGCTGTTCTTATACAATATAGTGCACTACTAGATTCATTCAGATTGATTGGAGATTTAGATTGTAGTGTAATAGCTCTGAGGAGAGATTGGACAAGTTTACAAGTCAGCCAGTGTGGATGGCTGAGGGGCGACCTTGTAGAGGTATATACAATTACGAGACCTATAGTGTCTTTTTTTCCAGGGTGGAAACATTAAATACCATAGGACATAAGGCAAATGCTTTACACAGTGGTAGGCACCCTGAATGCGCTGCCAAGGGTGGTGGTGAATCCTCAGATCTAATCTGACAATACTTCCCTTTCTTCCTTACATATCCTCCTTCAACCGATCTCTCTGGGTCATCTTCCCCTATATGTGGCTCGGTGTAGTATCTAGATACACTTTGCTTCCATAAAGTGTAAGAAAATAACTGCAGATGCTGGTACAAATCGAAGGTATTTATTTCACAAAATGCTGGAGTAACTCAGCAGGTCAGGCAGCATCTCAGGAGAGAAGGAATGGGTGACGTTTCACATTACCCATTCCTTCTCTCCTGAGATGCTGCCTGACCTGCTGAGTTACTCCAGCATTTTGTGAAATAAATACCTTCGAAATGCTCCATTAAAGAGTCAGCGCAAATAAAATGTGTTGGTTGTACAACATTGTGCACTGCCTCTAGAGATGTTTCTGTTAAAACAAGTAACTAAAATATACAGTGAGCATGTTAATGTGTTGGCCCGTTATTGTTGGCTACCCTAACTTCAAACTGTAGGCGAAAGCTCTTTCCATCGAGAAGTGTATTCAGAGTCATCGAGTCAGACCCCTCAGTCCAAATTTCCCATGTCGACCAAGATGCTCCATCAACTCTAGTCCCATTCACACGCGTACACGTCAAAGCTATTCCTATCCATGTTCCTGTCCAGGAAAGAACTGCAGATGCTGGTTTAAATCGAAGGTAGACACAAAATGCTGGAGTAACTCAGCGGGACAGGCGGCATCTCTGGAGAGAAGGAATGGGTGACGTTTCAGGCCAAGACACTTCTTCAGTCTCAAGGAGGGTCTCAACCCGAAACGTCACCCATCCCTTCTCTCCAGGGATGCTGCCTGTCCAGCTGAGTTACTCCAGCATTTTGTGTCTACCCATGTCCCTGTCCAAATGTATTTTTAATGTTATTATGGTACCTGCCTCAACTACCTCTGCCAGCTAGTTCCATATACCCACCACCCTCTGTGTGAAAATGTTGCCCCTCAGGTTTCTATCAAGTCTTTGCCCTCTCACTTACACCTATGACCTCTGGTTCTTGATTTCCTTTCTGTGGTGCATTCACCCTATCGACAGTATTCACCCTTCTGTGCCCCCCTTAAGTACTTACGTTTAATGTTTGCTCTTCCTGCCATTGCAGCCCCTGGAGTTATAGAAAACGCAGAACAATGCCGTAAATCTCCAACTATTTTAGATCTACAAATTAGAAGAAATTTGTCACAAGCAGGACTCAAAACTGCCACTGTTTGCTCCAGTGCAATATTAATGTGTTGAACTTGCATGTAACTTAAGTCACATCTTTTAAAACGTTGTTAACCCAGCCATTAGAAAACTTGCTGGATGTAACATTAATGTCATGGCAGATGAACCCTAGCACTCACATCAGGACGATCAGACAGCGCTTCACAGTCTCGGATAAACTACTGCTCAGATGGAAATATTGCGAATTTCATGTCTTATCATGAAAGAAGAGCAAGATGTTTCAGCGAGTGTTTATTACCTACAGCTAGATTTCCTCCTGTGGCTTTGCAGACAAGTGGTCTGGACATGACTGCTCATTTTTAGTGGGAAATTGGAGCTGTGTTTGACTTGCCTGCTGGCTTGGCTGATTATCCAAGCACCCTGTGTGGAAGACCACAAGCAAGCTCAAGACGCCAGTTGGAAGCTAGCTGTTAATGGAGGTTAACGGAGTCTGACAATGCTCGAAAGTCATTGTTTCCGACTGTTAGCTTTAGAAAAGCACATCCATGACAGGATTTATTTTCATTTGGTTAATACTTAATACAGTGCCGTGTTACAATCAAGTAATGGAAGCGGATATAGGTGTAGAGCAGAGAAACGGAAGGAAGGCCATTTATTTTTAACTTCTCCACAGAAAAATGATAGCTTCTTATCAGAGTATTTGTACGTGTTATCAGGTTAATGATATTCACAGGCCAAATATAGCAGAGAAAGGATAAGCTTTGTTAGGAAGTGCAATGAAAAGGTAAAACTTATTTTTGGCATGTTGGTAATTGGTATGAAGAATTAACATGATGAAATTGGGTCTGTGGGAGTGTACCTGCCTTGAACGTTGTGTTTCACCAATACCTCCACAATCTAGAAGACTCTGAAGAAGGGTTCCAATCCTCCACAGAAGCTGCCTGACCCGCTGAGTTCCTCCAGCCCTCCACACTCTTAACTGCTGCCTTTCATCAACATGGGCGGCACGGTAGCGCCGCGGTAGAGTTGCTGCTTTACAGCGAATGCAGCGCCGGAGACTCAGGTTCGATCCTGACTACGGGTGCTGCACTGTAAGGAGTTTGCACGTTCTCCCCGTGACCTGCGTGGGTTTTCTCCGAGATCTTCGGTTTCCTCCCACACTCCAAAGACGTACAGGTATGTAGGTTAATTGGCTGGGTAAATGTAAAAATTGTCCCTAGTGGGTGTAGGATAGTGTTAATGTACGGGGATCACTGGGCGGCACG
Source organism: Rhinoraja longicauda (assembly GCF_053455715.1). NCBI lineage: Eukaryota > Metazoa > Chordata > Chondrichthyes > Rajiformes > Arhynchobatidae > Rhinoraja > Rhinoraja longicauda. Next base: position 3,614,377 of record NC_135982.1, on the reverse strand, counting down.
GACTTGGAGGGCCGAAAAGGTCTGTTTCCGGCTGTATATATATGATATGATATGATATGATATGATGATTAAATTGATGTTAATAAGTTGTAGAAGCAGAATTAGGCCATTCGGCCCATCAAGTCTACTCTGCCATTCAATCATGGTGATCTATCTTTTCCTCTCAACCTCATTCTCCTGCCTCCTCCCCATATCCCCAGGCACCCTTACTCTATCAAAATCTATCAATCTCTACCTTAAAAATATCCATTGACTTGGCCTCCACACCTTCTGTGGCAAAGAATTCCACTGATTCACCACACTCTGACTAAATAAATTCCTCCTCATCGCCTTTCTAAAGGTACATCCTTTTATTCTGAGGCTGTGGCCTCTGGTCCTAAACTCTCGCACTAGTGGAAACATCTTCTCCACATCCACTCTATCCAGACCCTTCATTATTCAGTAAGTTTCAATGAGGTCCCCCCCTCATTCTTCTAAACTCCAGCGAGTACAGGCCCAGTGCCGTCAAACATTCATGACATGTTAACCCAATCATTCCAAATTCACAACACTGAGCAGTTAGGGAAACAAAATCTTTTCATTGACAATATTTAAGAAAAGTCACTTGCAAACATAATGGTGCAGCTGTGAGCGCTGCGGCCTCGCAGCGCCAGGGACCTGGATTTGATGCTGACCCTTGGCTGCTGCCTGCTATCTGTGTACGTGGAGTTTGCACGCTCTCCCAGTGCCAGTGGGGCTCCTCCAGGTATATTGGTTTCTTCCCACATCCCAAAAGACATGGGGTTAATTGGCCTCTGTAAATTGTCCTGAGTGCTTTGAGAGTGGATGAGAAAGTGGGATAACATAGAACCAGCGTGACCAATGGTCGGCATGGACTCTGTGGGCCGAAGGGTCTGTTTCCAAACTATATCAATGAATCAATCAATAACAGTGCATAATATAGGTCACTCTGGATCACAATTCCAAATGTCCAACATGTCAGTTGAAGCCAGTGTTATCACCTTCATCTCAGCAGAGGCTTTAGTTTAGTTTACTTTATAGAAACAAAGATTTGAGGTGACATTTATCTCATTTAACTTCCCGTCAGAAGGTCATTAAAATTACTCAATACATAGTTGCTGCTGTTTAGCCTTGATCCATTGTCTCCTTGTATTCTGACGGCACGGTGGTGCAGCGGTAGAGTTGCTGCTTTACAGCGAATGCAGCGCCGGAGACCCAGGTTCGATCCTGACTACGGGTGCTGTACTGTAAGGAGTTTGTACGTTCTCCCCGTGACCTGCGTGGGTTTTCTCCGAGATCTTCGGTTTCCTCCCACACTCCAAAGACGTACAGGTATAATAATAATAATAATAATAATATTCATTTATTGTCATTGCAACGAGTACAACGAAATTAAAAAACAGCCAATCCTGACGGTGCGTACAAACATATATGCAATAAATGCAAAAACAAATAAATACATAAATACAATTAAATTAAGTACAAGATTTTTTAACGGTGTTGCCTAGTGCACAGGTAGTGTTCAGTTCTCGTATGGCCCTGGGGTAAAAACTGTTCTTAAGTCTGTTTGTTCGGGATTTGATTGACCTGAAACGTCGACCAGAGGGCAGATGAACAAACAGACGGTGGCCGGGGTGGGATGGATCTTTTATTATTTTGCCTGCTCTACTGAGGCAGCGCAGGCTGAACAGGTGCTCCAGGGAGGGCAGTGAGCAGCCGATGATTTTCTGGGCCGTCGTGATGACCCTCTGAAGGGCCTTCCTGTCCTTTTCTGAGCAGCTGGCATACCATGTGGTTATACAGTATGCCAGCACACTCTCGATGGAGCAGCGATAGAAGGACAACATGAGCTTCTCCTGCAGGTTGGTTTTCCTGAGGATCCTCAGGAAGTGGAGTCTCTGCTGTGCCTTCTTTACTGTGGTGATGGTGTTGGTAGACCAGGTGAGATCCTCTGCGATGTGCGTACCCAGGAACCTGAAAGCTGGTACCCTTTCCACGCAGACCCCATTGATGTAGAGTGGGTCGTAATCTCCACTGGTTTTTCTAAAGGTTAATTGACTGGGTAAATGTAAAAATTGTCCCTAGTGTGGGTAGGATAGTGTTAATAGTGTTAGTGTGCGGGGATCGCTGGGCGGCGCGGACTTGGTGGGCCGAAAAGGCCTGTTTCCGCGCTGTATCTGAAATATGAAAAAATAATAATAATTAAGTGACTTTAGGCACTCCTTAAGTGACTTTCAAAAATGCCATTGTTTCTTTGAACATATATTCTGTGCACCTATTTCTCTAATGAACTCATAAGGTCACAAGGAATAGGAGTTGAATTTGGCCATTCGGCCCATCAAGTTTACTCTGCCATGGCTGATCTATCTCTCCCTCCTAACCCCATTCTCCTGACTTCTCTCCATAACCTCTGACACCTGTACTAATCAAGAATCTGTCAATCTCTGCCTTAACTGCTCGATCCAGCAATGCAACTTTTATTTCAATCACACTTCCACATCTTTTTTCTGCTTCACCTCATCTAGTTCTGTGCCACTTGTAAGTAATTGTTTAAACGACTTGCACCAATTTGTACTCCATTATATTTCTTAATATAAAATACCATTTGCGTGTCATCTGCCAGACTGCGGATTTTTAAAAATTGTCATCCTCTACTGGGATTACCCGGTTCTCTTGTACAACCTGGTGACATCCGCTTGCTTACTCGACTGCAAGATGCTGGTTTTGTGGAGCTTGTCAACACTTACTGTGACCAGCAGGGTTGTCAGCACAGATGCCTGGCATGGTGCCAGTTGTTCCAAGTGCCCATTTAGAACTAGGATCACTGATAGGTGCCATCTGTGTTGATTTCTTAGTCCAGTTTGATGTTGCATCTTATTTCTACCATTTTTCACACCAGCCTTATGTTCCAGGATAATCCACAATAAATGTTTATTCTACTTCAAAGTATCTTCCAATTCCTCTACTGTTGAGTGTGATTGATCCTTTTCCTAACCATTGTTGACTTTAATTGTGAAATCATACACAAAAGAAGTCAGCAGTGAATGCATTAATGCACTCATTTTGAAATAGTCTTCAAGTCCTGAATATAAACTGAATTTTGCACTTCTTAAAATAATAGAACATAGAACAGGACAGTGCAGGAACAGGCCCTTGGCCCCACAATATTCAATACATCATATTCGCTGCAATTCCTTCCATCCAAGACCACAAGAAATTGCAGAGAATTATGGACGCAGCCCAGAACATCACACAAACCAACCACCCTTCCATTGACCCCATTTACACCACACAGTGCCTTGACAAGGTCAGCAGCATAATCAAGGACGAGTTACACCCCGGACACTCCCTCTTCTCCCCTCTCCCATCGGGCAAAAGGTATAGAAGTGTGAAAACGCACACCTCCAGATTCAGGGACAGTTTCTTCCCAGCTGTTATCAGGCAACTGAACCATCCTAGCACAACTAGAGAGCAATCCTGAACTACCATCTACCTAATTGCTGATGCTCGGACTATCCTTGATCGGACTTTACTGGTTTCACCTTGCACTAAACATCATTCCCTTTTCATGTATCTAACATTGTGAATGGCTCGATTGTAATCATGTAGTGTCTTTCCGCTGACTGGTTAGCACGCAACGAAAGCTTTCCACTGTACCTCGGTACACGTGACAATAAACTAAACTTTGATCTATAGGATTCCTATTTAATGGTGCAGAACCTATTGTCCTATCCGTTGTCTGTTCTGAAATTGCTTCCTATGCAATAGGTTTCAGTAATCAGTTCTCATTATTACCAATGTGGAACTAAGTGGGTCAGAACAGTAGTTTACTTTAATTTAGTGTAGTTTATAGATATTCAGCATGGAAACAGGCCCTTTGGCCCACCAAGTCTGCGCCCACCATTAATCATCCCACGCACGAGTTCTATCTGACACGCTAGGGACAATTTACAGAAACCAATTAACCTGCACGTCTTTGGGATTTGGGAGAAAACTGAAGCACCCGGAGAAAATCCACACAGTCACAGGAAAAACGGACAAATTCTGTACAGAGAGCACCTGTGGTCAGGATCGAACCCGGGTCTCTGGTGCCGTAAGGCAGTAACTCTACTGTGCCACCCACAAGTTTTTCACATCTGATTTTTTTTAGCTTCTGAATCAGATCCAGCAAAGTCCATTATTTCAAGAAAATTGAACACTTTCATGCTGCATTATCGTTCAGATCAGACGTAAAAATTTCCCCCTTTTGTTAGCTCATTTGAGTGCATAAAATCTCATGACATTATGCACTAATGTCTTTTTTTTGCAGTTTTATTTTCACTGCCTTGTATAATGTATGTGTAATTTATGTATAATTCATATTGTAGTATGTTGTCTACGTACCTGCGATGCTACTGCAAGCAAGATTGTCATTGTACCTGTACTTCACCGTACTCCTGCATATGACAATGTACTCAGCGTGACTCGTTTTGAAGAAAAGGAGTAAGTTCTCCTAGTGCCTTCGTCGAGATTCCTGCCTGAACCAGCACCGATAGAAAGCTGATGTTCATTGACTGCAGTTTGCAAAATGTTCCAAGAAAATAACACAGTGGCACAGCAGAAGAGTTGTTGCCTCACAGCACCAGAGACCCGGGTTCGATCCTGACTGTGGGTGCTGCCTGTATGACAATAGACAATAAGCCATTGGGTCCTTTGAGCCAGCACCGCCATTCAATGTGATCATGGCTGATCATCCAGAATCAGTACCCCGTTCCTGCCCTCTCCCCAAACACCCTGACTCTGCTATTATTAAGAGCTCTATCTAACTCTCTCTTGAAAGCATCCAGAGAATTGGCCGCCACTGCCTTCTGAGGCAGAGAATTCCACAGATTTACAACTCTCTGAGTGAAAACGTTTTTCCTCGTCTCCATTCTAAATGGCCTACCTCTTATTCTTAAACTGTGGTCCCTGGTTCTGAACTCCCCCAACATTTCATCCTTCTAAGTTCCAATGTATACATGCCCAGTCGTTCCAGTCTTTCAACATACGACAGTCCCGCCATTCCGGGAATTAACCTAGTGAACCTACGCTGCACGCCCTCAATAGCAAGAATGTCCTTCCTCAAAGTTGGAGACCAAAACTGCACACAATACTCCAGGTGCGGTCTCACTAGAGCCCTGTACAACTGCAGAAGGACCTCTTTGCTCCTATACTCAACTCCTCTTGTCATGAAGGCCAACATGCCATTAGCTTTCTTCATTGCCTGCATGCTTCCTTTCAGTGATTGATGCACTAGGACACCCAGATCTCTTTGTACTTCCCCTTTTCCTAACTTGACACCATTCAGATAATAATCTGCCTCCCTGTTCTTACCACCAAAGTGGATAACCTCACATTTATCCACATTAAACTGCATCTGCCATGCATCCGCCCACTCACACAACCTGTCCAAGTCACCCTGCAACCTCATAGCATTTTCCTCACAGTTCACACTCCCACCCAGCTTTGTGTCATCTTCAAATTTGCTAATGTTACTTTTAATCCCTTCATCTAAGTCATTAATGTATATTGTCAAGATACATTAATGATTCGGTCCCAGCACCGAGCCTTGCAGTAGCCCACTAGTCACTGCCTGCCATTCTGAAAGGAACTCGTTAATCCCTACTCTTTGTTTCCTGTCTGCCAACCAATTATCTATCCATGTCAGTACCCTACCCCCATTACCATGTGCTCTACTTTTTCCCACTAATCTCCTCTATGGGACCTTATCAAAGGTTTTTTGAAAGTCCAGGTACACTACATCCACTGGCGAAAGTCCACGTACACTACATCCATATGGAGTTTGAACGTTCTCCCCGTGACCACGTGGGTTTTCTCCGGGAGCTTCGTTTTCCACCCACGCTTCAAAGACTTTAGACTTCAGAGATACAGAGTAGAAACAGGCCCTTCGGCCCACCGAGTCTGTGCCGACCACGATCACCCCATACACCAGCACTATCCTACACACTAGGGACAATTTCCCAAAGCCAATTAACTTACAAACCTGTACGTCTTTGGAATGTAGGAAGAAACCGGAGCACCCGGAGAAAACCCTTACGGTCACAGGGAGAACGTATAAACTGCACACAGACAGCAAGACGTATGGGTTTGTAGACAAGGTAGAATTGTAAATTCTCCCTAGTGTATGTGGAGGAGAGTATGTGCAGGGATCATTGGTCGAAGCGGACTCGATGGGCCGAAGGGCATGTTTCTGTGCTATATAACTAAACTGAACTCCATTTGTCCACATTATTCAAGCATTCGCACTTCAAAATTAGCTAATACTCTGATGCAACTTAGTGCATCCGGAAACCACAGTAAGATGTTATTTAGTCAGAGTCGTACAGTGTGGAAACAGGCCCCACAGTGCTGCTTGTCCATGTGATCGAGATGCCCCATCACCACCAATCCCACTTGCCCATATTTGTCCATCTATATACTAAAACTCTCATTTGTTTGTTTGTTTGTTCCTGAACTACAGCCAAAACGGTACACGATAGCGTGACAATTTTAGGCCCATCTTACTCACCGTCGTCCCTTTGGTGCTAATGGGCGAAGTTTCATTGAAATCGGTGTTATATTAAAATCGTTATTCACATTTTAAAGTTTAAATCTATCTCCTAGGGAGGGAGGGGGAGGGAGTGAGGGAGGGGGAGGAGGGAGGATAAGGGGGGGTTGAGGGGGTGGAGAGGGGGCAGGGGAAGGGCAGGGGAAGGGGAGGGGAAGGGGGGGAGGTGGAGAGAGGGAGAGGGGAGGAGGGAGGGAGGGAAGGGGATGGGGGTGGAGGGAGGAGGAGGGGGAGGGGAGGGGGGGAGGGGAGGGGAGGGGGGAGGAGGGAGGGGAGGGGGAGAGGGGAGGGAGGAGGAGAGGGTGCTGCACCAATGCAGGAGAGGAATACTTTGTCTAGTATTCCTCTAAACCTTTCCTATCCACACACGTTGTTTCCTTTCAAATATTTAGACTGAGTTATCTTTATCATATCAGCCATTCTTTCAGCATTTTCAACCCTTGCTTCAAGTGTTTCCTCTTTTGACAAAACTTCATTGTGCATGGAAACTTGCCGGGAGGTTGTACTCTTCAAAGGTTTTGGTTTGGCCTGGCGCATAACTGCGGTGTGTGATTTCGGGAAGATCTGAAGCCGTTTGTATTGAAGCTGTTGATGTGGGACCACCTTATGGAGACAAACTCAAATCACCTAAAACATAACTGCAACTAGTGAGGACGGAAGGTTAATAAGTTTTCAGACACCCAAGTGTAGTTCACTGCTCAGTAACCTTGAAATTTAATTTAAAAGACCTTTAATGTTGCCTGTCCTATGCAAGATTTCCATTTCTTAGATCGTCAGCCACTAAACTGGCTGTACGGAATAAGTCTTCTGGCTGTACATCAGTCAAACTCCCACAAGTAACATAACTGCGCTTTTAATGACAATTTAATCATGCTCCATTGTTTACCCCAGTTTCAATTGCAATCAACTTCTTCCAAAATCAAAACTACGGGGAGAAATTAAAAAGACCTACAGAGTAGTTCCAGACCTGAAAGGTGGGGGGGGGGGGGCATGACTGGTGGTTTTCAAAAGCTTCCCCTGCCAGAGGGCACCATCTGCAATACCATGCCTGATGCTTGGCAGATGGATGGCCAGTTAATATGTCTGGAATTTCCAGCAGCTTATTTTAATTAACAATAAATTGGGAGCATTTCAATCTTCTGACGTGTGCTTCCATGCAGTGTAACCTCGACATGTTAAATTCATCTGGTGTGTGGTCCTTTCTCCTGCCCCACCTGTTAACAATCTTCTCCAGCTGTATAAATGTATTTTCCTGCCTTCCATACAGCACAGAATGGGGCGTTTTCTGTTTTATTGCACCTGTCCTCGTATGGTGAAGGAGTTGTTCAGTTAATCAGAGAGTCAAACAGTGTGGAAATAGATCCTTCAGGCCAACTTGCCCACGCCTACCAACATGCCCCTTCTGCACGTTCCAACTGCTTGCTTTTGGCCTAAATCCCTCTAAACCTGTCCTATCCATGTACCTGTCTAAATGCTTCTTAATGGTCCTGCTCCCTAGTCCTTTTCAACTGTATTCAATTCAGTACTAGAAAATGAGTATTGCATTTCTTTGAAAAACGCCTTCAGAGAGTAGAGTCCAGATCATAAAAACTTGCAAAAATATAGCTTTCTTACTTCCGCTCAGACAATTGCCAGAAATCCTTGTCCTCTGGCTCCTGACCTGCCATGTGCAATCTTTGCTGGTCACAGTCAGTGGCCCTGAGAATATTGTGGGAGGCCCGTGTTTTAAGCATGGAGAATGTGACTGGGACTCTAGCACAGTAATGGAGGAGGGGAGTGTGGGGAGCTATCAGCTGCCTTCCTGAGGCAGCGATTCCTATTGATCCCTGCTGTGGTGGGGAGGTCTGCATCGGTGACAGACAGGGCAATGTCAACAACTTTCTGCACCCATCTTAGTTCTTGAGCCTTCAAATTTCCGAACCAGGCCACGATGCAAGCACTCATACGCTCTCCACGGTACACTTAGAAGTTCAATAGATTACTTGGGGACCTGCCAAACCCAAACCAATTAAAAACATAGAAAAACAGGTGCAGGAGTAGACCATTCGGCCCTTCGAGCCAGCACCACCATTCAATATGATCATGGCTGATCATCTAAAATCAGTACCCCGTTCCTGCTTTGTCCCCATATCCCTTGATTCCTTTAGCCCTAAGAGCTAAATCTAACTCTCTCTTGAAAACATCCAGTGAATTGGCCTCCACAGCCTTCTGCAGCAGAGAATTCCACAGATTCACAACTCTCTGGGTGAAGAAGTTTCTCATCATCTCAGTCCTAAATGGCCTACCCCTTATTCTTAAACTGTGACTCCTGGTTCTGGACTCCCCCAACATTGGGAAAATTTCTCTTCCACCTAGCCTGTCCAATCCTTTAAAAAATTTATATGTTTCTATAAGATCCCCTCTCATTCCAGTGAATACAAGCCCAGTCGACCCATTCTCTCATGGTATGTCAATCCCGCCATCCCGGGAATTAACCTGGTGAACCTACGCTGCACTCCCTCAATAGCAATAATGTCCTTCCTCAAATTAGGAGACCAAAACTGCACACAATACTCCAGGTGTGGTCTCACCAGGGCCCTGTACAACTGCAGTAGGACCTCCTTGCTCCTAAACTCAAATCCTCTCGCAATGAAGGGCAACATGCCATTAGCCTTCGTCACTGCCTACTGTACCTGCATACTTACTTTCAGTGACTGATGTACAAGCACACCCAGGTCTCGTTGCACTTCCCCTTTTCCTAATCTGACACCATTCAGATCTGCTTTCCTGTTCTTGCCACCAAAGGGGTAACCTCACATTTGTCCACATTATACTGATTCTGCCATGCATCTGCCAACTCACCCAACCTATCCAAGTCACCCTGCAGCCTCTTAGCAGCCTCATCGCAGCTCACACTGCCACCCAGCTTTGTGTCATCCGCAAACTTGGAGATATCACGTTTAATTCCCTCGTCTAAATTGAAACCGTTTTGCTGTTGTTTCCACATTTTGCCCACTCTGGTAATTTTACAAACAAAAATGTGTTAAATCTATCACTGAAGATCAAAAACCATCTTCCTTTTTTATTGGTGATAATATTCATTTTAATATCCCTGCTGACAGATCCACTCTACATAAGTCACGAAAGGAATGGGTGGTAATTCAAGACTTTCATCCCATTATTTCTTCCAAAGCAGATAATAAATGGCTCATAACATCAATCCAATTGGAAGATATCTGAGATGAACACGTAACCGGAGAGATCATGTAAAGGGGAGGAGGTCAGGTTCCTAAGCCATGGGGCCCAGTGCAGACTGAGTACATTAGAACTGAGCAGGGTCAGGGTGGCTGATGTTCTCTAGCGCTGTCTTGGAGAATTCCAACTAAAATGGCAGTACAGAATAAAGTGGATAAAAATCCAAAGAGTGGTAGAGGTGGCATATTCCACTTACTTTCCAAAATGCATTTCCCATTCATTCCATTGAAACGGCATTTCTGAAGCGGAATAAAACACATAAAAATATCACATGGTGCCACCAAGTGATAGTCCTGATGCTATAACGATGTAAGCTCATTCTCCCAATCTACCACATGCAATCCCTGCACATTTTTTATTACCTGCACTTTCTCTGTAACTGTAACACTATACTCTGCATATGGACACAAAGTGCAGGAGTAACAGCGGGTCAGGCAGCATCTCTGGAGAAATGGAATAGGTGACGTTTCAAAATGTCACCTTTTCCTTTTCTCCAGAGATGCTGCCCGACCCGTTGAGTTACTCCAGCAATTTGTGTCTATCTTCAGTATAAAGCAGCACCTGCAGTTCTGCACTTCCTTCCCACACACTCTGTTTCCTTTCCTTTTTTTAGCACTACTTGTACATGGTTTGATTGTACACTCAAGTCTGGTACAATTGGCTGGACAGCACACAAAATAAAGCTTTTTCCTCTCGGTACAGGTGACAATAGTAAATCAACACCAAACCCAAGACCAAGTAAACTGAAGATAGACACAAAAAGCTGGAGTAACTCAGCAGGACAGGCAGCATCCCTGGAGAGAAGGAATGGGTGACGTTTTGGGTCGAGATCTTCTTCGCTGATCCCCACAAGTTGTTGTTGTTGTTCGTCCTTCGGGTTCGAAGATGACCATGACTTCACTTTATGTTTCTGTATGTCACTGTATGTTTCTTTTTTTTTCCTAGTCAGATGTGCAGCACTTTGGTCAACGTGGGTTGTTTTTAAATGTGCTATACAAATAAATTGACTTGACTTGACTTGACTTTCAATCTTATTATTTCGACCGCTGATTGGGATCGCCGCCAGCCGCGGTATGCTGGCCGAGGTTGAAGTCATGACTTGCGCTTGACTTGGATTTAAGTGAGGGGGAGTTGCACAGATCGTCGGCCTCACTCTCTCGTCCCGGCCTATCCCACAAGTAAACTGAAACAGTCAGCTTTTGGTAGAGCTTGTAAACTGTCTTCCTTTATCTGAGTGGTGCAACCTTAGAGTTGCTGCCTTACAGCGCCAGAGACACGGGTTCCATCCTGACTGTATGGAGTTTGTACATTCTCCCTATGATTGTGTGGGTTTTCACCGGGTGCTCCGGTTTCCTCCCACGCTCCACAGATGTGCAGGTTTTGTAGATTAATTGGCTTCAGTAAAATTGTAAATCGTCCCGTGTGCGTGTAGGATAGCGTTAGTGTACGGGGATCACTGGTCGGCACGGACTCAGCGGGCCGAAGGGCCTGTTTCTGCGATGTATCTCTAAACTAAACTAAAGGGATGGGAGTTCTCCTGTTGTCTTGGCCAACATTAGACAGTGCTGTGAGAGACGAACTACTCACAGTTGCTGCACTTCAACAAAGGTCCACCTGCTGTGGGATGGAACGAGTTTGTGAAATGCACGATTGTCGTTCACTGTCCTTGCTTTGATTACTGAAGTTAATCTAACCAGAGGCAATGTTTCCACCTGCAGGGTCTGTGATTAACGTGTCTGGCCGAATGACATTTACCAGCAATAAATCCATGGAGATTGAAGTTGTTGTGGATGTTGACCATGTCTTGAAAAGTCCGCAAGAATCAGCGCATGCTGTCACCGCGTTCTTCACTTATGTCTCCCTGGGCAAGGATGGAACGGCACTTCCTATCCCCACACTGAAGGTGAGAGGATGTATCTATTTGTATTCTCACTTTTATGCACAATTGTGGAATTTAGCTTCTCTGCACAAAGCCAAGAGCTAATGCTGTATTGTTAGTGCCACTGAATGGAGCATAAAGTCCCTGTCCCAGTTAGACGTTTTTTAAGGCGACTGCCGGCAACTGTCATAGTCGTAGCAGGTCGGCGAAAAACTGGTGATTGGACCCCCCCTACACCAATGTCTACGACAAGCTACAACAATCCACCACCCAGTCGACATCTAGCTACGGCAAGCTACCGACAACCGTCGACCCAATCGTCGCAAGTAGAACGTCCACCTACGACCGCACCTACGACAACCTACCACCACAGAGGCGACAACCTACGACAACCAAAGTCAACCTACGTCCACCCGCAACAAGCTACGACACTGAAGACTGATGACAACTGCAGACAATTCACGTTTCACCCAGTTTCCCTATAATAGGGGGTGTACGGTTGGGTTTCCAATCATTCTGCATCATGACTATTTGAAAGTGATGCCATGAGAAACTACTCTGAAATACAATAACTTCATGCATCAATATTCCATCAAAATGTGAAGAATTACCTTTATTGATATTCAAACAAAATTTTTAATAAGGTTGATAAGAACATACAACAGCGCATACAAAAATATTGTAATAAACTTCAATAAATTTCAATACACTTCAAACTTTAAAATTCAAACTTTAAACAGAATACAAGTGCAAATGCATACAAAACCTAACACCATTTATGGACACTTTACACTGATGGATGATCAGATCACGTCCACACTTGGAATTCGCCGAAGTCAGCACCGGCGACAACCTACATCACCTGGCGACAACCTACATCACCTGGCGACAACCTACATCACCTGGCGACAACCTACGTCACCTGGTGACAACCCGGCGACAACCTACGTCACCCGGCGACAACCTACGTCACCTGGCGACAACCCGGCGACAACCTACGTCACCCGGCGACAACCTACGACAGCGCCTACGTCAGGAGACGTCAAGCTACGCTCATTGGCGTCAAACCAACAGTTGCCGAAAAATTTCATGCCTTCATAAAATCCAGCAACGACCAGAAAAATGCTATGACTCTTTGGAGACGACTCACGACCGTGCCCGCGACACCCCGGCGACCGTGTGGTGACAGCCTAGTCGCCTGTAGTCGCCTAAAACATCGCCAAACTGGCACAGGGGCTTTACTGTGTTCACTACACTAGGCAATGTTTAGTTCTCATTTGAAGTTGGGGAGTGGACTGGATCTTTCCATTTGCTGGAACTAGGGGAGTTCTTGGAGAGTAATCTTCATTAATAACTGAAGACTAAGGTCATGTCTGAAGAATTGCCTGGTCAGTTTAAGGGCCTGCAAACCAAATACAACATTTCCAGAGGTAAACTTTCAGTGCCTGATATTGGACCGTTTTATCAGTTAAATTCAGCTTATTACAGAGAAACATAGAAACATAGAAAATAGGTGCAGGAGGAGGCCATTCGGCCCTTCGAGCCAGCACCGCCATTCATTGTGATCACGGCTGATCGTCCCCAATCAATAACCCGTGCCTGCCTTCTGCCCATATCCCTTGATTCCACTAGCCCCTAGAGCTCTATCTAACTCTCTCTTAAATCCATCCAGTGATTTGGCCTCCACTGCCCTCTGGCAGAGAATTCCACAAATTCACAACTCTCTGGGTTGTACCTTGACTAACAGATTATGTGTTGTGAAAGAAAGGGAAAGATCTGTTTTAAGACACCATACTTAAAGGTCTGTCCCATCCCGGTTATTCCTTCTTCTCTCCGTTCTCATCGGGCAGAAGATGCAGAATCTTGAAAGCGTGTACCACCAGACTCAGGAACAGCTTCTTCCCCTCTGTTGTCAGGCTTCTGAACGGTCTTTACAGAAGCTAAGGTGCAGTCCGATTCACCTCTACCCCATTGCCTACATTGAACTTTGTCTCTGGAAGTAATGCTCGACAACGCTGAGAACTATATTCTGCACTCTCTATCTTCCCCTTTGCTCTACCTATTGTACCTGAGTTTGGCTTGATTGTAATTATAGTTTTATCTGATCTGATTGGATAGCAAAGCTTTTAACTAAACCTCAGTGCATGTGATAATAATAAACCTAATCCTACTCATTGTTCCTTTATGGATGAATTTTTATGCATACTTTTACCCACAATTTTTGAACATTTTCCTTTTATCTATAAATTTCATGCATATCCCTGATGTATAATATCATTTCAAATTACACAGGGCGGCACGATGGCGCAGCGGTAGAGTTGCTGCCTTACAGTGCCAGAGACCCAGGTTCAATCCTGTTTTGTATGTTCTCCCTGTGATCGGACTGATTTTTTCTGGGTGCACTGGTTTCCTCCCACATTCCAAAGATGTGCAGGTTTGTAGGTTAAATGACCTCTGTAAATTGTCCCTAGTGCGTAGGATAGAACTAGTATACGGGTGATAATTGGTTGGCGTGGGCCAAAGGGCCTATTTCCACGCTGTCTCTCCAAACTAAACTGAACTGAACTAAACTAAAATGACAACACTACTGAAAAGACATTATTTTCATCTTTATCATGTTTATTTTACTCTGGAAGTTAGGTTTAATTTGGCAGCATGTTGTTCAGTTGGGCCAAAGGGCTTGTTCCTGCGTTGTACTCTTCTATTTCTGAATGTGCTTAGCCCCAAATGTTCTCTGAATCTCTGAATGTGATACATTTGCCTAACACGTCCTTAAACACTGTACATGGTTTGCAAACATATCCTCATCGAAAAGCTGTTTAAATTCACCCTGTGACTGACCCGCTGAGTTGCTCCAGCACTTTGTGTTTTTTGCTCAAAATTCCAGCCTCTGCAATTCGTTACGTTTAAATTCACCTTGAGCTGTTTCCAGACATTGTTACTTGGATAGGCGTTTTTTTCTCAAATTAAAATCATTTTTGTTTTGCATCTTTTTTTCCCTTTTTTTAAAAATCAAAAATATTTATTCAAATATTAAAATAATATATACAATACAATAAAACCAAAACAGGACCCACTACATCTGTTTTCCCTCTTGGCGGTTCCACACATGACATGTCAGAGGGGTGCTGGCTTGACAGTGACAGCTCTGGTCTCCTGAGTACCATTCAAAACTGAGTAGCTGACGCAATGGTGACACTGATGCCAGGTGGTGTGGGACTAGGCAACATAACTCTACCACCCATAAACAAGGAAATGCAGTGAGTTTAACAGGAATGATCAGGAAGGAACTGCAGATGCTGGTTTAAATCGACTGAAGAAGGGTCTCGACCCGAAACGTCACCCATTCCTTCTCTCCAGAGATGCTGCCTGTCCCGCTGAGTTACTCCAGCGTTTTGTGTCTAACAGGAAAGATTGTTTTCTAATGCGAAGCAAAACGATGGAAAAAGGGTTATAAAAGCATTCACCTCCTCCACCTGTCATCACATTGGCTCGGTTTCATATCATACGTTGCGGAGTGCTGGGCATGTTCCACAGCCTCACCACTTACTGCACGTGATAGACAAAGAAACCTAATGTACGAGTCGCTGCACACACAAGGAAGTGCAGGTGCTGGTTTACGAAGAAAAGAAACAAAACGACGGAGTAACTCAGTGGGTCATGCAGGATCTCTTTAGAACGTGGATTGTAACGTTTCTGGTTGGGTCTCTTTAAGAACTGCCCACATGAAGCCATTTGGTTTTCTCCTATCTGTGACATTTCCTTTCCTCTATACATCCCTCCCCCACCTTCCTTCCTACTGAAAACAACTTGTATTTCTGTCCTTCCCAGTTTTGAGATGTGAAATCCTGAACAGGTACATGGATAGGAAAGGTTTCGAGGGATATGGGCCAAACGCGGGCATCTTGGTCAACATGGACGAGGTGGGCCGAAGGGCATGTTTCCGTGCCGTGTGACTCTGTGACTCGTTAGCTGTTTCTCTTCACGTACATGCTGCCTCTTCATCTAAGTATTTTCAGCATTTTCTGCTTCAGTTTCTCGACCATGCCTGCCTGTGGGATGGAATGTGCTGCCCACTGCCTTTCACATCACGGACTTTGTCCTCCCTGCCTTCCCTCTGTCCTGCAATCCGATGCCTCTCCAGTATTAATCACGACAGAGGAGGACAGTTGATGCAGCCCGATTCTATTCCAAATGTCAATTTTATTTCATCCTTCGTCCACATCCAGGCTGAGCTGAACTCATTGTCCTCCAGGCAGTCACCTTGGTCTTCAAAAATCACATGGTATTTGTAGCTTAGATAAAAATAATAAAATGGTCATAATTGATAGCTGAACAGATAAAAATCACATTCGCATTGATGTGTCAAGATAAGAAGATAACCTTGTTCAATAAATAAAAATAGCAACATGGCCTTTCTGTTGTATATATTAATAGTGCTCCTGCCTGTGCATCGTATATAAATAGCACCATCACCAGTTTGTTTGCGCTGCCTTCAGGTGACATTTGGATATTTCTTTGGCTATTTTTAAATCCATTTCTACTCTGAGCAATTTGAGAAGAGTAAAAACTAAACACAGATCGTGCTAGTGCTGAGAGTGCCCGGGATATGTCCAGTGAACTAGAATACAAAAACAGGGATGTAATGCTAAGGCTTTATAATCCACTGGTCAGACCACGATTGGAGTATTGTGAACAGTTTTGGGCCCATATCCGAGGAAGGATGTGGTCCAGGGGAAGTTTACGAGAATGAATCCAGGAATGATTGGGTTAACATATGATAAGCGGCATTGGGCACTGGGCCTGTAGTCGTTGGAGTTTAGAAGTATGAGGCAGGGACTTCATCAAAACTTACCGAATAGTGAAAGGCCTGGATAGAGTGGATGTGGAGAGGATGTTTCCACAAGTGGGAGAGTCTAGGACTAGAGGGCATAGCCTCAGAATAAAAGCATCCAAAAACATACAGGTTTGTAGGTTAGTTGCCTTTGGTAAAATTGTAACTTGTCCCTAGTGTGTAAGCTAGTGCTCGTGTGATTGCTGGTTGGTGTTGACTCGGTGGGCCAAAGGGCCTGTTTCCACGCTGCATCTCTAAAGTTTAAAGATCTTGCCTCAGCAATGTCTCTGGATCAGGAGAACAAGTTACCTTCAGAAAGGAGTTGAGAAGGAATTTATTTCGTCAGAGGGTGGTGAATCTGTGGAATTCATTGCCACAGACAGCTGTGGAGATCGTGAATGGACAGTTTTCAGGAGAAAATTGACTCCAGCACTTTGCGTGCTTTTGTGTAAACCAGCATCTACAGTTCCTTGTTTTTACAAGATGTCCCACGTCACCTTTATCAGCGGAGCTTCTGGGGCCTTCTCTTTGCCTCAGCAACAAAGAGGCAGAACGTGTTATTTAAAGTGGAAGGCAAACCTGATTTGCAGGGCAAAAGAACACTTGTATTTTTACAGCACCTAGTGTAGTACCTCCCCATCAAAATACTTTTTCAAATAATTTAGGAAATGCTGCAGCTAATTAGTGAAGAACACGTTCCTGCAATTGGCAGGATAGCAATGACAAGATCGCCCTATTTTATGGTTTTCATGGAGGGATAAATATCGATCAGGACATCAGCAGGAACCCATTGTAGCTTCCATAAAATAGTATCAAAGGGTCTTTGTCCGCTACCTGAGGGTAGTCGAGGGCTCTGACCGTCTGAGAAGCTGCACATCTGACAGTGCCGGCTTCACTCCACCTTTGTCCTCAAGTCTCCAGTTTCAGCAATTGTGCACCAAATTCCCTGCCCTGAAGTGGAAATTTATTTTCCATCTTTTAAACCCAGTGATTTCTATGCTGGACTGCACACTTATTATCAAACACTGCGATTGATCTCAGTCCCCCGCTCTAACGCTGACAAGAAATAGTTGAATTCCTCAAATTGTTTGGGATGTTTTTACATTTTATGGTTGCTGAGTTTCTTCTTTTGTTGGATGAGACGGGGCAGCACGGTGGCACAGCAGTAGAGCTGCTGCCTTACAGCACCAGAGACCCGGTTCGATCCTGACCACGGGTGCTGTCTGTACGGAGTTTGCATGTTCTCCCAGTGACCGCGTGGGCTTTCTCTGGGTGCTCCCCTTCCTCATCGTCCAAAAACATACAGGTTTATAGGTTAGTTGCCTTTGGTTAAACTGTAACTTGTCCCTGGTGTGTAAGCTAGTGCTAGTGTGATCGCTGGTTGGCGTGGACTCGGTGGGCCAAAGGGCCTGTTTCCACGCTGCATCTCTAAAGCCTAAAGATCTTGCCTCAGCAATGTCTCTGGATCAAGAGAACAAGTTTCCTGTTGTATCTTTCCAAATCCCCAAGATGTCTCCCAAGTGCATCACAGCCAATCAATTACTCTCTGAAGTGTTCTTTGGCAGAATAGACAGGTAATTTGTTCATTCACAGCAAGGTTTTACAAATAAAAAACAAGATGAGAGACGTGCTGATCTAGACTGGTGGTGTTTGATGAGAGATAAGTATTGACAAAGGCCCTGGAAAAGTTCCTTGACGCTTCACCGACT
Organism: Rhinoraja longicauda; assembly: GCF_053455715.1. NCBI lineage: Eukaryota > Metazoa > Chordata > Chondrichthyes > Rajiformes > Arhynchobatidae > Rhinoraja > Rhinoraja longicauda. The sequence goes on along the minus strand of NC_135982.1, from coordinate 3,596,135 downwards.
GATCTTTTGCAAACATCAGAACAATTCTCCATTCACTTTGTCATCTAGAAGATCTCATCTCCATCTGTTCTCTCTCAGGGTGCTGATATGTCAGATTACTTTCAAATTTGGGTCAGGATTTGAATTTAGGATTTCTTTTTCAGTAACAAAAATGCCCTCAATTGAGCCAGATAGATACGGACAACTAATTGCATTTTTTAAAATGTAGACACAATTTCTATCGATCAAATCAATACACTGAATTATATTATCAATATTCTTTCACAGCTACCTAATTTTTTTTAATTTTGCTGCTGCACTTAATAAATTATTGTTGCCTTGAAGATTATCTGAGGTCCCATTCAGGTTAGAGAACACCTACGTGATCGAGGATGCCAACACTTTCTGTTTCAATAAAAGCCGTCTGCTTAACGCAATGTGAATGAGATTGGAGAAGGTAGACTTCCTTTACATAATGCAATAGGGCAGCATAGTGGCTCAGCTGGGAGAGTGGCTGCCTCACAGTGCCAAAGACCTGGGATTAATCCTAACCTCTGTGTGGAGTTTGCACGTTCTCCCTGTGATCGTGTGGGTTTCCTCCTGCTGCTCTGGTTTCCTCACACATCCTAAAAACGTGCGGATTTGTAGGGTAATTCACCTCTGTAAAGAAATTTCCCTCGTCTGACGGGAGTAGTGGTAAGTGTAATGAGAACGTGGTATAACATAGAACTGGTGTGACTGGGTGAATGGTGGTTGGTGTAGACTTGATGAGGACCTGTTTCCTTTCTGTATCTCTAAACCACATTATAATGCAAGCATGCTCTCCATCAAAATGAAGAGACGGCAATATAAATATACACCTTTAGTTCATTACCTCCCTCGGGACCATTGATTTTCTTGGAAGGATCAGTTAAAACTGAAGTTTGAAGTAACATCCACATTGAAAGCCTGGGAACAGACAACTTTTAAATAATGTAGGAAACTGAATTATTTATTGCAAATCAAGATTAACGAGCAACAGAAGGAACCAAAGAAATGTTCCAAAAGTACTGCAAAGTGGTTGTCTTGAACACAGCAAAGTTTGTTCCAGCTGATTGTGAGATATGAGAGAAATTGCACTCACGTACACTGTGGACTCGGTCCAGCTGGAATCACTGAGAAACCTTCAGGAGGCGGCTCGGTGGCACAGTGGCAGAACTGTTGCCTTGCAGCGCCAGAGAAGGTTTCCATTAGTTGAGCTTGGTATTTGCCTTGCAGTATCTCTCAGTGGTGCCCACACATTAATGAGGACAACTGAAATTAAATTTATTCCATGACTGGTAAAACATTGCAATTTGCAGTTATTAACCTTGGAATTTTCAATGTGAGTTGCTAATGTCCATTGAAAGTTCTTTGCTATTTTAGAGAGATTTTATTTCAAACAACCAGACATGCCCCACTGAAGAGCAAAGGAGAGATATGCAGACATGTGAAACATTTGGACACTGTTGTACTGCTGTATATTCCCCAAAGTTCTGTGCATTGAATATTGTTGAGGTGAAACATTGCAATCACCGTCACTGGTGTGTCACTGGTATTTTCTGTTTTATTTAACAATCTTGGATTTCAGTACTGCATTTGACAAGGTTCCGCCTGTTGGGCTGCTCTGGAAGGTTAGATCGCATGGGATCCCAGGAGAGATTGCTGAATGGATAGCAAATTGGCTCCATGGAAGGAAGCAGAGGGTGATGGTGGAAGGTTGCTTCTCGGACTGGAGGCCTGTGCCTCAGTGGAGTGCCTCAGGGTTACTGTCATCTACATCAATGATTTTGATGAGAACATACAGGTCAAGATTAGCAAGTTTGCTGATGATACAAAAGCGAGTGGTTTTGCAGATTGTGAAGATGGTTGTGAAAGATTGCAGCGGGATCTGGACCAGGTGGGCAGAGGAGTGATTGATGGAATTTAATGCAGAGAAGTGTGAGGTGTTGCATTTTGGGACATCGGCCAAGGGCAGGATCTACACAGTAAATGGTAGGCCTCTGGGTAGTGTTGTAGAGCACAGGGATTAGGAGTACAGATGCATGGTTCCTTGAAGGTCTCATCGCAGGTATAGTGCCCTCCATAATGTTTGGGACAAAGACCCATCATTATTTATTTGCCTGCAAATATCTCATACCTGCATTAAGGAGGCAATTAAACACACCTGAGCAATTACAAACACCTATGAAGCCACTTGTCCCAAAATTTTGGTGCCCTGAAATGGGGGGACTATGTATAAACATTTCTACATGGTGAAACTAAAATGTATAAAAATGGCCTTTATTAAAATCTGACAATTTGCACTTTAACCACATTTGATTTTTTTTCTATTACAAATCTCAAATTGTGGAGTACAGTGGCAAATAAATAAATGATAGGTCTTTGTCCGAAACATTATGGACGGCACTGTGGATAAGGTGGTCAAAAAGGCTTTTGGCACTTTGGCCTTCAGCAGTCAGAGTACTGCGTATAGAAGTTGGGAGGTCATGTTGCAGTTGTATAAAATGTTCATGGGACCTCATTTAGAATATTGTGTTCAGTTCGGGGCACCACGTTATAGGAAAGATATTGTCAAGCTTGAAAGGGTTCAGAAAAGATTTACGAGGATGTTGCTAGGACTAGAGGGAGAGGTTGAGTAGGCTGGATCTCTAGACTGACTCCCCTCCCCCCCCCCCCCCTCCCAATCTTTACACATCCCCAATCCTTTCTACTGCGTTTAAGGTTATGTTTAAACCTTACTAGAGTTGCCAAACCGAAACGTTGCCTATTCCTTTTCTCCAAAGATGCTGCCTGACCTGCTGGGCTACTCCAGGTTTTTGTGCCTGCCTTCTGGTTTAATTTACTCCTGGTGACGTCATCATGTGACCTTCTGCTGACAATGACAGTGCCTCCATGCTCATACCACGAGCATCATGGTGCATCATGGTGAGCACCATCAGCATCACACCATGCGAGCATCATCCCAGCCTCGTGGCACACTGCATTTCCAGGCCATTTGTAAACTGACCAGCTCCTTTGTTCCTCTGTTGAATGAACTTTTCTGTCGATCAGACAACCTGATTTTGCTCACAATGCCCCGTCGCCTGCAAAGATACAGAAGTTTTCAAAGTCATGTTTATTCTTTGCTTGCAGAATCGTCCTAGACCTTGCCCTTCCAACCCTGGAGACTGTAAGCAGTCCTGGTAGCTTGGAAACATGAAGCAGCAGTCAGCTGGTGTCCACTGCCTTAAACACTGCAGATCATGGCCTGCCGGCTGTGTTGCTGAATTTATTCCTACCACTTAATAACTCATTAACTTGAGAAGAGCATTTGACAAGAATACATTGGTGCGCAGCAGCATTTTCGTACCATAGTGTAAATATTATACTAAGATGACAGTGTTTTGGAGGGATTTCTACTTTCCGTTTCTTCACTTCCTGTCTCCAAACTACCCGACCGCCCCAAATACACACACACTCACACACTCTCACACTCACACTCACACACACACACATACGTGCTCACACAGTCACACACATACACACACACACACACACAGACACACGCCTCGCACACCTCCGCTCACACACGCTCACATACACATACATACAGACACACACACACACTTTCTCACACACACACTCACAGACACGCTCACGTACACACGCTCATACACACAGACACACGCTCACACACACACGCTCACACACACAGACACACGCTCACACACACACACAGACACACGCTCACACACACAGACACACGCTCAGACACACACGCTCACACACACAGACACATGCTCACACACACGCTCACACACACACGCTCACACACAGCCACACGCTCACAAATACACATGTTCACACACTCACACACACACGCTCACACACACAGCCACAAGCTCACACACACACACACACACACAGACTTGCTCACACACACATCATATCATATCATATCATATATATACAGCCGGAAACAGGCCTTTTCGGCCCTCCAAGTCCGTGCCGCCCAGTGATCCCCGCACATTAACACTATCCTACACCCACTAGGGACAATTTTTACATTTACCCAGCCAATTAACCTACATACCTGTACGTCTTTGGAGTGTGGGAGGAAACCGAAGATCTCGGAGAAAACCCACGCAGGTCACGGGGAGAACGTACAAACTCCTTACAGTGCAGCACCCGTAGTCAGGATCGAACCTGAGTCTCCGGCGCTGCATTCGCTGTAAAGCAGCAACTCTACCGCTGCGCTACCGTGCCGCACACACACACACTCACACACACACATGCTCACAGACACACACACACATACTTTCTCACACACACACATACACACACATGCTCACACATATACACACATGCCCACACACACAAATACCCACACACATACAGACACATACACATACAGACACACACACACACAGACATACAGACATACACACACACGCTCACACATACACATGCTCACATACACGTCACACGCACACCTATACACACACATATCCACACACAAACACACATACAGACACACACACTCACACACATACAGACATACCCACACACGCAAATACACACAGACATACTCTAACACACACACACACTCGGATTTGGCTCTGGATATCATTATGCTGACTGTCTCAGAGCCATTGCTCTATGGTCATTGCCTCACACCTCCCTGCAGAATGCGTTGGATGTCATTAGGATCCGGAGGCATTGAGTCCTACAGCACGGGCACAGGCCCTTGGGTCCACTGCATCTGTGCCAAGTATCAAGCACCCATCCACATTCACCTTGCAATAATCCCTATATTCCCCACAACCCTGTCAAATCCTACCATTCACCTCGAGGCAACTGTACTCTAGGCAATTCATTGTGGCCATTTAATCTACCAACTCACGTGCCATTGGGCTGTGAAAGGAAACTGGAGTACCTTGAGGAAATCCATATTGTCACAGTTAGAATGTGCAATCTCCACACAGACACCACCCAAGATCAGGATTGAAGCCGGGTCTGGCGCTATGAGGCAGCAGTTCTACCACTGCACCACTGTGCCGCCCTGAATCTTCTCTACGCCGTCTCCAGTGAATCACATCATTCCTACACACCACTCAGAACTGTACACAGTGCTCCAGCTGTGGCCCAATCAGTGTTTAATAATCCATAACCTTCCTACTCTTATATTCTATGTCTTGACTAATGAAGACAAAGATACTGTTTACCATCTTCACCACCTTGGACTTGTACACCGAGGTAGCTCTGTTTCTTATAAGGCCATACCATTCATTGTAAGTTACCCTCTGGGGCCTTCCAATTCCTGTGGAAGGCCATACTGCCCATTGATTAAATCTGAGCACCATTATAATCTGCCATGATTTATAGAGGCCATTAAGACACATTGGAATGATTAACGGAAGACATCTTCTCATGTCCCTCTGATGAAGTTTTCCAATTAGACCCAGCCCTCTCTTACCCTGTGCCTTGCAAGAAATTCAAAAAAGATACATCCAATCCAAGTTTATTTGACACAAGCTTGTTTTGTCCTGCAGCTGCCATGGCTGGTCCATACTGCTTTTAATGCAATTGTCTTAGGAGCAGCATGGTGGCACAGCAGTAGAGTTGCCGCCTCACGGCGCCAACGGCCCAGGTTCGATCCTGACTACGGGTGCTGTCTGTATGGAGTTTCCCACTGTATCTTTAAAGTCTAACTTAAAGGCTAAAATCTTGATCAAACGATAATTGCTTCTATATTGTCCTTATGCCACATTGTGCACTGCAGAATGCACAGCAGTGTATAACAGGCCATGGTAATGGGCAATGCAGGCGTTCAGTAGCTGCTCATGCAAGTGATTATCAGAATGTTAATGCAGCTTGTTTCATGGCACTTGTGTGAGGAACAAGCCTAGTGTCTTGCCTGTATCAAATAAATTGCATGAAACATCGTCATTTAATGTCTTCAAAGAAAAATTAAGAGCAGTCCATTTGCACTTTTGATCAGCCTATGTGGGATGACATCTAATGAAAATATATCAATTAACCAGTCATTGAACTCCACTGACTAATTATGCTGCTGATAATTATTAACAGAACAGTGACGTCAGAAACGTCACACAGTCCTTCTCTCCAGAGATGCTGCCTGTCCCGCTGAGTTACTCCAACATTTTGTGTCTATCTTCGGTTTAAACCAGCATATGCAGTTCCTTCCTACACAGTGAACCTTAGTAACTTGGTGCACTGTTAATGAACCAATTCAGCCGCACATCTTCATAACAACTTGTGCAGTGAGCTCAGCCAAAGGGTCGATGGAGGATCCGTGTTGGGATCAAAGAAGGCCATTCCCATGCTGTCTCTCTCTATTACTATGAATAGCTTGGGGGCAGTAATTAGATAAAATCACACAGCACAGAAACAGGCCCTTCGGCCAAACTCGCCCATGCCGACCAAGATGCCCTATCTAAGCTAGTCCCCATTGCCCGGATACGGCCCATATCCCTCTAAACCATGTACCTATCCAAGTGTTTTTTAAATACTTGATAGCATCTGCCTCATTCCAGGCACACAACATCCTCCCAGTGAAATGGCACCACAAGCAGAGCTGTGCCTGAGACCCAGGTTCAATCCTGGATTCTGGGAGCTGTCTGTGTGGAGATTGCATGTTCTCCCTGTGACCACGTGGCTTTCCTCTGACTTCCCTGACACCCTGGGATTGGTGGGTTAATTGTCTTCAGTGTGTGCGAAAGGTAGAATGTGGGGAACGTTGATGAGAATGGTGGGAGAAAAGGAAATGGGGATTAACATAGGATTAGTGTAATGGATGATCAGCCAGCCACAGGGCCTGTCTCCATGCTCTATCTCTCTATCTCTCTGTAACTCAATGCAGCCCTCACCTAATCATTACCCACTCTTTCCAGCAGACAGTACAGATGTGTAGACATCAGTTTCCTCTTGGTTCTTGGTCCTCCAAAATATTCCAAATGGAATTTAAACTGGAGAATGTCCCGAAGACGTGCGGGTTTGTAGTTTAATTGGCCTCTGTAAATTGTCCCCATGGTGTAGGAAGTGGATGCAAAAGTGGGATAACATGGAATTAATGTGAACAGGCGATCGATGATCAGAGTGGACTTGGTGGGGCCGAAGGACATGTTTCCATGCTGTAGCTTTTAATCAATTCAATTAATCAGGAAACAGTATTTAATCAGTCTCGGACACTAGCCGTCTGGGGATGTAATGGAAGTATAATTACACAGATAGCTGCACTTTGGACAAGATGTGAAGCTGAGGTCTCTCCTACCTGATTCACTGTGCATAAAATATCTCAGAACATCATTTGAAGGCAGCAGAGTTCTGTTTGCAAATAGTCGTCCATCAAAGAGCAGCACTGAATAAGAATGCACAGAGACTCAGAGGGAGGCAAGAGTCGTGAGTGCTTTATTGTCATTTGTCTCAAACAGAACAATGTCATTCTTACTTGCAGCAGTACATCAGAATATGTAAACATCGTACTCCGTAAACAATATCATAAACGCCAAAACGTTCAGAATATATATACTGAACTTGTTTCATTTATTATTATATTATATATCTTATACATGTGTGGGTGTGTATATATATAATACATAATATAATAATAAATGAAAAAAGTTCAATTTATATGTACACACACATACATATATATATTTATATATATACACACACACAAACATATGCATACACACATATATGTGTACCATCAGGCTACCAAACTACAGTATGTAGTTTGGTAGCCTGATGGTTGTAGGGGAGAAGCTGTTCCTAAACCTGAACCTTACAGTTTTCAGCCTCTTATATCTTCTTCCCGATGGCAGGAGTGAGATTAGTGTGTGGTCATGGTGGTGTGGGTCCCAGTTAATGCTGCCTGTCTTTCTGAACCCCTTTGTCTTATTGTGGTCTGTGGTGTTTCTCACTGTGGTACATTGCACCTTGTTTTGCTGTGTGCCCTGTCCTGTTTTGACCTGGGATGTGTCCAGATTTGGTATATGCTGTTCCCTGCATTGATTCAAGGTATGTCCAGTTTTGATGTTATCGAGTTACCCAGCATGGCACAGGGCATTTGACCTGCTGATTCTGCCCCGACGATCATGCACCCATTTATAATAATTCCTTTTTTATTCTCCCTATTTTCTCCACCCAGATGTGAGGTATTAACTCTCCTAAGCATGAAATGCTAAAGGTCAGGTATAGGACGATATAATTAATATGGATAAGGTCCCACTGTCTGACATGCACATGGTGGGCCGAATGGTCCGTTTCCATGCTCTATGAATACGAGACGTGTGATGTACCCTTTGATGGTGTGAGCCGGGCCCTGTTTTGGTATTACCTGTCCAGTTTTGTTGTGTGGTCTCTGCTGTTTTATGTCTTTGTCCTGGTTTGGTGTCTGAAGTATGACCTATCAATGCATGGAAGATAGACACAAAGTCCTGGATTAACTCAGCAGGTCAGGCAACATCACTGGAGAAAAGGAATGGGTGACCTTTCAGGTCGAGACCCTTCACCAGACAAGTCTGAAGAATGGTCTAGACCCGAAACGTACCGAGTCCTTTTCTCTAGAAATACTCCTTGATCCGCTGAGTTACTCCAGCATTTTGTGTCTATCTTCGGTGTAAACCAGCATCTGCAGTTCCTTCCTCCACCAATAATGCATGGTGTGCCTTAAGTTGGTACAAAGGTGTTTGGTGTGAGGTATGTCCTGTTTCGTTGAGTGCCGTGCTTTGTTTTGGCATGAAGCCTGTCCTCATTTGGTATGAGGTGAGCCCTAGTTTTGAGAGTGTGACGTGCAGAGTGATCCTTTGAGCCTGTCAGTTAACAGTTGCCTAATTAAGGCCGTGTGTCTCTTGTTAGGTCCTGTTGAAGGCTCGAGTGAAGCTGCTGATTTGGGTGAATGTGTGAGCAGCTTTGGCTGCTAACTGGAGAAAAAAAAAGAAAATATAGAACAGAAAGGAGTTTCCAACTGGCTGGAGAAAAGCATGTTACCATGCACACATACCCAGGAGCAATCATTTTATTGATTTTGTGTTGGCTGAACAATATAAATATCTTGGTGGAGATCTCTGGGCCCATTATTTGTCCCCTGTGCAAATAATAACAACGATATAAATAACATTTCTGTTGCTATTTTGGGGCATGCGGAATCTCACTTGAACGCTGCTATTCATGAAAAATTCATGATGCACCATTCTGTCATGCGTAAAGAATAAGGACAGATTCAGAGGCTTTACATGAATTATTGCAGCTGAAAGTGCTGAGCCTGAATCAGACTGGGCATTACTGTCACACTGAGAATTGTTCCATTCCCTATTCACCCTGAGCTTTATTCAACTTTAGTTTATCACGCTAATACATTGATAAAATGGTACTGCATAATGCTCCTCTGAAGCCATGAGTTTAGTTTAGTTTCGTTTAGAGGTACGGTGCGGAAAACAGGCCCTTCGGCCCACTGAGTCAGCACCGACCAGCGATCCCCACACATCAACACACTGGGGACAATTTACATTTACCAAATCAATTAACCGACAAACATACACGCCTTTGGGGCGTGGGAGAAAACTGAAGATCTCGGAGATAACCCACGCAGGACACAGGCAGAACATACAAACTCCGTACAAATAGCACTCGTAGTCAGGATCGAACCCGGGTCTCTGGCGCAGTAAGGCAGCCGCTCTACCGCTGCGCCACCGTGCCGCCATGAGTGGAGATGAGTTGATGATCAGATGACAGAGGTAGTTTGTGAGAGATGGAAGGGTTAGCTCTCAGAGTTGTGATCAAGTGTGGTGCTCTAGATATAAAGGTGCCCAGGAACGAAAGAGATTACAAAAAGTGGTGGACACTGCCCGGTCCATCACAGGCACTGACCTCCCCACCATCGAGGGAAGGCACTGCCTCAAACAGGCAGCCAGCATGATCACGGACCCACACCGCCCTGGCCACCCTCTCATCTCACACCTTCCATTGGGACAAAACAACAGGAAACCATGACCTCCAGGTTCTAGAATAGTTTCTTCCCAACAACCATCAGGCTCTGCAATGTAACCATCACCAACAAAACTGTGAACTGCAACCTGTCCTGGTTGCACTAAGGCCTTTGGGCTTTTTTGCGTTAGTAATGGGGGTTTTAATCTATTGAATTTGTTTTTGTTTCTCATGAACTGTTTTGTTTCCACTAAGGCTTTTGGGATTTTTGCATTAATATTGGGATTTTAATTGATTGAATCTTGTTTTGCTTATCATGTTATTTATGAGAACTGTGCTTACAGGCCTGTTATGCTGCTGCGTGTAAGAATTGCATTGTTCTATTTTCAGTACATTTGACAGTGAAACACTTTTGACTCACGACTTGTGCCCATTGATGGATTGTAGCAAGAAGTCTTTTTATTAAACTTAGTTAGCCTGGGCTAGTTGCCACTGGCAAGCTCCACAGACTGGTGCCCCCTTGTGCAGAACCTTTAAAGATTTGTGGAAATAGACCCCCTCTTATCTCCCGTGTGAATGGCCTGATCCATCCAACGGTCTTACAAATAGAAATGGAAATGGAAGTGGCAGAAGGCATCAAGCCTGTTTACACACAGCAGTACACGACAATCCTGTGTCTCTGCCCACCTCAAAGACAGGATCATGGACTCTGGAAAACACTCAAAATGTACTGCATAATTGTGATAAAGATAAACATCCTTCGTCATGTGATGACATTTCTAGATAAATTGTAGTTATACTTCTTAATCAGGACAGTGGTAATTGAAAGCCCATGGAGGGTTTTAACACACACTTCAGGATGGCTCATGAGTGCTGTCAAATGAGGTCTATTTTTCAATCGAGACGTTGAACCAATGCTCCATCTGCCTGAGTTTGGCAGATGAACAGAGTTGTCCCCTGACCTTCCAGCCAATATTCTTTCCTCACTCACCATAAGCAATAGATTATGGGCAGCGCGGTGGCACAACCTGTAGAGCTGCCGCCTCACAGTGCCAAAGACCCAGGTTCGATCCTGGCCTCGAGTGCCGTCTGTGTGGAGTTTGCGTGTTCTCCGTGCGACCACCTGGGTTTCTTCCATGTCCTCTGGTTTCCTCTCATATCCCAAAGACGTGTGGGTTTGTAAGTTAACTGGCCTCAGTAAATTGGCCCGAGTGTGTAGGGATTGGACAAGAAAGAGCATTAACACAGAACTAATGCCATTGGGGTCATTGGTCAGCATAGTCTCGGTGGGCTGAAGGGCCTGTTTCCTTCCTGTATCTTTAATCTAAACTAAAACTACACTATAAATCTGATAACTAATTCAGGGACTGTGCTATGCTTAATTGTCATGGCTGGAATTATAAGAATCCCGGATAGGAATGGCTTAGTGAGGTTAGAAATCCGAGGACGTACATTTAAGGGCCTGTCCCACTTAGGCGATTTTTAGGCGACTGCCGGCGACTAGGCTGTCGCCGAACGTGCGCCGGGGTGTCGCGGGCATGATCGTGAGGAGTCTTCAATGAATCGTAGCTGATCTCGGCGCGTCGCGGAAACATTTTCCAGATAGGAATTTCTCGGCAACAGCTGGCTTGTCGCCAGGTATCGTTGCTTATTGCGGGCGCTGTCGCATGCTGTCCCCAGGTTTGCTAGCTTGTCGCAGATGCATTTAGAAGCACGTATTATTAAATTAAGAAAAGGCATTTGAAGATACCAGAAGATAGTTTTGTTTAACCAATTTATTTACCGTCAGGACATTTGTCAGGTTGGAGGTGACAGTTTGACGGTCAGGTAAGCGTGGGAATTTCGCGATGTTTCCGAAGACGGTGTAATCTCTTAGCCAGGTGCTAGTTTCACAAAAAGTAACTTGTATTGACCTGACTCGGCATTGTCGTGGTCATTGTCGTTGGGTAAAAGAAAATTTCGGCGATCTGCTACGACTTTGACAGTCGCCTTAAAAATTGCCAAACTGGGACAGGCCCTTTAAGGAGTTAGATGGGTCAGTTAGCGAGGAATTGAGAAAATTCTCTCCCCCCTTCAACCCCCCCCCCCCCCTAAACGAATGGTGGGTGATGATTTGGAGCTCCCTGCCTGAACTGCTCGTTGTGGCAGGAATCCTGCTGGAATTTAAATGGCACCATGTTAAGACAAGGCGCTGGAAAGGGCATTAGAGTCAATTGTCCTTTTACAGTCGTAACGGATAAAACCTCCTTTATTGCTGTGAATGTCTGATTCCATGATACCTCTCCTGCAGCTTACCAACATAACAAGTATACATGCCCACATGATAGTCAGCTGAACTTCTGAGATATTTGGAAACCTATGTAACTAGCTTTGTTCGTGCTTCTTCGGCCAAAAGGCAAGATAGATTTACGGTAGATTCCTACAGGCTCCTATTGCACTGTTTGATTGATTCATTGAAAGGTCCAGTATAGAAACTGGCCCTTTTGTCCACTGAATCCATGCTGACCATCGATCACCCGTTCACACTAGTTCTATGTTATTCCACATTCTCATTCACTCCCTACACACTCGGGGCAATTTAGAGACTAGTTATCTGACAAACCCACTCGTCTTTGGGATGTGGGAGGAAACCAGAGCACCCGGAAGAAACCCACATGGTCACAGGGAGAAAGTGCAAACGCCACACAGCCAGCACCCGAGGTCAGGATTGAACCGGGTCTCTGGCATTCTGAGACAGCAGCGCTGCCAACAGCACCACTGAGCTGCTTGTGTGGCTTAACATGGGTCCATAAGAATTGCATTGTTCTATTTTCAGTACATTAAATTCTTTGTCATTTATACACTGAAGATGAGTAAGAGCGGCCCATGGTTTCATTGATGTTGCTCTCCCATCTGACTCCAAACATATGATAGTGAGAGGAGACCAGATCTTCCATGAAGTTGGATTTGTGCTGGAATACTTACGATGAAAACTGCTCACTGCCACGGGAGCAGCTGAGGTAGAAAGGAAGGGAACCTCGATAAGGTTTAAGTTTAAGTTTATTATTGTGGTGTGAAAAGCTTTGTTTTGCATGCGATCCAAATAAATCAGATAATATTGCACTTAAATACAATCAAGTCAAATTGGCCTCCACTGCCTTCTGAGGCAGAGAATTCCACAGATTCACAACTCTCTGACTGAAAAAGTTTTTCCTCATCTCAGTTCTAAATGGCCTACCCCTTATTCTTAAACTGTGGCCCCTGGTACTGGACTCCCCCAACATTGGGAACATGTTTCCTGCCTCTAACGTGTCCAACCCCTTAATAATCTTATACGTTTCGATAAGATCCCCTCTCATCCTTCTAAATTCCAGTGTATACAAGCCTAGTCGCTCCAGTCTTTCAACATATGACAGTCCCGCCATTCCGGGAATTAACCTAGTAAACCTACGCTGCACGCCCTCAATAGCAACATCAGTTCCATAGACACGATCCAATGTCCACAATGGGGTAGATGTGAATTGGATAGTACCCTAGATTGTGGAAGGACCATTCAGAAACCTAATAACAGAGGGGAAGAAGCTGTACCTGAGATAGACACAAAATGCTGGAGTAACTCAACAAATCAGGCAGCATTCCTGGAGAACATGGACATGTGATGTTTCGGGTTGAAATCCTTCTTCAGACTGATCATTCTGAAGAAGGGTCACAACCCAAAACATTGCCTATCCATGTTCTCCAAGGATGCAGCTACTCACTGCCTTGGTGTCTTTCTGTGGTGGAACCCAGCATCTGCAGTTGCTTGTGATTACAAGCTGTTCCTGAGTCTGGTGGTTCAAGACTCTGGTGGTTCAAGAGTCTGGTGGTACCTTTGCCCAATGGGAACAAAGGTTTCTTGCAACAAGTCTTGACGATGGTCTTTTGTGGCCATGTTCCAGAGGGAGTTGAATGTTCGTTTTATGTAGTTTAGTTTAGTTTAGAGATACAGTGCAGAACCAGCGATCCCCACACATTAACACTACCCTCCACACACAAGGGACAATTTTACATTCATATATTTATAACAAGCCAATTCACCCACAAACCTGTATGTCTTTGGAGTGTGGGAGGAAATCGAAGATCTCGGAGAAAATCTTGCAGGTCATGGGGAGAACGTACAAATTCCGTACAGACAAGCACCCATAGTCAGGATCGTAACACAGGTCCAGCACTGTAAGGCAGGAGCTCTACTGCTACACCACTGTGTCCATGTAAATTATGACAAGTGAGACATTTTATATTTAGAAAATAGTTCATATGCTATTCATTGGAGTCAATGACATTTTGAGCAGTGCTAAGTTATTTCTGTTTATTTGTGGCTGTTCCTCATCTCTAATGTGAGGCCCAGTGTGTGATAGTGTCTCTTAAAACACTTCTAATGCCAAAGAGATGTGTGTGATTTCCAATCAAGCTGTTCAACTTGATGAATGCAGGAGCACCAGGTTATTGAAGGGCCCCATCAGAATTGCTAATTGACATGTTGTGTAAGGACCACCTGTAGTTACAAGCCTAGTGTTGTATGAAACCCAACTGATCAATGCCACTGCTAAGCTCCAGTTCATATGTGTTAGGTGAAATCAGGAAGTGCCGGCATGTTTGGGGATTTCAGCTCAGTAGTTTGAGGTTAATCAGCTTGTGGGAAATTGGAAATAAAGGCAGTACAAGCTGGTTAAGCTCAGCAGGTCCGGAAGCATTTGTGGAAAGAAAGAAAGCACGGTGGTTCAGCGGTAGAGTTGCTGCTTTACAGCGCCAGAGATCTGGGTTCCATCTGTCAGTACGGAGTTTGTACGTTCTCCACATGACCTGCATGGGTTTTCTCCATGAGATCTTTGGATTCCTCCCACACTCCAAAGACGCATATGTTTGCAGGTTAATTGGCTTGGTATAAATGCAAGTTTTCCCGTGTGTGCAGGGATCACTGGTCGGTGTGGATCGGTGGGCCGAAGAGCCTGTTTCCGCACTATATCTCTAAAAAAAAGACATGTAAAGTTTCAGGTTGAAGACCCTCTATAAGTCGCAGCCTCTTTTACAGTCAAACAACACAAGAAACCCTTTGACCACAAGGTCAATTCCAATGGTGGCACACTGGCATTGCTGATACACCAAGGCACACCAAGAGTGAGACACTGGCAGAGCTGGTAGAGCTGCTGCCACACGACCTCTGCCTCACAGAGACCCTGTCTGCTCCCGACCTCGAATGCTGGTTCAGCGTGGAGTTTACACGTTCTCCCAGTGTCCGCGTGGATTCCTCTGGATGCTCTGGTTTTCCACATCGCAAAAGCTTGTGGATTTGTTGGTTAGCTGGCTTCTGTAAACTGTTCCTATTGTGTAGGGAGCGTATGAGAAATTGTGATAACATAGAACCAGTGTGAACAGGAGATCGATGGTCGGCGTGGACTCCGTGGGCCAAAGGGGACGTGTCCCTCCTGTAGTTCTAAACTAAACCAAACTACAGAGCCCTCAAAGATCCATTTGCACTAAGCCTACATTAATTTCTCCCGACATTCCCATCAATTCCCCGAGGTTATGCCATTCACTCACACACTCGGGGCAAATTACAGAAGCCTCTGAACCTACTGATCTCCCATCTTTGGGATGTCCGAGTAAATCACATAACCCGGTGGAAACCCACACGGCCACCACATCTAAACTCCACACAGACTGCACCAGAGGCCAGGACTGAACCTGGGTCACTGGAGCTTACACTCTGTAAACTGCATGGAAGCAATGCAATCATGGTGAACAAGTGCTAATTGGAGAAGGGCACTGAGTGGTAAGCACACTTCACCTGCCTTCATACAAGGCTTGTTTTTCATGCAGGGTGGCATACGAATGATCACCTAGAGGTCAATGCCCATGATGGACCGTGGCAACCACTTTTTGTAATCTCCTTCATTCCTGGGCGTTTGAGTTTCTGAACCAGGCCGTGATGTAACCAGGCAATATACTATCTACCTTACACCTGTAGACTTTCAAGAAAGTTTTTGTCGAATCTCCTCAATCCTCTGAGGAAGTAGAGGTGTTGCTGGGCTTTCTTTATAATTGCATCAATGTTCTGGACCCAGGACAGATGTTCGGAGATGTGCCCACCCAGGAATGTGTAGCTGGCCCCCGTGACGATGGCCTCATGTGTGCATGAGCTTGTACTAGTCAGCTGTGGGGTACAAGCAAGGAGGTTGTGGGAGAATCAGTGTGGGAGCACAAGGACATCTTGAAAGAACGCAATAACTCCCTATTCCACAGAGCCACAGGCAATCTCCGGAGACCGTGAGACTCTGGCACTCGTGACCGATTTCAATTCAACATATCTTTCATTCACTTCAGGGCCAGCTGAATAGCAAAGCTCAAAATACATTATTACAGGGGATTTGTGGGCTGAATGTTCACTGAGGCAAAGAGCAAGCATGAGACCAGAGTACATGAATGTAAATTGTAGCCTTGAGCAAACATATCAAGACTTATCTGCTGAGAAATGTGTATGTTAGAGTAATTGCATTTTAGCAACAGTCTATTTTTAATATCTTACGAGATGACTAAAATAGCAATATGAAATTGGTATTTTTTCATATTAACAGGATGTCCTTGACTTCCCTTGTCAGCCACGGTCACCTCTTACTCCCCTTAGAATCTTTCTTCCTCTTTGGAATGAAATGATCCTGCATCTTCTGGATTATTCCCAGAAATACCTACCATTGCTGTTCCACCGTCATCCCTGCTAGGGTCCCTTTCCAGTCAACTCTGGCCAGCACGGTGGCGCAGCGGTAGAGTTGCTGCCTTACAGCGAATGCAGCGCCGGAGACCCAGATTCGCTCCCGACTACAGGTGCTGTCTGTACGGAGTTTGTACGTTCTCCCCGTGACCTGCGTGGGTTTTCTCCGAGATCTTCAATTTCCTCCCACACTCCAAATTGGCTTGGTAAATGTAAAATTTGTCCATAGTGGGTGTTAGTGTGCGGGGATCGCTGGTCGGCGCGGACCCAGTGGGCCGAAGGGCCTGTTTCCACGCTGTATCTCTAAACTACTCCCTCATGCCTCCATTGTCCCCTTTGTTCAACTGCAATACTGACACTTCCAATTTTACCTTCTCCCTCTCAAATTGCAGATTTAAACCCCTGTCCCACTTAGGTGATGTTTTAGGCGACTACAAGTGACTAGGCTGTTGCCGCACGGTCGCCTGGGTGTCGCCTGTACGGTTGTGAGTCGTCTCCAAAGAGTCGTAGTGTTTTTCTGGTCGCCGCTGGATTTTGAAATGTTTCAAAATTTTCGGCGACTGCTGGTTTGATGCCAATGATCGTAGCTTGACGTCTCCTGACGTAGGCGCTGTCGTAGGTTGTCGCCAGGTGACGTAGATTGGCTCTGGTGCTGACTTCGGTGAATTCCATTGGCGACTACCAACGTCAACCGGTGACAGGTACCGGCGCCAAAACCGGAGGCCGAAATTGTCTTCAGTTGTCGCCAACAGGGTCGTAGCTTGCCATAGCTTGTTGTGGGTAGACGTAGGTTGACTTCAGTTGTCGTAGGTTGCTGCCTGCGTGGTCGTAGGTTGTCGTAGGTGGACGTCCTAAGTTGCCGGTTATCGGTAGCCTGCCGTAGCTTGATGTCGATTAGGTGGTGGGTTGTTGTAGCTTGTCGTAGACATTGTCGTGAGGGGGTCCAGTCGCCGTTTTTTCAGCGACCTGCTACGACTATGACAGTCGCCGGCAGTCGCCTAAAAAATCGTATCATAATATGGGTTGGGACCCTTCTTCAGACAGAAGAGTCGAAACATCACCTGTCCCTTTTCTCTAGAGGTTCTGCCTGACCTGCTGAGTTACTCCAGCACTGTGTCCTTTTTTTGTAAACACCCTTCTGAAGCTCCTTGTGTCTACATGTTTCTGCTTAGCAATGCCATTGAGGATAACTTATGGCATAAACAACTCATCATCCATACTAATGGCACTTTGTTACACAATTAGGAAAAGTCATTTGTTGCTTTTTCTTTGAAGTTAAACTCAGTACCAAGAGAAAAATAGATCAAATGTTTCCGTTTTATTCCTCAGTGCAGCCAGTTCCTCTGAAGTGTCTGCCCCATCTGTTACACTTTTAGACTGTCCATCTCTCCCTTTCACTTGCCTTTGTAGTTGAATAATGTAAATGAGCATTCAGCACAGAACAAGCACTTCTCATTTCCAGCTGAGACCTTCCTGCCGGTTACATTTTGTTTTCTTACATAATGCCGGCCTCCATGGATTTCCCCTCAGGCTTCACCCACTTCCACCTATTCCTGCACCACCTCGGAAATCTTTACCACTCTTTCAAGCCCATATCATATCATATCATATACATACAGCCGGAAACAGGCCTTTTCGGCCCACCAAGTCCGTGCCGCCCAGCGATCCCCGCACACTAACACTATCCTACACCCACTAGGGACAATTTTTTTTTTTTACATTTACCCAGCCAATTAACCTACATACCTGTACGTCTTTGGAGTGTGGGAGGAAACCGAAGATCTCGGAGGAAACCCACGCAGGTCACGGGGAGAACGTACAAACTCCTTACAGTGCAGCACCCGTAGTCAGGATCGAACCTGAGTCTCCGGCGCTGCATTCGCTGTAAAGCAGCAACTCTACCGCTGCGCTACCATGCCGCCCACTTCTTGTCAGGGGTGCTAATTTCCCACCATTGTTTTACCACCATTACCGTTGCCCGACATCTAATCTTTCTTCCATTCCCCGCACCACAACCCTGTAAAAATAGCAGTGTTTAATCTGCCATGCGCTAATTCCAACGTACATCAACCCCTTCTGCACAAGCTCACACTCAGTACTCCAAGACTGAATCCAGACTTCTCATCCTCAGTTACAGATCTTTATTTCATCTTACCTCGTTTAAATCCCCACAGCTACTTCAGCGTCCATGGCTCCAGGTATTTTCCCTTTGCCCTTTGTGCAAAATCCCCTCTCTCTGTTTTATTCTCAGTTATGGGCTCTCTTCAAACCTTCCTGGCTTCCCAGCACTCATTCAAGAGTTGTCAACAACTAATGGACCAGTACTCAGAAACTGGGACTAACTACCCAGAGTAGGGAAATCGAGAACCAGATGACATAGGCTTAAGGTTGTGGGGAGGGAGGTAATATTTAATAGGAACATGAGGAACATCCTTTTTGCACAAAGGGTGGTAGGTGTATGGAATGCGCTGCCAGAGGAGGTCGTTGAGGCAGGTACTATCACGATGTTTAAGAAACATTTGGACAGGTACATGGACAGGACAGATTTAGAGGGATATGGGCCAAACGAAGGCAGGTGGTAGATGGGACATGTTGGTCGGCATGGGCACGTTGGGCAGCCTTTTTCCATGCTGCATGACTCGATGACTCTATCCAAAGAACCAAATTTCAATTTTACCAAGGAGCTTGAATTCATTTAGTAACCTGGAATTAAAAAATATATATATAATTGATTGACTACAAGATTACAGGGTTGCTGTGAAACTTAATCTGTAGCCTTCTATGTCTTGGTGATATAAGTGCTCCGTACCTCTCGAATGCTGTACCGGCTCCAACACCATCTCTGGCAGTGCATTCCAGGTTCCCACCACTTTAGATAGTTCCTCTGTCCCTCCCATCCCCTCCTCCTTCCCAGTTCTCCCTCTATCTTCCTGTCTCCACCTATATCCATCCTTTGTCCCGCCCCCCGACATCAGTCTGAAGAAGGGTCTCGACCCGAAACGTCACCCATTCCATCTCTCCCGAGATGCTGCATGACCTGCTGAGTTACTCCAGCATTTTGTGAATAAACCAGGCTCCCACCACCATCTTTAAACCTCTTAACCTATGCCCTAAAACTAGGTCCTCAAGTTTTAGATGCCTCTGCTCTATGGAAAAATGTTCTATCCAGATCTTTGCTATGTTCCTCATAATCTTGTACAGCACTGTCTGGCGTCCCCTCCAACATTCCTGGCCAACTTTCTGCTCTTACTTTCCCTGCCTCAGCTTAGGTTGAAGTGTCAACCTGGAGCCTAAGACTCTCCTCCTCACTGTTCATCATCTGCAAACTTCCGAATCATACCTTGGGCATTCATCTCAAAACTATCAGAGTATATAACAAATGGCAAAGGCCCCACCATTAATCCATGTGATACACCACAGGTCATAGGCTTCTAATCACAAAACAATCCTCCATCATCACCCTGTCTCCTATCACTGAGAAAAATTTGGAAAAGAAATTGCCAACTTTTCCTGGATTCCTAGGGCTGTAACCTTCTGAACCAGTTTTGCAGTTTCATTGAAATAGATGCACTTGGATGTTAGCATGCTCAACAGGGTACATATATGGAGAATAAGCTGCTGGTTAAGAATTGTAGAATATGGTCATAGTCTCACAAGAAGGGCTGAGTTATTTTGGTCTGAAGTGAAGAGATTTTGTCACTTAGAATGTGATGAATCTGTATCCTGGAAACTTGTGGGTCCTCATTCATTGGCTGGCTTCAAAACAGGGTGAATGTACAGATGCTCTCCGAATTATGATGCTTCGACTTACAATATTTCGGCTTTGCGAAGGTGTAAACGGCAGTGACCCGTGGCGAGCCGCAGCTCGCTTCCGGCCACGTGATCACGTGTATTCAGTGCATTTCGACACGATATTTTCGGTTTCTGATGGGTTTCTCGGAGCGTAACCCCATGGTAAGCTGAGGAACACTTGTACACTGTCTCTTCCCCTGGGTTGGGGAATCAGGAACCAGAGAGCATAGGTTTAAGGTGAGAGGGGCGAGATTTAATAGGGACCCGAGGACCACCTTTTTCATCCAGTGGGTGGGTGGTGGATATTTGGAACGAGCTGACAGAGGAAGTAGTGGAGCCAGGTATGGTGGCAATGGGGCAGCACAGTGGTGCAGCAGTGGAGCCAGAGACCTGGGTTCCATCCTGACCAAGGGTGCTGTCTGTACTAGTTTGTACGTTCTCCCTGTGACTACGTGGGTTTTCTCCAGGTGCTCCGGTTTCCTCCCACACTCCAAAGACGTACAGATTTGTCGGTTAATTGGCTTTGGTCAGTTTGTAAATTGTCCCTCGTGTGTAGGATAGTGCTAGTGTTTGCTGGTTGGCGCGGACTCGGTGGGCTGAAGGGCCTGTTTCCATACTGCATTTCTAAAGTCTGAAGGTACCGTAGCAGCATTTAAAGGACACTTGGACATGTATAATATAAAGGAGGATAGCAAAAGTTTTTTTAGGTACGTGAAGAGGAAAAAAATAGTCAAGGCAAATGTGGGTCCCTTGAAGACAGAAGCAGGGGAATTTATTATGGGGAACAAAGAAATGGCAGACGAGTTAAACCGTTACTTTGGATCTGTCTTCACTGAGGAAGATACACACAATCTCCCAAATGTTCTAGGGGCCGGAGAACCTAGGGTGATGGAGGAACTGAAGGAAATCCACATTAGGCAGGAAATGGTTTTGGGTAGACTGATGGGACTGAAGGCTGATAAATCCCCAGGGCCTGATGGTCTGCATCCCAGAGTACTTAAGGAGGTGGCTCTAGAAATAGTGGAAGCATTGGAGATCATTTTTCAATGTTCTATAGATTCAGGATCAGTTCCTGTGGATTGGAGGATAGCAAATGTTATCCCACTTTTTAAGAAAGGAGGGAGAGAGAAAACGGGTAATTATAGACCAGTTAGTCTGACATCAGTGGTGGGGAAGATGCTGGAGTCAATTATAAAAGACGAAATTGCTGAGCATTTGGATAGCAGTAACGGGATCATTCCGAGTCAGCATGGATTTACGAAGGGGAAATCATGCTTGACAAATCTACTGGAATTTTTTGAGGATGTAACTAGGAAAATTGACAAGGGAGAGTCAGTGGATGTGGTGTACCTCGACTTTCAGAAAGCCTTCGACAAGGTCCCACATAGGAGATTAGTGGGCAAAATTAGGGCACATGGTATTGGGGGTAGGGTACTGACATGGATAGAAAATTGGTTGACAGACAGAAAGCAAAGAGTGGGGATAAATGGGTCCCTTTCGGAATGGCAGGCAGTGACCAGTGGGGTACCGCAAGGTTCGGTGCTGGGACCCCAGCTATTTACGATATACATTAATGACTTAGACGAAGGGATTAAAAGTACCATTAGCAAATTTGCAGATGATACTAAGTTGGGGGGTAGTGTGAATTGTGAGGAAGATGCAATAAGGCTGCAGGGTGACTTGGACAGGTTGTGTGAGTGGGCGGATACATGGCAGATGCAGTTTAATGTAGATAAGTGTGAGGTTATTCACTTTGGAAGTAAGAATAGAAAGGCAGATTATTATCTGAATGGTGTCAAGTTAGGAGGAGGGGGAGTTCAACGAGATCTGGGTGTCCTAGTGCATCAGTCAATGAAAGGAAGCATGCAGGTACAGCAGGCAGTGAAGAAAGCCAATGGAATGTTGGCCTTCGTAACAAGAGGAGTTGAGTATAGGAGCAAAGAGGTCCTTCTACAGTTGTACCGGGCCCTGGTGAGACCGCACCTGGAGTACTGTGTGCAGTTTTGGTCTCCAAATTTGAGGAAGGATATTCTTGCTATGGAGGGCGTGCAGCGTAGGTTCACTAGGTTAATTCCCGGAATGGCGGGACTGTCGTATGTTGAAAGGCTGGAGCGATTGGGCTTGTATACACTGGAATTTAGAAGGATGAGGGGGGATCTTATTGAAACATATAAGATAATTAGGGGATTGGACACATTAGAGGCAGATAACATGTTCCCAATGTTGGGGGAGTCCAGAACAAGGGGCCACAGTTTAAGAATAAGGGGTAGGCCATTTAGAACGGAGATGAGGAAGAACTTTTTCAGTCAGAGGGTGGTGAAGGTGTGGAATTCTCTGCCTCAGAAGGCAGTGGAGTCCAGTTCGTTGGATGCTTTCAAGAGAGAGCTGGATAGAGCTCTTAAGGATAGCGGAGTGAGGGGGTATGGGGAGAAGGCAGGAACGGGGTACTGATTGAGAGTGATCAGCCATGATCGCATTGAATGGCGGTGCTGGCTCGAAGGGCTGAATGGCCTACTCCTGCACCTATTGTCTATTGTCTATTTTCTATTGTCTATAATAGGAAATGATCGGAAGGATATGAGCCCAAGCAGGCAAAGGCTGCTAGCTTAGAAAGCATGAGGGCATGTTGGTCTGCAAGGATGAGTTAGGCCGAGGGGGGGGGTTCCATGATCGGGCAGTGGTCCGAATGGTGGAGTCTTGAGACATAGACTCCCTTTTCTAATGCTCTTTTGTTCTAAAGAATATCAGAACAAATCTGAGAACCCACAGCGCAGTGCGACAAGCGGCTTTCATTTTCTCTTCCAGTTCAGTTAAAAAAAAGATTTTTTTCCCTGCTATTTACTACCAGCATTAATTAGATTAAAACTTATGAAAGTGGACCGTGCACATTTTCCGAACCCTCGTGCCCAGTGCAGGGGACGGGCACTGTGCCGCAGTGTGCATGACTGTGCAACAGAACGTGTTACCGTTGGTGCCTGTGATATCAGGACATTTGTTCCTGCGTGTTACAGCAGTAAATGGCATGACTAACAGGATGAAACAGACACTCCAAAGCAGTTATACGGCATTTTAACACAGTAAGCATTCCACACAGAGACAAGTGGTGAGCATAAACCAAAGACAGTAAAACACATTTATTCCATCTCCTCTGCCTTTATTTTTAGCTCCATTTTTTGAAGACCCAGGTCTCCAGCACTGTGAGGCAGTGGCTCTACCAGCTGTGCCACTGTGCCATCTATAAGTTTTGTAGATCATAGATAAATACCCCAAGAGCCAAGGCATTGCAAAACATTGTCATTTCTCTGCCCCAGTTATTCTCTCATGACGTTTTCCATCAATCCGGAACTCCCAACTCTTGCTTCTCCCTCCTGATTTGTTGTTTTCAATATTTCTTCTTCTTGTGACAAGAGAAAGAAACTATTTTGAGATATTTTTCACAATTTCAGGGTTCAAGGTCAGCACTTAGTGGCCTTTTCTAATTTCCGGCTGCTCTGTTTTAGCATAGTCCAGAGATGCAGTGCCCTCTGTGAGTGTGGGGACCCAACACAGACAGTGGAGCGCATCGTCACCAGTTGCCCCAAATACCGCCCACCGAATGGTGAACCACGTCTGATTGACCTGGACGATGACACGTTGGCCTGGCTCGCCTCAACGGAGCTGCAGGTCTAAAAGACATAGGACAGAAGAAGAAGAGATACAGCGCAGAAACAGGCCCTTCGGCCCACCGAGTCTGTACCAAACAGCGATCCCTGAACACTAATTCCATCCTACACTACACCAGGGACAATTTACAACTATACCAAGCCAATTAACCTACAAACCTGCACGTCTTTGGAGTGTGGGAGGAAACTGGAGCACCCGGAGAAAACCCACGCAGGTCACGGGCAGAATGAACAAACAAGCACCGTGCAGATAAGCCCCCGTGGTCAGGATCGAACCCGGGTGTCATAGAAACATAGAAACAGAGTGGTGTAAGGCAGTAGCTTCACCGCTACGCCACTGGGCTGTTATCAAACTGCGTACAGTGGGAATAAAAATCTATCTTAGGATGATGTGCTATTTACATTACATCCACTAATGTCATCCCATCCGTCCACTCCATGCGACCACACATGTCTGTCCATCTGCACATTTACAATTCTTGACCATGACCTGACCACAGTGCTAATGCCAACTCGGAGTTTGTCCTTCCAAACTTTGCCAAATATTTTGTCATGGACTAAATGTCTTTTTATAAGTTAATGACTTCTCTGTCTGCAGAAACTGGAAACACGACAAAAACCCATGCATTACCCAGTCCTGGCATAGCCCGAGAGTTACTTGTGACTTTATTACAAGCTGGCACGTCCCCAGCTCATCTCATATGAATCATGATCATTATAAGTCTTGTATTTACGTCCTGAGTAATTAAACAGAGGGCAGGCACGCTTCAAAGAAATAACACTAAGCGTTTATCAAGTAAACCTTCCGAACATGGGGCCAAAGCATGCTGCCTCCTGCATGTGGCCCAGTAGATTACTCCAGGAAGATAGACACACAATGCTGGAGTAACTCAGCGGGACACGCAGCATCTTTGGAGAGAAGGAATGGGTGATGTTTTGGGTCGAGACCCTTCAGACTGAGAGTCAGGGGAGGGGGAGATACAGAGATAAGGAAGTGTAAGGTGTGAGATCGAGACATCAAAGGGGGTAGAGATCAAGGAAAATGTAGAATAGATTATTGTTAGCTGTGGAAGGTGTCAACAAAGCAAACAGAGATAAGATGTAATCAGTTGGACTGGCCGGAGAACTGGGAAGGTGGAGAGGGGAAACAAGGGTAACTTGAAGTTAGAGAAGTCAATGTTCATACAGGTGGGGTGTAAGCTGCCCAAGCAAAATATGAGGTGCTGTTCCTCTAATTTGTGCTGGGCCTCACTCTGACAATGGAGGAGGCCAAGGACAGAAAGGTCAGTGTGGGAATGGGAGGGGGAGTTAAAGTGTTTAGCAACCGGGAGATCAGCTATGTACATTATTCCAGTGCATTTGCTAATTGGGGATCGGGGGTATGGTGATAATCTACTCGACGGTGTGGAAGGAAAATAATTTATCTGTGTTAACAATGAACATATGTGACAATAAAAAGCACTGTTAATTATTGACACTATTGAGACATTATTCTGCAGAAGAAAGGAAGATTAACTGGGTTGAGAGAGTGGAAATCATATGGAGGCTTTTAGTAAAGGTTTGGAGATAAAGGAAAATGTGTTTATTACCTGAACAACAAAGGTGAAAATTCGAAGCATTACTCTGCACACAGAGTGCTTTGCAACAGGTAGCTCTGAAGAAATGTCCCATAACAGTTTAAAAGGAATTTAGGTAAGTATTTGAAAAGAGCATAAACAGAAACAAGATTACAAGATTAGTGAGTATGCACCAGTCAAAAATAACATTCTGATTGTTCTCTAGCTGAGCTGTGATTCCATAAAATATTACTCAATGGAGACGTGATTCACTTTGTTTTCCTTCAGAGTTCTGTCCCATAGAATTCTGGTCAATAAATGTGTAGAAGGCCCCATCCTTTATAATTACAGAATCGGTTATTGATCATTTTTTAACTGGAACTGAATATCATTCACAATACCTGTGCAGTGCAGTGTCAGTATTCTTCCTGAAGGTGTGTGTCTGCGTGCGTGTGTGCGTGTGCGCACGTGTGTGTGTGTGCGCGTGCATGTGTGTGTGTCCGTGTGCATGTGTGTGTGTCCGTGTGCGTGTGTGTGTCTTTCCCATACCACGGCATACTTGGAATGATATGCTTTTGTTTCCGAGCTTCTCCAATGCTGTAAACACATCAGGGCTCAATGTGTGCCGGCAAATGAAAATGCAAATGAAACTTACAAGAAATTACCCAAAACAGTCTTGCAATTATCCAGAGAGCTTAAACTTGGGTGAACTGGAATAAATGGATGTAAAACGTATTTGCCTACTGCCACACCAGGTCAACGGTGAGTGTGATCTCACTGGCTCTTCACTTAGCACTGGATCACTTGGACAATAAAAACACATATGCCACGCTGTTGTTCATAGACTACAGCTCAATGTTCAACACTATCATTCCTTCCAAGCTGGTTACCAAGCACACGGAACTTGGTTTCTGTGCATCACTCTGAAAATGAGTGAGTCTCTGTGCATCACTCTGCAAATGAATCCTTGACTTCCTCATCAACAGACCACAGTCTGTACATATTGGCCGCAACACTTGATCCTCGATAACCATCGATACAGGAGCACCTCAAGGCTGTGTGCTCAGCCCCCTGCTCTACTCAAGCTATGCTCACAACTGTGTAGCTGAACACTGTTCCAACTCCATCTTCCAATTCGCCGACAACACCGCCATTGTTGGACGTATTGCAGATGACGATGAGTCAGTGTGTAGGAGGGAGAGTATTTGGTCGACTGATCAAATGGTGCCAAAACAACAAGCTTGCTCTCAACGTCAGTGATAGCAAGGAACTGATTGTGGACGTTGGAAGAGGAAGGTCGAGGATCCACAAACCTGTCTTCATCGATGGTACAGTGGTGAAGAGAATCAAGAACGTCAAATTCCTGGGCGTTAATATATCTCTGAAGATCTGTCCTGCACCCAGCACATTGATGCAGTCATACAGAAAGCCCATCAACACCTCTACTTCATTAGAAGTTTGAGGAGATTCGATATGTCAATGAATACTCTCTTGAACGACTACAGACTCTGTACTCTGTCTCTGCCTGGTCTCGGGTCTGCAAAGCCTCAGACTGGAAGTCCGTGCAGAGAGTGGTGAGGACGGCTGAGAAAATCATCGAGACTTCACTTCCTTCCATCCAGGACATTGCACATAAACGCTGCGTATCCAAGGCCAACAACATCATTAAAGACCCCACCCATCTCCATCATGGACTGATCACCCTGTGCTACTCTCTGGTCAAAGGTACTGCAGCACACGGAGCAGAACAGCCAGGTTCTGCAATAGCTTCTTCCCCCGAGCCATCAGACTCTTGAATTCACAATGATCCACCGCCATTATTTTATGTGCGAGTTACTTATTTTTATTATTTTTTTTAATCAATTTTTATTATTTGGTGTTACATTGTGAGCCAGTTGCAACGGAATTTCGTACAAATATACTCGTCTGTATAGTTTTGAATGACAATAAAGTTATATTCACAAAATGCTGGATTAACTCAGCAGGTCAGGCAGCATCTCAGGAGAGAAGGAATGGGCGACGTTTCGGGTCGAGACGGTCTGAAGAAGGGTTTCGACCCGAAACGTCGCTCATTCCTTCTCTCCTGAGATGCTGCCTGACCTGCTGAGTTACTCCAGCATTTTGTGAATAAATACCTTCGATTTGTACCAGCATCTGCAGTTATTTTCTTATACATAAAGTTATATTCATTCATTCATTAGCTGGACAGTAGTGAGCATATTGACTGGTTGCATCGCGGCCTGGTTCAGCAACTCAAACGCCCAGGAACAAAGAAGATTGCACCTCTGACCTCCCTACCATCGAAGGGATGTACAGGAGTGTCTACCTCAAAAAGGTAGCCAGCATCATTAGAGACCCACACCATCATGGTCACACTCTCAATTCATTCCTGCCGTCGGGAAGAAGGTACAGGAATTGAAAACTCTAACATCCAGGTTCATGAGCAAGCTTCTTCCCTACAACCATCAGGCTATTAAATACTGTAACCTCTAGTTATGGTGTTTACAGAGTGCTCTGTTTACATATCTGTTGTGCTGCTGCAGTTAAGAATTTCATTTTTCTGTTTCGGGACATATGACAATAAAACATTTTTGACTCTTGACTTGTGTAGGATG
Source organism: Rhinoraja longicauda (assembly GCF_053455715.1). Lineage (NCBI taxonomy): Eukaryota > Metazoa > Chordata > Chondrichthyes > Rajiformes > Arhynchobatidae > Rhinoraja > Rhinoraja longicauda. Next base: position 3,567,853 of record NC_135982.1, on the reverse strand, counting down.
TAGACTCAAAAGAGAAGCACAAGATTGAAACTATGGAGAAAAATATAGCATCTTTAGCAACAAACCATGCTCACAAGGTAGTTCTCAGGAATGTAATCAGATAGATTGTAAGCTAATGGAATGGAAGTTCTGGGTAATACTAGACAGTCAGAACCCTTTTCCCAGGATGGGAATATCAAACACAAGAGGGCACAGCTTTAAGGTGAGAGGGGCAAAGTTTAATGTGCAGAGCATGTTTTTTTTACACAGAGGGTGGTGAGTTCCCAGAACATGCTGCCAGGAGTGGTGGTGGAGGCAATTACCACAGTAGATTTAAGACTTTTGGATAGGCACATGGATGTGAATGGATTGGAGGGATGTTGATCATGTGCAGGTGGATACGAGTTGGTCTTGGCATCATGTTTGGCACACATCGTGCTCCTGCGCTGTACGGTTTTATGTTTGATGTTCTTTGAAAGGTTTTAAATAGAGTGCGAGATCGTAGGATTGTTATTGTTATTATAGCAGTAATGGGAGAGTGAAGGACAGTGTGGACAAACCATGTCAAAGGCTGCAGAAGAAGATGAGAGGAGAGAGCACCATGAAAAATGCCATTATAGGACAATGACCTGCCATAGACAATAGCGGCACAGTGGCACAGTGCCAGAGACCCGGCTTCAATCCTGACCATGGGTGTTGTCTGTGTGGAGTTTGCACGTTCTCCCTGTGACCAAGTGGTTTCTTCCAGGGGCTCCAGTTTTCTCCCACATCTCAAAGACGTGCAGATTTGTTAGTTAATCGGCCTCTGGAAATTGCCTCCAGTGTGTAGAAAGTGGATTCAAAAATGGGATAACATAGAACTAGTGTGATCAATAGTTGGTATGGACTTGGTGGGCCGAAGGGCCTGTTTCCATACTGTATCTCTAAACTAAACTAAATAATATGCATACCAAGACATTTTTGTCTACAAAAAAGCACTGGAGGTAGAGATAATAATAGATTTGAAAGTAAGAAAGGGAGCTGTTACTATTTGAGGGAAGTTGGTCAACAGTACATTAGCTGGAGGAAGTGGGAGGTGGGCTTGATGTGCTTGGATGGGACAATGAGACATGAGGAAATAAATTGGGTTGAGAGTTAGGCAAGGGGGAGCCTAGAGCTGGGTGCAGTGGTAATTGGTGGGGACAGTGGTTAGATGAAAGGGGAGGGGGAAATAATAGAAGCAATTCTTTGTTAAGGCTGATATTTAATGACAAACAAATATATGCAGAGTGCACATTGGGGTAAACAGGAGTGCTGGTAGTGAAGCAATGAAGGAAGCAGATTACAGGGGCAGCAGTGAGTGATGCTTTGAGAAGGTGTGCTGTGATTAGGCCCAATGAATGTGCCGAGAAGGGAAATGAGTGAGAGAGAGAAGGATGGAACCATTGGAGAGATGATGGGAGCCTTGGTGGACAATGACCAGGGGGAAGCAAGGGGACTCTGTGGGTTTATAATGGAAGGTTCAATGAATAGGCTGGGATAGTTGTAGGGTGCAGCGAGAAGTACAAAATGGCTGAGTGAATGTCAGAGATTTCACTACTTCCTCCATAATTCCCAGCTCAAAACTGCTGAGGAGATCCTTTGCTGTGCTTGACATTGAAGCACTAAATATGTGCTGGGCTTGGTAGTTTAACTCATGACCCAGTGGTTATCACTCATCATGTTTAATGGTGCTTTCTCTCGGTGCCCCAATTGACAGAGTAATTGTGTGGCTAAGAGCCTCTTGACCTTGTCCCCAACTACACCTGCATTATATTCAGTGACAAATACATGGTTGAATAATGTTTGTGAAATGACACTTGAAATTCATTCTATTATGCTGCCAAAAATGTGTCAAGTGTAGCATACTTCAGCTGGCATTGAGAGAATCGCACAGGGGGGGGATCTGCTCTATTTTCCAGTGAGATTCAGATCAGTAAATTGGAGTGCTCACCAACACATTCAATTGCATTGTTAAGATATGCTTTGCTATTTATTTCCATTGCTGCAGTTAACAATTAGGCTTTAAGTGATGTTTGTCATTGTGGTCATTAATATGTGCCTTCTTCCAATTAGTTGGGAGCATGCAGAAGGTAGCAAAGTGACCTTATAGAATCGTGGAGTTATTGCCCCTCCAAAGGTCTACAGCGCCCCACATTCTCCTCCCCTTTCCCGTCCCCTTCCCGGGACAAAGTCCCACCCCCTCCCCTCCACCGGGCGGCACGGTGGCGCAGCGGCAGAGTTGCTGCCTTACAGCGAATGCAGCGCCGGAGACTCAGGTTCGATCCTGACTACGGGTGCTGTACTGTACGGAGTTTGTACATTCTCCCCGTGACCTGCGTGGGTTTTCTCTGAGATCTTCGGTTTCCTCCCACACTCCAAAGACATGCAGGTTTGTAGGTTAATTGGCTGGGCAAATGTAAAAATTGTCCCTAGTGGGTGTAGGATAGTGTTAATTTGCGGGGTTCGCTAGGCGGCGCGGACCCGGTGGGCCGAAGGGCCTGTTTCTGCGCTGTATCTCTAAATCTAAAAATCCCCTGACATCAGTCTGAAGAAGGGTCTCAACCCGAAACGTCACCCATTCCTTCTCTACCAAGATGCTGCCTGACCCACTGTGACTCCAGCATTTTGTGTCTACCTTCGATTTAAACCAGCAACTGCAGTTCTTTGCTACACATCCAGCCAGTTCCGCCCTTCCTAACAAGCATAATCTCTCAGCTCTGGTGTCACCCTTGTAGATCTTTTACACATCTTCTCCACAGCTTCTTCTTGAAGGTTTAGGTTTATTGTTGTCACGTTGTGCCGAGACACAGTGAAAAGTTTGTTTTGCATGCCATCCAAACAGGTCATATATACTATGCATAGATACAATCAAGTCAAACAGGTACATTAGTTAGAAAAAGGGGAAGATACTGTATAGAGTGCAAATGTAGTTCTCATCATTGTAGCGCACCAGTTCCACAGACAGTCCAATGTCCGCAATGGGGCGGAGGTGAATCGGACAGTACCCTGGCTTGTGGAAGGACTGCTCAGAAGCCTGATCACAGAGGGGAAGGAGCTGTTCCTGAGTCTGGTGGTGCGCGCTTTCAAGCTTCTGTACCTACTGCTGGATGGGAGCGGGGAGCAGGAATGACTCAGGTGGCACCAGCCCTTGATTATGACGACTGGAACTATGAACAAGTTTTTAAGTCAAATTTAATATACATTTTATGCTTTCCAATTACAACGCTTAAGAAACAAAGCAAAGGTTCTGTTTGCTTTCATTATGGATTTATTAACCTGCTACTTTCAGTGGCCTCACAAACGGGAGCTGGGATATGGAGACTCAAGAAACTGCAGATGCTGGGATCTTGAGTCAAAACAGTGCTGGAGTAACTCGGCAGGTCAGGCATCATCTGTGGAAGGAATGGATGGGCAACATTTCGGGCTGAGACCCTTCTTCAGACTAATTCTGAATACATGCCTCTCAAACCTGCTCAGCCATTCAATTAACCATTAGCCCAAACTAATTTTCTTATCCAGTCCCAACAAAATCAGATTCCCGATCTACCTTATCCTTGAATAAACTTAATGACTCAGCATCCATTAGAATCAATTTAATCAACTTACTTATTTACTTAAGACTTTCTATTTGCCCACAAATTAATTGTCACAATTAAATCTATTTTAAAGATAAAGGCTCAGTGCAGCATTATTTAATTTGACAAAACCTTTGGATTGCTCTAAATCTCCATGTTGCCAGGGGCACCCCCATGCAGTGAAACTTCATGTCTGCTGTCCAATCAAAGGTTTTAACAAGCTAATGGATCTCCCATGGTCTCATTCACAGAGGCACAGAAATTGTTTTGTATCATTAAAGGCCTGTTTTATTCAAGGTACCTGGAGGTAGATTTCATTGTGTGCAAGGCTAAAGTTGCTGTGTGCAATAGAGCAGGCATGCACACAAAAACATTCACAAAATGTAGTTTAGAGATACAGCACGGAAACAGGCCCTTCAGCGCACACGTTCACGCACACCATCACTCACACCATCACTCACACCATCACGCACACCATCACTCACACGTTCACGCACACCATCACTCACACCATCACGCACACCATCACTCACACGTTCACGCACACCATCACTCACACCATCACGCACACCATCACTCACACGTTCACGCACACCATCACTCACACGTTCACGCACACCATCACTCACACCATCACTCACACCATCACTCACACCATCACGCACACCATCACTCACACCATCACTCACACGTTCACGCACATCATCACGCACACCATCACTCACACCATCACTCACACCATCACGCACATCATCACTCACACCATCACTCACACCATCACTCACACCATCACGCACACCATCACTCACACCATCACTCACACCATCACTCACAGGAGGTCTATGTTATCCCACTTTCTTGTTCACCTACACACTCAGGGCAATTTACAGAGGCAGATAAACCTACAAACTCGCACCTCTTTGGGATGTCGGAGGAAACCGGAGCACCTGGAGAGAACCCACGCGGTCAGAGGGAGAACGTGCAAACCATACAGTCAGCACCCGAGGTCAGGATCGAACCCTGGGCTTTGGTGCTGTGAGGCAGCAGCTCTACCCGCTGCTCCTGTGTGGCCGAATTGAAGTGTCTCCTCAGGCAAGGCATAACCAGGGCAGACCCGAAACATCACCTGTCCCTCTTACCAGACATGATGATGCCTGACCCACTGAGTTGTTCCCACATCTCCTGTGGCATTGCTCGTTGTGAATCAAGTGATTTGTCAGAACAGCCAGCGATGCCGTACGATGTTGTTAATTGACATTGTTTTCTCTCCCAGGGCAGCTGTAGGAAACATATTGTGCTCTTAAGCTCATCGTCAATGCTAAAGGACGCTAACAATGCACAGCCTCACATTCTTTACTTGTGGAGAAACAAGGCTGCATGTCAATGGAAAATAACTCATGCTATCTCCCCAATCTTATTAAAGCAGCTTTTACCATCCCAGGTCAAACAATGATCCTGAACTACCCACTCCCCCAGCCCCCACCTCAACTGACCAGAATGCAGAAGCAATGAATGTGACAATTATTTTTTTAATAATTAACAGGTTGAAACAGAAGATGAGAAGAACAGGTTTGAAGAAGGAAAGAACAGGTACCTCCAAACCAAAGCCAAGCGGACAAGTGAAGCAGCGAAGTGCCAACGTTAGTCAGATCTTCAATAGCCTGACACAACTAGCAAGAACCAACTCACCTATGCCACAACATTACTTAAAAGTATCTTAATCTTAAATGTTAACCAAAGCACTGTTGTATTTAAGGGAAACCCTGCATTCCATTGATGTTCCTGTTCTTGTCGTTGGACATATTATATTATTGAAGTTTATCGTTACAGAATAAATGCTGCCAGGCCTTGGCTTGTTGTGTCAATGCTTGTCTCATTTATTTTATTATCTTAATACAATATTTTCACACTTTCCCCAACCCTCTTTAAACAGTTCTCTCCCCCGCACTGAAGTGCCAATCCTGACATCCGTCTGAAGAAGGATTCAGACCCAAAACGTCACCTATCTATCTATATGTAATTAAAAGAAACTGCAGATGCTGGTTGATACCAAAGAAAGACACAAAGTGCTGGAGTAACTCAGCAGGGTCATGCAGCATTTCTGGAGAAAATGGACAATGGACGTTTCGGGCCCGATCTGTTTCAGGTCCTGAGTTACTCCAGCATTTTGTACTTATCTTCCGTCACCTATCCATGTTCTGACCGGCTGAGTTACTCCAGCACTTTTGTGTCTTGTTTGTAAAGCAGCATTTGCAGTTCCTTTTTTAGCTAATTCTGTTCAGTTGGTTCTAAAGGGCAGGCACGGCCGAAAACAAACTCCAAAGATAGACACAAAATGCTGGAATAACTCAGCGAGACAGGCAGCATCTCTGGGGAGAAGGAATGGGTGACGTTTTCGGTCGAGACCCTTCAGACTGAGTCAGGGGAGAGGGAGTCACAGAGATAAGCAAGTGTAAGAGTTCAAAAGAGATAAAGCTCAAGGAAAATGTAGAATAGATCATTGAAGGTGACAATAAAGCAATTGGAGATGTAATGTAATCAGGGTGACAGCCAGACTGGTGGGAGAGATGGGAAGGGGGAGGGATGGAGAGAGAGGGAAAACAGTCGTTACTTGAAGTTAGAGAAGTCTATGTTCATACCGCTGGGGTGTAAGCTGCCCAAGCGAAATATGAGGTGCTGTTCTCCAATTTGCGCTGGGCCTCACTCTGACAGTGGAGGAGGCCCAGGACAGAAAGGTCAGTGTGGGAGTGGGAGGGGGAGTTAATGTGAAGGTCTGCTTCTGCTATTCCGAGCTGTGGGAAATGATTTGCCTCCAGTTAATATCTCATGTAAAATAGTACCACTGGCACAGAGTGTTCCTCAGCGCTGCATTGAAATGCCGTCCTGGATTACATGTACGTCTCTAGGAATCGACATCTTAACCCAGAGGCGAGACTCTTTGCTCTCTGAACCAACGTACACAGCTCAGTTTTTAAGTATGTAGGAAATAACCGCAGATGCTGGTTTACATCGAAGATAGACACAAAATGCTGGAGTAACTCAGCAGGTCAGGTAGCTTCTTTGGGAAGAAGGAATGGGAGATGTTTCGGGTTAAGACCCTTCTTCCTTTAGTAAAGATGAGGGGGTGGGGACCTGAAACACAGAAGTAGTTGAAGAGCAGAAACAATAGGTATTCCAGGGCAGTTCTGTTTATGGATTTTGGGGAGAAGGTTTAGTTTAGTTTAGAGATAAAGCGCGGAAACAGGCCCTTCGGCCCACCGGGTCTGAGCCAACCTGCGATCCCCGCACATTAACACTATCCTACACACTAGGGACTATTTTTACATTTATCAAGCCAATTAACCTACATACCTGCACGTCTTTGGAGTGTGGGAGGAAACCGAAGATCTCGGAGAAAACCCACGCAGGTCACGGGGAGAACGTACAAACTCCGCACAGACAGCACCCGTAGTCGGGATGGAACCCGGGTCTCCGGCGCTGCATTCGCTGTAAGGCAGCAACTCTACCGCTGCACCACCGTGGTAAAACCTTTTTTAAGTACTTTCACGAGGTAAGACATTGGACATGCACTGTAGCCAAGGCAAAGTACAGGTGCCAGCCTGTTAGTAATTGTTTCACCAATGACAATGATGAAGACTTTGAAGGCAACCTACAGAATAATAATAATAAATAATAATACATTTTATTTGTCATTTGTGGGTTGGCACAGTGTCAACGGTACAATGAAATGTATTTGACAAGACAACGGGTCACCTCAGCAATAATATTCCAAGGATAAATAAGATAAAAATGACATTAGTAATGTAAAAAGACAATATTACAAATAGCTAAAAAGACAATATTAAAATAATCAACATATATGATGCGAAATGTGTTTATGAGTTCAGAAGCCTGATGGCCTGATGGTAGAAACTGTTCTTAAGTCTGGTGGTACGTGCAGCCATACTCCTGTATCGTCTGCCTGACGGTAACAGCCTGCGTGCTGGGTGGCTGTGGTCCTTGATGATGCTGCGTGCCTTCCGCAGGCACCGCCGGTAGAAAATGTCCCGAATGGCCGGGAGGCAGTTGCCAGTGATGTGCTGTGCCGTCTTCACCACCCTCTGTAGTGATTTGTGGCTGTGGGCAGAACAGTTCCCGTACCAGACTGTAATGCAGCCCGTCAGCAGGCTCTCGATGGTGCATCTGTAGAAGTTTGTGAGGATGCTGGCGTTCATGCCAAACTTCCTCAGTCTTCACAGGAAAAAGAGCCGCTGGTGGGCCTTCTTTGTTATTGTGTCCGTGTGCAGTGTCCAGGAAAGATGGTTACACAATGAACTTGATGCACTGAGAAACATGACTAATTTATTGACTGATGGAACAGGTTCAAAGAGCCACATTGGCCATTGTCCCATCAGTCCCATTCCCTCACATACTCCCTGCTATCTATTCTCATCAACTCTCATCACTATAGTCTAACTTAGCATCATGTTTGGCCCATTCCTGTGCTGTACTATTCTATGTGTCGGAAGGAACTGCAGATGCTGGTTTACATCAAAGATCGACACAAAATGCTGGAGTAACTCTGGAGAGAAGGAATAGGCGATGTTTCATGTCAAGGCCCTTTGGTTGAGTTTAGTTTCAAGATACAGCACGGAAACAGGCCCTTCGGCCCACCGAGTCCGCACCAACCAGCGATCCCCGCACATACTATCCCACACACACTAGGGACAATATTTTAAAACATTAATACCAAGCCAAATAACTACAAACCTCTACATCTTTGGATGGAGGGAAGAAACTGAATATTTCAGAGATAGCCCATGCAGGACACGCGGAGAACGTACAAACTCCGTACAGACTAGCACTCGTAGTCAGGATTCAACCAGGGTCCCTGGCCCTGTAAGTCGGTAGCTTTACCACTGCCGCAACATCGGAAGAAGGGTTTTGACTCGAAACGTAGCCTATTTTTCTCCAGAGATGCTGCCTGTACTACATTCTATGTACACAGTTAACTTACCATCTTGCACAACCTTAGGATGTTGGAGGAAAGTGGAGCACTCAGAGAATAACACACCTGGTTACAGAACAAACGTGCAAACTCCACATGGACAGTTCCCAAGGTCAGGGTGAAAGCCTAGGTGACTGGGGCTGGGAGATGGCAGCACTACCAGCTGCACCACCCTGCTGGCCGATTCCATTCTGAAACATTTGATATAATGGAAGGAGTTTCCAGATGCGTTTCCTCTTTTCATCTCTGCTGTTTTACATAGGGAAATGTAGCAGCCAATTTGTACACAGCCAGACCCCATAAACAACAACATAATCCATTCAGTAGAGGATTCCTGTGGCAGGCACAATATTGCCATGGAGAGGTTAAAACTACCACTATATCTATCTACCAAAATATACGCAAAAATATTCTGGTTAGACAGTGCTGGAGGGAGGCATTCGTGGGACAATGGGCCCTTGATCTTCACTGCACAGTTGTGGGTTCATGTTTACCATTGTCACGTGCACTGAGGTACAGTGAAAGGCTTTGTTGTACATGCCATACAATCAGATCAGAAAATACAACACATAAATAGAATCGTCAAACTCAAGTACAACAGGTAGAACAAAGGGAAGACCCAAAGTGCAGGGATATAGATCTCAGCATTGTAGCCTAACAGTCATCGAGTCATGCAGCTTGGAACCAGGCCCTTCAGCCCAACCTGTCCACGCCAACCAAGATGCTCCATCTACACGAATCCCACCTGGCCACGTTTGGTCAATATCCCTCTAAACATTTCCTGCCCAGGTACCTGCCCCAATGTTTTTTAAATGTTGTTATGCCTTGACTACCTCCTCTGACATCTTGTTCCATATACCCACCACCTTCTGTGCATAAAAGCTGCCCCTCAGGTTCCTATTCCATGTCCCCCCTCTCACCCTAAACCTACCTCCTTTGGTTCTCGATTCCCCTACTCTGGGTAAAAGACACTGTGCATCGACCCGATCTATTCCCCTCATGAAGTTAAACATTTTTTGTCTACCTTCGATTTATACCAGCATCTGCAGTTTTTTTCCTGCACTTCCTAAACACCACTATAAGATCACCCCTCAGCCTCCTGCGGTCCAAGGAATAAAGTCCTAGCCTGCCCAACCTCTCCCTAAAGCTCAGGTCCTCAAGTTCTGACAACATCCTCTTCAATTCCATGGATAATGTCCATAGTCTGCAATAGGGTAGAGGTGAATCGGACAGTACCCTAGTCTGTTGTAGGACTGTTCAGATGCCTGAAAACAGAGGGAAAGAAACTGTTCCTGAATCTGATGGTGTGCGCGTTTAGGCCTCTGCCCGACAGGAGCACGGTGATGCAGCAGTCGAGTCGCCGCCTTACAGCGCCAGGGACCCGGGTTCAATCCTGACAGCGGGTGCCGTCTGTACGGAGTTTCTACCTGCTCCCCGTGACTTGCGTGAGTTTTCTCTGGGTGCTCCGGTTCCCTCCCGCCAAAGATGTACAGGTTTGTAGGTTAATCGACTTGGTATAATAATTATAATGGGGAGAAGGCAGGCACGGGTTACTGATTGTAGATGATCAGCCATGATCACAATGAATGGCGGTGCTGGCTCCAAGGGGCAAATGGCCTCCTCCTGCACCTATATTCTATGTTTCTATAAATTGTCCCTAGTGTGAGTGTGTGAGGATCGCTGGTCGGCACGGACTCAGTGGGTCAAAGTGCCTGGTTCTGCGCTGTATCTCTAAACTAAACTAAACTAAAGTAAAGGAGTAGGGAGAAGAAGGAATGACGGGGGTGGGACAGGGTTTTGATCATGTTGGATGCTTCTCCAAGGCATTGCGAAGTGTAAACATAGACGTAGACATAGGAAATAGGTGCAGGAGGAGGCCATTTGGCCCTTTGAGCCAGCACCGCCATTCATTGTGATCATGGCTGATCATCCACAATCAGTAATCTGTGCCTGCCTTCTCCCCATATCCCTTGATTCCACTAGGCCCTAGAGCTCTATCTAACTCTCTTTTAAATTCATCCAGTGAATTGGCCTCCACTGCCTTCTGTGGCAGAGAATTCCACAAATTCACAACTCTCTGGGTGAAAAAGTTTCTTCTCACCTCAGTTTTAAATGCCTCCCCTTTATTCTTAGACTGTGGCCCCTGGTTCTGGACTCCCCCAACATTGGGAACATTTTTCCTGCATCTAGCTTGTCCAGTCCTTTTATAATTTTATACGTCTCTATATGATCCCCTTTCATCCATCTAAACTCCAGTGAATAAAAGCCCAGTCTTTCCAATCTTTCCTCATATGACAGTCCCTCCATCCCAGAGATTAACCTCGTGAACCTACGCAGCGCTGCCTCAATAGCAAGCACATCCTTCCTCAAATTATGAGACCAAAACTGCACACAATACTCTAGATGTGGTCTCACCAGGGCCCTATACAACTGCAGAAGGACCTCCTTGCTCCTAAACTCAAACCCTCTCGTTATGAAGGTCAACATTCCATTAGCTTTCTTCACTGCCTGCTGTACCTGCACGCTTACTTTCAGTGACTGGTGCACAAGGACACCAAGGTCTCGTTGCACTTCCCCTTTGCCTAATCTGACACCATTGAGATAATAATCAGCTTTACGAAGCATCATTACATCCATTAATGGAGGGGAAACAAGTGGTTTTCATCAGCAACTGTCCAATTCTCCAGGAATGTTGACTGTCGCAACCAGGAAAATCTCTTCTAATAAGAACAACATTATAGTAATGGAGGAAAGGTCCTTCCTTCACTCCGCTGCACCTGGAGAACAAATGTTCCACATTTGACAGCGGGAGCGGTGAAGTAAATTCCACAGAGTAATATCTCTCATCTTACAAAGGGTCCCTGAAGAATAGATGTTCCATTAGCTTTCCCTTCATGCACTGAGTTTGATAAATGAACTACATGCACTGCCTTGTTGAAGTACACTTCGTTTTTGGTGTACGGGTGGCAATTAATCTTCATTAAAACAAATATCAAAATATCTGTATTACTTTGACAGAGGGTGAAGCAGACTTTTAAATAATTCCTCCAAATCTGAACGGTTACATGGGCCTGCTAGAATCAGATGCAGTAAATGCAGTGAAGTCGATTATTGGTGAAATGATCATTGCAATTTAGACTCTACCCCTGTCCAATTTGTTTTGGATTTTAAACAAATGGTTCACAGAAAAAAATTGAGCATCAAAGAAAGCTTTTATCTTGATTAATTTTTGATTAAAAGCCAGACATTAACATTAACTGAGATTCAATGGCCCTGGGGCCACCCAAAACCACTTACAACCAATGAGGTAGTGGTGAACGCTGGTGTGACGTGGCATTCAGTCAGAGACTCTGCACACTGCAAGCTCCAACAAACACTGAGGTGATAATGAGAAGAATTTGTTTATGGTGTAGGTTAGACGTAAATTCATAAGTGTAGGAAAATAACTGCAGATGCTGGTACAAATCGAAGGTATCACAAAATGCTGGAGTAACTCAGCGGGTCAGGCAGCATCTCAGGAGAGAAGGAATGGGTGACGTTTCGGGTCGAGACCCTTCTTCAGACTGATGACTAACTAAATTCATAAGTGATAGGTTCGGAATTAGACCATTAGAATTAGCCCATCAAGTCTACTCTGCCATTCAATCATGGCTGATCTATCTTTCCCTCTTAACCCCATTCACCTCCCTTCTCCCCATAGCCCCTGACACCCGCACTAATCAAGAATTATCTATCTCTGCCTTAAAAATATCCATTGACTTGGCCTCCACAACCTTCTGTGGCAAAGAATTCCACAGATTCACCACCCTCTGACTGTAGAAATTCCTTCTCATCTCCTTCCTAAAGGAATGTCCTGTAAATATTGACAAGGAACCTGGAACGAACGAGTGCTCCATTGTCCCAGGACCCGAGGGAGTGGAAACCTTATTGGAACATCTCACCTCTGATGTTGTAACACTCCCCCGCACTGCACTGGAGTGCCAGTAGAGAATATATGTTTCTGATGTTCAAAAAATATTAATGCATGAACAAAGCCCGTGAAACATGGCTCCAGAAACCAACAGTTGGTGCTAAACGTGATGCGGAATAAATAAAAGAAGGAAATGCTGGAAACACTCAGCGGGTCAGGCAACATCTGTAGAGAGGCAAACAGAGTTAAAGATTCAGGCCCAAGAGCATTTGCGAAGGTGGAATAGTTTGGGCACAAAGTGTTCAGCAGGTCAGACAGCATCTCTGGAGAAAAATGGAAGGTGATGTTTTGGGTCGGGCCCTTCTTCAGACAGTCTGCATCTGCATTTCCTTGGTTGTAGAGTAGTTTGTGTAGTGGGGCGGTGAATTGTGATACTTTCATTTTATCTCTGCACATGCTGGGGTGGACCTTGTATCTGTTGAGGTTTGTGTACGAGCAGAAAGATTTCTCTTGGCAGCAGAGTCATTTCTACTTTTTGAGTGATGTTAGTTATCTTTGGCCACCGGTGCTAAAGGCACATCAATTGTCAGGCACCATTTATTTAGTTTAGTTTACATTTTAAAGATACAGCATGGAAACAGACTTCACCCCAGCAAGTCCACACCAGCCATCCATCACCCGTTTGCACTAGTTCCATGTTATCCCACTTTCTCATCCACTCTCCACACGTTTGGGGCAAGTTACATAGGGCAGAATCACCTACAAACCCGCACGCCCTCGGGATGTGGGAGGGAACCGGAGCATCCGGAGGAAACCCAGGTGGTAACTGGGAGAACGTGCACATTCCACACGCACAGCGCCCGAGGTCAGGATCGAACCTGGGTCTCTGGCGTTGTGAGGCAGCAGCTCTACCTGCTGTGCTATTGTGCTGCCCCTTTAACTTAGAGATACATCATTCAAATGTTGCCCTTCGGCCCACCAAGTGCATGCTGACCATTCATTTGCCAAAACCCTTGCCATTGGGTTGTGTTGTAGACACAAAGTGCTGGAGGCAGCATCTCTGGAGAAGAAGGACGGGTGAGGTTTTGGGTTGGGACCCCTCTTCAGACTGACGGTGGTGAACATTGATGTGTAGCTGATCAGCGTCACACTGACAACAGACAATAGACAATAGGTGCAGGAGGAGGCCACTCGGCCCTTCGAGCCAGCACCACCATTCAATGTGGTCATGGCTGATCATTCTCAATCAGTACCCCGTTCCTGCCTTCTCCCCATACCCCCTGACTCCGCTATCCTTAAGAGCTCCATCTAGCTCTCTCTGTAAAGCATCCAGAGAATTGGCCTCCACTGCCTTCTGAAGCAGAGAATTCCACAGATACACAACTCTCTGACTGAAAACGTTTTTCCTCATCCCTGTTCTAAATGGCCTACCCCTTATTCTTAAACTGTGGCCCTGGTTCTGGACTCCCCCAACATTGGGAACATGTTTCCTGCCTCTAACGTGTCCAATCCCTTTACAATCTTATATGTTTCAATAAGATCCCCTCTCATCCTTCTAAATTCCAGTGTATACAAGCCTAGTCGCTCCAGTCTTTCAACAGACGACAGTCCCGCTATTCTGGAATTTTACATAGTAAACCTACGCTGCACGCCCTCAATAGCAAGAATATCCTTCCTCAAATTTGGAGACCAAAACTGCACACAGTACTCCAGGTGCGGTCTCACTAGGGCCCTGTACAACTGCAGAAGGACCTCTTTGCTCCTATACTCAACTCCTCTTGTTATGAAGGCCAACATTCCATTGGCTTTCTTCACTGCCTGCTGTACCTGCATGCTTCCTTACAGTGACTGATGCACTAGGACACCCAGATCTCGTTGTACGTCCCCTTTTCCTAATTTGACACCATTCAGATACTAATCTGCCTTCCTATTCTTACCACCAAAGTGGATAACCTCACACTTATCCACATTAAACTGCATCTGCCATGCATCTACCTACTCACACAACCTGTCCAAGTCACACTGCAACCTCATAGCATCTTCCTCACAGTTCACACTGCCACCCAGCTTTGTATCATCTGCAAATTTGCTAATGTTACCTTTAATCCCTTCATCCAAGTCATTAATGTATATTGTAAATAGCTGCGGTCTCAGCACCGAGCCTTGCGGTACCCCACTAGTCACTGCCTGCCATTCTGAAAGGGACCAATTTATCCCCACTCTTTGCTTTCTGTCTGTCAACCAGTTTTCTACCTATGTCAGTACCCTACGCCCAATACGATGTGCTCTAATTTTGCCCACTAATCTCCTATGTGGGGGCCTTGTCGAAGGCTTTCTGAAAGTCAAGGTACACTACATCCACCGGCTCTCCCCTGTCCATTTTCCTAGTTACATCCTCAAAGAATCCCCTTCGTAAATCCATGCTGACTCAGAACGATCCTGTTACTGCTATCCAAATGCTCCGCAATTTTGTCTTTTATAACTGACTCCAGCATCTGATGTCAGACTAACTGGTCTATAATTTCCCGTTTTCGCTCTCCCTCCTTTCTTAAAAAGTGGGACAACCTTAGCTACCCTCCAATCCACAGGAACTGATCCTGAATCTATAGAACATTGGAAAATGATCACCAATGCGTCCATGATTTCTAGAGCCACCTCCTTAAATACCCTGGGATGCAGACCATCAGGCCCTGGGGGGGTGGGGTGTGGGTGTGGGGTGTGGGGGTGGGGTGGGGCGGGGGAAACCTTTCTTTTATTAGGTCTCTTCCCCGGGGCGCAGCTCGCCCGCGGGGCCTTCCATCGCCGGCGCGGCTCGGCTGCGGGACTTAACATCGCCAGCTCGGCTCGGCCGCGGAACGTTTCGGTGCCCGGCGCGGCTTGGCCGCTGGACTTAACATCGCCAGCGCGGCTCGGCCGCGGGACGTTTCAGTGCCCGGTGCGGCTCGGCCGCTGGACTTAACATCGCCAGCGCGGCTCGGCCGCGGGATGTTTCGGTGCCCTGCGCGGCTTGGCCGCTGGACTTAACATCGCCAGCGTGGCTCGGCCGCGGGACGTTTCAGTGCCCGGTGCGGCTCGGCCGCTGGACTTAACATCGCCCGGTGCGGCCGCGGGACGTTTCGGTGCCCAGGGCGGCTCGGCCGCGGGGCCTTCCATCCCCTTGCGGGGGCTGTGCGTGTCGTTTGCCTCGGTAGGGGTCGAGCTGCCTGTCCGTGGGTGCGGGGGGAGGAGAGGGGAAGTTTTGTTGCCTCCATCACAGTGAGGGGGTGTTTGGAGTCACTGTGATGGATGTTTGTGTTGGGGTCGGGTGTCCTGTGTTCTTTTCTTTTTTGCTGTGTTTTGTGTGACTGCTGAAATTTCGTTCGGTGTAAAAAGCCGAGTGACAATAAAGTGTTGTTATGTTATCAGCCTTCAGTCCCATCAGTCTACCCAACACCATTTCCTGCCTAATGTGAATTTCCTTCAGTTCCTCCGTCACCCTAGGATCTCTGGCCACTAGGACATCTGGGAGATTGTTTCTTCCTTAGTGAAGACAGATCCAAAATACCGGTTCAACTTGTCTGCCATTTCCTTGTTCCCCGTAATAAGTTCCCCTAAAGAAGCTTTAGGTATGTGATGGTTGGTGAATGGCAAGCACATGACTGTACAGAGTGAGCAATCAACGGTGAGCTTCCCCTGCGTTATGCTTTAACATGCACTGGTTTTTAAGAAAAATGGTTGGGAGGAGGGGGTGACAATTTCAACATTAACTTTGAAAAAGGAATTTGATATTTACTTGAAAATAAATAATTGGCGGGGGAAGACTGGGGGACTGGGATTAACCTGTTCACTGCCAACTCCTTGTTCACTATTGGCCATGACCCGAGGGCACTTGGGGATGGCACTGAACAGGTTAATTAGATACGTTTTGCAAAGAGCTGGCAGGAGCACAATAGGCCGAATGGCCTCCTTGCTCTGCACTATGTCTGCAGGTGAGCTTTGTCCACCAGGTGACCCAATGGGTTTCTGTTGGCAAAGGAAGGTTAAAGAAACCGAAACTCCACGGCAATGTTGTGCATTTCTGGAGTCGTGACATCACTGAGAGGTGGCTGGAAAACCACTCAAACAGGAATGAACTGCTTGTCACGTCTGACGGCGTTGCTTATTCTGATTGCACGAGGCCTATTAAAATATGACTGCAGCTACACCAGCAGCAGCAGCAGCCACTGGCAGCAGGCGGGCTCCGAACTATTAATCCTATTAATCGCTGTTGGCTTGAGTCTGTTTAAGACTGCAGTTACCCAAAGGATCAGAGAACCATTCGACACTTGGCTGATACTAACCGCTCTGAACACATTTGTCCTGTTTTGTTTCCTCAGCCTGTCTTACTGAGGACGAATGGTCCACTGCGACGCGGTGAAAGGGGAATGTTGGCAGGGATTTATCACCTTGTTTCAACTTGTAAATTGAGTGTTTAGTTTTAGTTTTTAGTTGAGAGATAAGTCCTGGAAACAGAGCCTTGGGCCGACAGAGTCCGAGCCCACCATCGACCACCCATTCATGGTAGTTCGATGTGCTTCACGTTGGGTACGTTGGTCTTCATGGGGAGAAGATTGGGCAGCACAGTGGTGCAGTGGAAGAGTTGCCGCCTTACAGCGCCAGAGACCCGGGTACGATCCTCACTGGGGGGACTGTCTGTATGGAGTTTCTACGTTCTCCCTGTGACTGCGTGGGTTTTCTCCAGGTGCTCCGGTTTCCTCCCACATCCCAAAGATGTACAGGTTTGTAGGTTAATTGGCTTTGGTAAAATTGTAAATTGCCTCGAGTGTGTAGGATAGCACTAATGTACAGGGTAATCGTTGGCCGGCATGGACTCGTTGGGCCGAAGGGCCTGTTCCTGCGCTGTATCTCTAAAGTGTAAAGATTTGAGCACAGGAGCAGCGATGTCTTCTTGCAATTGCACAGTGAGACCACACTATGAGTATTGTGTGCAGTTTTGGTCTCCTAATCTGAGGGAGGATGTTCGAGATGGAGAGGGAGTGCCGCAAAACTTCACCGGATGGCAGGATGGAAATATAAAGAAGAGTTGGAGCAACTGAGCCAATGTTCACTCGGTTCAGGAAAATGAGAGTGAAAATCATAGAAACTTACCAGAAAATCGTGACCAGACTGGACAGAACAGATAACTGCAGATGCTGGTACAAATCGAAGGTATCACAAAATGCTGGAGTAACTCAGCAGGTCAGGCAGCATCTAGAAGAGAGGGAATGGGTGACGTATCGGGTCGAGACCCTTCCCAGCAGATATGTCAATTAAGAGATGGAAACAGGCCCTTCAGCCCACAGAGTCCGCACCGACCATCAGCCGCCCATTTACACTAGTTCTAAGTTGTTCCACTTTCTCATGCATTCCCTTAACACTAGGGGCCAATTGGCCGACAATCCTGCACATCTATGGAATGTGGAGGTGTTGTACTTCGTGGTCCGGTACCTGTTGTACCTTTAGTGACTCTGGACGGACCACAAGTACATGTGTGTAAAAGGTTACATTGCTGGAGCTCAACTCCAGGCTGTTTATTCCGTGGCCACCTGGAACCAGAGTGGCCACCTAATCACCTCATTACCTTATATACACATTACTACACAGGCAAACAAAGTAGTCCTTGTGTTACAATAAAGTAGTCCCTACAATATCACAACATCCCCCTTGTCTTATATAAAATCTTTGTTTCGTCTACTTTTGTTTGCTTGGGTTTTTCCTTTATCTTTCTAGGGCAGAATATATTTATCAAACACAACTCAAACACAATCGGTTTTTTTCGCCTTCATGGTGGTCACTCCTCAGCGGGGGTTCACTCATTGCCGGGTGGTCACTCCTCAGCGGGGGTTCACTCATTGCCGGGTGGTCACTCCTCTCTGTGTGGTCACTCCACAGATATATACATATATATATACCAGAGCATCAAATGCAATACATTGCTTTCAGTACACACAGATTATTACACAGATAATTAACACAAATTATTAATTTTTTAGTCCATATCTTCCCCTCAAGAAGACTTGCTGTGTAGAGCAAACGTAGTGTAGGCTCTAGATGTTCCACGAACATGATTTGGCTCGCGCTGCTGGGCTCGCAACGTTGGTCACGCTGCGGTGCCGGGTCTCGCCGGCCGCTGCACTCCCCCGCAGTGCCGGGTCTGTGCCGGTGTCGGTGTTGGCGCGATGTGGGCCTTCACGCACCTCCCTCAGCAGCTTGCAACGTCCTGTCGGCAGCTCGGCGCTGACTACTGATCAGGTAAGTGCACATACAACTATTGGCCCTGTCGAGAAACAATCCAGCGTCCCTTACCGAGCTGGATACTTCTTTTTTCTATTTTTTCTTCTTTAGGGCTCTAGTTTATTTATTTATTTATTTATTTATTTGTTTAATTTTAAAATGTTATTTGTTTTGTTTTGACTTGTTAACCTTTTCTGCTTGGGTTTTTCTTTATCTTTCTAGGCTAATCACCAAACCGCTGCCACCATGTTGTACTTCGTGGTCCGGTACCTGTTGTACCTTTGTTATGACCCTGGACGGACCACAAGTACATGTGTGTAAAAGGTTACAATGTTGGAGCTTAACTCCTGGCTGTTTATTCCGTGGCCACCTGGAACCAGAGTGGCCACCTAATCACATCATTACCTTATATACACATTACTACACAGGCAAACAAAGTAGTCCTTGTGATACAATAAAGTAGTCCCTACAATATCACAACAGGAGGAACTGGAGCAATCGAAGGAAACCCACGCGGTCACAGGGACAAAGTGTAAAAGCTCCACACAGATAGCACCTGCGGTCAGGATGGAACCCAGGTATCTGGCGCCGTGAGGCAGCAGCTCCACCTGCTGCACCACCGTCCCACCCCTGCAGGGACGATGCTCCAGATGGTGGGAAGTTCCAGAACCAGAGGTCAGGCTGAGTATCAGGGATAAACTAGGATTGGGATGAGGAGAAATATATTAATCCGCAGATTGGTGAACCCGGGTAACTTTCAATCACAGAAGGTAGTTCAGGCTAAATTATTAAACATATTCAAGGCAGAATCAGGAATTAATCTTAAGGTTGAAGAGATCAAGGGATTATGGGGAGAAGTTAGGGGCAGGGTGCTGATGGTATTGAATAGCGGAGGCAGCAGGCAGGACTGGATGGTGTACACATGCTCCAACTTTGGTTGTTTCTCTGAGTCCTGCACTTGTCTGCCATGGTGTAATGGTGGGATGTTAACCTCTCCGATAGAGATTTGTAGATTTAAGCTGCAATTCTAGAGCCACTCCAGAGGTGTAAACACACAATCCAGGGCAACAGTCCCAGTCCTCCAGGTGCTGCACACTCAGCGGTTCTGTCTTACTTTAGTTTAGTTTAGTTTAGATTAGGTTAGAGATACAGTGCGGAAACAGGCCCTTCGGCCCACCTAGTCCGTGCCAACCAGCAATCCCCGCACATTAACACTCTCCTACACACACTAGTACAATTTACAATTTTACCAAAGCCAATTAATCTGCAAGCCTGTACGTCTTTGGAGTGTGGGAGGAAACCGAGGCACCTGGAGAAAACCCACGCAGGTCCCTGGGAGAATGCACAAACACCGTAAAGACAGTACCTGCAGTCAGGATTGAAGCTGGGTCTCTGGCGCTGTAAGGCAGCAACTCTACCGCTGCGCCACCGTGCTGCCCTTTGTGTTGAGGGTTTAAACCAGGTGAATGTAATGATCCTACAGAATTGCCTGGAGGCCAGCTCTTCTCAGTGAAAAGACAAGAATGATCTGGTCATCTTCACATTCCTGCTTTGAGATCTTTGTTGTTCCCAGTGCGACAGTGCCTACATTGCACACGTACTTTATGACACTGTGAGATGCGATAAAGCAAAGACATTGTGCCTGTGTTAGATCTTTGAACAGCTCTGGGGAGTGTTGTAGAACACAGGGATCTAGGAGTGCAGGTCATTGAAAGTGGAGTCAAGGTGGCTTTCATCAGTTTGAGTATTGAGTCTAGAAGTTGGGAGGTTATGTTGTACAAGACATTGGTGAGGCCACATTTGGAATATTGTGTTCAGTCTTGGTCGTCTTGTTAGAGGAAATATGTTGTTAAGCTGTTGATATGATCTCGGCCTAGTCCTGGATCTTGGCTCCTTGTCACTACACGTGTGAATTCCACATCTACCAGGACTTGGCAACTCCTATTGATAGAGGCAGCAACCATCTCTCAGGATAGTCTGAAGAAGGGTCTCGACCCGAAACGTCACCCATTCCTTCTTTCCTGAGATGCTGCCTGACCTGCTGAGTTACTCCAGCATTTTGTGAATAAATACCTTCGATTTGTACCAGCATCTGCAGTTATTTTCTTACACATCTCTCAGGATAGAATTATCCACATCCCGACCACTCTAAGAGTGAGGAAATGTCTCCTCTTTTCCTCTCCACATCTTTTCCAAGTGTTTCTGAATCTATGGCTGTTAGTTCATGACTCACACAGCAATAATTTATAGTTATTTTATTTACCTTAAAAAATCTTCTCATTACGGTCAAAGCTCACTAGACTTCTCTACTCCAAAGTTCATGGTTCTACATTTTCCAGACTTATAACCAAACCCCTGTCTCCCTGGTAATGTCCTTGGAAACTTGCTCCGTGCCCGAAAGCAATTTCCCCATAAGTCAATGATGATTTAGTAACTTCAAAGATATTCAACAATATGCATTTTTGTGTTTTCATTGATAGAGATGCATGAAGGAGCTCGTTGGGTAGTGGTAGATTCTACCAGGTCAATAAACATTGAAGGTAATTATTCACAAAATGCTGGAGTAACTCAGCAGGTCAGGCAGCATCTCGGGAGAGAAGGAATGGGTGACGTTTCGGGTCGAGACCCTTCTTCAGACTGAAGGGTCTCGACCCGAAACGTCACCCATTCCTTCTCTCCTGAGATGCTGCCTGACCTGCTGAGTTACTCCAGCATTTTGTGAATAAATACCTTCGATTTGTACCAGCATCTGCAGTTATTTTCTTATATCAATAAACATTGAATAAAGGACAGGAGCTGTAAGGCATAGATAGGGTTGATAGTCAGAACCGATTTCCCAGGATGAAAATATCAGATGCCAGAGGGCATCGCATTAAGGTAAGAGGGGCAATGTTTAAAGGAGATGTGTGGGGTAATCTTTATACACACAGGGTGGTGAGTGCCCTGAAGGTGCTGCTCGCAGTGGTGGAGGAAGACGCAAGAGTGGTATTTAAGGCACATTTGGATAGGCGCATGGATATCCAGGGTTATGGATCACTTGCAGGCAGATAAGAGTTGATCTTAAGAGTTAGATTTAGCTCTTAGGGCTAAAGGAATCAAAGGATATGGGGAAAAAGCAGGAACAGGGTACTGATTCTGGATGATCAGCCTTGATCATATTGAATGGCGGTGCTGGCTCAAAGGGCCGCATGGCCTACTCCTGCACCTAATATCTATGTTTCTATGATCATGGCATTGTTAAGCACAGACATTGTGGGCCGAAGGGCCTGTTCTTGTGCTGCACTGTTCTCTGTTCTAAGGAGCAGACATGTGAGTGAGTTTTAGCAGACTATGTGTTATGTACTCAGACTAGAGATACTTATCATGGTGATACATGTTCTCACATACACCAGCTTTCTACCTCTTCCCTTGTGGGAGAAGCAACAGGAATGTGTCATGATGCTGGCAAGAGTACAGAGAGGATTTGTGAGGATGTTGCTTGGTCTTGAGGGATTGAGGTACAGGGAGAGATAGGGGTGGGGGGGGGGGGGGGGGGGTGGTGGGTAGGACTGTACTCGTTGGAGCCCAGGAGGTTGTGGAATGATCTTATAGAGGACTACAAAATCATGAGAGGAATTGATCGGGTGAATGCATGGATTTTGTTCAATGATTCAAGGGTTCATTATTGTCATGTGTGAAATTATTTCTGCATTGCTCGCACATGCACGAATCACCATAGTAATATTTTTATTAGTTATTTGCCCTCATTGTGGTGGCACGGTGGCGCAGCGGTAGAGTTGCTGCCTTACAGCGAATGCAGCGCCGGAGACTCAGGTTCAATCCTGACTACGGGTGCCGTCTGTACGGAGTTTGTACGTTCTCCCTGTGATCTGCGTGTGTTTTCTCCGAGATCTTTGGTTTCCTCCCACACTCCAAAGACGTACAGGTATGTAGGTTAATTGGCTTGGTAAATGTAAAAATTGTCCCTGGTGGGTGTAGGATAGTGTTAGTGTGCGGGGATCGCTGGTCGGTGCGGACCCGGTGGGCCGAAGGGCCTGTTTCCGCGCTGTATCTCTAAACTCTAAACTAAACCCTAAACTGTTAATTTCCCTTCAACAGTGGTTGCAAGTTGACGGAGGAGGTAGATGAGGCAGGTAATATAAAAGCATTTAAAAGACACTTGGACAGGTACATGGAAAGGTTTCGCGGGATATGGGGCATATGCGGGATAATGGGACAAGCTTAGATGTTGCATCTTGTTCGGCATGGATGAGTTGGGCTGAAGGGCCTGTTTCCATGCTCTACATCTCTCTCTAAACAGGTGTGGGCAGCTCATGGAACAGTCAATAAACCCTCTCTAACTCAGCGGGTCAGGCAGCATCTCTGGAGAGAAGGAATAGGTGAGATTTTGGGTCTAGACTCTTCTTCAGGCGGAGAGTCAGAGGAAAGGGAAACGAGAGACATAGACGGTGATGTGGAGAGATAGAACAAATGAATGAAATATGTGCAAAAAGGTAACCATTATAAAGGAAACAGGCCATTGTTAGCTGTGTGAGAATGAGTCCAGACAATGAGACTCAACAAGTCGACTGAAGCTGCTATGACCTGGGTGGGGGAGGGATGGAGGGAGAGGGGATGCCTGGTTTAACTTAACTTTGCAAGGACCCAATTTAAATCCAACCGAGAATGCAGATAAATGTCAGAAGGTGGCACGTGCTGTGGCTTGCATTGGAATGAGTCTAACCATTCTTTTTATAGTGATTTTGAAGTTTCAAAATAGTTTGGACAGGATAACTTTGGGCATAGATTGAGTTTAGTTCTAAACGTATCGGAACCCAAATGAACTGGTCACGATCAGGTCATAGTGGCGTTGTACGACTGAAAAACTGTCATGATTTGCTTTGTATCTCCACTTCATATCGCCATTGGGTACATTTTGAATAATACTCTCTTCAGCGTGTGGGATGAGTGGAGAGCCCCTTGCTCAATGTGGTGTTAAATGAGGTTTGGATCATTTATTGGCCAGTGCGAGCAATTGCAGACAAGATGCTTTCTCCAGGGTAGGGCTCATTGACAGAAGACTCCAGTTATATTCGGTACCACACACGTGGCAAAGCTGGAAACCTGCTGCAGAAAAAATTAAAACATAGTAAGACGATCCTGGCAAATAATAATGATGCCTTTCTGAAAATAGCTGCCCATTTCTAAGATTTTTCTCACTGGTTTGGTCCAAGTATTGAGTCATTTACATTGACTTACACTGGCAGAACATTGTGGGAAAACTGATTTCAGCACAGCAAGAACTCTTAGTGTCCTTAGCAACAGACTCCTGTTCGAACAGGGCCTGGTCTCCATAGCAACATTGGGAACATGATATAAGAACATCAGAAGTAGAAGCTGGAGGATGCCATTCAGCCCGTCTTGCCTGACCTGCCATTCAATAAGTCGTGTGTAACCCTTGCATCTCCTCTCCCACCATCCCACCCCCACCCAGGTCACACCAACTTCAGTCGACATGTCGAGTCTCATTGTCTGGACTCATTCTCACACAGTTAACAATGGCCTGTTCCCTTTATCATCGTGACGTTTTTGCATATCTTTCATTCATTTGTTCTATATCTCTTCACATCACCATCTATGTCTCGTTTCCCTATCCCCTGACTCTCAGCCTGAAGAAGAGTCTAGACCCAAAACCTCACCCATTCCTTCTCCCCAGAGATGCTGCCTGACCTGCTGATTTACCCCAGCACTTTGTGTCTATCTGCCATTCAATAAGATGGCGGCTGATCTTTTCTCCCCATGACACTTTCCTGCACTAATCCCATATCTCGTTTCCCTCAATAATTTAACCAGGGGCCTAATCTGTAGAGCAACACTGAGCCCTGTATCCTCTACAGCTCCAGAGAGAGGTTACAACTGGAGTGTGGTCTCCACAGGGAGAAGTCGCTGAGCTTCCCACAGGAAGGTCTGTCACCGTGGAGAAGGCCTGCAGAGAGATTCTCGGAAGCCCCCGAGCTCGGTGTCAGTCGAGACGGACACGAGGAGCAGGCAGTAGGAGAGGGTTTGGGGTATTGCCTCCAGAGCCTTCAAGGTCGGCTGCAGGAGGCGGCTCCGGGACATGGGCGAGGCGGCCGGGCGAGGAGAGGGACGTGGGTTGGCGGGCCGAGCTGGTCGAGGGCGATGGAGGAGGCCCTGCTGCAGCCTTGGGCTGACCTGGATCGGGGGCCGCTCCTGTACATTCAGCACGTGGACCGGACTTTGGACATTTGTAAATGGTGCCATACTATGGAGATTCGTGCATGTGTGAGCAATGCAGAAATAATTTCACACATGACAATAATGAACCCTTGAATCATTGAACAGATAAAGTACATCCGGAATCAGCATGGCTCCTGCCTGGAGACCCAGACTGACCAATGTGGCCACGGAGACTAGGCCTCCAGAGCAAGCTGTGCCCTGGGCCGGGGCATTGTCTCCATAGCAACGCTCCATCATGTTGTAACAGGGGCCTGGTCTCCCAGGATCACTGAGCCACCATGTTATCTCCACAGATATGCTACGGTTGCCACAGCAACACCAACTTCGTTAAGCAAGAGCCCAAACACACAGCAGTCTTTTCTTCTCATCTGCCACTGACCGGGGACTCCCCCCACCCCCCCCCCCCCCCCCCACCACTGTGGGCAGAGGACCCGCGCTGCGGACCGGGAACCCGCCCAGAGCGGAAGGATTCAGGGGGGCCAGTAAGCAGGGGGTGCACGGCCTGGGTGGGGGAGTGGGCCGCTGGAGGCCCTGCAGCAGCCTGGGGCTCAGCTGGACTGGGCACTGCGCCAAGAGGCAGAGCACGTGGACTGCACACGGCCTACAGCGGTGGAGCAGAGCGGAGGACACCGCGGCTACGCTTGGCCAGGCCGACCATGCAACGCCACCAGGACAACAGATCTTCATGGTCTTAGAAACAACTGGGACGTGAAAATGGCACCAAATGCCGACTCTACACTGTCTCAGCGCACTACTGCTGTACACTTGCACTGTACCTGAGATGCTTCTCCAGCATGCATCTAAATGGTAATGTCGTGTTACTTGTACTGAACTATCTACAAAAATGAATTGCACTGGCTTTTGCCCGTCTGCCCCACGGGAGGTTTCTGTCCTCCCTGAGCTCGCCTTGGGACACCCACGTTAGGGTGTGACAGGTGCACCGCCCCAATTACACTGGACCTGGATCAATGTCACAAATCAACACCATTGTAAACTATTGTGTCCCATTGCCACAGCGGTCTGGTGTCCGGGCAACCATGAGTCATGGTACAGGATCTCATCACCATAGGAACACTGCCCTGTGGCAAAGGGGATCCTGTTTCCACAGCAACACCACGCCATATTGTAACATGGATCCAGTCCCCCACCACTACACTGAGCCCTAATGGGACGGAGAAGCAGTGTTGACAGCAACACTGTGCCCCCTTGCAAAAGGAATCCTCCATCCACGGCAAAATTATGCCCTTTTGCAACAGGTTTTAGTTTTAGTTTAGTTTAGAGATACAGCGCAGAAACAGGCCCTTCTGCCCACCGGGACCGCGCCGACCAGCGATCCCCGCACATTAACACTATGCTACACACACTAGGGACAATTTACACATACACCAAGCCAATTTACTTACAAACCTGTATGTCTTTGGAGTGTGGGAGTAAACCGAAGATCTCGGAGAAAACCCACGCGGTCACGGGGAGAACGTGCAAACTCCGTACAGACAGCATCCATAGTCGGGATTGAACCCGGGCCTCAGGCACTGCAGGGGCTGTAGGGCAGCAACTCTACCGCTGCACCACCATGTATCAGTATCCGACATCCACAGCAACACTGCACCCTCGCAACAGGGCTGTTGTCTCCACAGCAATGCAGAACCTGCAGCATGGAGTTCTGTCGCTCCAGTGTTTGGTCGTGTAATATAACTAAATGTAGATTGGACAGCCGTGTATGACAAGACTCTTGGTCCCAAAGGCCACGTTCTATTCAACCGCTTCTTGATTGTAAAAACTGACAAATCTTCATGATTATAATCCAACCATCAAATACAAAATGATTCACCTTACATCTGTTTTCCAATAAATTTAGCTGTAATTATTTAAAGTTCTGGAGGGGAGGAAAGTTTTGCTCAATAATTTATTGTTGCGCCTGTCAGTCAATACATAACCAGAATTGAGTCTACAATGAAATACGAGCTCAATGGTATTTGTTTAATTTTCAAGTACTTTTTGTCTTAAAGTAGAAATAAAACACTCCAGCCAAATTTAAATTTACCAGAGTAGTTTAGATCATGCTTTCATTTTCTATTGTTATTTCCTCCACCAGTCTTGTGCCCTATGTCTGTTAACTGGTCACTCTCACCAGCTTAGTTTTAGATATACAACGGGGAAACAGGCCCCTCAGCCCACCGAGTCCATGCCGACCAGCGATCCCCGCACATTAACACTATCCTACGCACACTAGGGACAATTTACATTTATACCAATCCAATCAACCTACAAACCTGTCCATCTTTGGAGTGTGGGAGGAAACCGAAGATCTCAGAGAAAAGACACACAGGTCACGAGGAGAACGTACAAACTCAGTACAGACAGCGCCCGTAGTCAGGATCGAACCTGGGTCTCTGGCGCTGCGAGGCAGCAACTGTACCGCTACGTTACCGTGCCGACCCACCCAACTGGCATCACTCAGCTCCGAGATAATCACTCCGAGTGATTATCACTCAATAGCAGATTGATTCCTGTATTTGTCATAAAATATAGAAATTAGGAGTAGGGGAGGCCATGTGGTCGGTTAAAACTGTTCCAACATGCAAAACTATCATGGCTGATCATCATAATTCAGTCTCAATTCTGAAGAAGGGTCCTGACCCGAAATGTCACCTATCCATGTTCTCCAGGGATGCTGCCTGACCCCCTGAATTACTGCAGCACTTTGTGTCTGTTTCGGTAAACCAGCATCTGCAGTTCCTTCCATCAAAATTCAGCACCCTATTTCTGCTTTCTCCCTTTGTCCCTTGAAGTCTGTAGAATTATATTTAGCTCTGTTTAAATATATTTTATGATTTCACCTCAGCTTCCTTCTCTGACTGAGAAGTCTGCAGGTTCACCTCTCCTTTCCCCTTATCCCAGGTATAATTGTCTTCTCCAATATCCATGGACTGTATCCCTGCTTCTCAATGATCCCACCACACATCCCATGTGGTCCAGTCCCATCCAACACAACCATAAACTGATGAGTTAGCCGTGATGCACTTTCTCTACTGGATTCAACATGAGCCATATGTACAGGGTCACATTCTCTCTGCTCTGCCGAGAGTCAAGGAGTCGTACAGCATTGAAACTCCGGCCCAACTTGCCCACACCGCCCAACGTGTCCCATCTACACTAGTCCTACCTACCTGCGTTTGGCCCATATCCCTCTAAACCCGTCCTATCCATGTACCTGTCTAAATGTTTCTTAAACTTTGCTATTGTACCTGCCTCAACTACCTCCTCTGGCAGTTCGTTCCATTCAGCTATCCCCCTTTGCGTGAAAACGTTACTCCTCAGATTCCTATTAAATATTTCCCCCCTCACCTTAAACCTACAGTATGTCCTCTGCTTCTCGATTCCCACACTCTGGGCAAGAGACTCTGTGCGTCTACCCGATCTATTCCTCACATGATTTTATACACTGGTCGCGAGAACTCAGAGCATCTTCTCTTTGATGCTAATTTGTGAAGTACAAATTGGTTGCCAAGACTCACACTGGCCAGAAACAAATTAGAGTGTGTCTCCCCTCCCCTCCCCTGTGCAAAGCTCGCCTTGGTTCAAGTGTCAGAACTGAGAGCAACGCCTGAGTTAGGCTCAAGAGCCGAGAGTGTGTAAGTGGCATGGATACTGGCAACGGAATAGGTCAGTAACACAACACTCATAGATATAATATAATAACTTTTAAAAATAATAAATTAATAACCATAAAACGTGCAAAAAAAAAACCAAGTCCTTAGTGCCACCAAAGACAGGCCATAGAAGTCCATAATCGCTGAGGTTAGTGTTATGGTTGTTGGCTGTTGGGAAGAACTTATTCTTGAACTTGATGTTCATGGTTTTCATGCTCCTGTACCTTCTTCCTGATGGTGGTATCTAAATGACAGCATGGCATTTTGAGGCAGCGCCTCCTTTCGATCTCTCCAATGGAGGGGAGGTCAGTACCCGTGATGGACCAGGCAGTGTCCACCACTTTTAATCTTCTTGTTCGTGGGCATTTGAGTTGCTGAACCAGGCTGTGATGCAACCCGTCAATATGCTACTGACTGCACACCTGCAGAAGTCCGTGTCTTTGTTGACAAACCAAATCTCTTCAATCTTCTAAGGAAATGAAGGCATTGTTGGGCTTTCTTTGTGATTGCATCAATTTGCTGGACCCAGGACAGATCTTTGGAGATACCCACGCCCAGGAGCTTGATGTTTCAGACTCTCCCCATGGCCGTCCCACCAATGAAGACAGATTTGCAGCCTCTTGCCTCTCCACACCTGAGCTCAATATTCAGCTCCTTGGTTTTGCTGACATTGAAAGTAAGACTACTATTGTTCCGGCATCATTCAGATTGTCAGCCTCCCTCCAATACTCTGACTCGTCATTACCCGTTACGCGTTGAACAACGATGGTGTCATTGGTGGATTTAGAGATGGTTTGGGAACAGTGTCTGGTACGTAGTCATGGGTGTAGAGGGAGGAGAGCAAGGGGCAGAGCACACTGTGCTGAGATGCTCCTGTGCTGATGGTTAGTGAGGAGGAAGATGAGAAAGTTAAAGATCCAGTTGCATCGGGATAGGCAGAGACCCAGTCCTCTGAGGTGGACACTAAATGCTGGAGTAACTCAGCGGGTCAGGCAGCATCTCCAGCGACCCGCCCCCTCCGCTGACATCAGTCTGAAGAAGGGTCTTGGCCTGAAACGTCACCCATTCCTTCTCTCCAGAGATGCTGCCTGACCCGCTGAGTTACTCCAGCATCTTGTGTCTACCTGGGATTTGAACCAGCATCTGCAGTTCTTTTCCTACCCAGTCCTCTGAGTTAGATGATGTGTTTCAAGGGGATGATAATGGCAAGGTATAGCTGATGAACAGCCTGACGTATGCACTCATTGTCCAGGTGGTCCAGTGCAGAGTGGAGAGCCAGTGAGACCGCATCCCCTGGTGATCTATTGTGGCGGTAGGTGAATTGTAGTGAGTTCACGTTCTTTCTAAAGTCGGAGGTGATATGCAGATTAGACAACCTCTCAAAGCACGTCACTTTCATTGAGAGGGTCATTACGTTCTCCTTCACCTGCTGGTTCCACTCCATCAGCCTTCAGATCACAAACCACCTGTGCCAGCGCTGCCCAGCAGCTGCGGCTCACCGCGGTCCTTCTGTCTTTTGTGTTTTTTGTTGTTTTTTGTCTTGATTGTAGTGTTTAGATGTGATGTAGTGTCTTTTGAGGTTGTGCACTGTGTGGGAGGGGGGGGGGTGGGGAACTGTAAAATTGTCTCTTCTGAACAGAGACGCGACCTTTGTTTTCTGGGTGGTGTCTCCGTTCCCGCTGCGGCCTACCATCGGCCAAACACCTGGAGCTGGCGGCCTCCAGCTGGGGCCACCTGGGCTCTGGTTCCCAGAGCCCGCTGACCGGACTTACCATCTGCGGAGCTGGCTGCCTTCGGAGGCTGTGGTGGCGCTGCTGGAGTGGCTGCGACTCGCCTTCGGAGGCTCCGGAGGCTTCGGCCGCGAGCCGCATGGATATCGGAAGCTCGCAGCCCCCTGGGTGGGGGCCAACATTGGGAGCTCCGGCAGAGGCAGCGTGTTCGCCCACCCCGGATCGCGGGGCTTGGGTCGACCCGCCGCGGACCTTTCACCATCCGGCGCGGCCTGAAATAGGCCGCGGGATTTTCTCTGCGGGGGCTTCAATGTCGGGAGCCCCGACCGCCCCGACGTGCAGCAGCAGCATGTTCGCCCGGCCCGGATCGCGGGGCTTGGGTTGACCCGCTGCGGACCTTTCACCGTCCGGCGCGGCCTGGAACGTGGCAACTTCAACAGCCTGACCGCGGGAGAAGACGGCAGGGGAAGAGAAAAGACATTCTAGCCTTCCATCACAGTGAGGAGGGACTGGAGGAGACTCACTGTGATGGATGTTTCTTCTTTTTGTTTTGTGTTGGTTGTGATTGTGTGTGAAATTGTTTATTTTTATTGCTCTATTGCTGGACTGTGGATGACCTTTCATTTCACTGCACATCTTGTCTGTGTAAGTGACAAATAAACTTGACTTGACTTGCAGAGCACAGCCAAAGTCTGTCCCAACATTATTGGACTCCCTGTCAGAGCCCTCTCTCTACACCCTCTGCGACCAGCAGATGCTCAGGTCAGCTGGCAGGGTTTTACAGGACCCCTCACATGTCCTGTTCCCTGTGTTTGAGTGGCTCCCCTCAGGATGCCGGCTTTGCTGCCCAGGCTGTGGGACACAGAGAAGAAGGACAACCTTTGTCACCAAGGCTGTTCAGCTCCTCAATGCCCAACCCCCCCTGTCCCACTGCTCACCCTCGTAATCCCCCCCCCCGATAGGTTTTGTACTACTCCACCTGCCTTTGTCCCGCGGGGACAAATAAAGTGTTTTTGAACTTGAACTTGAGCTTTGAATGAACCACCACGGACGTTAGTACCACAGGTCGGAAGGTACTGAGAGAGGATGTCACCTTACCCTTATTGATGTTCTTTTAGAGCAGGCGGGAACCACAGGCCTTAGTAATGAGAGGTTGAAAATGTCCACAAAACCACCTGTGGCCTGTGCAGGTTTTATGAACAC
The DNA here is from genome assembly GCF_053455715.1 of Rhinoraja longicauda. Classification (NCBI taxonomy): domain Eukaryota; kingdom Metazoa; phylum Chordata; class Chondrichthyes; order Rajiformes; family Arhynchobatidae; genus Rhinoraja; species Rhinoraja longicauda. The sequence continues at coordinate 3,536,306 of NC_135982.1, read as the reverse complement.
GATCAGGTACACCATGGGGGCTGGGTGATTCCCCAGGGCTCACCCTGAGATTACAGTGTTACCAAGGGCCGTGGAGGCCAGCGGAGGTACATGTAACGTTTACAAGGATGAGGAGAGACAACACTGACACTTACTGCATAGTGAACGGCCTGGATTGAGTGGATGTGGAGAGGATGTTTCCACTGGTGGGAGAGTCTAAGACCAGAGGCCATCACTTCAGAATAAAAGGGCATACCTTCAGAAAGGAGATGAGGAGACATTTCTTTACTCAGAGGGTGGTGAAGCTTTGGGAATTCATGGCCACAGAAGGCTGTGGAGGCCAAGTCAACGGATATTTTTAAGGCGGAGAATGACAGATTCTTGATTAGTGCGGGTGTCAGAGGTTATGGGGGGAAGGCAGGAGAATGGGGTTAGGAGGGAGAGATAGATCAGCCATGATTGAATGGCGGAGTAGACTAGATGGCCTGAATGGCCTCATTCTGCTCCTATCACTTATAATCATGAACTCAATGTTCTCCCTGTTGAAGTGGGCGTAGAACGCATTGAGCTGGGGCAGGAGTGACAACTCACTGTAGCTTTAGCTGCCACTTAGGTCAACTGTTCACGGTGTAGAATCCGTCTCAGTTCACACTGATGCCGCACTCTGTAATGTCTATCAGCAGAGGCTAGTGTGAAGCATATGTCACATTAGTTTAAAAAATCCGTTTGAAGAAGATAAACAAATTGATGTCCGTACTTACATTTGAATGGAAAGTAATCCAGTGGTAGCCACACACTTCATGAATCAGGAATTCAACTAAGGCTGAAATGATTAATTGTCAGAATTGACGATTTTATTACCTGAGCAACTGAGCCACTGCAAACTTTTGTGTGAAATCACCATTTATTACAGCTCTCCCTAACATGCCCACGGACATTTCAGTCCACATTTCTCTTCTGAAGAAGCCACGAGGCTCGAGATGAAAGTGAGCTCTCCTTCAGAGACACAGAAAACCCCCCTGACCAGCCTGCGACTGAGGAGTCTTGGACCATCGACAGATCTATTCAAACAAGATCCTGTGAGCCTCTCAATGTTCAATGTTCAATGTCGCTTTATAGTCACATCTACAACTCCACAGTGAAATTCTTCTTGCATATTTACACATGCAGGTGCCGCCAGGTTTTGGTGGCTCTTCCACAAACCCAGAGTCCGGTCGGCCCGTGCGCTCGGTCTACTGGAGCGGGTCCCCATCCAGGAAAGCCCCAGGCTCCTGCAGGGCCTTTCTCCGTCGCCTTCGACCCGATCGGCCCATGAACCGACATCTCTCTCCCCGCCCGCCCATCTTTGTGTCTTTGTGCAGGTGCATCCTGCAGCTCAAACAAGGTCCCAGTTTTACAAATTCCTCCCACGACATTATTGAACCGGACACATTCACAACTCACCTGATTACTTTGACCACTGCAGTGCCAGTCGCTTTGGTCGCTTAAGGGCAAAGACCCAGATTCTCAGCGTAGAGGTGCAGACCAGAAGGTCTCATCTTTAATTCCTGGCTAGCGCTGATAATAACAATGGGTCAAGAGAGGTGTTAAATACTAGGCAGTGCTTCCATTCCTGGTGCTAACAAGTGTTCCCCTCCTCTCCTCCCCCGACACTGAGCCTAACCCTGCTACTGATGCCTCTCCCCAGCTCCCTACTGCACGTGATCACCTGGCCCAGTTCCCAGCTACCTCCTGATGTGCTCCTGAACCTCCCCCCCCCAACCCCCAGCCACCTCCCCCACCCCCAGCCTGTTTCTCATCCCTGCTCAATGACCCATGCACCCTAACCTTCGACCCAAGGAACTACCCAAGTGAGTTTTTGCTCATAAAGGCTTTTCCAACATAAACCCTTGGGCTGTGCACATAATACTTTGTTACAACAGCAGATTCATGTACCGTACATTCAAGAGTCAAGAGTGTTTTATTATCATATGTCCGGAAACAGAACAGTTTACGTAGGAACTGCAGACGCTGGTTTAAACCGAAGACAGACACAAAAAACTGGAGTAACTCAGCGGGTCAGGCAGCATCTCTGGAGAAGCGTCTGGACCCAAAACGTCACCTTTTCTTTTTCTCCAGAGATGCTGCCTGACCTGCTGAGTTACTCCAGCTTTTTGCATCTGTCTTCAATTAATTTCTTACTCGCAGCAGCACAACACAATATGTAAACATAGTGCACTGTAAACAAAAGTTCCGTTCGTACGTATGGCCTCTCACCGCCAGCGCATGAGATCCCGGGCCCAACACATCCCTCTTTGAGCCTACATTGAGTGGTTGTGGAAGAACGTCCAAGCCAAAGTGAGAAAGCCCCCAGTACACTGCGTGATCGTACATTACACACAGCGTAGACAAAGTCAATCTTCACGTGCCTGTCTTTTTGGTGCCTATCTTCGGTTTAAACCAGCATCTGCAGTTCCTTCCCACATCATTCTCGATCATCTGTTTTCTTTCGACTCTTAAATAACTATTGATAAAGTTCATTTGGAAAAAAAACTGCAGATGCTGGTTTAAATCGAAGGTAGACACAAAATGCTGGAGTCACTCAGCGGGTCAGACAGCATCTCAGGAGAGAAGGAATGGGTGACGTTTCGGGTCGAGACCCTTCTTCAGACTGATGAAGTTCAACCTGACTTCAACCACAATAATTAGAGTGCTAGGGATCCCTGACAGAGACGGGGATTGCTATGAAGGTGGAGAATGTTAGTGTGATGGGAGGAGGCATTGCAAGATAATCTTTGAGGCTCAGAGTTCAGAGCAGTGTTTTTTTTAAATGGAAATAACTGTGATTCAGAATCTATCTGTTTGATTGTTAAATTGGTGGATGATAGTAAAACAGGCTCTATCAAATCTGGACAACCACATTTGATCATTTATGTAGGTGGGCAGACAACTGGTAGGCGAAATGTAACAGCAAAGGCAAAAATATATTGTACGCTTTAAGTACATTTAAAAAAAGTCTTGGCTGACTCATAGAAAAGTAGAAGGATAAATGGCAGGCTTGAAGCAGTGGAAGATGCTGCATTCCTCAAACTAATACCTCTTTCCAGCTCCGACATCTTACTCCTTCCACAATCTCCCGGGATTTACATGCTGCAGATGTTTTGTTTACTTTAGTTTAGAGATATAGCGCGTAAACAGGCCCTTCGGCCCATCGAGTCCGCACTGACCAGCGATCCCCGCACATTAACCCTCTACATTCTCTCGGGACAATTTACATTTATACCAAGCCAATTAACCTGCAAACCTGTACATCTTTGGTATCACAAAATGCTGGAGTAACTCAGCATGTCTGGCAGCATCTAGGAGAGAGAGAATGGGTGATGTTTTGGGTTGAGACCCTTCTTCAGACTAGCAGAAGAATCAGTCTGAAGAAGGGTCTCGACCCGAAACGTCACCCATTCCCTCTCTCCTAGATGCTGCCTGACCTGCTGAGTTACTCCAGCATTTTGTGATACCTTCGATTTGTACCAGCGTCTGCAGTTATTTTCCTGTACGTCTTTAGAGTGTGGGAGGAAACCGAAGATCTCGGAGAAAACCCACGTGGTCACGGGAGAACGTACAAACTCCGTACAGACAGCACCCATAGTCAGGATCGAACCCGGGTCTCCGGCGCTATGAGGTTGTAGCCACTGCGCCACCATGCCACACAGATGATGTATATCTCAGTTCCATCCAACACCTCTACCCTCAGCCACAAATGATCTTCACGCCTTCACAGTAATTAAAAAAAAATTCAAAATAAACTTTATTCAGGATAAGAAATATACACAAAACAAGAACTGTGCAAAATTCCTCCGAGATTCTCAGCAGCTACACGTACATTCATTAGAGTTATATTTGGTAATGTTCCCAAAAACCTTAGTTATACCCGACCCCCATGTGGCCCCTTGGGGTGAGATCCCTTCCCTTGTTTGGGGGACGTCTCCAACACACCCTGCCCCCCGTGTCCAGCAGCGGAAGGACCCTAGACTGTGGTCCTCCCCCACAGAGCCTTGGTGTTGGCTGCACTGGGCTGCAGTGCGTCCCTCAGCACGTACTCCTGTAGTCTGCAGCGGGCCAGTCGGCAACATTCCCCCACGGACAGCTCGCTCCGCTGGGAGGTCAACAAGGTTCAGGCCAACCACACTAGTTCTATGTTATCCCAATTTCTCATCCACTCCCAACACATTAGGGGCAGTCTTACAGGGGCCAAGTAAGTTGTCAAGCCGCACATTTAGGTCCTGGTGGGTCTGACACAAATAACACAGTGAAGTAATGGAGTGAAGGCCTGGTAACTGGATGGAGGAGCTGGGCATGGACCTGCACGGTGTGTAACCTGTGGCCACATAGGGGCAGAGTGTAGCGGAGGGTGGTCGTCCAACCGTGGAGCCGATGGAGATGCTGGACGCGAGGAGCAAGGCCTGGTGGGAGGGTGAACCGGGGCAATGCCTCCAGCGCCTCAATGGCCGCCTGCAGGAGGCGCCACCGGGACACCAAGATGGCCGGGCGAGGAGAGGGACATCACTTCACGGGCCCATCTGGTCAAGGGGACGGAGGAAGGCCCTGCAGGAGCCTGGGGCTTTCTGGGATCAGAGACCGCTCCAGTACATCGAGCACTTGGACGGACCAGACTTTGGATTTTGGAAACGGCATAAAAACATGGCAGTGCCCGCATGTGTAAATTTGTAAAGATAATTTGTCTGTGCACTCACCATTAAACCATTGAGAAAGCAATTCCTTCTCAAAGTTGCAGAGGGGCCACCAGCCTTTGCCCGCATTTCTCTCACATGCAGCTGGAGATATTTTGGATGGCGCGGTGGTGCAGCTGGTAGTGCCACTGCCTCACAGTGCCAGAGACCCGGGTTCTCTCTCAGTGTTGAAATGTGGTCCCACACAATGACCTGTGTGCAGTTCATGTACCTTAAGGGGCAGGTATTTTTCAGGTAGTCACCAGCTCCAGTTCGGTCTCATTTAAAAGATTACATCACTGAATGAACTAAAGAAACAAAGGATAGAATCTCCAATTTAGTTTTGAGATGCAGTGTGGAAGCAGGCCCTTCAGCCCACCGAATCCATGCCGGCAGTATACACAAAATGCTGGAGTAACTCAGCGGGTCAGGCAGCATCTAGGAGAGAAGGAATGGGTGACGTTTCGGGTCAAGTGCCTTCATCAGACCTCGGCAATCCATGCCGACCCTCGGTCACCAATTCACAATAGTTCTCGGTTATCCCACTCTCTCATTCAGTGTAGGACAATAACTGCAGATGTTGGTACAAATCGAGGGTATCACAAAATACTGGAGTAACTCAGCAGGTCAGGCAGCATCTAGGAGAGAGGGAATGGGTGACGTTTCGGGTCGAGACCAGTCTAAAGAAGGGTCTGTTCAGTCTTCTTCAGACTGGTCTCGACCCGAAACGTCGCCCATTTCCTCTCTCCTAGATGCTGCCTGACCTGCTGAGTTACTCCAGCATTTTGTGATACCTCTCTCTCATTTATTCCATACCCATTAGTCCTGTTAACCTACAAAGCCACATGTCTTTGGGATGTGGGAATAAACCGGACTACCTGGAGGAACCCATGTAGTCACAGGGAGAGCATGTAAACTCCACACAGACAGCACCCACGGTCAAGATCGAATGCGGGTCTGTGGCGCTGTGAGGCTGCGGCTCTACCAGCTGCATCACTGTGCTGCCCAAACTATTGGCAGCTACACATGAATGATAAGCAGGCAAAGGCCAGTTGCCCCTCGGGCCTGTTCAGCCGTTCAGCAAGATCATTGCTGATCCTGCACCACAGTGGGAACTTCTTTCACCAACCTTTGATTCTATTAATATCTAAAATGACCTTTGTCTTGAACCTGCTCTGTGTCTGAGCCTCTACAGCCATTTGGAACAGAGAATTCCAAAGATTCACCACTCTTTAGTTGAAGAAACTCTTCCACAAACCCAGAGTCCGGTCCAAGATGCCCCATCTAAGCCAGTCCAATTTTCTCGCATTTGGCCCATATCCCTGTCTAAACCTTTACTACCGACATACCTGTTCAAGTGTCTTTTAAATGCTGTTACAGTACCTGCCTCAACTACCTCCTCTGGCAATTCATTCCATACACCCACCACCCCCTGTGTGGAAAAGTTGCCCCTCAGGTTCCTATTAAATCTTTCCCCTCTCACCTTAAACCTTATCTGGTTCTTGATTCCCAGACTCTGGGTAAAAGCCTGGGTAAAAGCATTGATCCTATCTATTCCCCTCATGATTTTATACACAAACTTCTCATCGATATTCTGAATGACCAGACCCTTATTTTAAGAGTGTCATCTTTGGTTTCAGTGCCCCAGCTAAAGGAAACCTTATTCCTGCATTAACCATGTCATAGACTTTGAGAATTTTGCACTTTTCCATGAGATCTCCTCTCGTTCTTCTCAACTTAGAGAGTACAAGCCCAGTGTCCTGTTTAGTTTACATTTACAGCGTGGAAACAGGCCCTTCGGTCCACCGAGTCCAATCCGACCCTCGGTCACACATTCACACAAGTTCTATGTTATCCCACTCTCTCATTCACTCACTACAGACCAGCAATTTACAGAGGCCAATTAACCTACAAACAAGGAACAGACACAAAATGCTGGAGTAACTCAGCGGGACAGGCGGCATCTCTGGAGAGAAGGAATGGGTGACGTTTCGGGTCGAGACCCTTCTTCAGACTCGAAACGTCTCCCATTCCTTCTCTCCAGAGATGCTCCCTGTCCCGCTGAGTTACTCCAGCATTTTGTGTTTATCTACAAATCTGCACGTCTTTGAGATGTGGGAATAAACCAGAGCACCCAGAGGAAACAGGGAGAACGTGAAAACTCCACACAGGTAGCGCCCAAGAGTAAACTACCCGCATTCTGACCACCCAGCCATGCCTGGCATCAGTCTGGTGATGGGCATTCCTACTGTGGTCACAGTGGGCACCAAGGGCTAGCTTCCAATCAGCCAGTTTCAGAATCAAACAGCCATCTCATCCTGATGCTCCTTACATACCTCTTAGACTAGCGGCTCCCAAACTATTTCATCTGCGGCTGAAAATTGATCAAACATTTGGACTTACAGCCCATATTTTTAAGATGGCATGAATTGATATTTCTGTCAAAATGACTTGAGCATTCATAATGTTTAACTTTGGTTTTGCAGCTTATTAATCACAAAATTACAGCATTAAATAAATATCAAAGGAAACATTGAATGGCTGCTTTAAAAAACAAAGAATCTCAAAAAAGGAAATTTCACACAGTAAGACCCTATGACGCTAGGACTCTATGAAATGGGCTATTGTGGACTCTACCCCAGCTAAACATTTTTCCAAGGAGAAATAATTCTGTCCATGGCCTTAGAACGACCTGGATGGAACCAGTTAAGTCACTCACTCACTCATAGACTCACTGTGAATATTGTGACAACATTGGATGTTCACCCAGTCCACCGACCTGCCCCTACGGAGCTGAAACCTGTACAACAGCCACAGGGCTACACATCAACTGTTCCAACAGAGGTTAGACACAAAATGCTGGAGTAACTCAGTGGGACAGGCAGCTTTTCCGGAGAGAAGAAAAGAGTGATCTTTCGGGTCGAGACGTCACTTATTCCTTCTCTCCAGAGATGCTGCCCGTCCCGCTGAGTTACTCCAGCATTTTGTGTCTAACTTCGGTATAAAGCAGCTTCTGAAGTTCCTTCCAAAGCAACTGTTTCAACAGCTTGTGCCAAAATCTTCCATCAACTTTTGCGGAATTTTGAGGGGGGGGGGGGGGGGGGGGGAGGGGAGGGGAGACTCTGTCAGACTCACAGAGTCAGAGTCTCATATATTTTTGGATCCTTTCACAGCCCAATTTTCAATTGCAATTTTGTGCCGGAGCTGGAGATTGGGAACCAGCATTTTAAACTTTCCTTTCACTTTACCTTCAGTTTAGTAACAATTTTCGAATGACTAATGTTTAAATTACATCCAATAATTGTGATTTTGCTCTCTTTCCTGTTGATGACGTCATATAAATAATAGACAGATTAAGATTCCATTTAATAATATTTCTCTGCTAAACATATGGTAATATACTGTATGAAATGAAATTTTTAGATAGTGTACCCACGATCTCATATCATAACTGCAATGTATTTTAGCCTCTGTTACTTTGTAAAAGTAAAGTTCCTTTGCCATAACATGAACAATCTATTAAAAAGTCCACTTATTTACAACTTAATGACCCGTAGTGAATTAAATTCATTTCCATTAAATCAGCCCAATGCAATGGAAAATGTAAACTTCATGCAGTCTTTGAATATATCATTACAATTTATATTAGCAGTGCCACCATTTCCATATAAAAAAATAAACATGAACAGCAATTTCAAAACACCCAGACTCCATTTTTTTTTCTGTAAACTCCAAAAGTTTCAGAACACAAATGTTACATTGCCCTTTTGAGCAGATGATTCCCTGGTGTATCCCAGTCAATCCCAGTTCATCCCAGTTGATCCCAGATTCATGAGCAGAATAGGCGGAGTGCTGGAGTAACTCAGCGGGTCAGGCAGCATCTCAGGAGAACATGGATAGGTGATGTTTTGGGTCGGAACCTTTCTTCAGACTGATTCTGGGGATGGGGGAGGGGGGGAACAAAAGCTAGAAGAGAGATGGGGCAGAACAAAGCCTGGCAGGTATTAGGCCAACACAGGTGAGGAGGGTTATTAGATCGGCAAATGGTTGGACAAAGGCCAGAGATGAAAAGGCAGAAAGTGTGAGGCAGAAGGATGGAAGAGTTGCGAATTGTGAAGCTGGAGGAAGGAATGACCAATTATCTGGATTCTTGAAAGCATCCCTCTCTTGAAAGAGTTAGATAGAGCTCTTAATGATAGCGGAGTCAAGGGATATGGGGAGAAGGCAGGAACGGAGTACTGATTGTGCATGATTAGCCATGATCACGGTGAATGGCGGTGCTGGCTCTAAGGGCCGAATGGCCTACTCCTGCACCGGTTGTCTATTGTCTATTGTCTATAATCCAGGGGAGGGGGGAGTGGGGGGGGGGAGTGGGGGGGGGGAGGAGAAATAGGTTTGAGTCCAGGTTAAACACAGGGGAGGGGGGAGACTCTGTCAAAGTCACAGAGTCATAGTCTCAGAATCACAGAGTCTCAGAGTCACAGTCTCGGAGTCACAGAATCACAGAGTCACCGAGTCTCAGAGTCAAGAGTCTTAGTCTCAGAGTCTGAGAGTCACAGAGTCACAGAGTCAGAGTGACAGTCATAGAGTCATACAGCGTGGAAACAGGCCCTTTGGCCCAACTTGCCCACACTGACCAACATGTCCCACCTACACTAGTCCCACTTGCCTGCATTTGGCCGGAATCCCTAAATCCCAGCTCGTTCCATGCACCCACCACCCTTTGCGTGAAAAGGTTGCCCTACAGAATTCCTATAAAATCTTTCCCCCTTCACCTTAAACCCATGCCCTCTGGATCTTGATTCCTTCACTCTGGGCAAGAGACTCTGTGCGTCTACCCGATCTATTCCTCTCATGATTTTATCCTCACCCAGTTTCACTCTTTCTGCCTGGACTAAAAGGTTATCCGATCTTCCTTTAATGAAGAAGAGCTAGTATTGAGCAGAATGAGATGGCCATCAACTAACAGGCTGTAACCATTCTGTGATTGTATACAACTGAGCAATGGAGATAATTATGTATTTATTTTTTGCGTCATTGCATTAGAAAAAATTAAACTATTCAGTAAAGGAGCTATTTAGAGACAATCACCAACGCTTCAGAAGCTCGCAACATGGAAAAGGGATTTGTTTAAACTCATGTCCAACGGTAGGCTCCACAACAATAAAATGGCTTCCGATCTTTCATGACCCCATTGAGTATAGCTACTGAGAAAGAGTTAACTGTGGACAGAGTGGATGATGAGGGTGGCAGTCTCACCTTTAATGGTGCAGAAATGACCGCTGACCACTGATGGGGAGGTTTAGGTTTATTGTTATCATGTTTAGTTTAGTTTGTTGTCATGTGTACTGAGGTACAGTGAAAAGCTTTTGTTGCGTGCTAAGCAGACAGTGGATGGACATGGCTACAATCGAGACATCCACAGTGTACAGATGTGTAGGAAAATAACTGCAGATGCTGGTTCAAATCGAAGGTAGACACAAAATGGTGGAATAACTCAGCGGGTCAGGGGAGAAGGAATGGGTGACGTTGCGGGTCGAGACCCTTCTTCAGACTGATGTCAGGGGAGGGGGCGGAACAAAGATAGGATGTAGTTGGAGACAGGAAGACAGTGGGAGAACTGGGAAGGGGGAGGGGAAAGAGAGGGACAGAGGAACTATCTGAAGTTCACAATGTACAGATACTTGATAAAGGGAATAACGTGAATAACGTTTAGTGCAAGATAAAGTCCAGTAACGACCGATCAAAGATAGTCCGATGGTCTCCAATGAGGTAGATAGTACAGTTTTGCGTGCTATCCAATCAGATTAGATAATATTGTACGTAAAGAAAATCAAGTCAGACTCAAGTGCAATAGGTAAAGGCACATGCAAGATACAGAGTGCAGAATATAGCTTTCAGCATTGTAGTGTACCAATTCCAGAGATAAAGTCCAATGGCTGCAATGGGGTAGAGGTGAATCAGACTGTACCCTAGCTAAAGGAAGGACCATTCACCCACCTGATAACAGAGAGGAAGAAGCTGTTCCTGAGTCTGGTGGTTCGGGCATTCAAGCCTCTGTATCTTCTACCTGACACGAGCAAGGAGAAGGACTGAATGGGGTGGGGCAAGTCTTTCATTGTGTTGGCTGCTTTTCTGTGGCAGCGTGAGGAATAGATTGAGTCAAGTGTGGGGAATCTGGTCTGTGTGATGGGCCGGGCGGTGCCCACAACAGTATCTCCTGCCCAGTGGGAGCAGGGAGAGGAAGGAATGAGCGGGGGTAAGGCAAGTCTATGATTATGTTGGCTGCTGTAGGGATGGGATCCGAACAAAGATAACAATATGTGATCTCATTTGTGTCTTTCCCAAAAGCTCAGGACATTCCAGAGTGGTGCACAGTCAAAGAAAGGCATTTGCACTGCAGATTCTGTTGCAACGGAGTGACCCTCTGCAACCCATGTGTGCATCCCAAGATCCTACTAAGAATAGACAATAGACAATAGACAATAGGTGCAGGAGTAGGTCATTCGGCCCTTCGAGCCAGCACCGCCATTCAATGTGATCATGGCTGATCATTCTCAATCAGTACCCCGTTCCTGCCTTCTCCCCATACCCCCTGACTCCGCTATCCTTAAGAGCTCTATCTAGCTCTCTCTTGAATGTATTCAGAGAATTGACCTCCACTGCCCTCTGAGGCAGAGAATTCCACAGATTATTTCATATTTCATATTTTCATATTTCAGATACAGCGCGGAAACAGGCCTTTTCGGCCCACCAAGTCCGCGCCGCCCAGCGATCCCCGCACATTAACACTATCCTACACACACTAGGGACAATTTTTACATTTACCCAGTCCATTAACCTACATACCTGTACGTCTTTGGAGTGTGGGAGGAAACCGAAGATCTCGGAGAAAACCCACGCAGGTCACGGGGAGAACGTACAAACTCCTTACAGTACAGCACCCGTAGTCAGGATCGAACCTGAGTCTCCGGCGCTGCATTTGCTGTAAAGCAGCTACTCTACTGCTGCGCCACCGTGCCACCCGTGATTCACAACTCTCTGACTAAAAAAGTTTTTCCTCATCTCTGTTCTTAAACTGTGGCCCCTGGTTCTGGACTCCCCCAACATTGGGAACATGTTTCCTGCCTCTAACATGTCCAACCCCTTAATAATCTTATACGTTTCGATAAGATCCCCTCTCATCCTTCTAAATTCCAGTGTATACAAGCCTAGTCGCTCCAGTCTTTCAACATATGACAGTCCCGCCATTCCGGGAATTAACCTAGTAAACCTACGCTGCACGCCCTCAATAGCAAGAATATCCTTCCTCAAATTTGGAGACCAAAACTGCACACAGTACTCATGAGCTCATGACCCGATGAATTATTTAGTGATGTATATCGGGTGTAAATATTGGCCAGGGAACCAGGGTGGACAGTATCTACTGCTTTAAAACAACGCTTGGAAATGCTGGCTGTACCACAGTGGGAAGCATTGGCTAGGTCATGGTTTGGTATCTCATTTGAAAACTTCTGCCAATGCAGCTCCCTGAATACTCCACTGTAAATACTCATTGAGTACTGCACAATAAGTATTCCCTCTCTGATTACTGTGTACTACACACTGTGTACTATTCACTGTGTACTACTACACTGTAAGTATTCACCAAGTACTGCATAGTAAGTATTCACTGGTGATAGACACAAAAAGCTGGCGTAACTCAGCGGGACAGGCAGCATCTCAGGAGAGAATGAATGCGTGACGTTTCAGGTCGAGACCCTTCTTCGGAGTCTTGACCCGAAACGTCACCCATTCCTCTCCAGAGATGCTGCCTGTCCCACTGAGTTACTCCATCTTTTTGTGTCTATCTTCGGTTTAAACCAGCACCTGTAGTTCCTTCCTACACAAGCGTTCACTGGCATTCTGTGCCCATTGTCAGGAATCTACAGCCACTGACAGAGATACTCAGAGATCACTCAATTTACAAGCACGACTATTTAAAATAAATGAAAAGGGAACGACATCACCAGCAGAAATCATGAGGGATTAAAATGTTTTGCTCTGAAGCATTTCTTTGCCATTTTTCTGCACTATTGCCTGAGGGAAGTGGAGATGTGTTAATTGTGTGTGTGTGTGTGGGAGAGAGGGGATAGAGGTGGAGATGTGTTAATTGTGTGTGTGTGTGTGTGTGGGAGAGGGGATGGAAGGTGTGCTGTGAGAGGCGTGAGCCATTACATCAGGAAGAGCTAATTAACTCCCTCATTGGTTTTGAAACTATATGTGAAAAGACTTTAAAGTGCGAGTTTTAATTCAAGAGCCCATATAAAGGGGAAGGCTGGGGAGAAGAGGGGTACCGACCATGGCTGGTTTGGCGGAGGGATTCTCCCAGCCACAGACAGACAGAAAGATGAGCTCAAAGAGAGACAGAAAGTGCTGGAGTAACTCAGCGGGTCAGGCAACATCTCTTGAGAAAAGGAATAGGTGATGTTTCGGGTCGAGACCCTTCTTCAGACTGGGCCTGGTCTCGACCCGAAACGTCACCTATTCCTTCTCTCCAGAGATGCTGCCTGTCCCGCTGAGTTACTCCAGCACTTTGTGTCTATCTTCGGTGTAAACCAGCGCCTGCAGTTCCTTCACACACAGAAAGATGAGGTTGCCTTTCTGGCCGTCCTTGGTCAGAGCAAGAGACAGACCGAGTACACTGCACAGTTCCACGATAGCACACGGGGTCCTGTTGATGCCCAGAGCACCAGTTGGCATGGTACAAGATGCAACCAGCTCTGCAGCTCTCCACATGTGGCCATCGCCACAGTGCCTCTTATTTCAAGCTCCTCCTCCACACCCTCCACTTCCTCACCCTCATCCACAGCCCGGCGGTCGGTCTTGCCCTCTGGTCACGAGGTGGCCCCCCGGTGGGGGTCCCTCTACGCAGGGATTCTGCCCCTCTCCATTGGGGACCTGGGGTGGAGGGGACTGCACCGAGGAGTCCCCTGCAACCTGTTCCTCGCGCGGTTCACAGACTCGCCAGCCGCCTGCCACTGTTGCGGGCTGGAGGAGTCTGTGTACCACGTGTACATGGAGTGTGTGAGTCTGTGTACCACGTGTACATGGAGTGTGTGAGTCTGTGTACCATGTATACATGGAGTGTGTGAGTCTGTGTACCATGTGTACATGGAGTGTGTGAGACTGTATACCACGTGTACATGGAGTGTGTGAGTCTGTGTACCACGTGTACATGGAGTGTGTGAGTCTGTGTACCACGTGTACATGGAGTGTGTGAGTCTGTGAACCACGTGTACATGGAGTGTGTGAGGTTGCAGCCCCTGTTCCAATATCTAAAGGGGCTGCCCCTTGCCTTCTGGCTGCACTTCTCACCCACCATCCTCATCTTTGGACACCGTGTGCGTAGGGGAGAGGGTGGGGCTGAAGATGTCCTTGTTGGGTTGCTCCTGGGCCTGGCCAAGCTGGCCATCCGCGAGTCATGGCGTCAGGCGGAAGAGGGCTCTGCCCGTGCCGGCTGCCTGCCCCTTTTCCGGGGTTACGTCCGCGCCCGGGTGGTGTTGGAGAGGGACTACGCGCTGTCCACGGGAACCCTGGGGGATCTCCGGGACCGCTGGGCACCGCGGGGGATTGGATGCATCCTTGACAAGGATGGGGAAATAGTTATTTCATGTTCAGTGTTTGAGAATATTTGTATTATGCTGGCGGGTTTGTTTGTATTGTTTCAGTATTGTACATATTATTGTAAAAAATTGATTACATTTATTTTTGGTTAAAAAAAAGTGCCTCTTATTTAAGATTCGATGGTGCAAAGGCTCAATGGATATTTATTGTCACATATGCAATTAAACATTACACAGTGAAAGTCATTTTGCATCTAATAATAATGCCATAATGTCACAGGTGTGGTGACGGTTTATCGAGTTCAAAGACCTACAATTCCCTCCCTAAAAGTCTTCACCACTTTCCTCCTGCACCTTTAGCCAATGACTCATCTGTGACCAAATGGACACAGGGTTAATCTGTCATTTTGTAGCTCAGTGTCAAATTCTGTAGGCGTGCACTCCCCCTACACTCGTGTCCTGTGAATCTGCCATGTTGGAAGCTTCTTCCTTTGTCCCTGTGCGGATAGTTGGGTCAAGGTCAATATTTATTGGCCGTCCTTGAGTGTCCTGGGGCCAGCTGCATGCAAAGCCATCCCTACTCACCGTTACTCACCCTAGTCCCGCTGAGTTACTCCAGCATTTTGTGTCTCTCCTCAATATACAATACAATACAATACAATACAATATATCTTTATTGTCATTGTACAGGGGTACAACGAGATTGGGAATGCGCCTCCCATACGATGCAATAATTTAATTAATTTAAACAACAACCCAACGGAACAAATTGTAACAGTTTTAAGACAGAATAAAGTGCAAGTAGGTCTGTGCCGGATCACTGTGCGATGTGACCATCCGGCTCAGCAGGACCGGTTCATAGCAGCTATGGCCCTGGGGATGAAGCTGTTCCTGAGTCTGGAGGTGCGGGCGTAGAAGGCCTTGTATCGTCTGCCCGATGGAAGGAGTTCGAACAGACTGTTGCAGGGGTGTTAAGAGTCTTTGTGGATGCTGGTGGCCTTTCTGAGGCATCGTGTGTTGTAGATGCCCTCCAAGGCTGGTAGCTGTGTTCCGATGGCCCTCTGAGCTCTATGGACTACCCGCTGTAGAGCTTTCCTTTCTGCCTCTGTGCAGCTGAGATACCACACAGGGATGCCATGTGTTAGGATGCTCTCTATGGTGCAGCGGTAGAAGGTCGTCAGCAGCTGTTGGGGTAGACCAGACTTTTTCAGTGTTCTTAGGTAGAACAGTCGTTGCTGTGCCTTCTTGACCAGCGCAGCAGTGTTATTGGACCATGTTAGGTCCTCCGAAATGTGAGTGCCCAGAAACTTGAAGCTGGACACTCTCTCCACACTGTCCCCGTTGATAGAGATCGGGGCATATTCCCCGTTATGTGACCTACGGAAGTTGATGATCAGCTCCTTGGTCTTGACATCTGCAGGTTCCTTCCTTCTCTCCACTCCCACCCTGCCTCCTTCTTGCTGCTACTGTTGGGCAGGAGGTACAGAGGTCCCACACTGCCACATCCAGGAGCAGCTACTTTCCTGCTGCCACAGAGAAGGGTGGAGGGAGCCGGTGGTGGGGAGTGGGGCGTCAAGAACAAAGGGGGGACTCAGCGAGGGAGGGCGGGCTGCTGCCATGTTCTGCGGCAGGCAGTAGATAGCAATGTGCGGTTTCTATTTTTGTCACTTTCTCGGCACCAAAACGTGGTGCGACCTGGGCACTGCCCAGCTGAGGTGTGCGGTATGATTGTACCGGCTTGCATGCAGAACAAAGCATCTCACTTCACCCATGTACACGGGACAATAAAGTATCACTGGATCATTGAATCCTGAATGTCCAGCAACAAAGCAGATTACAGACAACGGGAGACACTCTCCAGCCCAGCTTGGGCACTCACCTCTCCACCACTGAGGGCATCGAAAAGAGGTGTTGCTTCAATAAGGTGGCCAATAAGGGAAGTTTTTTTTAAAAATAATTTTATTTTTGAAAAGCATATGTACAAGTAGAAATAAAAAAAACACATTTGTTACAAAGTTCTTACATAGCTTCAATTTTTAAATTTTTGAAGAGAGAAAGTAAAAATAAAAAAAAAACTATAGACTTGGGGGAGAGAAGAGGGTTAAAAAAAAAAAGATATAACAATAAAAATTAAAGGGAGTAGATCCGGGAGACAATAACCACAGTTGTACATCCAACCCCTAACTCAAGTTTCAACTTTTAATATAATTTTTTTATTTTAGTCCTGTGCCAAACCCATTTACTTTTCTAAAAATTCAATAAATGGAGACCATATTTTTAAAAACAACTCAGGTTTGTCGATTAAGGCAAACCTTATTTTTTCAAAATGCAGGGTCTCTGTCATTTCCGTAGTCCACATTTTAATTGTGGGGGTTATTGGTTTTTTCCAAAATTTAAGTATTAATTTTTTCGCAGTTATTAAACTGTAATCAAGAAAATGTACCTGACTTGCTGTAAAATTTGTAGTATGTTCTGATAATCCTAATATAATTAATTTTGGATCCATATCTAATTTTTTATTAATAACTTTAGAAACTATTTTAAAAATCTCCAACCAGAAGTTTTGCATTTTTATACAAGTTATGAAAATATGAGTTAAATTAGCTTCTTGAAATTGACATTTATCACAAATAGGAGAGATACTAGGAAAAATCCTATTTAATTTCGTCTTCGAATAATGTAATCTATGTATTATTTTAAATTGTATTAAGGAATGTCTAGTATTCAATGAACATTGATGTATATGTTGTAAACTTTCATCCCATATATCTTGCCTTATAAATTGATTCAATAAGGGAAGTTAGGGATGGAATAAAACTAAAAGAAAAGATGTACAACACAGCAAAGAGTAGCGGGAAGCCAGAGGATTGGGAAAGTTTCATCGGACAACAGAAGGTAACAAAACAGGCAATACGGGCTGAAAAGATGAAGTACGAGGGGAAGCTGGCCAAGAATATAAAGAAGGACAGTAAAAGCTTCTTTAGATATGTTAAGAGAAAGAGAGTAGCAAAGTCAAATGTGGGTCCCTTGAAGGCAGACACGGATGAAATTATTATGGGTAACAAGGAAATGGCAGAAGAGTTGAATGGCAGAAGAGTTGAAGTGTTGAACATTTGAAGAGTTGAAAATGTTTGGATCTGTCTTCACTAAAGAAGACACAAGCAATCTCCCAGATGTACTGGAGGACAGAGAATCTAGGGGGGTAGAGGAACTGAAAGAAATTTGCATTAGGCGAGATATATTATTGGGTAGACTAATGGGACTGAAGGTTGATAAATCCCCTGGGCCTGATGGTCTGCATCCCAGGGTACTCAGGGAGGTGGCTCTAGAAATAGTGGACGCATTGGTGATCATTTTCCGATTTTCAATAGATTCAGGATCAGTTCCTGTGGATTGGAGGATAGATAATGTTATCCCACTTTTCAAGAAAGGAGCGAGAGAGAAAACAGGGAATTACAGACCAGTTAGCCTGACTTCGGTGGTGGGGAAGATGCTGGAGTCAATTATAAAAGAGGTAATAACGGTGCATTTGGATAGCAGTAAAAGGATAAATCCAAGTCAGCATGAATTTATGAAAGGGAAATCATGCTTGACTAATCTTCTGGAATTTTTTGAGGATGTGACAAGTAAAATGGAGCCAGTGGGTGTAGTGTATCT
Organism: Rhinoraja longicauda; assembly: GCF_053455715.1. NCBI lineage: Eukaryota > Metazoa > Chordata > Chondrichthyes > Rajiformes > Arhynchobatidae > Rhinoraja > Rhinoraja longicauda. The sequence continues at coordinate 3,518,359 of NC_135982.1, read as the reverse complement.
AGACTTTCAGAAAGCCTTTGATAAGGTCCCACACAGGAGATTGGTGAGCAAAATTAGAGCACATGGTTTTGGGGGTAGGGTGTTCACATGGATAGAAAATTGGTTGGCAGACAGGAAGCAAAGAGTAGGAGTAAACAGGTCCTTTTCAGAATGGCAGGCAGTGGCGAGTGGAGTGCCGCAAGGCTCGGTGTTGGGGCCGCAACTGTTTACCATATATATTAATGATTTGGATGAGGGAATTGGAAGCAACACTAGCAAGTTTACGGATGACACAAAGCTGGGTGGCAGTGTGAACTGTGAAGAGGATGTTAGGAGGTTGCAGGGTGACCTGGACAGGTTGAGTGAGTGGGCAGATGTGTGGCAGATGCAGTATAATACAGATAAATGTGAGGTTATCCACTTTGGCGGCAAAAACAAGGAGGCAGATTATTATCTCAATGGTGTTAGGTTAGGTAAGGGGGAAGTACAGCGAGACCTGGGTGTCCTTGTACACCAGTCACTGAAAGTTGCCGTGCAGGTACAGCAGGCAGTGAAGAAAGCTAATGGCATGTTAGCCTTCATAACGAGAGGATTTCAGTATAGGAGTAAAGAGGTTCTTCTGCAGTTGTATAGGGCCCTGGTAAGACCACATCTGGAGTATTGTGCACAGTTTTGGTCACCTAATTTGAGGAAAGACATCCTTGTAATTGAGGCAGTGCAGTGTAGGTTCACGAGATTGATCCCTGGGATGGCGGGACTGTCATATGAGGAAAGATTGAAAAGACTAGGCTTGTATTCACTGGAGTTTAGAAGGATGAGAGGGGATCTTATAGAAACATATAAAATTATAAAAGGACTGGACAAGCTGGATGCAGGGAAAATGTTCCCAATGTTGGGCGAGTCCAGAACCAGGGGCCACAGTCTTAGAATAAAGGAGAGGCCATTTAAAACTGAGGTGAGAAGGAACTTTTTCACCCAGAGTTGTGAATTTGTGGAATTCTCTGCCACAGAGGGCAGTGGAGGCCAAATCACTGGATGGATTTAAGAGAGAGTTAGATAGAGCTCTAGGGGCTAGTGGAATCAAGGGATATGGGGAGAAGGCAGGCACGGGTTATTGATTGGGGACGATCAGCCATGATCACAATGAATGATGGTGCTGGCTCGAAGGGCCGAAGGGCTGAATGGCCTCCTCCTGCAACTATTTTCTATGTTTCTATGTTTCTATAAGTACACTACACTTGTCCTGGTGTAGCTCGGACATGTTGGCCGGTGTGGGCAAGTTGGGCTGAAGGGCCTGTTTCCACTCTGTATCACTATATGACAATCTGCGTGTATCATGATAACAGGCCTGTTAAGGTGCTGCATGTAAGAATTCCGTTGTCCCATTGCTGATACAAATGTCAATTAAATAGGCGTCACGGTGGCGCAGCGGTAGAGTTGCTGCCTCACAGCGCCAGAGACCCGGGTTCCTTCCTAACTACGGGTGCTGTGTGTACGGAGTTTGTACGTTCATCCCATGACCTGCGTGGGTTTTCTCCGGTATCTCCGTTTTTCTCCCACACACCAAAGATGTACAAGTTTGTAGGTTAATTGGCTTGGGATAACTAAATTGTCCCTGGTGTGTGTAGGATAGTGTTGGTGTGCGGGGATCGTTGGTTGGTGCGGACTCGGTGGGCCGAAGGGCTTGTTTCCTCTAAACTAGACTAAACTAAACTAAACTAAACACTTTTGACTCTGACTCTTGACAACTTGGCCACCTGAGGCTGCTCCTCAAAGCCCACTACTCTGCCTGGGAATTGCAGTCTCGTCAGCGTTTTCTGTTCCAAGGCATCTTACACTGATGGTCTCATGCATCAGTCTTCACAGCTGTGAATAATTTCCACGCTGTGAATGGCTTTACAGTGTAACCTGATTATCGACACAGCAGGGCTGGAGATTAACAAGATTTATTAACAGAATTAATTCAGACAACAAAACCAACCCTAAGCACAGAAGACCTCTGCAATGTGAAGATACTGTCACAGTTTAATGTTCACTTTAGTTTAGAGGTTCATGCCCTTCAGCCCACCAAGTCCCTGCTGATTCTAGTTCTATGTTATCCCACTTTCTCTTCCACTCTTTGCACACTAGAGGATGATATACAGAGTTTTCGTGTAGTTTCATTTCACGTGCATCGAGGTACGGTGAAACGTTTTTGTTGCATGTGGACCAGTCAGCGGAACGACTATAAATAATTCCAATCGAGCCCTTATGCCCACTCTCTGTGCCGACCAGCAATCCCCAGTACACTAGCACTATCCTACACACTGGGGACAATTTACAATTTTACTGAAGCCAATTAACTTACAAACCTGTACGTCTTTGGAGTGTGGGAGGAAACCGGAGCACCTGGAGAAATCCAACGTGGTCACAGGGAGAACAGACAAACTCCATACAGACAGCATCCGTAGTCAAGATTGAACTCGGTGTCTGGTGCTGTAAGGCAACAACTCTACCGCTGCGCCACTGCCCCATTCCATATGCCCACCCCCCCTCCGTGTGAACCTTTAGCTTCAGACTGGATATTGAGAATAGTGTACAGTGCATTCAGAAAGTATTCACACCCCTTCACTTTTTCCACATTTTGCTACGTTACAGCAATACCCCATAATAAAAAGCGAAAACAGGTGTTTAGAAGTTTTTGCAAAGTAATTAAAAATAAATAACTGAAATATCACATTTACATAAGTATTCAGACCCTTTGCTATGACACTCAAAATTGGGCTTATGTTCATCATGTTTCCATTGATTATCCTTGAGATGTTTCTACAACTGGATTGGAGTCCACCAATGGTAAATTAAATTGATTGGATATGATTTGGAAAGGCACACACCTGTCTATATAAGGTCCCACAGTTGACAATCCATGTCAGAGCAAAAACCAAGCCATGAAGACGAAGGAATTGTCCGTAGACCTCCGAGACAGGATTGTGTCGAGACACAGATCTGGGGAAGGGTATAAAACAATTTCTGCAGCATTGCAGGTCTCGAAGAGCACAGTGGCCTCCGTCATTCTTAAATGGAAGAACTTTGGAACCACCAGGACTCTTCATAGAGCTGGCCGCCCGGCCAAACTGAGCAATCGGGGGAGAAGGGCCTTGGTCAGGAAGGTGACCAAGAACCTGACGGTCACTCTCTCAGAGCTCCAGAGTTCCTCTGTGAAGATGGGAGAACCTTCCAGAAGGACAACTACATCTGCAGCACTCCAACAATCAGGCCTTTATGGTAGAGTGGCCAGACAGAAGCCACTCCTCAGCAAAAGGCACATGACAGCCCGCTTGGAGTTTGCCAAAAGGCACCTAAAGGACTCTCAGACCATGAGAAACAAGATTCTCTGGTCTGATGAAACCAAGATTGAACTCTTTGGCCTGAATGTCAAGCGTCACGTCTGGAGGAAACCAGGCACTGCTCATCACCTGGCCAATACCATACCTACGGTGAAGCATGGTGGTGGCAGCATCATGCTGTGGGGATGTTTTTCAGCGGCAGGAACTGGGAGACTAGTCAGGATCGAGGGAAAGATGAACAGAGCAAAGTACAGAGAGATCCTTGATGAAAACCTGCTCCAGAGTGTTCTGGACCTCAGACTGGGGCGGAGGTTCACCTTCCAACAGGACAACGACCCTAAGCACACAGCCAAGACAACGCAGGAGTGGCTTCGTGACAAGCCTGTGAATGTCCTTGAGTGGCCCAACCAGAGCCCGGACTTGAACCCGATCGAACATCTCTGGAGGGATCTGAAAATAGCTGTGCATCGACACTCCCCATCCAACCTGACAGAGCTTGAGAGGATCTGCAGAGAAGAATGGGAGAAATGACCCAAATAGAGGTGTGCCAAGCTTGTAGCGTCATACCCAAGAAGACTTGAGGCTGTAATTACTGCCAAAGATGCCTCAACAAAGTACTGAGTAAAGGGTCTGAATACTTATGTAAATGTGATATTTCAGTTATTTCTTTTTAATCACTTTGCAAAAAATTGTAAACACCTGTTTTCACTTTTTTATTATGTGTGTAGATTGTGTGTAAAAAAAATTTTTTTTTTTAAAATCCATTTGGAAATAAGGCTGTAACGTAGCAAAATGTGGAAAAAGTGAAGGGGTCTGAATACTTTCTGAATGCACTGCATATTGTACGTGTTCAATGAGATACAGAGCTGAGACCATCCTCACCCAGTAAACCTGCAAACTGAATAAATTTGCACCATGACCTATTGATGACCATGACCTAATCAATAGCCGTGTTTCATTCAATGCATTTCACATAAGCAGGAAGACAATTCTCTCTCGTTGCTTGTTAGCAATCATACAGTGTGAAACTTGGAAAAATGATTCCCTGTGTACCTGTCCAAATGTCTTTTAAATGTTGTTATAGTTTCTGTCTCAACTACTAGAGGGCGGCACGGTGGCGCAGCGGTAGAGTTGCTGCCTTACAGCGAATGCAGCGTCGTCGACTCAGGTTCGATCCTGACTACGGGCGCCGTCTGTACGGAATTTGTACGTTCTCCCCGTGACCTGCGTGGTTTTTCTCCGAGATCTTCGGTTTCCTCCCACGCTCCAAAGACGTACAGGTTTGTAGGTTAATTGGCTGGCCAAATGTAAAATTGTCCCGTGTGTGTGTAGGATAGTGTTAATGTGCGGGGATCGCTGGGCGGCGCGGACCCGGTGGGCCGAAGGTCCTGTTTCTGCTCTGTATCTCTAAATCTAAAATCTACCTCCTCTGGCAGCTTTAAACTTTAGAGATACGGCGTGGGAACAGGCCATTTGGGACAATTTACAATTCTACTGATGCCAATTAACCTACAAACCTGTGCGTCTTTAGAGTGTGGGAGAAAACCGGAGCACCTGGAGAGCACTAACATGGACTCGGAGAGAATGTACAAACTCTGTACCGACAGCACCCGTAGTGAGGATGGACATAGATCAGGTTCCATAGAGGGCATTCGAACAATGATTGTCGCTCACAAAATATTTGCTAAAACATCACAATAGTCTTGTCCTCATCAATCAGTGTTTTGTGATGCAGCTCGAGAGACTTCAGTTGAACAATTGATCTCTGCATCAGGCGGCGGTGTGGCCTAGATTTGAGGAGTGAATGCTACAAATTGAGCCAAGCTGACAAATCTTAAAGCATCCATTGTCCTACTGTATCTACAATGCCATTAACACATTCCAACTAGAGGACCCCCATCTCTGAAATAGTACTTCCTCCCACATTATGCATGTTCCCAATACCAGTTACTCTTATCGCAGGCTCAGTGGTGCAGCGGTAGAGTTGCTGCCGAACAGCGCCAGAGACCCGGGTTCGATCCTGACTGCGGGTGCTGTCTGTACAGAGTTTGCACGTTCTTCCCGTGACCTGCGTGGGTTTTCTCCGAGATCTTCGATTTCCTCCCACACTCTAAAGACGTACAGTTTTGTCGATTAATTGGATAGGTAAAATTGTATATTGTCCCTCGTGTGTGTAGGGTAGTGTTAGTGTGCAGGGATCGTTGGTCAGTGCGGGCTCGGCGGGCCGAAGGGCCTGTTTCCACGCTGCATAACTAAACTAAACGGGAATCTGTTGCAGCTAAATATTGCTGTTATAAACCGGAGCATAACAGCTCCGTGATTAGCCAATGATGTATGCTGAGGTGAAGCATTGAAAACAATACCGTGACTGAATTATTTTTAAATTATCTGTATTTTTAATGGATTGAACAATTCAGTGAGTGGATGCTGAAAGTTGCACAGTTGATCTGGAATCATGCCTTCTTTCCCTGTACACTTTAATAACATCCATTGATGCTGTTGGAGGGCTCCCTGTGTGGACAGGCATGGCCTTGCTGGCCGCACACTGCTTTGACAGCCTGAGGGAAGATGCCTGTGTTCCTCAACACACACACATAGGCCTCCACGCTTCTGTCAAAAAGCCTGTTTCCATGGCAACGGGTGGATGATATTATCCGCGTCGTGCTGGCCCATGGTGATCAAGCAGCTGTGCAGGGGGATTTAATTTAGTTTAGTTTAGTTTAGAGATCCAGCGCAGAAACAGGCCCTTCGGCCCACCGAGTCAGCACCGACCCCCCCCCCCCCCCCCCCCCAGCACATTAACACTATCCTACCCACCACGCTAGGGACAATTTACATTGATACCGAGCCAATTAACCTGCAAACCGGTACGTCTTTGGAGTGTGGGTGGAAACCGGAGATCTTGGAGAAAACCCGCGCAGGTCACGGGGACAACGTGAGCGAGATGGTTCGCCATGTATCGTTGATGCTGTTGCCACAGTCTCCTTGAGTCTTAGTCACTGTGTCACTGCACAACTTTCAACGGCCATTATTGTTCACAACGTCCTGGCCCCACCGTGAAACCAGCCGTGGCGCGCAGCACCAGGGACTTCCTGTGTCCAAGACCATCCCAGCCCAACATACCCGACCCCATTACGTCAAAAGAATGGACATCAGAAGCCTGTGTGTGTGGTCTCTTTAAGTTTATATGTCTTCTCCCTGTTTTCATACCTCCTGGTTTTAGATCTCAATAAACAAGACATCCTCACAGTTAGCTTATCCAACACCAACCTTGTTGTATGGTGCAAGACAGTGAGTGTCAATGAGTATCAGAGCCAAGGATGATTCTCTCCTTCCCTGGGTTTGTTGTTGGGTTGCCAACTGTTCCGTATTAGCTGGGACATCCTGTATATTGGGCTAAATTGGTTTGTCTCGTGCAGGACCGCCCTTGTCCCGTATTAGGCCCGGGGGCTGCTGTAGCCCCGGACACTGTAGGCCCGGACACTGTAGGCCCGGACACTGTAGGCCCGGACACTGTAGGCCCGGACACTGTAGGCCCGGGGGCTGCTGTAGCCCCGGACACTGTAGGCCCGGACACTGTAGGCCCGGACACTGTAGGCCCGGACACTGTAGGCCCAGACACTGTAGGCCCGGACACTTTAGGCCCGGACACTGTAGGCCCAGACACTGTAGGCCCGGACACTGTAGGCCCGGACACTGTAGGCCCGGGGGCTGCTGTAGGCCCGGACACACTAGGCCCGGGGACTGCTGTAGGCCCGGACACTGTAGGCCCAGACACACTAGGCCCGGGGGCTGTGTAGGCCACAGTGTAGGCCACAGTGTAGGCCTGGAGGCCCAGACGTCACCTAACGGAGGTTGCGCAGCAACCCGCCTCCTGGCCCGGGCAGCCGCCATTGGTGGTGTAGGAGCACGTGGTCACTGGCTGGGTGAGGTCACTTGGGACGCGGGGCGATGACGTCACCTTTTGTCCCTTATTTGGGAGTGAGAAAGTTGGCAACCTTAGTTCTGAGTCTGGGCTTCCAGCTGATATCTCAAGGGAGGACAACGGTTGCACGTTCACTGCTGCGGTCTACATACATACCGCCAAATCTGGCGACTCCGTACACAGTCTCAGTGTTCTACTGCGATACACTTGTATTGTATCTGAGATGCCTCTCTAAGATGTATCTAAGTGCTTATACTGTATCCTTGTACTGAATTGTCACTGTACCTTGGTCTACTGGATAAATAAAGTGCCATTGTAACTATTGTAGACTGTACACCACATTTAACAATGCATTTTCCAGGTGTCAGATAGAGTGTCAGGGGTTATGCGTAGAAGGCAAGAGAATGGGGTTAGGAGGGAGAGATAGGTCAGCCATGATTGAGTGGCGGAGTAGACTTGATCGACTGAACGGATGGATGTATGAAATCACAAGCAAAACAAAGACTAACAAACTATTCTCCCAAAAGTCGTTGATCCAGGTTGTAATCCAGCATATGTTCCTTCGTCTGTCAGCTGGGAAGATTCTGTGAAATGAGTGAGAGTAGACTCAACCCAGCCAATACAGATTTACAGTTTCACACAACTACCCCCTGATATATTTTTGTAAAAATAAATGCATCTTTTGCACCTGTAACAATAAATGAAACATATACCAATGTACATTGTTTGGGACATGTGAAATTAGTCATGATGTGCAGGGAATGGAAGGATGTGGATTATGTGCAGGCAGGTAAGAGTTGGTCTTGGCATCATGTTTGGCACAGGCATTGTGGGGCAAAGTGCCTGTTCCTGTGCTGCACTGTTTTATGTTCCAGACTGAGGTCTTTGAACAAGCAACTACCTAATGGCATTCGTCAGGCAACAGCTGGTTTGCTTTGGGTTGGTTGTTAATTGTAGCTCATCTGTGACAAGAGGCTACAGCAACAGAAGGCAGAGACGCAGTTTTACATCACAGGGTCTTCAGGGGCTTGTTTAGATTACAAGCTCAAAATATCCTCCCTCCCCACCATTAGCAAATGTGGTGATGACCTGCTGTGTGCAGGTGGTCTGCTGGGGCATCAGAGACTGGGCTGACCACATCGAGCAATGCTGTGATTGTGATCCTTGTTCTCCCTTCTCTCTGGGACAAGTGACAGCTTGCTTGGCTGTTTGCAGGATGATTCATTGGCATTTTTAACAATTATTTCCCCCGCTTGAACCATGGCTTTTGTTAAACCCCTCGGCCTAGGAGACGGATCTGATTCCAAGTCCAGTCAACGTTACTTTGTCCCTTTGACTTGGTGATCAGAAACAACAGTCGACTCCATCAAACTAGGTCTCAGTCTGAAGAAGGGTCTCAACCTGAAACGTCACCTCTCTCCTTCCTTCTCTCCAGAGGTGCTGCCGGTCCCGCTAAGTTACTCCAGCTGTTTGTGCCTCTCTTCGGTTTAAACCAGCATCTGCAGTTCCTTCCTACGTCTAATAAGATTCAGCTACGACAGGTTGGTCAGTGTCCTATCTTCTCAGTTCATCTCATTCGGCAGATCCACTCCTACTAGGTAAAGCAGATCTTCTGACACATGTATCCAAAATCTAAACCTATGAAGCAGGTCATACAAGATAGACAATAGACAATAGGTGCAGGAGTAGGCCATTCAGCCCTTCGAGCCAGCACCGCCATTCAATGTTAGGAACAGGGGACGTACAACGAGATCTGGGTGTCCTAGTGCATCAGTCACTGAAAGGAAGCATGCAGGTACAGCAGGCAGTGAAGAAAGCCAATGGAATGTTGGCCTTCATAACAAGAGGAGTTGAGTATAGGAGCAAAGAGGTCCATCTGCAGTTGTACAGGGCCCTAGTGAGACCACACCTGGAGTACTGTGTGCAGTCTTGGTCTCCAAATTTGAGGAAGGATATTCTTGCTATTGAGGGCATGCAGCGTAAGTTTACTAGGTTAATTCCCGGAATGGCGGGATTATCATATGTTGAAAGACTGGAGCGACTAGGCTTGTATACACTGGAATTTAGAAGGATGAGAGGAGATCTTATCGAAACGTATAAGATTATTAAGGGGTTGGACACGTTAGAGGCAGGAAACATGTTCCCAATGTTGGGGGAGTCCAGAACAAGGGGCCACAGTTTAAGAATAAGGGGTAGGCCATTTAGAACTGAGATGAGGAAAAACTTTTTCAGTCAGAGAGTTGTGAATCTGTGGAATTCTCTGCCTCAGAAGGCAGTGGAGGCCAGTTCTCTGAATGCATTCAAGAGAGAGCTGGATAGAGCTCTTAAGGATAGCGGAGTCAGGGGGTATGGGGAGAAGGCAGGAACGGGGTACTGATTGAGAATGATCAGCCATGATCACATTGAATGGCCGTGCGGGCTCAAAGGGCCGAATGGCCTCCTCCTGCACCTATTGTCTATTGTCTATTGTCTAATGTGATCATGGCTGATCATTCTCAATTAGTACCCCGTTCCTGCCTTCTCCCCATAACCCCTGATAGAGTCATACAGCACAGAAACAGGCCCTTCGGCCCAACTTGCACTTGCCAAACAAGTTGCCCCATCTACGCTCGTCCCATCTGCCTGCACTTGGCTCATATCTCTCTCAACCTTTCCTGCCCATATAGCTGTTGGAATATCTTGTAAATGTTGGTAAAGCTGGTTCTAGTTAGAAGGGCAAATAAACAAAGTAACAGACTGAAAGTAGAACATCTCGCGAAAAACAAGGTTATCTCAAATGGATGAATTCAAGAGCTGCATTATTGGAGGTGTTGTTTCTGGAGGATTACTGGGCATCATGGGGGCAAACGCAGAGGCCAAAGTGGGGGAGATAAGAGTGAGAATGGGACAGGGGAGTAAAATGGCAAACACTGAAAGTACGAATGAGTCTTGCAGACTGAACAGAGGGATTCTGCAGAGCAGTTGCACAATCAGTGTCCTATATCTCCATTGAAGAGGAGACTGCATCATGAACATGAAAAGTAATGCACTAAAGTAGAACATTTGAATCGGGGAAGACTACAAAGTTTTCTAACTTCGATCAGCAATTACACTTTGAAGATACTTCTTCGTCCGTGCCGTGCCCGGCATGCTCATCAGGAAAAGGGAATGGAGCAATAGAGGTTAGAACCTTTACGTTTTTGTGGCTTCTCCAGCACTTGAGTATTTGCTGCAGAAATCCAGAAGCTGCACTCAGTGATTCTCTGCTCCTTCAAAGGCTGCTTTGTAGCCTTCTCCAGGGGAAGCTTCATAAATCAATGGACTGACAAGGGCTTAAGTATTCACACTATAAAAAAGCCCTGCAAAAATCAAGAGACTTTTTCCATGTGCATTTGGAATAGGTTTATGAAGGCATGCTAGGCATAACAATTTCTCCATTCTGAAAACCACCTTTAGAAGGGTCTCGACCTGAAAAGTCACCAACTTCTTTTCTCCAGAGATGCTGTCTGACCCGCTGAGTAACTCCATCTTTTTGTGTCTACCCTTGGTTTAAACCAGCATCTGCAGTTCCTTCCTACACATTTTATCAATATCCAGGTGTATTTTAAACACTGTCAAGTTTATAAAATAAGAAAACTTTACAAATTAATTTTTAACAAAATATATTTCAATATTTATGCTCTTTTTCTGTGAAAAGATCAAAAAGTTATTTAAACTAAACTCGAGTTCTAAACTAGAACTTAGCATCATGATTGGTAGATACATTATGGGATGAAGGGCTTGTTCCCCTGCTGTGCAGTTCTTCCTATCTTTTATTTCTTTCTTCTGTGATGTCCGTAAGAACTCTTCAATGTGAATGACGGCTTGGTTGACATCTCGATTACTGGATGCTGGGAAACTCCTCGGATGGATGGCAGTAGACATTGGCAAGGGCATAAAGCCTGCATGGCAGATCACACATGCCACTGGTCCAAGGTCTTCCTGGTCCAAGGTGTCACTGGTCCAAGGTGTCACTGGTCCAGGATGTCACTGGTCCAAGGTGTCACTGGTCCAGGGTGTCACTGGTCCAGGGTGTCACTGGTCCAGGGTGTCACTGGTCCAAGGTGTCACTGGTCCAAGGTGTCACTGGTCCAGGGTGTCACTGGTCCAGGGTGTCACTGGCCCAAGGGGTCAAAATGTTGGATGGGAGGGGAGCAAAATATGTTTACAATAGAGTCTATCTATCTCTGCCTTAAAAATATCCATTGCCTTGGCCTCCACAGCCTCCACAGCATAAGGTCGTAAGGAATAGTAGCATTAGGCCATTCGGCCCATCAAGTCTTCTCCATCATGGCTGATCTGTGGCAAAGAGTTCCACAGATTCACCACCCTCTGTCTAAAGAAATTCACCCTCATCTCCTTCCTGAACGAAAACCGTTTAATTCCGAGGCTGTGACCTCTGGTCCGAGACTCGCCCACTAGTGGAAACATCCTCTCCACATCTACTCTCTCCAAGCCTTTCACTATTCAGTAAGTTTCAATGAGGTCCCTTCTCATCCCTCTAAGCTGCTGTGAGTACAGGCCCAGTGCCGTCAAATGCTCATCATATGTTGACCAGCTTATTCCTGGGATCATTCTTGTAAACCTCCTCTGGACCCTCTCCAGAGCCAGCACATCCTTCCTCAGATATGGGGCCCAAACTTGCTCACAATACTCCAAATGTGGCCTGACCAGCGCCTGAGAGGCTCAGCATTGCACCCCTGCTTTTGTATTCTCTCCCTCCTAAAATAAATGCTAGCATTACGTTTGCCTTCCTTCCTACCGATTAACTTGCAGATTAACTTTTTGGGAATCCTGCACCAGCACTCCCAAGTCCCTTTGCACCTCCAATTTCCTGGATTCTCTGCCCATTTAGAAGACAGTCTTCGCCTTTATTCCTCCCACCAAAATGCCTGACCCCACACTTTGCTGCACTGTATTCCATCTGCCACTTCTCTGCCCACTCTCCCAACCTGTCCAAGTCCTTCAGCAGGGTCCCTGCTTTCTCATCACTATCTGCCCCTCCACCTATTTTTGTATCATCTGCAAACCTTGGCCATAAAGCCTTCAATCCTCTCCTCCAAATCATTACCCACAAAGTTTGTGGGTAAAATAATGTACTCACCCGTTCTTTCCCAACAATTTTCAGTGCAGATGATGCTTAACTTCAAAGTAATGCTGTATATTCGTAAATTATACTTGCAAATCTGCTTGGATGATTCATCCACATCCCACACCGCGTCTGAATCCTTTTGAAGTAGGTGCCATCATATTGTCTGAGGAAGGAATGAAGTGAAAGGAGCAGGTGGGCATAGCTGGGGGAAAGAAAGCAGAGAAGATGTCACTTATAACTGGAGGGTCTTTTAATGAGTGCTTCATAAAAGGACAAGTTAAACTCCTCAGTAAATAGTTCCAACACCTGACGCAATACACAATAGACAATAGACAATAGGTGCAGGAGGAGGCCATTCGGCCCTTCGAGCCAGCACCGCCATTCAATGTGATCATGGCTGATCATTCACAATCAGTATCCCGTTCCTGCCCTCTCCCCATACCCCCTGACTCCATTATCATTAAGAGTTCTATCTAGCTCTCTCTTGAAAGCATCCAGAGAATTGGCCTCCACTGCCTTCTGAGGCAGAGAATTCCACAGATTTACAACTCTCTGACTGAAAAAGGTTTTTCCTCATCTCCATTCTAAATTACCTATCCCTTATTCTTAAACCGTGGCCCTGGGTTCTGGACTCCCCCAACATTGGGAACATGTTTCCTGCCTCTACCGTGTCCAATCCCTTAATAATCTTATATGTTTCAATAAGATCCCCTCTCATCCTTCTAAATTCCAGTGTATACAAGCCTAGTCGCTCCAGTCTTTCAACATACGACAGTCTCGTCATTCCGGGAATGAACCTCGTGAACCTACGCTGCACTCCCTCAATAGCAAGAATGTCCTTCCTCAAATTTGGAGACCAAAACTGCACACAGTACTCCAGGTGCGGTCTCACTAGGGCCCTGCACAGCTGCAGAAGGACCTCTTTGCTCCTATACTCAACTCCTCTTGTCATGAAGACCAACATGCCATTAGCTTTCTTCACTGCCTGCTGTACCTGCATGCTAACTTTCAGTGACGCACTACTAAGCCACACAGCAAGCAAAGGACCAAGCCTACAACGGCTGTGGTTACCTTTCTGCAGTGACTGAGATCTGCACTGATGGTTCAAATCTCGGCATGAGAATTTCATCTGAGTTTAAAATAATCTGATGGTCCAAATCTGGTGTCCGTAAGAATGGCCCACTGTTCCAGCGATGTCACAAGTACACAAGTTATAGGAGTAGAATTAAGCCATTCGGCCCATCGAGTCTACCCCGCCATTCAATCATGGCTGATCTCCCTCCTAATCCCATTTTCCAGTCTTTTCCCCTTAACCCTTGACACCCGTTCTAATCCAAGAATTTGTCTGCAGCTGCCTTAAAAATATCCCCTGCCTTGGCCTCCACAGCCCTCTGTGTCCTTCAGAGAGAGTACCCTGTGCTCCACACTGGTGTCGCCTGAATGTGACTCCAGCTTCCTGAAGGACAGATGTAAATATCAGTGAATATCAGCCTTGTCAGTGATACCAGTATGTCCAGAAGAGGTGTCCAGTGACACCAATGTGCCCAGAAATATCAGGGCAACATAGTGGCCCAACGGTAGAGTTGCTGCTTCACAACACCAGAGACCCGGGTTCCAACCTGACTACGGGTGCTGTCTGTATGTTCTCCCTGAGACCGTGTTTTTTCACTCCAAAGGTGTGCAGGTTTGTAAGTTAATTGGCTTCTGTAAATTGTAAATTGTTCCTAGTGTGTAGTATAGAACTAGTGTGTGGGGATCGCTGGTCGGCGTGGACTCGGTAGGCCGAAGAGCCATTTCTGCGCAGTATCTCTAAAGTCTAAAACCTAAATAATTAGAATGGTAACTCTTGTTCACGGTGTCTGTGGGGACCAATGTTGGGTCAGTCCTAATTTGAGGAAGGATATTCTTGCCTCAGAGGGAGTTGAGTATAGGAGCAAAGAGGTCCTTCTGCAGGGGTAGGCCATTTAGAACAGAGATGAGGAAAAACTTTTTTAGTCAGAGAGTTGTGAATCTGTGGAATTCTCTGCCTCAGAGGGCAGTGGAGGCCAATTCTCTGAATACATTCAAGAGAGAGCTAGATAGAGCTCTTAAGGATAGCGGAGTCAGGGGGTATGGGGAGAAGGCAGGAACGGGGTACTGATTGAGAATGATCAGCCATGATCACATTGAATGGCGGTGCTGGCTCGAAGGGCCGAATGGCCTCCTCCTGCACCTATTGTCTATTGTCTATTGTCCCATCAGCATGGCTGCCCCAATGACCAGGTTACCTGTGGTCTGTGACTCGACACTTCTCTGGCTGTACGGGATCACTAACTGAGAACAAGGACAGGACTGAGCATTAACTGAGAACGAGGACAGACAGGCAAGTAAATACCAATGCGTCACTAACAAAGATGCTTGGTTGATGTCCTGGCTTCTGAGAGAGAGGAGGTGGGATGAAGATTAAAAGGAAAGAAATTTAAAAAGGTTGCTGTTAATATTCAGGGTCTCGGCTCATAATTTATCCCTGCGCTCGCAGCTTAAAGCAGGAGGAAGGAGAAATCTGAAGAAGGGTCTCGACACGAAACGTCACCCATTCCTTCTCTCCGGTGATGCTGCCTGACCCGCTGAATTACTCCAGCTTTTTGTGTCTATCTTTATGAACGAGGAACCTACCTTTCCACGCTTGCCCTACACTCTCTGTGCCTTAAACCACACCTTTCCGAACATCAATCTATAGATTCATCTCTGCACCCCGCGTTCAGTAACGTTATAAAGATAAATTCCAGTAATTCCGTGAATCAGAGCAGACTTGCAACCAGCGTGTGATCAGTGGCAGCAACACAGTCACAGCTATTAAGTGTCACAGCGAATGTGAGCAAACGCAGGGGGACGTACATCTTGCATGGTCTGGCTGGCTCGCACAGATTGAAAGCAGTTTGAGACGCTATACATAGCTAATGAATCCCAAAGCACCAGAACATTAATGGAGCCTCATCATTTCAAGCTGCCGACTTCTCCAGTCCACGCAGGCAATTGCAAGCTGCAATCTCTAAATCAAAACCCATAAAGAACTCAACATGCTGGTGAAACATTTTATGATGTGCAAAGGAAGTGTAAATTATAGCATAAAGACACACTCCTTGGCGTAGTAAAACTGGAGAATGTATTAAATATGTGCAGCATCTCTGGACCTTTGGGTATTTATTCTGTTTTGGAACATCAATGTACAGATGGCTAATGCACATTCTGATGAGTGGGTTGAATATACTGGTGGCACCACTCCTTGCTATGAGCGTCCACCTTCCTGGTAAAGCCATGTCCTAAAGTCCTGTTATCTTGTGGATCAAACAAATGACCATTGTTCCTCCTGCCTCTGATCTGTGAACTTTCCTCTGTTTTAGTTTTAGTTTGGTTGACTTTAAAGGCACAGCGTGGAAACAGGCCCCATCGGCCCACCGAGTCGGCGCCGACCAGCGATCCCCGCACACTAACACTACCCTGCACACGCACTAGGGACAATTTTTACATTTATACATTTATACCAAGCCAATTAACCTACAAACCTGTATGTCTTTGGAGTGTGGGAGGATACCAAAGATCTCGGAGAAAACCCACGCAGGTCACGGGGAGAACGTACAAACTCTGTGCAGACAGCGCCCGTAGTCGGGATGGAACCCGGGTCTCTGGCGCTGTCAGGCAGTAGCTCTATCGCTGCGCCATTTTTATCCCCCGCTGTTGTCAGGTTTCTGAACTGTCCTTCCATAGCTAGGGTACTGTCTGGTTTACTTCTACCCCATTGCGGACATTGGACCTTGTCTATGGAACTGATACACTACAATGCTAAGGACTTTATTCTGCAGCATATTTTCCTCTATCTATTGTACTTGAGTTTGATCTGATTGTATCTACATGTGGAAGATGGACACAAAACGCTGGAGTAACTCAGTGGGACAGGCTGCATCTCTGGTGAGAAGGAATGGGTAACGTTTTGGGTTGAGACCCGTCTTCAGACCCAAAACATCACCCATTCCTTCTCTCCAGAGATGCTGCCTGTCCCGCTGAGTTACTTTTTGTGTCTATCATCGGTTTAAACCAGCATTTGCAGTTCTATCCTACATGTATCTACGAATGGTATATCTAATCTGCTTGTATTGCATGCAAGAACAAAGCTTTTCACTGTATCTCAGTACATGTGAAAGCAATAAACCTAAAGCTAAAGCTGAGAGGCCACCATTTTAGATAGTAACACCACAGAGGACTGGCATACCCCTGATCAGGAGCTTTGCTCCTTGAAAGTTTCTCCAGCTGAATAACTGGATTGACAGATTAGAACAGCTTGTACTGGAGCCTACCAGGGAGAAGGCAATTCTGGATTTAATGTTGTGTAATGAACCTGATTTGATAAGGGAACTCAAGGTAAAAGCGCCATTAGGAGGCAGTGATCATAATAAGATAAGTTTTAATCTACAAATTGAGAGGGACAAGGGAAAATCGGAAGTGTCAGTATTACAGTATAGCAAAGGGGATTACAGAGGCATGAGGCAGGAGCTGGCCAGATTTGACTGGAAGGGGGCCCTAGCAGGGAAGACGGTGGAACAGCAATGGCAGGTATTCCTGGGAATTATGCAGAAGTTGCAGGATCAATTCTTCCCTAAGAGGAGGAAAGATTATAAGGGGAGTAAGAGGCACCCGTGGCTGACAAGGGAAGTCAGGGACAACATAAAAATAAAAGAGAAGTATAACATAGCAAAGAAGAGCGGGAAACCAGAGGATTGGGACTCTTTTAGAGAGCAACAGAAGATAACTAAAAAGGCAATATGGGGAGAAAAGATGAGGTACGAAGGTAAGCTAGCCAATAATATAAAGGAGGATAGTAAAAGCTTCTTGAGGTACGTGAAGAGGAAAAAAATAGTTAAGGCAAATGTGAGTCCCTCGAAGACAGAAGCAGGGGAATTTATTACGGGGAACAAGGAAATGGCAGATGAGTTGAACCGGTATTTTGGATCTGTCTTCACTAAGGAAGATACAAACAATCTCCCAGATGTTCTAGTGGCCAGAGATCCTAGGGTGACGGAGGAACTGAAGGAAATTCACATTAGGCAGGAAATGGTGTTGGGTAGACTGATGGGACTGAAGGCTGATAAATCCCCAGGGCCTGATGGTCTGCATCCCAGGGTACTTAAGGAGGTAACTCTAGAAATCATGGACGCATTGGTGATCATTTTCCAATGTTCTATAGATTCAGGATCAGTTCTTGTGGATTGGAGGGTAGCTAATGTTATCCCACTTTTTAAGAAAGGAGGGAGAGAGAAAACAGGAAATTATAGACCAGTTAGTCTGACATCAGTGGTGGGGAAGATGCTGGAGTCAATTATAAAAGACGAAATCGCGGAGCATTTGGATAGCAGTAACAGGATCGTTCCGAGTCAGAATGGATTTACGAAGGGAAAATCATGCTTGACTAATCTTTGGGAATTTTTTGAGTATGTAACCAGGAAAATGGACAGGGGAGAGCCGGTGGATGTAGTGTACCTTGACTTTCCGAAAGCCTTCGACAAAGGAGATTAGTGGACAAAATTAGAGCACATGGTATTGGGGGTAAGGTACTGACATGGATAGAAAATTGGTTGGCAGACAGAAAGCAAAGAGTGGGGATAAATGGGTCCCTTTCAGAATGGAAGGCAGTGACCAGTGGGGTACCGCAAGGCTCGGTGCTGGGACCACAGCTATTTACAATGTACACTAATGACTTGGATGAAGGGATTAAAAGTAACATTAGCAAATTTGCAGATGACACAAAGCTGGGTGGTAGTGTGAACTGTGAGGAAGATGCTATGAGGTTGCAAGGTGACTTGGACAGTCTGTGTGAGTGGGCGGATGCATGGCAGATGCAGTTTAATGTGGATAAGTGTGAGGTTATCCACTTTGGTAGTAAGAATAGGAAGGCAGATTATTATCTGAATGGTGTCAAGTTAGGTAAAGGAGATGTACAACGAGATCTGGGTGTCCTAGTGCATCAGTCACTGAAAGGAAGCACGCAGGTACAGCAGACAGTGAAGAAAGCCAATGGAATGTTGGCCTTCATAACAAGAGGAGTTGAGTATAGGAGCAAAGAGGTCCTTCTACAGTTGTACAGGGCCATAGTGAAACCGCACCTGGAGTACTGTGTGCAGTTTTGGTCTCCAAATTTGAGGTAGAATATTCTTGCTATTGAGGGCGTGCAGCGTAGGTTTACAAGGTTAATTCCCGGAATGGCGGGACTGTCTTATGTTGAAAGACTGGAGCGACTAGGCTTGTATACACTGGAATTTAGAAGGATGAGAGGGGATCTTATTGAAACATTTAAGATTATTAAAGGATTGGACACGTTAGAGGCAGGAAACATGTTCCCAATGTTAGGGGAGTCCAGAACCAGGGGCCACAGTTTAAGAATAAGGGGTTGGCCATTTAGAACAGAGATGAGGAAAAACTTTTTCAGTCAGAGATTTGTAAATCTGTGGAATTTTCTGCCTCAGAAGGCAGTGGAGGCCAGTTCTCTGAATGCTTTCAAGAGAGAGCTAGATAGAGCTCATAAGGATAGCGGAGTCAGGGGGTACGGGGAGAAGGCAGGAACGGGGTACTGATTGAGAATAATCAGCCATGATCACATTGAATGGTGGTGCTGGCTCGAAGGGCCGAATGGCCTCCTCCTGCACCTATTGTCTGTTGTCTATTGTCTATTGACAAACACACAACAGGTCAGGCAGCATCTACGTGTAGGGAAAGAGAGGTAAAAGTTCAGGTTGGTTAGCACACAACAAAAGCTTTTCACTGTACAATGACAGATCGGACAGTGGCTGTGGAGAGAGAAACAAGGTTAATATTTCAGATGATAATTTTTTGATCATCCATAGGGACATTCGTCCAGCAACTAACCATAATTGCGAGGGATTATACAATTTAAAATGCTGTGCAGCTTTTTAGTTGAGTTTAGTTTAGAGATACAATGCGGAAACAGGCCCTTCGGCCCACCGAGTCCGTGCCGACCAGCGATCCTCGCACATTAACACTATCCTACACCCACTAGGGACAATTTTTACTTTTTAAAAACTTTTACCAAGACAATTTACCTACAAACCTGCACGTCTTTGGAGTGTGGGAGTAAACCGAAGATCTCGGAGAAAACCCACGCAGGTCACGGGGAGAACGTACAAACTCCGTAAAGACGGCGCCCGTAGTCACGATCGAACCCGGGTCTCCTGGCGCTGCATGTGCTGTAAGTCAGCAACTCTACCGCTGCGCAACCGTGCCGCCCTAACTGGTAACCCCAATACAGGAAAGACGTGGAGGCTTTAGAAAGGGTGCAGAGGAGTTTTACCAGAATTACGCCTGGATTATGGGTATTAGCTACAGAGAGAGGTTGGACACACTTGGGTTTCTCACTAACGCCGGAGGTTGTGGGGAGACCTGGCAGAAGTATGTAAAATGATGAGAGGCATCGATAGGGTAGACAGTCAGAACCCATTTCTCAGGATGGAGATATCAGACACTAGAGGCAGGGCCGTCTTTACAGCATTATGGGCCCCGGGCAAAGCAGTGTACTGGGGCCCCTTCGACAACTCTCCTCCTCCCACCCTCCCCGTCGCCCCCACCGTTACTCTCCCCCATCCCCCTTTCCCTACCAGCTCCCACCCCCCCGTCGTGCCGGCGAAAAGCACTTACCGAAAAGCACTTAGTGATGGACTTAGGGTGCTACATTGTTGCGAAAAGCACTTACAGATCGCTGTGAGAAGCATAGGGATGGAAAAGCAAAGCACTTAGGGAGCTAATTGTTGCGAAACAGATCGCTGTGAGAAGCACTTAGGGATGGAAAATGTTGCGAAAAAACCCACTTAGGGACCGAAAATGTTGCGAAAAAAGCACTTATTGAACCTACATTTTTAAAGTAGTATTTATTTATTGCAAGTCACTTAACATACACAGATCAGCATGGGGCCCCTATGCTCGTGGGGCCCCGGGCAAGTGCCCATCAGGCCCATGCGTTAAGACGGCCCTGACTAGAGGGCACAGTAAGTGTCGGGTGAGAGGGGCAAAGCATAAAGTATAAAGTAGGGGGCAAGTTATTTTACACAGAGAGGGATGCGTGCTTGGAACACACAGCTGGAAGAGGTAGTGGAGGCAGATACGATAGGGACATTTTAGAGACTTTTGGAAGGGCACATGGATATACAGGGAATACAGGATATACATCCAAGGACCCAAACAGTCTTTCCAGGTGAGACAGAGGTTCACCTGCACCTCCTCCAACCTCATCTATTGTCTCCGCTGCTCTAGATGTCAACTTATCTACATCGGCGAAACCAAACGCAGGCTCGGCGAGCACTTCAACTCCCCCTCCCACTCCCAGTCTGACCTTTCTGTCATGGGCCTCCTCCAGTGCCATAGTGAGGCCCACCGGAAATTGGAGGAACAGCACCTCATATTTCGCTTGGGGAGCTTGCAGCCCAGCGGTATCAACATTGACTTCTCCAACTTTAGATAGTTCCTCTGTCCCTCTCTTCCCCCCCTCCTCCCCCCCTCCTCCCCCCCTCCCCTTCCCAGTTCTCCCACTAACTTCCTGTCTCCACCTATATCCTTCCTTTGTCCTGCCCCCCTGACATCAGTCTGAAGAAGGGTCTCGACCCGAAACGTCACCCATTCCTTCTCTCCTGAGATGCTGCCTGACCCGCTGAGTTACTCCAGCATTTTGTGGATATACAGGGAATGGATATGGATTATGAGAAGGCAGGACAGTTGGTCTTGGCATCATGTTCAGCACAGACATTGTGGGCCAAAGGGCCTGTTCCTGTGCTGTACTGTTCTATGTTCTATGTTCTATGTTCTATGTTCTATGTTCTATGTTCTATGTTCTATGTTCTATGTTCTATTGGCAGATTCTTGATTGGTATGTGTAGGAAGGAACTGCATATGCTGGTTTACACTGAAGATAGACACAAAATGCTGGAGTAACTCAGCGGGACAGGCAGCATCTCTTTGTGATATTTTGGGTCAAGACCCTTCTTCAGACTATCTTGATTAGTCAGCGGTTCTGGGGAGAAGGCAGGAGAATGGGGTTGAGGGTGAAGGATAGATCAGCCATGATTGAATGGCGGAATAGACCTAATGGGCCGAATGGCCTAATTCTGCTCCTAGAACTCATGGACCTATGAACTTATTAATAATTTTGACATTGGTTTTTCAGGAGAGAATTGGTGAGAGATGATTCTCGTACGCGGGTTAGAAGTGAGAAAGGGAACTACTGCATCGCATGGCAATGGAACATCTTGGTATTTTTGTGCAAAAGAGAAAATAATTGGAGTTCAACAAACAGAGGGATCACAAGCCCATGCTTTCTCTGTGTGGCTGCAAATGGGTTAATGTTCAACATGATGAATTATGTGCAAAAATCATATCAAACACTTGTTTCTTAGATGTGAAAAATGACATTAAATGGATTAACATTCGATAGGATCTTTTTGAGGTGCAATCTAATTTTAACATAATTGCATGGATGAAGTGTGATTGATGCTCTGTATTATACATTCTGTTTATTCATGCTTTTAAAAACATTGCTCTAATATATAATTTTTTGATCAGTGTTGCATGATAGTATAAATAATGTTTAATTACTGCTCATTAATCTTTAAACGGTATGATAAGTTTGACTTTTAATAAGCACTAAAGTTCCCAGAGATATGTTTGCAAGATCACTAAGCTCTGATGGGCAAGGCCCCATTTCTTGTGTGGTCTCATTTCTCATTTCTCATTTGATTACAGTTGCCCTAAGTTCAATGCCCTTACTCTGCGATCTGTTCTTGCAGCTCCCTCCTGGAATGTTCCAGTAAGGAGGGGGGGTAAGGAAGGCAAGCTAAGGGAACCGCGGATGACCAAGGAGATCGTAAACTTGGTCAGGAAGAAAAAGGAAGCGTATGTCAGGTTAAAGAAGGTGGCATCAGGCGGGGCTTAGGGGAAATATAAAGCAAGTAGGAAATAGCTGGAGCGGGTGATTAGAATGGCTGCCCGAGCTATTTCAAAAAGGTTTTTGGCACATTGTCCTTCATCAGTTAGAGTATTGAGTATAAAAGATGGGAGGTCATGTTGCAGTTGTATAAGACATTGGTGAGGCCGCATTTAGAGTATTGTGTTCAGTTCATGGCATCGTGTTATAAGAAAGATGTTGTCAAATTGAAAAGGGTACAGAGAAGATTTACGAGGACGTTGCCAGGACTAGAGGGTGTGAGCCATAGGGAGAGGATGAGTAAGCTGGGACTCTATTCCTTGGAGCGGATGAGGGGTGATTTTATAGGGGTTTATAAAATCACTAGACCAAGTGGACTAATTGGGCCCAAACCTCTCCTGCATTGGTGCTGCACCCTCTCCTCCCTCCCTCCCTCCATCCACTCCTTCCCTCCCTCCCTCCCTCCATCCACTCCCTCCAACCCTCCCTCTCCCCTTCCCCTCCCACTCCCCCCTCCCCCACTCCATCCCCCCAACCCCCCTTATCCCCCCTTCTTCCCCTCCCTCCCTCTCCCCCTCCACCCCCTTCCCCTGCCCCCTTCCCCCTCCCTCCCCTCCCCTTCCCCCCCACTCCATCCCCTTAGCCCCCCTTATCCCCCCCTCCCTCCTCCCCCCTCCCTCCCCCCCTCACCCCCCCTTCCTCCCTCCCTCCTTCCCTCCCCCCTCCCTCCCTCCCTAGGAGATAGATTTAAACTTTAAAATGTGAATAACTTTAAAAATATAACACCGATTTCAATTAAACTTCTTCCATTAACACCAAAGGGACGGCGGTGAGTAAGGTGGGCCTAAAAGTGTTGCGCTATCGTGCTGTAGTTCAGGAACAAACAAACAAACAAACAAACGAGAGTTTTAGTATATAGATGAGAGGAAAAGATCGGGAAGATGCACAGAGTCTCTTGCCCAGAGTAGGTGAATCGAGGACCAGAGGACATAGGTTTAAGGTGAAGGGGAAAAGATTTCAATTATTGAAATCAATATTTAAATATATACATATTCAATATTTACAATCCAGTGGTATGAATATCTCTAACTTCAAGTAACCCCTCTCTCTCTATCCTTCCCCCACCCAAGTCGTACCAGCTTCAAAGTCATCTCCTTGAGTCTCATTGCCTGCAACTTGTTTTCACCTAGCCCACAGCTAACTATGGCCTGTTTCCTTTATCATCGTTACTTTCTTGCATAGATTTCATTCATTTATTCTGTATCTCTCTGTATCACCATCTATATCTCTCGTCTCTGTTTCCCCTGACGCTCAGTCTGAAGAGGGGTCTTGACCCGTAACATCACCTATTCCTTTTCTCCAGAGATGCTGCCTGACCCGCTGAGTTACTCCAGCCTTTTGTGTCCATCTTCGGGTTAAACCAGCATCTGCAGTTCCTTCCTACACATGTACTCTCTCGGGTTAAAGAAGTTTCCTCTAATATCCTTACTGTATCTCGTGAGTGTTAGCTTACATTCATGACCTGCAGTTTTTGGTCCTCTGTACGTCTATCTGGTCATTGTTAGAGTGTGGTGCAAGGGGCACCAGGCTGGCGATGGGGAGGATGATTAAATGGCCAGGCTGAAAGCACTTTCAGTGCAACCACAGGAAATCTTCCTCCCGATCATCCAGGGATGTAGACAGTCCCACTAGTGCAATCTCTTCCACACTGGAGCAACCTATGCTTTGGTTTATAAAGCACTGAATGGCTTAGGGCCAAAATACATTTAGATTTTTTTTAGATTTAGATTTAGAGATACAGCACAGAAACAGGCCCTTCGGCCCACCAGGTCCGCGCCGCCCAGTGATCCCCGCACATTAACATTATCCTACACCCACTAGGGACAATTTTTACATTTGCCCAGCCAATTAACCTACATACCTGTATGTCTTTGGAATGTGGGAGGAAACTGAAGATCTCGAAGAAAACCCACGCAGGTCACGGGGAGAACGTACAAACTCCGTACAGACGGCGCCCGTAGTCAGGATCAAACCCGGGTCTCCGGCGCTGTCCTGGGCTAGCTATAGAAGGTTGAGGAGGTTCGGCGTGTTCCCAACAGCTCTCACCAGCCTCTGCAAATGTGCCGTAGAAAGTACTTTATCGAGGTGCATCACAGCATGGTTTGGGAACAGCTCCATCGAAGACTGGACTGTACCACCAAAAGTGAGTGGTGTTGTAGATAGCGAAGATGGTTGTCATAAATTGCAACAGGATCTTGATCGGTTGGGCAGGTGGGATGAGGAATGGTTGATGGAATTTAATACAGGGTAAAGAGAGGTGTTGCATTTTGAGAGCTACACTGTGAATAGTAGGACTCTTTTGTAGAAGAGAGGGATCTATGGTCCAGGAGTACAGGTACATGTTTCATTGAAAGATGTACAGGTGGTCAAAAATGTTTTTGGCACATTGGCCTTCGTCAGTCAGAGCATTGAGCATGGAAGTTTGGAGGTCATGTAGCATTTGTATGAGACGTTGGTGAGGCTGCATTTAGAGTATTGTGTTCCATATTATAGGAAAGATGTTGTCAAGCTGAAAAGAGTGCAGGTAAGATTTAGGAGGATGTTGGCAGGACTCGAGGGTCTGAGCGATTGGCAGGGGTTGAGTAGGCTGGGACTCTATTCCTAGTGGCGCAGGAGGATGAGGGGTGATCTTATAGAAGTGTATAATATATTGAGAGGAATAGATCGGGTAGACGCACAGAGTCTCTTGCCCAGAATAGGGGAATCGAGAACCAGAGGACATGGGTTCAAGGTGAGGAGGGAAAGATTTAATATGAATCTGAGTGGTACCTTTTTCACGCAAAGAGCGGTGGGTTTATGGAATGAGGCAGGTGCAATCGCAATGTTTAAGATACATTTAAACAGGTACATGGATAGGACAGGTTTAGAAGGATGTGGGCCAAACGCAGATAGGTGGGACTAGTGTAGATGGGACATGTTGGCCAGTATGGGCAAGTTGGGCTGAAGGGCATGTATCAGTCTATCACTCTATGACTCTATGACTGCAAGAAATTGCAAAGAACTGTGGACGCAGTCCAGACCATCCCACAAACCAACCTCCCACTGACTCCATCTACCTCGGCAAGGCCAGCAGCATAATCAAGGACAAATCTCACCATGGCCATTTTCTCTTCTCCCCTCTCCCATCGGGGAGATTCAGATCTGAACCTGCACATTCAGGGACGATTTCTTCCCAGCTGTTATCAGGAACTAAACCATCATATCACCAACTAGAGAGCGGTCCTGAACTACTATCTACCTCGTTAGAGACCCTAGGACTATCTTTAACCGGACTTTATCTTGCACTAAACGTTATTGCCTTTATCCTGCATCTGTACATTGTGGATGGCTTGACTGTAACCATGAAGAGTCTTTCTGCTGACTGGATGGCACGTAACAAAAAAGCTTTTCATTGTATCACAGGACATGTGACAATAAATTAACTAACTTATGTTTCAATGTGTCTATGTATTATTTACCACTCCGATCACCATGACAATTTCTATCTGCTCCGTATCACAACAATTTCCTCTGTTCTCTCCAGCCTACCCCTCCATAAAATAATATCAAATATCACTTTGCCAGTTCTGATGAGGGAACCATGATATGAAATGCTGACCTTATTTCTCATCTGACTGATGCTGCCTGACTCGTTGTGTATTCCCAGCATCTCCTGGTTTTGTTTGGAGTTAAAAATGCTGAAGTAACTCAGCGACTTTTTATGTCTCCAGCATTTGGTGTCTCTCTTCGGTTAAAACCAGGATCTGCAGTTCCTTCTTACACATTTGTTTAGAGTTATTTGAGAGAATGCTCCGCTTATAAAAACCACAATGCTTCTAGTGATCTTCAGTGGAGGTTCTCAACATTACACTCGCTGGCTGCCACTCAGTTGGCTGGGTCAAGATCTACCAAAGGTGTCTGTGATTCTGATCGAGGGAAGGAGTTGAAGTGTAACCACTTGCTGAGGTGGAGAAACTAGCCATTTGTTTCCCGACATTGGATTACTTTTCTATGTAAATTCTGAGCCACTAAGACTGAAGCAGGCTCGAAGGGCCGAATGGCCTACTCCTGCACCTATTTTCTATGTTTTCTATGAAATAGCAGCAAATACTCACTAGACAGGCAGCATCAGTAGAGCTAGAAACACTTCTTTAGAACATTAAATTTCTCTGTATCCTTTTAATCCATTTCCATTTGATCACAAAAATAAAATACTGTATATCTGCGTAACATTTAAGATGATAATACGCTCTTTAAAATTCTGCAAGGATGCACATAATCAGTTAAAAAAACAGCTTTTCTCTGAGAAATTTTATTTGCAGTTTTTAGCCACTCCATTTTTATTAAATGGAGGAATTTTAGAAAAAATGCAAACAACTTGTGGGCATTATTCTAAAGTGTCTGATTAGCAACAATTTTTGCATCCCACCATTATTTAGATTTGGTTGGTCCCAATTATATTGCTGAACATAATAATCAATGCACCTTCATAAATTAAATAGCCTGTCTGAAGCCTCTGAAGAGAGAGAGTCAAGCTCAATAGCTTTCAGATAGTGCAAGGCAGAAGTAATCACTTCCTAAGAATTTTAATTATATCAAGGTTTAAAGCAGTAGTCACAAAATATTTTTTATTTTCCCACTATTTAAAGATCTGACTAAGCTTAACAGTGACTGAAAAGTACATCTTGTGCTAATGCTTCTATTTATTTCATTTAATCCTATTTAACAATTTTTCCTTGGCAATTATAGCAAAAGAGAAGATAATTCCTGGCAAACTGAGTGATAGCAAATCAGCGGCCCATTTTACACGTGGCCAATGGAATAAAAATCAGGAGAGAGATAAATGTATAAGAAGGAATGATGCTGGTTTAAACCAAAGCTAGACACAAAAAGCTGGAGTAACTCAGCGGGACAGGCACAATCTCTGGAGAGAAGCAATGGGTGATGTTTCAGGTCTAGAAGTAGGGTCTCGACCCGAAACGTCACCCATTCCTTCTCTCCAGAGATGTTGCCTGTCCCGCTGAGTGACTCCAGCTTTTTGTGTCTATCTTTGTAGTGTGGCGGCGCCCGGGGGCTAGGCCACTCCCTTGGTCATTCCACTCGGCACTCAGTGGACGGGGGGGGATTAGGTCACTTCCTGGGTCATTTCCCTTGGGTCAGGTGGTCTGGGGCTATAAAGAGCTTTGGGTGTTTCGACTCATGAGTTTTTAGCGCGGTGTGAGTGTTCGTTGCAGAATAAAGTATTGTTACTACTTACCTGGCGTCTGGCCTGATTTCTGTGGTGACCGCGCCCACTACAGTAGAGATATAAATCCTCATACAGTCCAAAGAAGGGTCCCGACCCGAAATGCAAGTCTGAAGAAGGTTCCCGGCCCAAAACATCACCGATCCATGTTCCCCAGAGATGCTGCCTGACCCATTGAGTTACTCCAGCATTTTGTGCCTTTTTTTAGTAAACCATCATCTGCAGTTCCTCCTTTCTACATTTTGCCGCTCTATCTCCTCTATTGATTTCCTAGGACACCGGATCACCTCAGCCGGTGCCACTCCTTTGCCGGAAAAAGTGGAAGCAGTTTGTGCTTTTCCACGGCCCACCACGGTAAAGGGGTTGCAGGAGTTTGTAGGGATGGTGAATTTTTACCACAGGTTCGTGCCGGCGGCAGCACAGTTCATGCGTCTACTCTTCCAATGTCTCGCGGGTAAACCTGTCGAGTTAGAGTGGTCCGCTGAAGCCGCGACGGCCTTCGAAGCAGCTAAAATGGCTCTGGCAGATGCCACCATGCTAGTCCACCCGAGCACCTCCGCCCCCACGGCCGTGACGGTCGATGCGTCAGACGTGGCGGTGGGAGGAGTCTTGGAACAGCATGTTGATGGCAGTTGGCAGCCCTTGGCATTTTTCAGCCGACAGCTTCATCAGGCTGAGCTGAAATATAGCGCCTTTGACCGGGAGCTCCTGGCTCTCTATTTATCTGTCCGCCACTTTAGGTATTTTTTAGAAGGCCGTCCATTCGTGGCCTTTACTGATCATAAACCGATGACTTTCGCTTTTTCTAAAGTGTCTGACCCATGGTCGGCCCGCCAGCAGCGGCACATGACTTCCATCTCAGAGTTTACCACGGATGTTCGCGACGTCGCGGGTAAGCTTAATGCCGTTGCTGATGCCCTGTCCAGGCCAGCCGTTCCCCCAATTTCAGCAGTGGAATGCGAGGTAGATTTCCAGGAGCTTGCGGAGGCACAGCGCCTGCCAGACACTGCCTCAGCATACCAGTTCACCACTTCGGGGTTGAAGTTGGCCCAAGTGGCTTGTGGGCCTGCGGGTACAAAAGTCTGGTGTGATATTTCACTCTCCCGCCCCAGGCCGGTGGTGCCGGCCGCCCTTCAGCGTCGGGTGTTTGATGCCATTCATGGGCTGGCGCACCCGTCCATTCGCTCCACCTCAGCCTTAGTAGCCGCTAGATTTGTGTGGCATGGCCTGCAGAAGCAAGTAGCCGCTTGGGCCCGATCCTGTGTTCCCTGCCAGACCTCCAAAGTTCACTGGCATGTCCAACCTCCTGTACAGGAGTTTGTGGTTCCTGGGGTCCATTTTTTCCACATTCATGTGGATTTAGTTGGTCCTTTACCTTCCTCTAGGGGCTACACTCACCTACTCACGGTGGTTGACCGGTTTACCCGTTGGCCTGAGGCCTTCCCGTTGTCCGACACCTCCGCCGCCTCTTGTGCCCGGGTCCTGGCCCTCCATTGGGTGGCCCGTTTTGGAGTTCCGTCCGTCATTACCACCGACCGGGGGTCCCAGTTCACCTCTGCAGAGCTGTACGGTTCCAGGTTGCAGCAGACCACAGCGTATCACCCACAGGCTAATGGGCTCTTGGAGCGGTTTCACCGCCACCTTAAGTCGGCCCTCAGTGCGCGGCTGGACGGTCCTGATTGGGTAGATCAGTTGCCCTGGGTCCTTCCGGGCATCCGCACTGCTCCTAAGCAAGATCTAGCGACTTCGTCTGCGGAATTGGTATATGGCTCGCCACTCAGAGTGCCTGGTGATTTCCTTCCGGATTCCTCTGCACAGCAGCACTCAGTACCTTCGGTTTTAGCATCACTCCGGGCGAGAGTGGGTTCCCTAGCTCCGGTTCCTACTTCACGCCACGGGTGTTCCATGGTGCATGAACCACCGGCCTTGAAGGACTGTGAATTTGTGTTTCTGCGTAGAGATGGCCATCGTTCCCCGTTACAGAGGGTCTATGAAGGACCGTTCCACGTGTTGCGTAATGGAACGGTTACCTTCACCTTAGATGTTGGGGGCAGGAAGGAGCTCGTCTCTGTATCCAGGCTCAAACCTGCCCACTTGGATCAGGACCGTCCTGTCCTGGTCGGTCAACCCCCTCGACGGGGTCGTCCTCCTGCAATAACCTCCGGCCCTGGCCCTCCTACCCCTGTTGTTCCTGCAGCCCCTCTCCTTACTCGTTCTGGTCGCGAAATCCGGCTCCCTGCTAGATACCGTGCCTCGGTTTCTGGGGGGGGTCATGTAGCGACCATAGGGATTGGTCCTGAGAGTCGAACCCTCGGATTGGCCAGCGAGGTCACATGGTTGTTTTGGCGCCCAAAACCAGTTAGTTGGGAGAGGACTTCAAGATTCAAGATTCAAGATTCAAGATATCTTTATTTGTCATCCAAAAAACAAGTTTTTTGGACGAAATTCAGTCACCCACAGTCCAACAATAAAAGCATTAAAATAGGCAAATTACACAACCCCAACCAACACACAAAAAAAAGAAACATCCATCACAGTGAGTCTCCTCCAGTCCTCTCCTCACTGTGATGGAAGGCCACAATGTCTTTTCCCTTCCCCTGCCACCTTCTCCCACGGTCAGGTTGTTGTGGTTGCAGGCCGCGCCGGACGGTGGAAGGTCCGCAGCGGGCCGACCCAAGCCCCGCGATCCGGGGCGGGCGAACACGCTGCCGCTGCCGCTGCCGGAGCTCCCGATGACTGCATCCACGCGGCCCGAGCCGAAGGCGAGTTGCAGCCACTCCCGCAGCCTCCGAGGACGGCCGGCTCCGCTGATGGTAAGTCCGGTCCGTGGGCTCTGCGAACCAAAGCCCTGGAGGCCGCCAGCTCCAGGAGTTGGGCCGATGGTAGGCCGCAGCAGGAACGGAGACACCACCCAGAACACAAAGGTCGGGTCTCCGTTCGGAAGAGACAAATTTACAATTTTACAGTTCCCCCCCTCCTCCCCTCCCCCCCCACACCCACACATAGTACACAAACACAAAAACACGACATCACATTTACACTTAAGACAAAAAAAAACAACAAAACACAAAGACAAACGGACCGCAGGTAAGCCGCAGCTGCTAGGGCAGCGCCGCCATTTTGGGATGTGCATAGTTTAAGTTTAATGGTTGTCTGCGATCTCGATTGTTATCTTTGAAACTGAATATTGCTATCGCAATAAACTTCTTTGACAAAGTTACGCATGGGTAAGGTAGATGGCAGGGAACTTCTTCCACTGGTGGAAGGTTCAACAACGAGGGGACATAGATACAGGGTAAGGGGAGGGAGGTTTCGGGGGGATGTGAGAAATAACTTTTTCACCCAGAGGGTGGTTGGAGTCTGGAACTCACTGCCTGGGGTGGTGGTGGAGGCGGGAACACTCACCACGTTTAAGAGGCATTTGGATGGGCACTTGAAATGCTACAACATTCAGGTCTATGGTCCAAATGCGGGAAAATGGGATTAAAATTAGACTGTGTTTGGTAACGGGCGGCGCGGACACGATGGGCCGAAGGGCCTCTTTCTGTGCTGTAGGACTCTATGATTCTATCTTCAGACTCGCCATAATATATACATATATATATATATATATATACATACATACATATATACACTCATGCACACACATACGTACACACATAACAACAAACAATAAAAGTTCAATAATAACAATAATAGTCTATGTAGTTCAGAGCTTATTTGTGGTTGTAGTGTTTAATAGCCTGAAGGCTGTAGTGAAGAAGTTGTTCCTGAACCTGGACGTTACAGTTTTCAGGCTCCTGCATCTTCTTCCCGATGGCAGGGGTGAAATGAGAGCGTGGCCAGGGTGGTGTGAGTCTCTGATCATGCTGGCTGCCTTTTTGAGGCAGCGACTCTGATAAATCCCTTGGATGGTGGGGAGGTCAGAGCCGGTGATGGACTGGGCAGTGTTCACAGCTTTTTGCAGTCTTCTTCGCCCTGGGCATTCAAGTTGCCGAACCAGGCCATGATGCAACCAGTCAATATGCTCTCAGCAGTACTCCTGTAGAATCCTCTCTGACATACTGAATCTCCGTAATCTTCTCAGGAAGTAGAGGCGTTGATGGGCTTTCTTGATAATTGCATCAGTGTGTTGGGCCCAGGAAAGATCTTCGGAAATACCCACACCCAGGAATTATGAAGCTTTTGACACCCTCCACCATATAAACAGGATTGTGGGTCCTCATCCTTCCTCTTCCAAAGTCCACAGTCTTGGTCCTTGGTCTTACTGACATTGAGAGCCAGGTTGTTGTGCTGGCACCATTTGGTCAATCGGTCGATCTCACTTCTCTACTCTGACCATCACCATCTGTAATTCATCCAACAACGGTGGTGACGTTGGCGAACTTGGAGATGGAGTTCGCGCTGTGCCCGGCTACACAGTGGTGAGCATTGAGTGAGTGGAGCAGGGGCTGAGCACACAGCCTTGAGCTGCTCCTCGAGTTGATTGCTGAAGAAGGGGTGTGTGCAGACTGTGGTCTGTGGATGAGGAAGTCGAGGATCCAGGGGCAGGGAGATGTCCAGAGACCCAGTCCAGCTTTTTTTTTTTTTTAATCAGAAATATTTATTCAAATATTAAAATAATACATACAATACAATAAAACCAAAACAGAACCCACCACCATAATACAAGACAAACAATACACTACTATACAACTATATTACAATCCTAGTCAAGGATGCATCTACCCCCGCGGTGCCCAGTGGTCCCGGAGATCCCCCAGCATGCCCGTGGACAGCGCGTAGTCCCTCTCCAACACCACCCGGGCGCGGACGTAACCCCGGAAAAAGGGCAGGCAGCTGGCTCGGGCAGAACCCTCTTCCGCCTGGCGCCGTGAGTCGTGGATGGCCAGCTTGGCCAGGCCCAGGAGCAACCCAACCAGGACATCTTAGGCCCTGCCCTCTCCCCTACGCACATGACAGAAAGGTCATTCCCAGTCTGACCTTTCTGTGATGGGCCTCCTCCAGTGCCATAGTGAGGCCCACCGGAAATTGGAGGAACAGCACCTCATATTTCGCCTGGGCAGCTTGCAGCCCAGCGGTATGAACATCGACTTCTCCAACTTTAGATAGTTCCTCTGTCCCTCTCTTCCCCTCCCCCTTCCCAGATCTCCCTCTATCTTCCTGTCTCCACCTATATCCTTCCTTTGTCCCGCCCCCCTGACATCAGTCTGAAGAAGGGTCTCGACCCGAAACGTCGCCCATTCCTTCTCTCCTGAGATGCTGTCTGACCTGCTGAGTTACTCCAGCATTTTGTGAATAAATACCTTCGATTTGTACCAGCATCTGCAGTTATTTTCTTATAGTCTACACCTTTATTCCTACTGCCAAAATGCATGACTCCACATTTTGCTACACTATATTCCATCTGCCATTTCTCTGCCCACTCTCCCAACCTGTCCAAGTCCTTCTGCAGAGTTCTGGCTTTCTCTACACTACCTGCCCCTCCACTTATCTTCGTATCATCTGCAAACTTGGCCACAAAGCCTTCAAGCCCCTCGTCCAAATCATTAATAATCAACGTGGAGAGTAGCGGCCCCAGCGCCGACCCTTGCGGAACCCCGCTAGTCACTGGCAGCCAACCAGAAACAGCCCCCTTCATTGCCACTCTTGTCTTCTGCCATCCAGCCAACCTGCCACCCATGCCAGTACCTTCCCTTTGATACTGTGGGCTCTCTTCTTCCTTAGCAGCCTCACGTGTGGCACCTTATGAAAGGCTTTCTGAAAATCTAAGTAAACTACATCTACTGACTCTCCTTTGTCTGCCCTGCTTCTTCAAAGTGTTTCTATTGTCCATGTGGTCCAGTGCAGAGTGGAGAGCCAGTGAGACTGCAGTCATGGTTGACCTGGTGTGGCAGTGGGCAAAGTGTAGTGGGTCAAGGTTCTTGTTCAAGTATGCGCTGATATGCACATCCTCTCAAAGCACTTCATCACCACGGACGTTAGTGCCACTGGTCGATAGCCATTGAGGCACGTCACCTTACTCATCTTGAGCCCTTATTATTGATGCCCTCTTAAAGCAGGTGGGAACCTCAGACCTCAGTAATGAGAGGTTGAAGATGTCCACAAAAACTCCAGCCAGTTGGTCTGCACAGGTTTTGAGAACTCGGCCGGGTAACCATCAGGTCCAGATGCTTTCTGAGGGTTCACTCCCTTGAAGGATCTTCTGATGCCGGCTTCTGTAACTGTGACTGTAACTGTAACTGTAATGGCGGCTCAGGAAGGCACATCAGTGTTATTCCTATCAAACGTGTGAAGAACGCAGTATTGGCTTCTGTAAAATGCCCTGAGGGTGCAGGTTACGAAAGTGGGATAACGTAGAAATAGTGACTCGGTGGGCCGAAGGACCTGTTTCTCAGGTTGTATCTCTAAACTAAACTAAACACTAAAGAAAAGAGAAGTGGAATAGTCTCCAGAATTCCTCCAGTGTAGATTCTGCTTCTGTTCCCATGGCGATGGTATCCATCTGGCCTCAATCTAAATGGTGGACTCACTTGGGAAAATTAGTGTAATGGCAGGACAAAGCCTATTGGGAAAGAGTGCCTCATGAATGGAAGATAATCTGTGTTGAGCAATAATCTTGGACTGATCCGAACATCTTATTTTTAATCTAATTGATCCCCAGGCTACAGTGGTAATGCTGCAGTGGGTCTATGCTATTTGTAAACCTATAATTTCCAGTTTACATTCAGAGCATCCTCCTAATGATGCAACCCGTGAAGTTTGGAATGAGCTGCAGCTGTGGGGAAGTGTCTGGGGAAGGGTTACGTTGCCTCTTCCTTCACCCACTGTGAGCCCTTACACTCCCTTCTGCTTCAGTGGCACAGATGTCACAACTACAAAACATGTCCAGAGCTGTCCAACCGAGAGCAAAACTAAGCAATAAATGAGGGATTGCTTTCTGATGAAAACTGCTTTTACGTCCTCCCTCACTCTTGAGCTGACTCCTCTTCCTCCCAGGCTTGACGTGTGCATCACTCCACCTACCTGTGACCATTCGGCCCACCATGCTGTCTCCCACCTCCCCTGATATGGTGAGTGTACCTCACATGGAGATCCTTTAATCTTTGCTTACTCTCTCGCCTGTCATCGTCAACACCGCGGGATTTTACAAAGCTCTCTGCACGATTACATGAACCTCGCCTGCCCAGCAATGGACTACAAATAACTAGGGGCGGCACAGTGGTGCCGTGGTAGAGTTGCTGCCTTACAGCGCCAGTGACCCAGGTTCAATCCTGACCGCCTGTACTGAGTTGGTACGTTCTCCCCGTGATCATGTGGGTTTTCCCCAGGTGCTCCGGTTTCCTCCCACAATTCAAAGACGTGCAGGTTTGTAGTTTAATTGGCTTCAGTAAAAGAATTGCCCCTAGCGTGTTGGATTTGGCGAATGTACAGGGATCGCTGGTCGGTGCGGACTCTGTGGACCAAAGGGCCTGTTTCCGCACTCTATCTCTAAACAAAACTAAACTAAACTAAACTATCTGTCTGGAGTTTGCATGTTGTCTTGGTAGCTTGGGTTTCCTCTGGGTGCTCCTTCCATGTTCTAAAGACGTGCAGGTTTGTAGTTTGATCGCCTTCTGTAATTGGCCCCAAGTGTATAGCATGTGAAAGTGGGATAACATAGAACAGGCCTTCGGGTGATTGCGTGGCGGTGTGGGCTCGGTGGGCCGAAGGATCTGTTTCCATGCTGTATCTCTAAACCAAATTAAACATCCCACATGGATCCTGATCACCTCTGACCTCCAACCCAACCTCCATGACACGTGAGTCCATCACGCCAATGAAGCCCAATGAAGCTTGTGCAATCTACTCCAATTTGCATTGTTACACTTTCTTTTGCTTTTGATTTATTTGTTCGTGGTCAATGGACATTTCTAGCAACATTTTTATTTATAGTCTGACGGAGAGAGAGGGGGAATGCAAGGGTTACTTGACATTCAATGGCGGTATGAATATTCATTTCCCTAATTTCAAGTGGCCCTTGCATTCCCTCAGAGAGAGAGAATGAGTCCCTCCCTCACCCGAGTCACATTAATAGTTTCATTGCTCGTATCCCTTCATTATCACCTCTTCACCAGCCAACAATAGACCATTCCTGACTCATCCGTGCCGTCTCTGATTTGTTCGGTACCTTTCCAAACCCCTAGTTCCCCTCTCCCCTGACTCTCAGTCTGATGAAGGCAGGTATCTATACTTGGAGTCAGAGAATGTAGGTGAGGTGCTCAACAAGTGCCTTGTACCTGTATTCACCGAGGAGGACTTTGGAGGAGAGTGCGATCAGTGTGGAGAATAAAAATATGCTCAGGCAGTTTGAGACTGAGAAGGAGGTGGTGCTGAGACTCTATATTACTTTAGTTTAGAGATACAGTGTGGAAGCAGGCCATTTCGGCCCACCGGGTCCACGCCGACCAGCGATCCCCACGTATTAACACTATCCAACACCCACTAGGGACAATTTTATTTACATTTACCAAGCCAATTAACCTACATACCTGTACGTCTTTGGAGTGTGGGAAGATCTCGTTGAAAACTCTTGCAGGTCATGGGGAGAATGTACAAACTTCGTACAGACAGCACCCGTAGTCAGGATCGAACCCGGGTCTCCGGCGCTGCATTCGCTGTAAGGCAGCAACTCTGCCACTGCGCCACAGTGCCGCTCAATACTCTTGAAGAGTATTAAAGTGGATAAGGCCCGGGGACCTGATGGATCTATCCCAGTTTATTGAGGGATGCAAGAGAGGAGATTGCAGGATCTTTGCTTCTTCTCTGGCCACAGGAGATGTCCTGGAGGACTAGAGAGTAGCCAATGTTGTTCCTTTGTTTAAGAAGGGAAGCAATGTGAACCCAGGGAACTAAAGGCCGGTTAGCCTCACGTCAGTGATAGGGAAAGTATTGGAGAGAATTCCTGGATTGTGGGGGCGTTG
The DNA here is from genome assembly GCF_053455715.1 of Rhinoraja longicauda. Classification (NCBI taxonomy): domain Eukaryota; kingdom Metazoa; phylum Chordata; class Chondrichthyes; order Rajiformes; family Arhynchobatidae; genus Rhinoraja; species Rhinoraja longicauda. Next base: position 3,481,814 of record NC_135982.1, on the reverse strand, counting down.
GGCTCCAGTATTTCCAACATGTGCTTTGCATTTTTTTCTTCTTTTTTTCCCTTTGTATTCTTTGTAAACGGTGCCAAGATATGGCGACTGTGCATTTGTGAGTTGTGCAAAAGAATATCACTGTGCTGTGCATAGGTGATGATGGAGACCCATTGATTGATTAGGAAGTCTGGATGCAGCTCTACGAGATCTTGGTTCGGCCGCATTTGGAGTTTTGCGAGCAATTCCGGTTGCCCCATTCCAGGAAGGATGTGGAGACTTGGGAGAGGTTTCACGGGAGGTTTACCAGGATGCTGCCTGGGTGCCAGGGTTTCAGCCACAAGGAGACGGATAAACTTGGCTTGTTTTCTATGGAATGTCAAAGGTTCAGGGGAGACGATCGAAGTATACAAAATGATGAAAAGCATAGATAGGGTAAACACTCAGAACCTTTATGTCAGGGTGACTCCCTGACATGCACCCTGAGGCTTCCCAGCAGTACTTCGTGAACTGCTATCAAGGCAGTGCAGCGTAAGTTCACGAGGTTAATCCCTGGGATGGAGGGACTGGAAAGACTAGGCTTGTATTCACTGGAGTTTAGATGGATGAGAGGGGATCTTATATAGACGTATATAATTATAAAAGGACTGGTTAAGCTAGATGCAGGAAAAATGGTCCCAATGTTGGGGGAGTCCAGAACCAGGGGACAGAATCTAAGAATAAAGGGAGGCCATTTAAAACTGAGGTGAGAAGAAACATTTTCACCCAGAGAGTTGTGAATTTGTGGAATTCTCTGCCACAGAGGGCAGTGGAGGCCAATTCACTGGATGAATTTAAAAGAGAGTTAGATAGAGCTCTAGGGGCCAGTGGAATCAAGGGATATGGGGAGAAGGCAGGCATGGGTTACTGATTGTGTATGATCAGCCATGATCACAATGAATGGCGGTGCTGGCTCGAAGGGCCAAATGGCCTCCTCCTGCACCTATTTTCTATGTTTCTATGTACTTTCTATCTCAGTACTTTTGATGAGATATTTCTCTTCCCCTTTTTAAATGTTTCTAGAAGTGTCTCTTTCACCACACCTCATTCATTCATACATATTCTCATAGTCACTCAGCTTGAAGGCAGGTCCTTCGACCCACCAAGATGACCCATTTAAAATCTTGCCCGCATTTTCCCGCATTTGCCCCATCTATATCTTCTATATAATACTAAAACTCTGCGTTCGTATGTAGGGATGTATGTGTGTATGTACGGAAGTTTAACTTACAAACCCTACTCCTCCAAGACGGTACACCAAAGCGCTACGATTTTTGTACCGCCGTATTCACAATTAACCTGGGCAACTATTGTAAGTACTTTCGTTCAAATTGAAGCTACCTTTTTAAAGCTAGAGAGATATTAAAGTTTAAATTTTCATTTCTAACCCTTTTCTTCAAGGGGCTACATTTGTTTCCAAAAGTTTCCAGAAAAGGATTTAGTTTTCAGCAAGGATTTAGTTTTCAGCTTGTGACGACTACATTGTTTCGAAAAGCTTCCAAGAAGTCTTTTTTGTTATTGCAAGTCAAGTCAAGTCAATTTTATTTGTATAGCACATTTAAAAACAACCCACGTTGACCAAAGTACTGCACATCTGATTAGGAAAAAAAAAACAAACATCTGATTAGGAAAAAAAAAAAAACGGGCACACTTGGAGAGTAAGAGTGGGGCTGGGGAAGGAGAGAATGGGGGGTGTGGGGACGGGCCCAACGGGCCCTCCCCAACGGGCACACTTGGAGAGTAAGAGTGGGGCTGGGGGAGGAGAGAATGGGGGGTGTGGGGACGGGCCCAACGGGCCCTCCCCAACGGGCACACTTGGAGAGTAAGAGTGGGGCTGGGGGAGGAGAGAATGGGGGGTGTGGGGACGGGCCCAACGGGCCCTCTTTTCTAGTATCCCTCTAAACCTTTCTGGTTAATGTACCTGCCCAAATGTCCCCTCCTTCCCGGCTCTTGATCTGCTTCTCTGCTCCCGTGGATATCTACTCCATGAAATGTGGACATGGATAAGTTGGCTGGTGTGGGCAAGTTGGACCGATGGGCCTGTTTCCACACTGTATCGCTCTATGACTCTACCACTCTATGAAACAATGAAGAAGAAGAATCAGTCTGAAAAAGGGTCTCGACCCGAAACATCACCCATTCCTTCTCTCCTGAGATGCTGCCTGACCTGTTGAGTTACTCCAGCATTTTGTGAAATAAATACCTTCGATTTGTACCAGGATCTGCAGTTATTTTCTTACACACTCTATGAAACAATGTCACCACAGCGATTAAAAGAAAAGACGTAGAAATAAAGAACTGCAGAGCTGGTTTATACCAAAGATCAACACAATGTGTAGGAAAATAACTGCAGATGCTGGTTCAAATTGAAGGTCGACACAAAATGCTGGAGTAACTCAGCGGGTCATGCAGCATCTCAGGAGAGAAGGAATGGGTGACGTTTCGGGTCAACTCAGTCTGAAGAAGGGTCACGACCCGAAACGTCACCCATTCCTTCTCTCCCGAGATGCTGCCAGACCCGCTGAGTTACTCCAGCAGTTTTTGTGTACCTTCAAAGATCATCACAATGTGCTGGAGAAACTCAGCCGGTCAGGCAGCATCTCTGCAGAGAAGGACTGGTGACATTACAGGTGCAAAAGAGCAGGTCCTGACCCGAAACATCACCCATCCTTTTTCTCCAGTGGTGCTGCCTGATTCGCTGAATTACTCCAGCAATATGACCTTTTCTCGATCAAAAAGAAAGACGTGCTTTTCTGAAGCACAAGCTTCACAAGAGTTTTCACAAACTCAAGCCAACCCAAAATACTTTACAGATCAATAAAGTACATCACAAGAGTGCAATGTAAGATCACACACCACAAGCGTCCAGAAACAGCCATGCAATATTAACCCGATATGCTGCTTTTTGTAATGCTGAGTGAGGAATGATGGCCAGGACTCCAGGAGACAGCTTCTGCTCCAAGACAAGATATATTATGTCTACTTAAAAGGGCGGTGGGTTTAAAGTTTTGAAAGAAAGACACCTCTGATGTTGCAGCGGTCCCATGGTGATGCATGGGACTGCCAGCGTGGGGTGCAGCCCACAATGGTCTGACTCAGAGGTGAGAGTGAAGGTATGTAACTGCACAAGGGAAACACTCATGGATCACTTGGTTGATTGGAGCCCTAGGGTAATAGTGGCGCAGGGGTAGAGTTGCTGCCTTGCAGTGCCAGAGACCCTGGTTCAATACTCACCTCTTTGTATGGTGCTGTCTGTATGGAGTTTGCACGCTCTCCCTCTGACTGTGTAAGTTTTCTCCGGGTGCTCCGGTTTCCTCCCACACTCCAAAGAAGTACAGGTTTGTAGGTTAATTGGCTTCTGTAAATTGTAAATAAATGTCACCAGTGTGTAGGATAGTGCTAGTGTACAGGGTGATCGCTGGTCGGTGTGGACTCGGTCAGCCAAAGGGTCTGTTCCCATGCTGTGTCTCTAAAGGCTAAAGTAAAGTCTAAAGGTACACAGCATGAAATCAGGCCCTTCAGTCCAGCTTGTCCAATAGTGCCTGACAAAGATAGTCCCACTTACCTGAACGTGGCCAATATGCCTCCAGATGTTTCCTATCCATTAAGAGATTGGACACACTAGAGGCAGGAAACATGTTCCCGATGTTGGGGGAGTCCCGAACCAGGGGCCACAGTTTAAGAGTAAGGGGTAGGCCATTTAAAAGGGAGATGAGGAAAAACTGTTTCACTCAGAGAGTTGTGAAGCTGTGGAACTCTCTGCCTCAGAAGTCAGTGAACGCCAATTCCCTGGATGCTTTCAAGAGAGAGTTAGATAGAGCACTTAATGATAACGGAGTCAGAGTATATGGGGAGAAGGCAAGAACAGGGTACTGATTGTGGATGATCAGCCATGATCACGGTGAATGGCGGTGCTGGCTCGAAGGGCCGAATGGCCTCCTCCTGCACCTATTGTCCATTGACCAGCTGGATCAAGAGGTCCATTTCTGTTGGACCTCTGCCACAAGAACAGTAAGAGCAGTCAATTGGGACTATCTCTACCTGGAGATTCCCCTGCTAGATGCACACCTTCCTGATTTCAAAGTCGATTGCAGGTTCTTTATCGTTGCTGCTTCAAAATCCTGGAGCTAGCTGACCCGCACAGTGGCAGCACCTTCATCAGAGGCTCAGCAGCAGCTCAAGGTGACTGCACACCACCACTACCTCCAGGGCAATTAGAGGTGGGCAAATATTGCTGACTTCACAAGTTCATAGGTTATAGGAACAGAATTAGGCCATTCGGCCCATCAATTGCACTCCGCCATTCGGTCATGGCTGATCTATCTTTCCCTCTCAACCCCATTCTCCTGCCTTCTCCCCATCACCCCTGACTCCCATACTAATCAAGACATGACAATCACACCCAAATTCCCCACAAACATATAATAAATAATAAAGTTCTAAGGAATCCTTTGTCATTCTATGTACCTTTTATACACAAGGAATACAAGTGATCAACATAATGAAGACCTTTCAGATCTGTAACTGCATTCTAAATGTCCTTGCTACACAGTGGTGCCATGAGTAGAACTGCTGCCTCATGGTGCCAGAGACCCGAGTTGGATTCTGACCTCGGGTGCTGTCTGTGTATAGTTTGTATGTTCTCCCTGTGACCACGTGCGTTTCCTCTGGGTGCTCCAGTTTCCTCCCACATCCCAAAGATGTGTGGCTCTGTAGGCCAGTGGGCCTCTGTAAATTGCCCCGAGTGTGTCAGGTGTGGAATCAAAAGTGGATAACAGAATTAGAGTGATGGCCAACATGGATTCGATGGGCTGAAGGGCCTGTTTTTACACCATATCTTTCAATCGATCAGCTCGTTGAAGGCAAGTCAACCTGTACATGTGTTCCTCAGTGAGTCTCTGCAATAAAGACATCACCTAGATGGGTTTCTGACATGGCAACATGAAGCTGGGTGGAAGTGTGGGGTGTGTGAAGAGTTCAGAGAGGTGCAAGGAGGTTGCATACATGGTATGTGAAGAGGCAATTAAACAAAGCCCTGGTGGTCCTATATTCCTTACCTCGGTGAGACCAAGCGTAGACTCAGTGACCCTTTTGCTGAACAGTTGTGCTCAGTCAACCAAGGTCTGATGGACCACCCAGTTGCTAAGCACTTAAACTCCCCTTCAGGTTCCCATACTGACCATTCTGTCCTGGGCTTCTTCCCTTGCCAGAGTGAAGCCACATGCAAACTCGAGGAAGCAAACCTTATGTTTCTCTTGGGCAGCTTACAACCCAAATTCTCCAATTTTAGATAACTTCTACGATCACTTCCCTTCCCCCTCGCCCCTCTTTCCCCTCCCCCCTCCTCTTCCTCAATTAAAAGTCAGTCAACCAGATCCTGACTCTAGCCAAAAGTCAGCCGATCAAGGAAGCTCCTTGTCTGGGGTCATCTGTTGCTGGCTCCGATCTGCCCTGTTTTCCCCCACTCTCCCTACTACAATGAATCTGAAGAAGGGTCCCAAACCGAAATGTCATCCATCCATGTTCTCTAGGATTAGTCTTCTGGGAGATGTCAACTTATTTACATTGGCGAAACCAAGCGCAGGCTCGGCGATCGCTTCGTTGAACACCTGCGCTCGGTCCGCATTAATCAAACTGATCTCCCGGTGGCTGAGCACTTCAACTCCCCCTCCCATTCCCAGTCTGACCTTTCTGTCATGGGCCTCCTCCAGTGCCATAGTGAGGCCCTCCGGAAATTGGAGGAACAGCACCTCAGTTTGCAGCCCAGTGGTATGAACGTCGACTTCTCCAACTTTAGATAGTTCCTCTGTCCCTCCCGTCCCCTCCTCCTTCCCAGATCTCCCTCTATCTTCCTGTCTCCACCTATATCCTTTCTTTGTCCCGCCCCCCCTGACATCAGTCTGAAGAAGGGTCTCGACCCGAAACGTCACCCATTCCTTCTCTCCCTAGATTGCCTCTTCTGACCTGCTGAGTTACTCCAGCATTTTGTGAATAAAAACCTTCGATTTGTACCAGCATCTGCAGTTATCTTCTTATACTACTTATTAGTCTTCTGGGAAGAGATTGAGTATACTGGACCTAAACTTGGAGTTTAGGGGTTTGAGGGGTGACGTTATTGAAGCACAAACAATATGTGCAGGTAGGGTTGCCAACTTCCTCACTCCCAAATACAGGACAAGGTGACGACACCGTCCCACGCCCCATGTGACCTCACCCGGCCAGCGGCCACATGGTCCCGCTCCACCAATGGTGGCCGCCCGGGCCGGGTGGCGGGTTGCTACGCAACCTCTGTTAGGCCTCACCCGGGCCTCCAGGCCTACACTGTCCAGAGGTAGACATAAAATGCTGGAGTAACTCAGCGGGTCAGGCAGCATCTCGGGAGAGAAGGAATGGGTGACGTTTCGGGTCGAAACCTTTCCTCAGTCTCAGACCCAAAACATCGGCCATTCCTTCTCTCCCGAGATGTTGCCTGACCCACTGAGTTACTCCAGCATTTTGTGTTTACCTTCGATTTTAACCAGCATCTGCAGGTTTTTTCCTTCAGTGTCCGGGCCCACAACCCCCCCCCCCCCCCCCCCCCGGGCCTAATATGGGACAATATGAGACAGTTGGCAACCCTATGTACAAGATATGCCAGGGATGATGTTTTCCTTAGCTGGGATATCAAGAATTAGACGTCAACCACAATAGTAGGGTTCAACTATTTAGGACAGAGATTAAAAGAAAGTTCTTTACAGAGTTTACGGCATCCCAATCCAAAAAGCCTGTAGTGTTCAGTCTTTTAGACTTTAGAGATGCAGCCGTGTATACAGGCCCTTCGGCCCACCAAGTCCGTGCCAACCAGTGCTCACTATAGCACTGCAATAGCACTATGCTGCACACTATAGACAATTTACAATTTTACTGAAGTCAATTAACCAACAAACCAGCATGTCTTTGGAATGTGGGTGGAAACTGGAGCACCCGGAGAAAACCCACATGGTCACAGGGAGAACGTACAAACTCTGCTCAGATAGAACCCATAGTCAGGCTGGAACCCGGGTCTCTGGCGCTGTAAGGCAGCAACTCTACCGGTGGGCCTCTGGACTGTCATTGAGGATATATAGAGATTGAGAGATGTTTATCTATTCTGAGAATCAAGGGATACAAGGTTGAAGCACAAAGGTGATGGTGAGGTGAGAGATGCGTTTGTGATCTTATTGAACTACGGAGCAGTGAGAGAGACTAAATGTGCCTGTTCTCATGTTGTTATAGAGCAGCTGTTAGCCAGGGAATCATTCCCTCAGCATCAATCAGATCAAAACAATCTTAAATATTGCCTAAATAAATCAAATTCACCCAACAGTCTGCAACGACATGCCATGTCTCACATTATTAATGTGAAGCAATGTTGGGCTGTTTAAAGTTGTCATGAATTTAATAGAAGAAATCTGTGCTAAATTGTATGCCTGAAGTGATAGGCCCTGTTCCCTGTCTACACAAGAGGATCTGATGATTACATCTTCTTCACTCAACGATGAAAACCACTCAACTTTAATAAAAGTCGTGCTCTTCCTGTGGAAAAGTTGAAAGAAATGGTAATCCAGGCCATCTCCGTAGGGCGCAAATCTTTTAAGGCATTCAGTCTTGTTGAAATAAAAATTATTAATAAAGGAACATAAAATATAAGAGCCTTCAGAGGCCCTTCGAGACAACTCTGCCATTCAAAGAGTCACACAGTGCGGAAACAGGTCCTTCAGACCAACTCACCCATGCCGATTAAGATGTCCCATCTAAGCTAGTCCCATTTGCCCGTGTTTGGCCTATATCCCTCTAAAGCTCTCCTATCCATATACCTGTCCATTCTTGAGGATCAGGTTCATCTTCCACCTCAGCACCATTTCCCAGCGCACTCCCATGTTCATTAGCGGGTCAGGCAGCATCTCTGGAGAGAAGGAATGGGTGAAGGGATCAGGTCGAGACCCTTCTTCAGACCCTTCTTCAGACGTCACCCATTCCTTCTCTCCAGAGATGCTGCCTGACCCGCTGAGTTACACCAGCATTTTGTGATACCTTCAGTTTGTACCAGCATCTGCAGTTATTTTCCTACACACCCTTATTCATTGATTCTCTTGATGTCCAAAGAAGGGTCTGGACCACTGGAGCTGATCATGACCACAGCTCTCCAGGCAGAGAATTCCAAATGCTCACCACAGCCCGAGTGAAAACTATTTCCCACATTGCATCCCAAACCAGCCTCCTCTCTCTTTCCCTTGCAACCACAGGAGATGAAACACCTGTTCCTGTACCTCCCCCCTCGACTCCATCCAAGGACCCCGACAATCTTTTCAGGTGAGGCAGAGATTCACTTGCACCTCCTCCAACCTCATCTACTGTATCCGCTGTTCCAGGTGTGGACTCCTGGGTATCCGCGAGACCAAGTGCAGGCTCGGCCATCGTTTCGCTGAACACCTCCGTTCAGTCCGCCTTAACCTACCTGATCTCCCGGTTGCTAAACACTTTAACTCCCCCTCCCATTCCCACACTGACCTTTCTGTCCAGGGCCTCCTCCATTGTCAGAGTGAGGCCCAGCGCAAATTGTAGGAACAGCACCTCATATTTCGCTTGGGCAGCTTACACCCCAGCGGTATGAACATTGACTTCTCTAGCTTCAAGTAGACCTTGCTTTCTCTCCCCGTCCTTCCCTCTCCCTTCCCAGTTATCCGACTAATCTTACTGTCTCCAAGGACATTTTATCTCTGTTTGTTCTGTTGTCACCTTCTCCCAGCTATACTTTCCTTTATCTTCATTCCCACATGGTGCTGACAATGTTTGCCACGGTGTGCTGCTCCTTGCTGTTTTGTATGTATTTGTTTAGCGTCATAGAGTCATAGAGTCCTACAGCACAGAAAGAGGCCCTTCGGCCCATCGTGTCCGTGCCGCCCGTTACCAAACACAGTCTAATTTTAATCCCATTTTCCCGCATTTGGACCGTAGCCCTGAATGTTGTAGCATTTCAAGTGCCCATCCAAATGCCTCTTAAACGTTGTGAGTGTTCCCGCCTCCACCACCCCAGGCAGTGAGTTCCAGACTCCAACCACCCTCTGGGTGAAAAAGTTCTTTCTCACATCCCCCCGATGTTTGTTTGTGTTGTCTGTGGAAATCCCACAAAGATCACTTTCATGAGAGAGGCACTCCTTCACATCAGACATACGGTACCTTCAAACATCGTTCCAGATTGCTCTCACTCGCTGGGTTATTTGGACATACTTTGGTCGGCGGGCTGTGGCTGCGTTCAAGGTCTTGAAACAGAGGAGGACCCGTGGGAGGCGTCTGGAGCACTCGCCCGACTCTGGCGACAAGGATTACGCACACCGCTACCGAGTATATTCCTCGCAAATCTCTCAACAACAAAGTGGACGAACTACAACTCCTGTGCCACACTAACAAGGACTTCTCTCGAGCCGCTGCCCTGTGTTTCACTGACACCTGGCTGTGTGAGTCGACCCCGGACAGCGCGCTGCAACTGGCTGGCCTTCAACTACACAGAGCGGACCGCCATGCAGAGGCAGATGGGAAACCAAGAGGAGGTGGAATATGCTTCTACACTAACCAGGACTGGTGCAGCCACATCACGGTACTGTCTAACTTCTGTTCACCCAACCTAGAATCGTTCTTTATCAACTGCAAACCCTTTTACTCTCCGAGGGAATTTACCTCTTTTATTCTCGCTGGAGTTTACATCCCCCAAGCCTGCGTACGTGAAGCGCAAATGCAACTCGCTGACCAGGTATTGAGGGTAGAGAGTGACTTCCCCGACTCCATGGTCATTGTATTAGGGGACTTTAACAAGGCCAACCTCAGTCGTGAGCTCCCAAAGTACAGACTTCATGTTACCTGCCCCACCAGAGGGGAGAGGACATTTGATCACTGCTACTCTTCAATCAAGAACGCATATTGCTCTGTTCCTCGGGCAGCTCTGGGTCTCTCCGATCATTGTTTAGTTCACCTTATTCCGACCTACAGGCAGAAACTAAAATCTGCGAAACCTGTGGTCAGAACAACGAAAAGGTGGACAAGCGAGGGCATTGAAAACCTGCAGTCCTGCTTTGACTGCACTGATTGCAATGTGTTCAGGGAAGCAACCACAAGCCTCGATGAGTACACAGACACTGTGACATCCTACGTCAGCTTTTGTGAGGACAGTTGCATTCCCACAAAGACCCGGATCTGGTTCAACAACAACAAGCCCTGGTTCACAGCAGAACTCAGACAGCTCCGCCAGTCAAACGATGAGGCCTACAGGAGCAGGGATACAGACCTCTACAGGCAGGCCAAGTACAAGCTGAGAAGAGGAATCAGAGCTGCCAAGGAAAGGTACTCTGAGAAGCTGAGGAGCAAGTTCTCAGCTAATGGCTCCTCTTCAGTGTGGAAGGGCTTGCAGGAAATCACCAGCTACCTGAACGAGTTCTACTGCAGGTTCGAGAAACAGAAACATAATCCTGGGATCCCTCCCCTCTCCCCCACCCCAATCACCACTTCACACGTACTCACAGACTGACTCCAGTTTGCAAAGACTGGATCCGTCCCCACCCACTCCTCCCCAAGCAGCAATTCACACCTACGCACAGACTGACTCCAGTTTGCAAAAACTGGCCCATTCCCCCCGCCCCCCCCCCCCCCCCCCCTGTGCAATCACCAATTTGCACATACTCACAGCCTCACATCAGTCTGGCCACTTCTCCATCTCCAACAATAGAAATTGCGGAGGTGGGGAGGCTATGAGGCTATTCAGGAAACAGAAAAGCCGGTAATCTCCAGGACCGGACAATGTTTCCCCCTCTACCCTCAAGCTCTGTGCCGAACAACTGGCACCGATCTACACAGACATTTTCAACCAGTCCCTGCAAACCTGCACTGTCCCTGCCTCGTTCAAGTTCTCCACTATTGGCCCTGTACCAATCACTGGTCTTAATGACTACAGGCCTGTCGCACTGACCTCTGTAGTCATGAAGACCTTTGAAAGACTTGTGCTGGCCCAGCTGAAAAAGATCACAAACCCCCTGCTGGAGCCCCTGCAGTTTGCATACCGGGCCAATAGATCAGTGGACGATGCAGTCAATCTAGGCCTGCACTTCATCCTCCAGCACCTAGACCACAAGGGGACCTATGCCAGAATTCTGTTTGTGGACTTTAGCTCTGCATTCAACACCATTGTGCCAGAGCTACTACACTACAAACTCTCCCAGCTGACTGTGCCTGAACCCCTCTGTCAGTGGATCATCAACTTCCTGACGGACAGGAAGCAGCAGCATGTGAGGCTGTGAAAGCACATCTCGGACCCGCAGACCCTCAGCATAGGAGCACCGCAAGGCTGCGTACTCTCCCCTCTCCTTTACTCTCTCTACACCAACGACTGCACCTCCACAGACTCCTCTGTCAAGCTCCTCAAGTTTGCGGATGACACTACTCTGATTGGACTGATCCAGGATGGGGAGGAATCTGCCTACAGATGGGAAGTGACACAGCTGGCGTCCTGGTGCCATCGCAACAACCTGGAGCTCAATGCTCTCAAGACAGCGGAACTATTTGTAGACTTTCGAAGAGATCCCCCTCCCCTCCCCCACTCACCATCAACAACACCATAGTCACATCTGTGGAGTCATTTAAGTTCCTTGGAACCATCATCTCCAGGGACCTTAAATGGGGGGCCACCATCGACTCCACAGTCAAAAAGGCCCAACAGAGGATGTACTTCCTGCGGTAACTGAGGAAACACAATCTGCCACAGGCAATGATGGTCCAATTCTATACTGCTATCATTGAGTTGGTCCTCACATTCTCCATCATGGTCTGGTTTGGCTCAGCCACCAAGCACGACATCCGGAGGCTGCAACGGATCGTTCGCACAGCTGAGAAGGTTGTTGGCTGCAACCTTCCCCCCATTGACGAACTGTATATTGCAAAGGCCAGGAAGCCAGCGGGCAAGATCACCTCTGTCCCCTCCCACCTTGGCCACAAATTCTTCGAAACACTTCCCTCTGGAAGGCGACTCCGGACTGTCAAAGCAGCCACAGCCAGACATAAAAACAGCTTTTTTCCACGAGTGATTGTTCTACTGAATAAACAAAGTCTGTAGTCTATTTTTTGCTCTAGTTTATTTTCACCCACATGTTTAGACCATAATGTTGTATCCTTATTCTTTTGATATGGTTATGCTTTATTCTTAATTGTTAACTGTATGTTTGTGTTGTCATTTGTGAGCGGAGCAGCAAGGCACATTCCTTGTATCTGCACATACTTGGCCAATAAACTTATTCGTTCATTCATTCATTCATTCATTCATTCATTCATTCATTCATTCATACTTTGTCCTATTTTCACACCTTACACTTCCTTATCTCCCTCTCCCCTGACATCAGTCTGAAGAAGGGTCTCGATCTGAAACGTCACCCATTCCTTCTCTCCGGAGATGCTGCCTGTCCCGCTGAGTTACTCCAGCATTTTGTGGCTGTCATAAGCAAGCTGGCCTGGCTCACTGCTGCCCCTTGTGAGAAGAACGTACTTAGCTCTAGTGCGCTCCTTGTTGTCAACTTCCAATGATATATTTGACCAACCATCGATTCATTGGAATCATAGAGTCATGTGGCATGGAAACAGGCCCTGCAACAGGAATGCTTATGTCCAGGCTCAGGAACAGCTTCATCCCAACAACCATCAGACTATTAAACACTATAAACCTCCAATTAATCTCCAAATTACATAGACAACGCTTAATGTCAACAAGACCAAAGAGATAGTGATCAATTTCATATCCCAGTTTACATTGATGGCGCCAAAGTAGAGATGGTAGAAAACTTCAACTTCCTAGGAGTAAATATCACCACCAATTCTCCTGGACCACCCATTTTGAAGCAACAACCAAGAAAGCACTCCAGCGCCTTTACTTCCTAAGGAGGCTTAGAAAGTTCAGCATGTCCCCAACAACTCTCACCAACTTCTATAGATGCGCCGTAGAAAGCTTTTTATCGGGATGCATCACAGCTTGGTTTGGGAACAGCTGCATCCAAGACCGTAAGCAATTGCAGTGAGTTATTCATTTAGTCCAGACCATCACACAAAACCAACCTCCCACTGACTCCATTTACACCTCGCGCTGCCTTCGGCAAGGCCAGCAGCCCAGACCGTCACACAAACCAACCTCCCTCCCACTGACTCCATCTACACCTCGCGATGCCTCGGCAAGGCCAGCAGCCCAGACCGTCACACAACCAACCTCCCTCCCATTGACTCCATCTACACTTCACGCTGCCTCGGCAAGGCCAGCAGCATAATCAAGGACCAGTCACACCCCGGCCACTCCCTCTTCTCCCCTCTCCCATCGGGCAAAAGGTACAGAAGTGTGAAAACGCACACCTCCAGATTCAGGGACAGTTTCTTTCCAGTAACTGAACCATCCTACCAACAACTAGAGAGCGGTCCTGAGCTACTATCGGATTATCTTTGATCGGACGTTACTGGCTTTACCTTGCACTAAATGTCATTCCCTTATCATGTATTTATACACTGTGAATGGCTCGATTGTAATCATGTATTACTCCACTGGCTGGATAGCACACAACTAAAGCTTTTCACTGTACCTCGGTACATTTGACAAGAAACTAAACTGAAGTTGAGACTTGGGGGGCATTGTATTTGTCTTTGCACTATTCTTGTTTGTTTGTTTTAAAAAAAATAAACATACTGAACTTCTATTTTGCTGTTTATTTTGGTGTTTACAGAGTAGCATGTGTACATATCTGCTATGGTGTTTAGAGTAGCATGTTTACATATCTGTTTTGGTGTTTACAGAGTAGCATGTTTACATATCTGTTGTACGTTAGCTGCAGGTAGCAATTTCAGCATTCCGTTTCGGGACGTACTCTATGACAATAAACCACATTTAGCATGAAAACTTTAAGGCAGACGTAGATACTTGATCAGCGGAGGAGTGAAAGGTTCCATGGGGAATGTGTGACAGTCACATCAGCCACGAACAATGCTCGAGGGGCGATGGCCTACTCCAGCTGCTAATTCCATCCCTGTGGAGTTTGCATGCTCTCCGTGTGACCATGTCGTTTTTTCAGCTAGTTCCACTTTCCTCCTAGATCCCAATGTCTAGTGGGTTGGTGGGTTAATTGGCAATTGCCCTTAGTTTGAGTTGGAGGCCGAATTGATGTGAATGTGGAGAGAACTTTTCATGGATTGGAAAGGGTTAGAGGGATATGTACTGTTCTATGTTCTCTGTTAACAGTCTTCTCTGTGGATTGCCACCTTGTCGCTGTGGAGAAGCTTGTGTGGTCCTGAGATCCTGAGAGCGATGCCGTCTGGAGCTACGCTCCTGGTAGGGTCACCCATGGCGGTAAGGTCGAGGGGGAGGTCCCTGACAAAGAGCAATCCAACCAAGACCTCAACGGTGGAACAGGCGGAGGGAGGATGATGGCTGACTTTAGTGGAACATCACAACGGCTGGGAAGGCGGATGGATGAAGGCTGCAGCAGACAAGGGTCCCCGGTCGTCTTGGACTTCATGCCACTGGATCCTGACCCAGATCTGTCAAGGACCATGTGGTAGCTGTCTGTGCACCAGTCTCCCCACATTAAACAAAGTCACGCACAGGCGTCCTCTATGGAAAGGACAGTCATACTCGCTTCGAGTGACCGCCGATGTTAACAGTCAGGAAACAGCAACAAAACGTGGCCGGTAGGTTTTGGACATCCACGTTCAGGAATCCCAGTGGCCCATATAGAAACATAGAAAATAAGTGCAGGAGTAGACCATTCGGCCCTTCCAGCCAGTGCTACCATTCAATAAGATCATAGCTGATCATCCTAAATCAGTACCCCGTTCCTGCTTTTTCCCCATATCCCTTGATTCCATTAGCCCTAAGAGCTAAATCTAACTCTCTCTTGAAATCATCCGGTGAATTGTCCTCTAATTAGCCTCCAATGTGCAGAATTATCTACAGTTCCTAGTGCATTCTTACCTTATATAAGTTATGGTATTGGATATAAACCAAAGATACTAGATGAACCACTACGTCGAAATCGCCTATACTGAAGTGTAGTACGCAAAGGAGCCATTTTAGTAAGCAAAACCCACCATTCGCTCTGCCTCTCGCAGTGTAATCAGTGTTTTGGGGGAACAGTATGTGTGATGATACCATAAAGATGCAGAATATATCTCATCTATCATTTCACCGATTCTTGTTATTTTTCTTTTAAAATGTTTCTACACGTTTCTGCCAACTAAAATGGCGCCATGACGTACTACGGTTTTTAGGGTCGAGTGGTCTATCTTGCTCTGCTCTATTATTTTGATATAAACATGCAAATCATGGGTGGACTGATATTTCTGACGCAGTTACGATCATTGCCCGTGTTATTCAGTGCAAACTAAACGATGAGGATGCCATCCTTGTGCACAGGGCTGTGCTTGATCAGAGTTCTTCAGGAAGTCTCTCACATAAATGGCTGCTGTTGGTTTTGCACAGAATGGAGATGCAGCGTGCCCGCGGGGTCCCGCCCCCTCACAGTGGATGGTGCAGCGTGCCCGCGGGGTCCCGCCCCCTCACAGTGGATGGTGCAGCGTGCCCGCGGGGTCCCGCCCCCTCACAGTGGATGGTGCAGCGTGCCCGCGGGGTCCCGCCCCCTCACAGTGGATGGTGCAGCGTGCCCGCGGGGTCCCGCCCCCTCACAGTGGATGGTGCAGCGTGCCCGCGGGGTCCCGCCCCCTCACAGTGGATGGTGCAGCGTGCCCGCGGGGTCCCGCCTGCTCACAATGGATGGTGCAGCGTGCCCACGGGGTCCCGCCCCCTCACAGTGGATGGTGCAGCGTGCCCGCGGGGACCCGCCCCCTCACAGTGGATGGTGCAGCGTGCCCACGGCGACCCGCCCCCTCACAGTGGATGGTGCAGCGTGCCCGCGGGGTCCCGCCTCCTCACAGTGGATGGTGCAGCGTGCCCGCGGGGTCCCGCCCCCTCACAGTGGATGGTGCAGCGTGCCCGCGGCGACCCGCCTCCTCACAGAGTGTTCCCATGCCCACATAAACAGCTGCATGTGTCTGGCTGGTGGGTGGAATGACGTCACACAACATGAACATTTCCCGAGAAACGTTTAAATTCTGTAATTAGTGCCAATTATTGTCTCCTTTGATCACGATTTCAATAGTTTACCTGCAATAAGAAGAAAAGTATTTATATTAATACAGTTACAAGTAATGTCTGTTCTTTTCACACGTCTATTCATCTGATTATTTAGCTACTAATTTATCTGTATTAGGTTATGCCATGGATCCTACAGTCTGTCTGTCTGTCTATCTATCTATCTATCTATCTATCTATCTATCTATCTATCTATCTATCTATCTATCTATCTATCTATCTATCTATCTATCTATCTATCTATCTATCTATCTATCTATCTATCTATCTATCTATCTATCTATCTATCTATCTATCTATCTATCTATCTATCTATCTATCTATCTATCTATCTATCTATCTATCTATCTATTCTTCGATCCATCATCAAACTGTTTATTTATATCATCTATTGAAGTTTGATCTATGGATTCATTTACGTCCATTTGTAGCGACCATAGAGAATGGTCCAGGTCGTCGAACCCTCGGATTGGCCAGCGAGGTCACGTGGGAACGCGACCATGGGGATTGGTCCAGGGAACGACATCGCTGATTGGCCAGCGATGTCAGGTGCGCGTTTGGCGCCCGATTTAGCAGTTCGGCGAAGTCTTCAAGGAAGACAGTAAGTTTATATTGGTTGTCCTGTAACTTGTTGTTTATCTCTGTATTCGTGTATTGCGGCTGCAATAAACTTCGTCTACAACTAACGAGTTTCGGACTCGCCATATTGGTGACCCCGAACGTGATCTGGACGATCACCGACTGAGCAGGAACCCGACGCCTCGTTGACGATGACCGAGCAGGGCACACCGGAGTCAAGCGCGGCAGGCGTTCATCTTCCGTTATTTTGGACGTACGCACCGCAAGCTTGGTTCATCCACGCCGAGGCCCAATTCCATATAAAGAAGGTGTCGGACGAATCCACGAAGTACTTCTACCTCGTCAGCGCTCTATCGCCGGACACAACCAATGCGGTTCATCGTAAATTCACCTGCGGAAGACAAGTATGAAGCCATGAAGAAGGTATTACTGCGAACCTTCGGGTTAAATAAGCATGGTGGTGCGGCAAAACTTCTGCACCTACCGGAGCTTGGAGACAAACTGCCTTCCGTCCTCATGGCCGAAATGATGGTGCTAGCCGGTGAGCATACGGATTGCCCGATGTTTGAACAGGCATTCCGCGAGAAACTTCCCGAGGATGTCCGACTGCTGCTTACGGATTGTTCTTTTAAGGACCCCGAAGCATATGCAGCGAAAGCGGACGCGCTCATAGCGGCAAAAAACAAGGCAAGTGGTTCAATCAACAAGGTCTCGACATCGGTGACCACGCCACAGCGATGGCAAGATGGCGCCACGTCTCCCGCCAATTCTCCGAAAGCCCGCCAAAAAGATCCGCACAAGCGCGGCTGGTGCTATTATCACCTACGATGGGGTAACGAATCCCGCAACTGTCGTTTGCCTTGTACCTTCGCGGGAAATGCCTCGGCCGATCGTACATAGGGGCAGTTACGATTGGCCAGAACCGGCGCCTCTATGTCCATGATCGATTCACGGACACAGAATTTTTGGTCGACACGGGAGCCATCGTCAGCATAGTGCCGCCGACCGACCTCGAAACCAGATCGGGTAAGACAGGTCCCACTCTCATCGCGGTTAATGGCAGCCCAATTCGCACTTTCGGTACACGGAAGATGTCCCTTGTGTTAGGCCTCCGCACGTACGAATGGCCATTCATCATAGCCGACGTCAAACAAGCGATCCTGGGCGCAGATTTTCTCTGGGCTTTTTCACTGATTCCTGATGTCCGCAGGAACGACCTCCGACCCTCCGCCGAAGATGAGCACGTCGCTCCGACAATCGCCTCCTCGCCCAGCCCTACTGTCCAGGCCGTCGTCGCGGCCCCCGACTCGTATGCTGCGATTCTGGCAGAGTTCCCAGAGCTGCTCGTCCAACGTTTTGACGCACCTTCGGCTAAGCACGGTGTGGTCCATCACATCCGCACCGAAGGCCCTCCCGTTTTCGCTCGGGCCAGGAGACTACCGCCAGACAAACTGGTGGTGGCAAGGGCGGAGTTCAGGAAGATGGAGGAAATGGGAATTGTCCGTCAGTCTGACAGCCCGTGGGCCTCGCCGTTGCACATGGTCTCCAAGGCATCTGGGGGGTGGAGGCCATGTGGCGATTATCGGCGTCTCAATGCTATCACCACGGCTGATCGCTACCCCATACCGCACCTACAGGACTTTTCATCTGGCCTGGAAGGAGCGGTGGTGTTTTCCAAAATCGATTTGGTGCGAGGATACCATCAGATTCCGGTGCGACCGGAGGACATACAAAAAACTGCAACTATTACTCCATTCGGGTTGTTTGAATGGTTGCGTATGCCTTTCGGTTTAAAGAACGCGGCACAGGCTTTCCAGCGACTGATGGACCGCGTGGGCCGGGGTTTACCCTTTTTGTTTATTTATTTGGACGACATCCTGGTAGCCAGCCCCTCAGTGCAGGAACACCAGGCCCATTTGCGGACCGTGTTCCAGCGGCTCCAAGACCACGGGCTCATTATCCAACCCTCCAAATGTCAATTCGGCCTGCCCGCTCTCGATTTTCTAGGGCACAGAATTACTCCTGCCGGCGCCGCCCCTTTGCCCGAGAAGGTGGAGGCTATCCGGGCTTTTCCC
This sequence comes from Rhinoraja longicauda, assembly GCF_053455715.1. NCBI lineage: Eukaryota > Metazoa > Chordata > Chondrichthyes > Rajiformes > Arhynchobatidae > Rhinoraja > Rhinoraja longicauda. The sequence continues at coordinate 3,462,962 of NC_135982.1, read as the reverse complement.
AGGCCCACCACAGTAAAAGGGCTGCAGAAGTTCGTAGGCATGGTTAATTTCTACCATAGATTCGTTCCGGCAGCGGCGCGAGTCCTGCGCCCGCTTTTCCAATGCCTTGCAGGGAATCCGGTAGAGTTGTTGTGGTCCCCGGCCGCAGAGTCGGCTTTTACGGCAGCTAAGGCAGCCTTGGCAGACGCCACCATGTTGGTCCATCCGAGCCCCTCCGCCCCCACGGCCCTGACGGTTGACGCCTCTGACGTGGCGGTGGGTGGGGTTCTGGAGCAGCAGGTTGGTGGCCGTTGGCAGCCTTTAGCGTTTTTCAGCCGGCAACTAAATTCGGCCGAGCTGAAATATAGCGCATTTGACCGAGAGCTTCTAGCTCTCTATTTAGCTGTCCGTCATTTCAGGTATTTCCTCGAGGGCCGCCCATTTGTGGCATTTACGGACCACAAGCCATTAACATTTGCTTTTTTGAAATTGTCTGACCCATGGTCGGCCCGCCAGCAGCGGCACCTGACTGCTATCTCCGAATTTACCACAGATGTCCGTCATATCGCGGGTAAGCTTAATGCCGTTGCTGACGCCCTGTCTAGACCTGCTTTTCCCCCTATTTCGGCGGTGGACTGCGAAGTGGATCCCCAGGAGCTCGCGGAGGCACAGCTCCTGGCGGATACCGTTTCGACGTACCAGTCCACCACTTCGGGATTGAAGTTGGCCCAGGTAGCTTGTGGGTCGGAGGGCACGAAAGTCTGGTGCGATGTTTCTCTTCCTCGTCCCAGGCCGGTAGTACCGCCCTCCCTTCAGCGCCGGGTTTTCGATGCCATTCATGGGCTGGCGCACCCGTCCATCCGCTCCACCTCTGCCTTGGTGGCAGCGAGGTTTGTCTGGCATGGCCTGCGGAAACAGGTAGCGGGGTGGGCACGTTCCTGCGTGCCCTGTCAGACCGCTAAAGTCCAGCGCCACGTCCAGCCCCCCGTACAGGATTTCGAAGTCCCGGCTTTTCGTTTTTTCCACATCCACGTGGATTTGGTCGGGCCTTTGCCTTCCTCCCGGGGCTACACCCACCTCCTCACGGTGGTGGATCGGTTCACCCGGTGGCCAGAGGCTTTCCCATTGTTTGATATCTCGTCAGCGTCTTGTGCTAGGACTTTGGCCCTTCATTGGGTAGCTCGTTTCGGGGTCCCGGCAGTTATTACAACTGACAGAGGGCCACAGTTCACTTCGTCCCTCTGGGCCGCGCTGGCGGAACTGTACGGGTCCAAATTACAACCCACAACTGCATATCACCCCCAGGCAAATGGACTCGTAGAAAGGTTCCACCGCCAACTTAAGGCGTCCCTCAGTGCAAGGCTTGAAGGCCCGGACTGGGTAGACCAACTCCCTTGGGTTCTTTTGGGCATCCGGACTGCTCCTAAGCCAGATCTCGGTGCGTCGTCCGCAGAGCTGGTATATGGCTCGACCCTTCGAGTACCCGGAGATCTGTTTCCGGACCCTTCAGCCCTGCTCCCTACAGTCCCATCAGCGTTAGCATCTCTCCGGGAACGGGTGGGCTCCCTGGCTCCAGTGCCGACTTCACGTCATGGGTGTCCCATGGTACATGAACCGTCTTCCCTGAAGGACTGTGAGTTTGTTTTTTTGCGTAAAGATGCCCATCGCGCCCCGTTGCAGAGGGTCTATCAAGGGCCGTTCCGGGTTTTACGTAAGGGAACGGCTACTTTCACCTTAGACATGGGCGGCAAGAGTGAACTCGTCTCGGTGTCCCGGCTCAAACCTGCCCATTTGGACCCGGATCAACCAGTCCTGGTCGGTCAAACCCCTAGAAGAGGCCGACCTCCGTTAGTTCCGCCCAGTCCACAAACCCCCGTTCCGACAGTTCCTCCAGGACCCCCCGTTTCGGCAGTTCCCCTAGGACCCCCCGTTTCGGCAGTTCCTCTAGGACCCCCCGTGCCGGTAGTTCCTCCAGAACCTCTCGTGCCGGCTGTTCCACCAAGTCCGGAACCTCCGGCTCCTGTGGTTCAGGCTGTCCCTCTCCGTACTCGTTATGGTCGCGAAATCCGGCTCCCTGCTAGGTTCCGCACCTCGGGTTCTGGGGGGGGTCATGTAGCGACCATAGAGAATGGTCCAGGTCGTCGAACCCGCGGATTGGCCGGCGAGGTCACGTGGGAACGCGACCATGGGGATTGGTCCAGGGAACGACATCGCTGATTGGCCAGCGATGTCAGGTGCGCGTTTGGCGCCCGATTTAGCAGTTCGGCGAAGTCTTCAAGGAAGACAGTAAGTTTATATTGGTTGTCCTGTAACTTGTTGTTTATCTCTGTATTCGTGTATTGCGGCTGCAATAAACTTCGTCTACAACTAACGAGTTTCGGACTCGCCATACATTTACCTTTCTGTCCTGGGCCTCCTCCATTGTCAGAGTGAGGCCCAACATAAATTGGAGGAACAGCACCTCATATTTCGCTTGGGCAGCTTACACTCCGGCAGTATGGACATTGACTTCTCTAACTTCAAATAGCCCTTGCTTTCCCTCTCTCTACATCCCTCCCTCTTCCCATTTCTCTGACCAGTCTGGCTGTCCCTCTGATTACATTATATCTGTTTGCTTTATTGCCACCTTCTCCTAGCTAACAATGATTTATTCTACATTTTCCTTGAACTTCATCTCTTTTGATCTCTTACACCTTATCTCTGTAACTCCGTCTTCCCTGATACTCAGTCTAAAGAAGGGTGTAAACCCGAAACGTCACCCATTCCTTCGATCCAGAGATGCTGCCTGTCCCGCTGAGTTACTCCAACATTTTGTTTCCTTTCCTCTTTCCTTTAGTTCTCTCCTTGCCTCGCTGTGTGATAATTTTTTACATATCCCACTTTCTCTTCCACTCCCTACACACTTAGGAGGCCTCCAGGTCTCTGGGGCAGAGTCAAAGGCAAGATGACATTGTCCATTGGGGGCGTGTCTGTGTTCTGCAGCTGCGGCTCACCGGCAGTCTCTCTGTGTTTTTTGTTGTTTTTTTGTCATTGTCGTCGTTAAATGTACGTTTTGTTTTATTTTTAACTCTGTGTATGTGGGGGGGGGGTGGTGGGGGGGTTGGGGGAAACCTTTTTTCAAATCTCCTCCTCAACGGAGATGCGACCTTTACCGTGTCGTATCTCCGTTCGCGCTACGGCCTAACATCGTGGAGTCGGCGGCCTCCAGCTGGGATCGACCTCAAAGACTCCGGTCGCAGGGCCTGGACTTACCATCTCGGAGGCTTCGGCCGTGGGCCCTGCAGACCGCAACATCGGGAGCTCGCAGGTCGTTGGCTGGCGACTGGCTTTTGGGAGCTCCAGCCGTAGCAGCTTCAACCGCCCCGAAGCGCGAGGTACGATCGACCCGCCCGCAGGCCCTTCATCGCCCTGCGTGGCTCGGCCGCAGCACTTTCCATCGCCTGGTGGGGGCTCAGGACTTTCATCGGCCTGCTCGGCTCGGCCCTGGGACTTTCCATCGCCCGGTGGGGGCTCAGGACTTTCATCGGCCTGCTCGGCTCGGCCCTGGGACTTTCCATCGCCCGGTGGGGGCTCAGGACTTTCATCGGCCTGCTCGGCTCGGCCCTGGGACTTTCCATCGCCCGGTGGGGGCTTCAAAAAGTTGGGAGCCTCGATCACCTCGTGGCACCACGGGAGAAGAACGAGGAGGAGATAAGACTTTGCCTTCCATCACAGTGAGGGTGTGCCTAAAGCAATCACTGTGATGGCTGTTTGTGTAAAAAATTATATCTGTGTGTCTTGTGCTTTTTAATGTCTACTGCCGGACCCTGACGTGAGAGGACGCTGGCGTTGTGTATTCGCCGCTTTTCCGTCAGGATAGTTTGACTGTTTGTTTCTATGTTAATTGTTTTTGTAAAGCGCTTTGAGCATGCGATAAGGCGCTATATAAAATAAATGAATTATTATTATTATTATTATTATTAATTATTATTATTATTATTATTACATTTGACTGGTTTTACACACCCGCAAGAAGGTGAAAGATAAATGGTTCTCGTAAATAGTACTTCCTTCCCTGGCAGAAATTAGAAATTGCATTTGTGGGAAATGGTGATGTGGAGTTTATTGAAGGGCTTTTATGTGGCCACTCTCCTGCCTGATTATTATCTATTCAACAGTGCAACTGCAAAATGTATTTAGAACCAAAAGCCACCGCCTCCTATTATTCTCAAGTGTAGAGTGCAGGAAGAATTGAGCGGAGAAGTTGGTGTCACCACAACACGTCCGAATGACTTTGCTCGGCTCACTATTTATGGAGCCAGCAAATGTCAAAGGTCGATCCAGGAATAGAACAACGCTCCTTCATGTTTTTGATGCTCCTCGTTAAGGACAGAATGCGTTCTTGCTCCCGACAAGCTGTCATCTACCTGCTATGTTCTCTCGGTTTCTCTCTCCACAGATGCTGCCTGCGCTGTTGAATGTTTCCAGCATTTTCTGTTTTTATTTTAATTACAGATTCTGCAGTATTTTTCTTCAGGCTTGGTTGTTTTGCTTTTCAACAAGCCTGTTCAAGGGTGCACACATGTGATAGTTCAGCTGCATTTCACTATCAAATAGCTCACCATCAAACCATGCTTTAGTAACATAACCTGTGGGACAGTACAAGTTACAGATTAGTGCCTTCAGGGCACGGATATATACTGGACAGGAAAGGAAAGTAACATGTAAAAAAGTGGGCAACACAGTGGCGTAGCGGTAGAGTTGCTGCCTTACAGATGCAGTGGGCCGAAGGGCCTGCTTCCATGCTGTATCGCTCAACTATATTGGTCACTTGCCTTTATTTTGAGAGGCACCTCCCTCAGCCAACTCCATCCAACAAGCACCAGTTTCTTGAGTCGTTCTATGGACCTGCCTCCTGACCTGTCTCATGAAGCCAGAAACCCAGCTTCAATCTCGACTCTGGGTGCTGTCTGTAAGGAGTTTGCATGTTCTCCCTGTGACCGTGTGGGTTTCTCTGGGTGCTCTGCTTGCCTTCCACATCCCAACGACGTGCGGGTTTGTAGGTTGATTCGTATCTATACATTGTTACCTAGTGTGAAGGGTAGAACTAGTGCATGGGTGATCGTTGGTTGGCACGGACTCGGTGGGCTGCCACCATGTTGTACTTCGTGGTCCGGTACCTTTTGTACCTTTGTTGAGACTCTGGACGGACCACACGTACACGTGTGTAAAAGGTTACAATGCTGGAGCTTAACTCCAGGCTGTTTATTCCGTGGCCACCTGGAACCAGAGTGGCCGCCTAATCACACCAATCACTTATATACACAGGCATACAAAGTAGTCCTTGTGACCAACAAAGTAGTCCTAGCAATATCACAACAGGCTGAAGGGCCTGAAGAAGGGTCTCGACCCGAAACGTCACCTGTTCCTTCTCTCCAGAGATGCTACCTGTCCCGCTGAGTTACTCCAGCTTTTTGTGTCTATCCGGTTTAAACCAGCACCTGCAGTTCCTTCCTACACGAGCCTGTTTCCACGTTGTATATCTAAACCTAAGCCCAAAATAGATTCCATTGGCTAATTATTGGTCAGTGGTGACATGCTCCTGATATCACCTGCGATAGGTCCAGGAGTGTCGGTCTGTGGTGAAGTCATCCAGATTCCATGTGTAGACAACCTACATGTGACCGGCCAACCTCTCATCCTCCTTCAAGTGAAGAGCTTCAGAAATCTGATAACCGCGGCCTTCACACGATAGTCAGCGTACACCCGACCGCAAGGGCATTTAGTCAAGTGCAAGGGGCGGAGGTCACAGAAAGGTCAGGAGGCAGGTCCATAGAAGGACTCAAGAAGCTGGAGCTTGTTGGGTGGAGTTGGCTGAGGGAGGTGCCTCTCGAAATAAAGGAGAGTGACCAGTAGAGTTGAGCGATACCGCATGGAAGCAGGCCCTTCGGCCCACCGCATCCCTGCCGACCATCGATCACCCGTTCACACTAGTTCGACGTTATCTCGCTTTCCTTTCCACTCCCCACACACTTAGGAGCAATTTACAGAGGCCGATTAACTTACAAACCCGCACGTCTTTGTGATGTGGGAGGAAACCGGAGCATCCGGAGGAAACCCTTGCGGTCACAGGGAGAACGTGCAAACTCTACAAAGACAGCAGCTGAGGTCAGGATTTAACCTGGGTCTCTGGCACTGTGAGACAGCAGGTCTACAAGCTGCAGACTAACTAGCAATGGAAAACTGCATCAATGTAAGCAACGAGTCGAAAAGATAGTAGTTCAACTTAACATCAGCAGCACTTCATTGCAAACTGGTGACAGTGTTGTAAATAGCCTCAACTGGTGATGTCGTAGCTGAACAATGGAGTTATAGTCACAGATAAGAGGGTAGATGCTGAAATAGTGCAGAACATGATTATGGAATTATGGTTTGGGTAGTTTATTGGAAGTAAACAGCATGGATTGATTTGTTCAGGAATTACTGATGTTGCACATTTAGAGTGGAGTCTTTTTAGTTGAGTTTAGTTTAGTGATACAGCGTGGGAATAGGTCCTTCAGCTCATCGAGTCCACACCAGCCAACAATAACCCCTTCTCCCACTTTTGCATCCGACACACTAGGGGCAATTTACCGGCCAATTTACCTACAAACCCATATGTCTTTAGAGTGTGGGAGGAAACCAGAGCACTCGGAGAAAGCCCACACGGTCACAGGGAGAATGTGCAAACTCCATAAAGACAGCACCTATAGTCAGAATCGAGCCTGGGCCTCTGGTGCTGTAAGGTAGCATCTCTACTGCTGCGCCACTGTGCAGAGTCTGTGTAAAGCTCTCTATCTCAGTACTTTATGTGGGCAATGTTAGGAAGGTTGATATTATTTGCTCACACTGGTGTCCCTGGAGAATGTGGCTTCTTGAAATACTGATAGAGGCTTGATGATGGTCCTCCCAAATACTGGCTGGTATGGAAATCCTGGTTGCAGTCCCAATGAGGAAGGAACGGTGATATATTTCCAAGTTAGGATAATACGTGACTTCGGAGAGTAGGAACTTGGGTCGGTAACCAGACAGATTGCAGAGGCTATGTGTTTGGAAGTGTTGTTGAGAAAATGGAACTAAAACGGACTAAATGGCCCCATTGCACTAATTGTTGCACTATTATTGTTTGTTTGTTTTATGGGTGTGTGTGGGTAGATATGGATCTATCTATCTATCTATCTATCTATCTATCTATCTATCTATCTATCTATCTATCTATCTATCTATCTATCTATCTATCTATCTATCTATCTATCTATCTATCTATCTATCTATCTATCTATCTATCTATCTATCTATCTATCTATCTATCTATCTATCTATCTATCTATCTATCTATCTATCTATCTATCTATCTATCTATCTATCTATCTATCTATCTATCTATCTATCTATCTATCTATCTATCTATCTATCTATCTATCTATCTATCTATCTATCTATCTATCTATCTATCTATCTATCTATCTATCTATCTATCTATCTATCTATCTATCTATCTATCTATCTATCTATCTATCTATCTATCTATCTATCTATCTATCTATCTATCTATCTATCTATCTATCTATCTATCTATCTATCTATCTATCTATCTATCTATCTATCTATCTATCTATCTATCTATCTATCTATCTATCTATCTATCTATCTATCTATCTATCTATCTGTGATATATACATCTATCTTTTTGTTTACTATATTGTTTACAGAGTACTATCTTTACATATTCTGTAGTGTTGCTGCAAGTAAGAATTTGTCTGGGACATATGACTTTAAAACATTCTAGACTCTTGACGTCCATTTTGTGGTGACACAGGAGACCGCGGATGCTAAGGCCTGAGTCATTACAAACTGCTGGAGAACTCAGCGGGTCAGGCAGCATCTGTGGAGGAGGGGAGATAGTCAACATGTGCTGGAGCAGGGTCTATCCCTTTGCCTGCACATTTGCTGCCCAACCCGCTGAGTTAGAAAGGTAGAAACATAGAAAACAGGTGCAGGAGTAGGCCATTCGGCCCTTCGAGCCAGCACCACCATTCAATATGATCATGGCTGATCATCTAAAATCCGTACCCCCTTCCTGCTTTGTCCCCATATCCCTTGATTCCTTTAGCCCGAAGAGCTAAATCTAACTCTCTCTTGAAAACATCCAGTGAATTGGCCTCCACTGCCTTCTGAGGCAGAAAATTCCATTGATTCACAACACTCTGGGTGAAAAAGGTTTTCCTCATCTCAGTCCTAAATGGCTTACCCTTTATTCTTAAACTGGGACCCCTGGTTCTGGACTCCCCCAACATTTTTCCTGCATCTACCCTGTCCAATCCTCTAAGAATTCCTCCAGCTGTTTGTTTTTTGTCTATTTTTTAATCTTTTAAGGTAACCAGACACTAACTGCATCGGCCGTTTCTAAGATTCCAGAAGCTGGTGCGACTTGGGTGGGGGAGGGATGGAGGGAGAGGGAATGCAAACCCTCCCTCTCTCCATCCCTCCCCCACCCAAGTCGCACCAGCGTCTCGTTCTCACCCAGTAAACAGCTTCTTCTTCCTTCATGTCCATCATCCATGTTTCAAATGTTACATCACTGTCATCGTCCGTCCTGAAAAGGGCGCAAGCTTCCGGCGACAATCAGTGGGAGCCATCGCTTGTACAGTAGACGATGGAGGTAGCAGAATTAGCTCAGGACACTTCCAGTTTCCAGCCCGTGACGTGGACACTTCTGCTATGGGGCTAGTAAACAGCTAACAATTCCCTTTTTCCTTTATCATTGTTACTTTTTTGCATTTCTATCATTCATTGTTCTATATCTCTCTACATCATCAGCTACATCTCTCGTATAAGAAAATAACTGCAGATGCTGGTACAAATCGAAGGTATTTATTCACAAAATGCTGGAGTAACTCACCAGGTCAGGCAGCATCTCGGGAGAGAAGGAATGGGTGACGTTTCGGGTCGAGACCCTTCTTCAGACTGATGTCAGGGGGGCGGGACAAAGGAAGGATATAGGTGGAGACAGGAAGATAGAGGGAGATCTGGGAAGGAGGAGGGGAAGAGAGGGACAGAGGAACTATTTAAAGTTGGAGAAGTCGATGTTCATACCGCTGGGCTGCAAACTGCCCAGGCGAAATATGAGGTGCTGTTCCTCCAATTTGCGGTGGGCCTCACTATGGCACTGGAGGAGGCCCATGACAGAAAGGTCAGACTGGGAATGGGAGGGGGAGTTGAAGTGCTCGTCTCTCGTTTCCCTTTCCCATGACTCTGAAGAAGGGTCTCGACCCGAAACGTCACCCATTCCTTCTCTCCAGAGATGCTGCCTGTCCCGCTGAGTTACTCCAGCATTTTGTGTCTATCTTAGGTTTAAACCAGCATCTGCAGTTCCTTCCTGCACTAAAATTCCAGGGTTTAGAACAAAATCCTTGTGACATGAGGCTTATAAATAGAACTTGTACCCGGTTCCAACTCTGGTCAGACTAGACAGCTTTAACAGTGGAAGTTAATGTAATCCCAACTGGACTTACTTACAATAATGATATGAACAATACCAATAATGATCAAGGGCTAAATTTATTTATAATGTTACATAAATACGTTGGTGCTCTATTGATCTTCATTGAAGCAATCAGTGTAGGTCTCTCCAAGTCACAAGCTCGAAAGACAGATGATGTCCCAGACTCTACATTCCTACTTCTCGTTATGAGTATGGAAATAGTCAGTCATAGCTCTGACTCATGCCTGCATTTTAAGGTTTAGTGGAAAGGATCGAGGGATCTTGTGTTAGCCTCTGGTCACTTTGTGCGGAGTGACCCAAGCATTTGCACTCTGTCCACCAAGGCGTGCTGGATCTCCCGCTTGCCAGCCATTTTAACTCCCCTTCCCATCCCCACTGTCACTGACCTTTCTGTCCAGGGCGAACTCCATTACCAGAGTGAGGTCAGATGTAAACTGGAGGAACAGCACCTCATATTCTGCTTGGGTAGCTTGCAACCCAACAGTATGAACATTGAATCCTCCAAATTTAAGTAAACAATTTCCCCCCCCACTACTTTTTTCCCCCATCCTTTCCCCCTCCCTTCCATATGCCCCATCTGAATGCATACCCATTTCCCCTTTCCCCTTGCCCTCATCCCCTTCCATCTACATTCCTTTACATTTTACTCCTCTTCTATCTTTTCTCTCCTTATGTCACATTTTTGGTCTTTTCATTTCTGGCCATTGTCCAACCATCTGACAATCAAACCCCTCCCCCCCCCCCCCACCCCCTCTCCACCTATCACTTGCCAGGCTTTGTCCCGCCCCCACTTCTTTTCCAACTTTCTCCCCACTTACTACAAGCCGTCTGAAGAAGGGTCCAGACCTGAAACGTCGCCTGTCCATGTTCTCAAGAGATGCTGCCTGACCGACCCGCTGAGTTATTCCAGCACTTTGTGTCTTATTTGGTAAACCAGCGTCTGCAGTTCCTTGTGCCTACTGGTCAGGCATGGGATAGCTATCAGGCCGTTGCTCAGGCTCACATCATTGAATCCACAGTCAGCTGATGGCTGTTCTTTCCTCAAAAGCCTTGATCTTTTCTAACAGGTTGACTAGTTCTGAGAATTGACAGATTTTCTCTGCCGTGTTTAAAAATCAACTGCACAAAACTGCGGCAGGAAAGTGCTTCAGTGTGCAGCGAAATATGTCGCTAATATATTTCAGTGTAAGATTTCTTAACTGCCTGCTCCTTTTAGGATGAAGCTGAGCTAATAACTACACTACAATTAAACTAAATATCCAATCAATAACGGTGCACAAAGACTATTTAATTATTTTTTTAAACAGTGATTTCCAAGATTTATTACTTCAGATTTATTCATCCTTGCAAATAAAATGAAATCTGATAATTATAATGATGGTGATTATCGGCAATTAAGGGGGAAATCTGTGGTGAGGTGGGGACTGAGGGCGATGAGAATAGAAAACATGGGGCTGGCCAAAGGTCTGAAGATACAGGCCAGCATCAGGGATAAGAAGATAATGACACATACATTGATCAGCCAAAACATTATGACCACCTGCCTAATATGCTGTTGGTCCTCCGTGTGCAGCCCCATACGCAGCAGGGTGCGATGCACTGTGTATTGTGACACATTCCTCCCATGATCACCATTAAAATTTTCTGTGACGTGCCACAGTAGACCTTCTGTCGGTTCGGACCAGATGGGATAGCCTTCGTTGCCCTCGCGCATCGATGAGCCTTGGGCGTCTGTTGCCGGTTTGTGGTTTGTCCCTCCTCGGACCACTGTCGGTAGGTACTCACCACTGCTGACCGGGAGCACCCCCACAAGTCTTGCCGTTTCAGAGATGCTCTGACCCAGTCGTCTGGCCATAACAACTTGGCCCTTGTCAAAGTCGCTCAGGTCTTTACTCCTGCCCATTTCTCCTGCATCCAACATATCAACTTCAAGAACTGACTGTTCACTTGCTGCCTATTATATCCCACCCCTTGACAGGTGCCATTGTAACAAGATAATCAATGTTATTCACTTTGCCTGTCAGTGGTCATAATGTTTTGGCTGATCTGTGTATGTTTTGGCACCAGAAGGGCATAGTTTTGAGTGGAGGAAATGTAAAATGTAGAGCTGCTGTCTTACAGCGTTCAATCCTGAGCTCAGATGCTGTCTGTGTGGAGTTTGCACGATCTCCCTGTGACTGCATTGGTATCCTGGGGGTGCTCCGGTTTCCTCCCACTTCTCAAAGACGTGCAGGCTTGTCGGCATCTGCAGGCTTCAATTGAATTGAATTGAATTGAATTGAATAAATGTTATTAGCCAAATATGTATACATACAAGGAATTTGCCTTGGTGCTTTGCTCTCAAGTAACAACACGATATACAGTAGACAATTAAAAATAAAACATTATAATTTAACCATGTGAAGAATTAAATAAAGTACCAGAGCAAAAGGACTTTTTTATGTCTGGCTGTGACGGCTTTGACAGTCCGGAGTCGCCTTCCAGAGGGAAGTGCTTCAAAGAGTTTGTGGCCAGGGTGAGAGGGGTCAGAGATGATCTTGCCCGCTCGCTTCCTGACCCTTGCAGTGTACAGTTCGTTAATTGGGGGAAGGTTGCAGCCAACAACCTTCTCAGCTGTGCAAACGATACGTTGCAGCCTCCGGATGACGTGCTTGGTGGCTGAGCCAAACCAGACCATGATGGAGAAGGTGAGGACAGACTCAATGATAGCAGTATAGAATTGGACCATCATTGCCTGTGGCAGATTGTGTTTCCTCAGTTGCCGCAGGAAGTGCATCCTCTGTTGGGCCTTTTTGACTGTGGAGTCGATGGTGGCCCCCCATTTAAGGTCCCTGGAGATGATGGTTCCAAGGAACTTAAATTATTTCACAGATGTGACTGTGGTGTTGTTGATGGTGAGTGGGGGGAGGGGAGGGGGAGCTCTCCTAAAGTCTACATCTCCATAGATGCTGCTTGACCTGCTGAGTTACTCCAGCATTCTGTGTCTATCTTCAGCTTACATTGACTGCTGGAGGAACTCAGCAGGTTGCTCCAGCAGTTTGTTTTTTGCTCCAGATTCCAGCATCTACAGCCTTTTAGGTCTCTGACCTACAATATCTGACTACTTTGAATTACTTCCATGGCCTTGCCCATGCCTACATGGCCTTGCCCATTCCTACATGGCCTTGCCCATTCCTACATGGCCTTGCCCCTGCCTACATAGCCTTGCCCATTCCTACATGGCCTTGCCCATGCCTACATGGCCTTGCCCATTCCTACATGGCCTTGCCCCTGCCTACATAGCCTTGCCCATTCCTACATGGCCTTGCCCATGCCTACATGGCCTTGCCCATTCCTACATGGCCTTGCCCCTGCCTACATAGCCTTGCCCATTCCTATATGGCCTTGCCCATGCCTACATAGCCTTGCCCATGCCTACATGGCCTTGCCCATTCCTACATGGCCTTGCCCATGCCTACATGCCCTTGCCCCTTCCAGCACCTATTCTGTACTGTTCTATTTCTGGTCTCTTGTGCTTTCCAATTCCTTCTGCTCCATCATTAGTTGGGGCAGTGGATAACAAAACGATGGAATTTAGCTGTGTATGTTGGTTTATACCGAAGATAGACACAAAATGCTGGAGTAACTCACCAGGTCAGGCAGCATCTCTGGAGAAAAGGAATAGGTGATGTTTCAGGTTTCGGGTCTGAAGAGACTCGAAACGTCACACATTCCTTCTCTCCAGAGATGCTGCCTGGCCCGCTGAGTTACTCCAGCATTTTGTGTCTATCTTCGTTGGAACTTAGCTGTCTGATTGACTAAACTCAGTGAGGGTTTGACATGTGTTGTGCCTTTGCGGAAAGGGAATTGATTCCAAGTGTAAGTTATAAAATATCCTCTGTCTGTGCCAGAGGACATTGGTTTCAGATAACAGCACAAGAAAATGCAAGCAGTCAATGTGAAGAATATTTTTGCTCAGCAGGTTATTGTCTGAAATTTTCTCAATCAATAAGTAGAGGGGTCGACTGAAGAAGAGACAAATCTCCATCCCTCAGGAAATCACGCAGGGTATTGACATCTGACTGCACTGTTTTCTTTTAACCAAAAATAATTTTAACCAATTATTTACACAAGTGCTATTTACAATACAAAACTACACAAACAAACCCACCACCATAAAACCAAATAAAGCAAATATTCTTAAATATTAAATCACTATTTCCCCATCCTTATTGAAGATACTTTCCACCCCCCGTGATGCCCAGCGGTCCCGGAAATCCCCCATGGCGCCCGTGGGCAGTGCGCTGACTGCACTGTTAGAGGGGGAGCACTTTGCTAACTACGACCATCTTTCTATTAGCGTTAAAGCTGCTGGAAAAGGATAGGACTGGTCTAGGAGTGCCAACTATCTCACTCCCAAATAAGGGACAAGCTCACCCAGCCAGCGGCCACCTGCTCCCGCCCGGGCCGGCAGGCGGGTTGCTACGCAACCTCTGTTAGGTGGCTCCTGGGCCTCCGGACCTACACTGTCCGGACCTATACTGTTCGGACCTACAGCGTCCCGGCCTACAGCGTCTGGGCCTACAGCACTCCCCCGGGCCCAATACGGGACAAAGGGTGGTCCCGTACGGAACAAACCAATTTAGCACAAAATACTGGATGTCCCGGCTAATAAGGGACATTTGGCAACCTTAGACTGGCCCAAAGTTAAACTCCTAAATATGGCCCTGGACAACTTTGACGTTATGAGATCGGAACTTCCAAGAGTTGACTGGAGAGGGGCGTTTGCATGTATAGGGCCATCTGGCAAAGAGACCTGGGTTTGATCCTGGCTGTGGGCGCTTATCTGTACGGAGTTTGTACGTTCTCCCTGTGACTGCGTGGGTTTTCTCCAGGTGCTCTGGTTTCCACCCACACTCCAAAGACCCGAGTGTTTGTAGGTGAATTTGCTTCTGTAACTTGTCTCCAACCTATAGGATGGACCTAGTGTATGGGGGTCGCTGGTCTAAGGGCCTGTTTCCACGCTGAATTAAAAAAAATAGAACTCTAAAACTAAATGGGAGGCTTTTAAAAGTGAGATATAGAGAGTTCAGGGCCAACATGTTCATATTAGAGTGAATGGAAATATTAAATAGTTTAAGGAGAGAGGAACAGGGTTTAAGGGATATGTGCGTGGCAGGGTTTTAACCCAGAAGGTTGACAGGTGCCTGAGACACACTGTTGGGGGTGGTGATGGGGGCAGATTGGATAGGGCACATGGATATACAGGGAATGGAGGGATATGGATTATGTGCATGCAGATAAGAGTTGGTCTTGGCATCATGTTCGGCACAGACATGATGGGCCAAAGTGCCTGCTCCACTGCTGAGCTGTTCCATGTTCTATATGTTCTGAGAGTGAGAGAGAACAACTTTAGGGGCTATGAAAGTAAAGGTCACTGATAATTGTGTCATTATGTGACTGGATCCTGGACTTCCTGCTGGAACGACCGCAGGCAGTGAGAATGGGCCCGCACCTGTCCTCCACTATCACCCTGAGTACCGGCACACCACAGGGCTGTGTTTTGAGCCCCATGCTCTACTCCCTCTTCACACACGACTGTGTTCCTGCATTCGACACCAACACCATTGTCAAGTTTGCAGACGACACAACGGTGATCGGGCTTATCACCAACGGGGATGAAACAAACTATAGAGCGGAGGTGCAGAACCTGGCGGACTGGTGCTCGGATAACAACCTGTCCCTAAATACCACCAAGACCAAGGAGCTGATCATCAACTTCCGTAGGTCACATAACGGGGAATATGCCCCGATCTCTATCAACGGGGACAGTGTGGAGAGAGTGTCCAGCTTCAAGTTTCTGGGCACTCACATTTCGGAGGACCTAACATGGTCCAATAACACTGCTGCGCTGGTCAAGAAGGCACAGCAACGACTGTTCTACCTAAGAACACTGAAAAAGTCTGGTCTACCCCAACAGCTGCTGACGACCTTCTACCGCTGCACCATAGAGAGCATCCTAACGCATGGCATCCCTGTGTGGTACCTCAGCTGCACGGAGGCAGAAAGGAAAGCTCTACAGCGGGTAGTCCATAGAGCTCAGAGAGCCATCGGAACACAGCTACCAGACTTGGAGGGCATCTACAACACACGATGCCTCAGAAAAGCCACCAGCATCCACAAAGACTCTTCACACCCCTGCAACAGTCTGTTCGAACTCCTTCCATCGGGCAGACGATACAAGGCCTTCTACGCCCGCACCTCCAGACTCAGGAACAGCTTCATCCCCAGGGCCATAGCTGCTATGAACCGGTCCTGCTGAGCCGGATGGCCACAACGCATAGATCAACTTGCACTTTACCCTGTCTAAAAACTGTTACAATTGTTTCGTTTCGTTGGGTTGCTGTTAATTACTTAAATTATTGCATCGTATGGGAGGCGCATTCCCAATCTCGTTGTACCCCTGGGTACAATGACAATAAAGATATATTGTATTGTATTGTATTGTAAATAAAGTGGGGAATTTGGGAGAAACGTTGTTAGTTGGGGAGAAAGGAACTCTTCGTCACATGGAGTAGTCTGACTTAGTTTAGTTTAAAGGTACAGTGCAGAAACGGGCCCTTCGGCCCACCAAGACCCGCCAACCAGCGATCCCCACACACACTAGGGACAATTTACCATTTTTTTCACCAAAGCCAATAAACCTACAAACCTGTACATCTTTGGAGTGTGGGAGGAAACCAGAGCACCCAGAGAATACTCACAAAGGTCATAGGGAGAATGTACAAACTCCGCACAGACAGCACCCGTAGTCAGGATCTGTCTCACATACTCTAGAGCTGCAATTTACGATTTGATCAAAGCTTCCCAGAACTGAAAGAACAGAAGAATAATAAATTGTCAGTAATAATAAATTTTGAGGATTTAAAAAAAAATGAATCTTGCATATCTGAATAGATCTAAAGATGTTGGAAATCAACCCAGATGAGTCACGATCTAAATAGGGAAGGCATTTTAGCATTCGACAGGTCACCATTTCTGTTTTTATTTTGGTGAAGTTTCTTTCAGTTCAATCGTGGCTGGAAACCAAAGACTATTGTTTATGTCATAATTGATCATATTGCCACAATTCCTCCATGTGCTTCACATGAAATTAATTCTTCTTGAAGGGAATTGTTCCCCAGTAGTGCATTAATATTGGTCAGAGTACATTCATAAATAAATGATACCTTCAGGTCTGTGAAAACAGGTATAAGCAGTCCCAGGGAACACATTAGTTTGTAAAGGTTCCTTAAGAATGTGTTGATGTGCTCAGGAGATCTCAAGTGTATGTTAAGATGTACATGGTTTTAATCCGTACAGAAATGCCCAGGATTTTGCAAACGTGTGCTGCTTCCGTACAGCCATTAGGCTATTCTTCTTTCGTGTCCATCGTCTATGTTTCAAATGTTGACATTGCTGTCATCGTCCGTCCTGAAAAGGACACAAGCTTCCGGTGACAGTGGAATCAGTGGGAGCTATCACTTGTTAGAATAGATGATGGTGATAGCAGAATTAGCTCAGGACACTTCCAGTTTCCAGCCCCGCGACGTGGACTCTTCTGCTTTGGGGCCATTAGAGTCATAGAGTCATAGAGTCCTACAGCACAGAAAGAGGCCCTTCGGCCCATCGTGTCCGCGCCGCCCGTTACCAAACACAGTCTAATTTTAATCCCATTTTCCCGCATTTGGACCGTAGCCCTGAATGTTGTAGCATTTCAAGTGCCCATCCAAATGCCTCTTAAACGTTGTGAGTGTTCCCGCCTCCACCACCACCCCAGGCAGTGAGTTCCAGACTCCAACCACTCTCTGGGTGAAAAAGTTATTTCTCACATCCCCCCGAAACCTCCCTCCCCTTACCCTGTATCTATGTCCCCTCGTTGTTGAACCTTCCACCAGTGGAAAAAGTTCCCTGCCATCTACCTTATCTATGCCCCTCATGATCTTGTGCACCTCGATCATGTCCCCTCTCAGCCTTCTCTGCTCCAGGGAAAACAACCCCAGTCTGCTCAGTCTCTCCTCATAGCCGAGGCCCTTCATCCCTGGCAGCATCCTGGTGAATCTCCTCTGCACCCTCTCCAAAGCTATCACATCCTTTCTATAATGTGGTGACCAGAACGGTACACAATACTCCAGCTGCAGCCTCACCAGTGTTCTGTACAATTCCATCATTACCCCCCTACTTTTATATTCGATGCCCCGGCTAATGAAGGCCAGTAACCCATATGCCTTTTTGACCACCCTGTCCACCTGTCCTGCTGCCTTCAAGGACTTGTGTACCTGTACTCCAAGGTCCCTCTGTACCCCTGTCTTCCCTAGGGTCCTTCCATTCATGGTGTACTCCCTCTCCAAGTTATTTCTGCCAAAGTGCATCACCTCGCACTTTTTAGGATTAAATTCCATCTGCCACTGCTCCGCCCATCTGACCATCTCATCTATATCTTCCTGCAGCTTGCAGATCCCTTCCTCGCTATTCACCACCCCCCCTAACTTTGTGTCATCTGCAAACTTGCTGATCATGCCCTGTACGTTGACATCCAGATCAGTAATGTAGATTACAAACAGTAAGGGACCCAACACCGATCCCTGCGGCACCCCACTGGACACCGGCCTCCAGTCACAGAAGCAACCTTCTACCATCACCCTCTGCCTTCTGTCACTAAGCCAGTTTTTTTTATCCATTTAGCCAAGGTGCCCTGGATCCCATGGGCTCATACCTTCTTGACTAGTCTCCTGTGTGGGACCTTGTCAAAAGCCTTACTGAAATCCATGTATACCACATCCACTGCACTACCCCCATCTACCTCCTTGGACACCCCTTCAAAAAATTCAATCAAGTTAGTCAGACACGACCTTCCATTAACAAAGCCATGTTGACTATCCTTAATTAACCCTCGATCCTCCAAGTGAAGACTGATTCTGTCCCTCAGAATCTTTTCTAGCAGCTTCCCCACCACCGATGTCAGACTCACCGGCCTGTAGTTCCCAGGTTTATCCCTACTGCCCTTTTTAAATAATGGCACCACATTAGCTATCCTCCAGTCCTCCGGTACATCCCCTGTTGCAAGAGAGGCTCTGAAAATTTGTGCCAGAGCCCCCACAATCTCCTCCCTTGCCTCTCTCAGCATCCTGGGATACATCTCGTCAGGGCCCGGAGACTTATCCACTTTTAAGCCTGCCAGAGCCTCCAGCACCGACTCCCTGTCAATAGCAATATGCTCAAGAACATCACAACCCTCCTGCTCCATTTCTAAGTCCGCATCGCCCTCCTCCCTCGTAAAAACAGATGCAAAAAATTCATTTAAAACATTTCCTACATCCTCTGGCGCCACACACAGCTTTCCACTATGGTCCCTGATGGGCCCCACTCTTTCCCTCGTTATCCTCTTACCCTTGATATACTTATAGAACACTTTGGGATTTTCTTTTATTTTGCCCGCTAGTGCTATCTCATGGCCCCTTTTTGCTCTCCTAATTTCTTTTTTAAGAACTGCCCTACACCTTCTGTATTCCTCTAATGATGCCTGTGCCTTAAGTTCTTTATGCCTTCCAAAAGCCCCCCTTTTTTTTTTAATCAATCCTACTATATCGTTCGACATCCAATGTTCTTTTGACTTGTTTGTCCCACCCTTAAACTTTAGGGGAACATGCTTCCTCTGTACTTTTTCAATTATTCCTTTGAATAACTCCCACTGTTCTGATGCGGTCCTCCAGCGAGAAGCTGATCCCAGTCCACCAGGGCCAACTTCTGCCTTATCAGATTAAAATCGGCCTTGCCCCAATTTAGAAATTTTCCCTCTGGTCCCTCTTTATCCTTTTCCATTACCACCTTAAATATCACTGAATTGTGATCACTGTCACCAAAGTGCTCTGCTACTGACACTTCAGCCACCTGTCCGGCCTCATTTCCCAAGATTAAGTCCAATACCGCCCCCTCCCTTGTTGGACTTTCAACATATTGGCTCAAAAAGCCCTCCTGGATGACCCTTAGGAACTCTGCACCCTCTGGGCCCTTGACACTTTGGCTATCCCAATCAATATTCAGGAAGTTGAAATCCCCTACTATTACTACCCTGTTGTTTTCACACACCCCTGAGATTTGCCTACAAATATGCTCTTCTATTTCCCTCTGACTGTTTGGGGGTCTGTAGTATACACCCAGTAAGGTGCATGCCCCTTTTCTATTTCTCAATTCCACCCAAATAGCCTCATTTGAGGAACCCGCTAATATGTCATCCCTTCTTACAGCAGAAATAGATTCTTTGATTAATACTGCAACACCCCCTCCCCTTTTTCCCTGCTCTCTGTCTCTCCTGAAGATTCTATATCCTGGAATTTGAGCTGCCAGTCCTGCCCTTCCTTCAACCATGTTTTCGTAATGGCAACAATGTCGTACTCCCATGTGTTCAGTAACACCTTCAATTCATCCCCCTTGCTTCCAATACTCCTTGCATTAAAATAAATGCCGTTCAGACTTGCCCTACCCCATTGTGCTGGGGCATTCTTGTTCTGCCTCCCAATCTGACCAGTTTTTTCCTCTATATTTACCTTCTCCTCACCCCCTATACTAGCTCCATGCTGTATCCCAACCCCCTGCCAAATTAGTTTAAACCCTCCCCAACAGTGCTAGCAAACCTCCTCGCCAGGATATTGGTCCCCCTCTGGTTAAGGTGGAGACCGTCCGGCCTATACAGTTCCCACCTTTCCCAGAAACAGGCCCAATTATCCAGAAAAACGAATCCCTCCCCCCTGCTCCAACTCCTGAGCCACGCATTAAGCTGCTCTATCCTCCTATTTCTATACTCACTAGCTCGTGGCACAGGGAGTAATCCAGAGATTACAACCTTAGAGGTCCTGCACTTCAATCCTCTACCTAGCTCCCTAAATTCTTGTTTCAGGACCTCATCCCTCGTTTTACCAATGTCGTTGGTTCCAATGTGTACAATGACCTCTGACTGATTCCCCTCCCCCTTCAGGATGCCCTGCAGCCGTTCCCTGACATCCTTGACCCTGGCACCAGGGAGGTAAACTACCATCCGGGTCTCCCGACTGCGTCCACAGAATCGCCTATCTGATCCCCTATCATAATCGCTCTCTTCTTCCTTTCCCTACCCTTCTGAGCAACAGGGCCGGACTCCGTGCCAGAGGCCCGGGCGACGTCGCTGCCCCCAGGTAGGCTGTACTCCCCAACAGTACCTAAACAAGAGTATTTATTGCCAAGGGGTACATCCACTAGGGTACTCTCTAGTCCCTGCCTCTGCTCCTTGCCCCCCCTAACCGTGACCCACTTGTCTACCTCCCTTGGTCTTGGAGTGACCACCTCTCTATAACTCCTCTCTAAAAACTCCTCACTCTCCCTGACCAGACGGAGGTCATCAATCTGCCACTCCAGGTTCCTAATATGGTCCCTTAGGAGCCCCATCTCGTCGCACCTGGCGCAGATGTGGATGTCTGGAAGACTATCAGACTCCCAGATTCCCCACATCCAACACCCAGAACAATAAACTGCTCTAGCACTCATACTCCCCCTTAACTGGGAACGTTGCAGAGTGGTCTGCTCCAACCGCTCCAACTGCTCCTGGGCCTCTGTAAAAACAAAGCCCCGTGCTCGGTTTCCAAAAACTACCGCCCGGACGCTAACACTGTTAGACTATTAACACTACAACCTCAAATAAGCTCTGATCTACATAGACTATTATTGCCCTAACATTGTGTATATGTGAGTATGTGTATATATACACATACTGAACCTTTATTTTCTCGTTTACAGTGCACTATGTTTACATATTCTGTTGTGCTGCAGCAAGTAAGAATTTCATTGTTCTATCTGGGACATATGACAATAAAACACTATTGACTCTTGAGGAGCCTCCCAGGAAGATGTAAACATATACAGAATGCCCCACAAATGTGATTTCATGTCTTGCAGGTCCCCTAGAGTATTTAACCTGCAGAGGGAGCATATAAAATGTCCTCAGAGTTGTTTTTGATGTTTACAGCGACTCATTAGGACTTTGTAAGAAATCTTTAGAAGGGAATTAAAGTTATCATTGGTTCAACACTGAAAATTATCTTGGTGATCCTTGCCTTTCCTAATGTGTGTAGACCCCGTCTCCCAGAATCCCCTCTAATAACTTACCCACCACTCGTGTTCCACTCAGTAACCTGTAGTTCCCAGGCTATTCGTTGCAGCCTTTCTCAAAATGAGGCACAACATTAGCCAACCTTCAATCTTCTGGCACCACCCATGGATGGCTATCAATAATACAAATGCCTCCTGAGGCATGTATGTGAAATGTGTTTGGATATTTTCACCTCAGCTTCTTAAATGGTAATAATCTTATTCAAAGGTGCATTAATAAGGAGTCAGAAGTGAGATACCAGAATAGAAATTCTGTCCAAATGTGACAATGTATCGTACCCATAATATTTGGGGTAATTGTGCTGCTTGGAATACCCTCTAAGGGATGTTACGCAATCTTACTAATAAGTCACAACATCTGAGAAAGGGGATAGACACAAAATGCTGGAGTAACTTAGCGGGTCAGGCGGCATCTCTGGGGAAAGTGGATAGGTGGCGTTTCGGGTCTGGACCCTTCTTCAGACTGATTGTAATGGGGGCAGGAGGGGGGGGGGGTTAGAAGATCAGGAAGCGAGAGAACAATTTGGGGCTGGCAACAGATGACCCCAAGCAAGGAGGCTCCCTGATAGTCTAATTGTTGGCTGGAGGGTGTGAGCCCAAGAGGGTACATTGTTACAAACTGTGGTGCTCCAGGTTAACGTACTTTTAGTTGAGGAAGGTGGGGATGGGGGGGGGGGGGGGGGGGGTCAGGGCGAGGGAGGGAGGGAGGGAAGAGGGAGGGGAGGGATGAGGGAGGGGAGGGAGAGGGAATAGTTCTTATGTTACCTAAAATTGGAGAATTCAATGTTCATACTGCTGGGTTCTAAGCTACCAAAGTGAAATATGAGGAGCTGTTCCTCCAGTTTGTATGCGGCCCCAATCTGACAATGGAGGAGGCCCAGGACAGTATGGAAATGGGAAGAGGAGTTAAAATGGTTAGCAACCGGGAGATCCAATAGATCTGAGAAAGGGGACTGCCTTGCTGCTTCAGAGACCCGGGTTTGATCCTGACTACGGGTGCTGTCTGTACGGAGTTTGTACATTTTCCCTTAGACCGCGTGGGTTTTCTCTGGGTGCTCCAGTTTCCTCCCACACTCCAAAGACGTACAGCTTTGTAGGTTAAGTGGCTTCTGTTAAAAAGATATTGTAAATCGTCTCTAATGATCAATAGTTGGCATGGACTTGGTGGGCCAAAGGGCCTGATCCATGCTGTATCTCCAAAGCCTAAAGTCTGTATACCTTAATTGTGTATGTGTGTGTCAAATAATTAATACCTGGTGATCGGAGATGATTTTTATTGTTATTCATGTCTGCTGTCTAGGTTATCAGGGCCTGGGGCAGTTTTATTCTCTCTTTGAGTGGCCCTTGTGTTATAGTTGGAAAGAATACATTCTCAAGGATGTAAATTGCAGCTAATCCACCCCTTGTCACCCGCTGCTGAGTGATCACTTAGTGCCTCTGAACGACCAGAGTCAATTACAGACCATCATATGATATATGGGCCATTTAGCAAATACCTCTCAGCCTCAGCTGAAATGAGTCAGCATCAGCATCAGAATCAGACCAGAACCGCAAGCTGAAATATAGTTTGTCGAGCTACAATTTTATAAAAGAGTGTTTAAGGAAGAAAGTGAGTTGCAGTGAACAGTATTTCTTTTGGTGTTGTGTTTACTTTTCATTCAATAAAAGACAACAATTTGAATCTCAAACTATTTTTCAGCCATTTAAGAATGAGAATACCTAATTATTAATCCCCACTTGATAACCCCAATTGTATACTGGCATCTACACGATCAGTTTTTATGTTCTTGTTATTGCATATTATTGCATATTGCTTATTATTGCATATTGCATATAGTATGTAAATAGCTTGTTATTGTCCTTTTCACCAGTGTGTATAAGCAGTTTAGATACTGCTTTGGTTTTGGGCTTGGTTTTCTTGGTTGAGTACTTATCCTGGTGTTATAGAACAAGTACTTAGTGTTTTAATAATAATTTAGGAAACATGAGTTGCAATTAGCACATAAAATTCCCCAATGCACCAAGGTAACGATGGCCAAATAATCTGCTTTTGCAGCAATGACAGGAGTAAGTATTGGCTGGATACTGTAGGGGATGGCTTTGTTCCAACCCTTTGATGCCAGAGGTTGTTCAGACATGACCTGGTCGAGTGTGTGAGCTGAGTTGTTGCTATCCCGGCAATGCAGCAGTCACCTCAGTGCTTGTTGCAGCCTCCTGAATGGATGAGAGTTGGATCCAATAGTTTGTTGATCAGAGGCAGGAGTACCGACCCACTCCATCTCCCAGCCACCTCCGACAACTAATCACCACACAAAGAGCTGTGATCTTGGGGGCGGCAAGGTGGCACAGCTGGTAGAGCCCCTGCCTCACTGTGCCAGAGACCCAGGTTCAATCCCAACTACGGGTGCTGTCTGCATGGAGTATATACGTTCCACTCGTGACCGCGTGAGTTTTCTCCAAGATCTTTAGTTTCCGCCCACACTCCAATACACTACAGGTTTGTAGGTTAATTGGCTTGGTATAAATGTGAAAAAAATGTCACTAGTGTGTGTCGGGTAGTGTTAATGTGCGGGATAGTCGTGGACTCGGTGGGCCGAAGGGCCTGTATCCATGCTGTATTTCTAAACTAAACTAAACTAAAGCTAAACTAAACATAGAAAGCATAGCATGGAAACTGGACATTCAGCCCAGTAGTCGGTGCCACACTAACCAGGTCTTCCATAAGCTGGGGTACTGTCCGATTCAGCTCTACCCCTTTGCGGACATTGGATTTTGTCTCTGGAACTGATGCGCTACGATGCTGAGAACCATATCCTGCACTTGGTGCACATCTTCCCCTTCGCTCTACCTGTGGGCATTCATAACACCACACGGCCATTCTTCATTCCCTTACAGCTACTGAGTGTGCCCCAAATAGCTCCTGTGGTGCGGCCTTTGACATGCTGACCACTCCTTAAGCACACCCAGTTCACAGAATGATTCCCCTTCAGATTTTAGACTTTAGAGATACTTTAGATTTTAGAGATATAGCATGCAAACAGGCCCTTCGGCCCACTGAGTCCACGCCAACAAGCTATCCCCCATACGCTAACATTATCCTACACACTAGGGATAATTACATTTTTTACTGAAGCCAATTAACCTACAAACCTGCACGTCTTTGGAGTGTGGGATGAAACCGGAGCACCTGGAGAAAACCCACAAAGTCATAGGGAGAACGTACAAACTACGTGCAGATAGCACCCATAGTCAGGATCAAACCTAGGTCTCTGGCGCTGTAAAGCAGCAACTCTACCGCTGCGCCACTGTGCTGCTCTGAAGATGTGGCTTCCAGTTTTGGAATCCCCAGCAGAGGAAACATTTTCATGCTTTCTCCACCAACCTCCATCAGCTGGAGCTAAGGTCCTGTATCTATCTGTTGGTTTTGTTTAGGTTGAGGTTTATTATTGTCACGTGTACCAAGGACCAGTGAAAATCTTTGTTTTGCATGCTATCCAATCAAATCAGATATACATACAATCAAAGATACAATCAAAGATACTAGAGGAGCAAGATGAACCACTCTGTCGAAATCGCCTATACTGAAGTGTAGTGCACAACGGAGTGGAACGACTGCCATTTTAGTAAGCAAAACCCACCGTTCGCTATGCCCCTCGCAGTGTAATCAGTGTTGTGGGGGAACAGTATGTGTGATGATACCATAAAAATGCAGAATATATCTCATCTATCAATTCACAGATTTTTGTTATTGTTCTTTTAAAATGTTTCTGCACGTTTCTGCCAACTAAAATGGCGCCATGACGTACTACGGTTTTTAGGGTCGAGTGGTCTATCGTGCTCCTCTAGTATCTTTGGATACAATCAAGTCAAACTCAACCCAAGTTAGAGCGAAGGGGAGGATACCAAGTGCAGAATATGGTTCTCAGCATTGTAGCGCACCAGTTCCAGAGACTAAAGGGCCTGTCCCACTTTAGGCAATCTTTTTGGCGACTGCCGGCGACTGTCAAAGTCGGAGCAGATCGCCGAACCTTTCTTTTACCCGACAACAATGACCACGACAATGCCGAGTCAGGTCGAGATTACAGCGTCTTCTGAAATAGGCCGCGGGATTCTTCTCTGCTCGGCGGGGGCTTCAATGTCGGGAGCCACGACTGCCCCGACGTGCAGCAGCAGCGGCAGCGGCAGCGTGTTCGCCCGCCCCGGATCGCGGGGCTTGGGTCGGCCCGCTGTGGACCTTTCACCGTCCGGCACAGCCTGGAACGTGGCAACTACAACAGCCTGATCGCGGGAGAAAACGGCAGGGGAAGAGAAATTACATTCTGGCCTTCCATCACAATAGACAATAGACAATAGACAATAGGTGCAGGAGTAGGCCATTCAGCCCTTCGAGCCAGCACCGCCATTCAATGCGATCATGGCTGATCACTCTCAATCAGTACCCCGTTCCTGCCTTCTCCCCATACCCCCTCACTCCGCTATCCTTAAGAGCTCTATCCAGCTCTATCTTGAAAGCATCCAACGAACTGGCCTCCACTGCCTTCTGAGGCAGAGAATTCCACACCTTCACCACTCTCTGACTGAAGGACAGTGAGGAGGGGACTGGAGGAGACTCACTGTGATGGATGTTTCTTTTTTTCTGTGTTTTGTGTTGGTTGGGGTTGTGTAATTTGCTTATTTTATTGCTCTTATTGTTGGACTGTGGGTGACGAAATCTCGTCCAAAAGACTTGTTTTTTGGATGACAAATAAAGGTAATTCTGATTCTGATTCTGAACATTGCGAAAATTCCCACGCTGCCAATGCTTCGCCGGCTTCCTGGTTTTCGCTGAAATCACTGACAAGTCGGTAAGTACTTGAGAGTTTTGAACTATAACACCTTGTATGGGTTACTTAAAAACCAAGCTTCACTGTAACAAGGAATAAACTGGATTTACTTCCAGTTTACTAATAGCTGTATTTCTTTTTTTAATTAAAAAGTGGTTCAGTGGATTTTTGTGAAAAATGTGTGGGCATTCTTTGAAAATGTAAGGGAGATGCATATCTGGTTTCTGGGTTGCATATCTGGGTTGGGA